>NC_135623.1:45808707-46476832 GCF_053574225.1 Canis aureus | reverse complement strand
TGGCCATTGTGATTGATTCAAGAATGAACATACAATGGTATTGGAGTGATATTTTGGGACTTTTGCCACAGTGAACCAGAGCAAGGTATCCACAGGGCTGGAGCCACTGTCAGCCACCTTGCAGCTAAGAGTAGACAGCCCACCTGAGAAAGACAATGATCTAGAGGAAAACTGAATCCCTGGATCAAATCGTGCCTGAAGCTAGATATTCCTTTGAATTTCTCTTTTGCTCAAAGCACTTCAAGTTGGGTGCTCTGTCACCTACAAGAGACAAAGTTCTTACTGTCAGTGACAAACCAAGGACGTGGTGGGATTAGTCCGCCCTGGGTGCAGGCATTAAAAGGGTAGATTATAAAGAATTTAAAAACAATAATAGAACCCATTATGAGTTAGTCTGATTTTTATTATCACCATTCACTAGTAATTTTTTTTCACTAATTTTTTAATAATAAATTTATTTTTTATTGGTGTTCAATTTGCCAACATACAGAATAACACCCAGTGCTCAACCCATCAAGTGCCCCCCTCAGTGCAAGTCACACATTCACCCCCACCCCCTGCCCTCCTCCCCTTCCACCACCCCTAGTTCGTTTTCCAGAGTTAGGGGTCTTTATGTTCTGTCTCCCTTTCTGATGTTTCCCACCCATTTCTTCTCCCTTCCCTTCTATTCCCTTTCACTATTATTTATATTCCCCAAATAAATGAGAACATATAATGTTTGTCCTTCTCCAATTGACTCCTTTCACTCAGCATAATACCCTCCAGTTCCATCCACGTTGAAGCAAATGGTGGGTATTTGTCATTTCTCATGGCTGAGTAATATTCCATTGTATACATAAACCACATCTTCTTTATCCATTCATCTTTCGATGGACACCGAGGCTTCTTCCACAGTTTGGCTATTGAGGACATTGCTGTTATAAACATCAGGGTGCAGGTGTCCTGGTGTTTCATTGCATCTGTATCTTTGGGGTAAATCCCCAACAGTGCAATTGCTGGGTCATAGGGTAGGTCTATTTTTAACTCTTTGAGGAACCTCCACACAGTTTTCCAGAGTGGCTGCACCAGTTCACATTCCCACCAACAGTGTAAGAGGGTTCCCTTTTCTCCACATCCTCTCCAACATTTGTGGTTTCCTGCCTTGTTAATTTTCCCCATTCTCACTGGTGTGAGGTGGTATCTCATTGTGGTTTTGATTTGTATTTCCCTGATGGCAAGTGATGTAGAGCATTTTCTCATGTGCATGTTGGCCATGTCTATGTCTTCCTCTGTGAGATTTCTCTTCATGTCTTTTTAAACCATATCAAAATAGGGATCCCTGGGTGGCACAGCGGTTTGGCACCTGCCTTTGGCCCAGGGCGCGATCCTGAAGACCCGGGATCGAATCCCACATCGGGCTCCCGGTGCATGGAGCCTGCTTCTCCCTCTGCCTGTGTCTCTGCCTCTCCCTCTCTCTCTCTGTGTGTGTGACTATCATAAATAAATAAAAATTTATTTTAAAAAAATATCAAAATATTCTTCCCCCTGAAGTTCTAAATAATTCTGGCAGTGACTGTGAAGTTTAATAACATGCCATATATATATATATTATCTTTAAACTTAGTATTCTAATTGGCAATGAGCTCAGAGAACTCTCAATTCTATAACTGACCTTCAGACTTAAGCCAACTCAAGTACACACTTTCATTTCAAAAATAAGTTTATTATGGGAGCTTGGAAGTGGGCCCAACTCAGCCTAGGAGAATGAGGAGAGCTTCTCAGAAAAGCCAACACTTCAACTGAGTATTGAAAGTCAGTGCCTTTATCTCATGTCTAAATAAGTCTAAAAGATCCCTAACTGGTCACCCATTCCCTGTTCTACCCACCTGACAATCTATTCTCATCACATTAGTCAGATCCTATTAAGACACACCTCTGCCCAAAAAAACACACAACAGCTTCCCACTTCATTCAGAACAAAGATCTAAACACATTGATTAAATTTAAAAAAAAAAAAAGGAAAAAAAAAGCCCTATGTGGTTTGTGCAACCCACCCCTAGCCTACCCCTCTGACTCGGGCAAGGATTCCTTCTTCTTCTTTGAATCCCTCAAGCATGCTTCTGCCTCAGAGCCTTTGTATTTGCCATTTCTCTTTACTGTGAATTTTTCAGTTCCTCTTCATCCCTGTGCTCATGGCTTTCCTTCTCACTTCCTTAAGGCATCTAATAAGCACCATATCAACCATATCTATCAGGCTTTCCTTTCCCTGCAAAAATTAGCATCACTGCCCTGCCCCACTCCCACATTCATGATCCCACTTATCCTCTTTATTATCACCACCTGGAATACTATATATTTACTTGTTAGTCATCGGTTTCTTCCAATAGAATTTAAGTTCTCCAAAAGCTATCTTCACGAGGCTTAGAGCAAAGGCTTGTGTAGAGTAGGCTCTTAATAAATATTTGAGAATAAATGAATAAACCCAGGGATTGGCTTTTTGGGCACTTGAGGATGTACTTAGACAAAAGACAAACATGAGGAAGTGTGTCGCATTTAGGGAATTTAAATTTAGGGAGGAGGGAGAGAATGGAAGTAGGCAAGTAGGAACGTGATCACAACAGCTTGGTGTATGCATGTTCTCCCAGATGCCTGAAATCCTTTTCAGGAAGAAAGAAATAAAATGGGGATGGTGAGAGGAGAAGAGGGATTGAAGCACAGCTTCCACTGGACCAAGGCAAGCACACAAAGTAGCCACATTGATAATTCCTCAATATTCAGAGTAACATGTATTAAGCACTTTTTAAACCAAGTAAAATTCTTCACAATCCCTAGTGAAATAATAAACTTTGAATCAATAACTATGCACTAGCCAAGCTTTAGCATCAGGATTTCTTCCTAATTATCATGCCCAGTGGAAAGATGGTCAAGATGCAAGCTCAGCACCTGCTGCAAACAAGTTTATATGAAAATACATCATCCCTCCCACCACAGTTGTACTAATGGTACTTAACTTTAAATAAAGCTTTTTAAAGGCCCTGGTGGCATGGAAAATACAACATTAAACTGTTCCTTTATGCCTGGAAAATTAGCCAAGAAGCTACCACCAAGGAGGTGAATGCCCTTTGTGCAACCACAAACATTGAGATATTTAAAACCAAATAGTTATTGATCAACTATTATGTGCTAGGCAATTTTTTTGGTCCTTTTCATTAATCTATCATCATCTAGTGCCCACTAAACATCACACATAGTGCTAGGTGCCCAGGGTTAAGAAAGAATGAGACATCATCTTGCCCTTAAGGAGCCTCTAGAACCATGGCAGATCTATAAACACAACACTATAGTGCATTAGGTTAGGCACTACTAGAGAGATGCAGAAAAAGTGTGTCCTCAGAGTTAATACTCTAAAACTACGTTGATTTTTCAAGTCTGCAAATCATAATACCTTTCATCTGGTATTATGAGATTTGTATCTATTACACATTTTTTATGGGCCTAAGATGCTAGAAGAGTTTATGGTATTAATCAGGATGGATTACGTTTTGCCACAGAAACAAACAACCCCAAAAATCTCGGACTTAAAACAACAAATATTTATTTCTTGCTGAGGTTACATGCCCTGCTGTGAGTCAGCGAGGGGACTGTTCATATCATCACTCAGAGACTCCAGTTGAGAGCAGCTACTGTCAAAAATTAGAATACATTAAAGTATGCACTGATTCTTGAATCTTCTGCTCAGACGTGACATCTTTCACTACTACTCGCATTTCGCTGGCTCTGACAAGTCATATGGCCATATCTGAATTCAGTTGATCAGGGAAGAGCAACTGTATGATATTGTATCCCAAAGCGGGAAGGAATCAATTAATTGTGAACAGCCTGGAGGAAGTCTATCTTAAAGATGTAACGGAAGTGGAAATATAGGAAAGTGCTATTCCTGAACATGTTTATTATGTTACTTTGTGCCTTAAGTCTTGACTTTCCTTAAGGGTCCTTGCTCTTTTTCTTTAGGAGATGAAAATCCAGATGCACAATGACTCCTTTTGTGAAATTCCTACTCCTATTTGGCAACTGTGTGAATCTTGCTTCTAATACATGTTTGAGTCACTGCTGTTGGGAGTAATTAGAAAATGAGGAAACGAGGGTGGAAAATAGAGAAAGGAAGCAGGGCAGATGGCAGCAGAGAAGTGTTTTTTGCGATGAAATTACTGGCAAGAAACAGGAAGCTAAGGGAAAATAGACCCCAAATCCCGATACTCCACTTCATATCTGTAAGAAAAGAGGAAGTTAAGTCACACATGCATTATTTTCTGTGCCTGGTTCTCCATTTCAAATAAGACAAAAGACTTTTTTACATGCCAGTTAATGTAAACAGAGGAAATTAAAAGGGATCTTCTTTGAATTATGAAGGAGTATAAAGTTTCTAAGAAGCAAGGAACGATAAGCAGAAATTAATTACATAATCCACCATATAAATATAAAAAATGTCTGTTTTCTATATCTAGTATGAGGTTTATAGTTTTATTTTAGCAAATATAAATTATGTATATGGTTTTCATAGGCGTAATTTAAAAAAAAAATCTGCTCTTCCCAACCCATGAAATCCTCGATTTCAAATTCTTCTACTTCTGATGATAGAATTTATGTTTTCATACATATGTCCCTGGCAAGAAATTAAGGAATGGTTACATTTAATTTTCTTTGCTGGTTCTAATGGTTTGATTCCCAATGGAGGCCTTTAATATTTAATCTGTTTCATTTCATCTTCTTGCATTGACCTATTTAAGTAAGAAAAATCTTTCATAAGAGAAGTAGTAACATTTCATAATTTGGTTTAAGGAGGTTATAGTTCTGTTATAAACTCAGAGAGCTTCAGAGACCATCTAATTTCTTTCATCCCCATCTACCACTTCTCAAACAGCTGATTTAAAGCCCTCAACCTCTTACTTCACATGGGTGATTCAATGATGCCATCATTTTGACAGCTGAATCCTGAAAATCTAGATGTGGCACCACACCCATTGCATATAAGCTTCATAGGGAGGCAGAATGGCCTGGAGTTTATGAGTGAGGGGCTTAGAGTTGGTATCCCACAGTGTACTCATTAATTAGTGACCCTGGGCAAGTAATTACATTCACTGTGCCCTCATTTCCTCAATTAAGAGCTATAGTGAAGATTAAATAAAATCACAAATGTAAAGCATTAGTACCACACGTGGAAGATAATGAGTGCCCCACAAATGTTAGTAACTATTATTATCATCTAGTATTGTCATTCTCTAATGAGGAGCTTCTCTACCCTTAAGAACTTCTGGTTCGGCCTTGCCTGTTGTACATTTGAAATTGCCCATTTAAGAAGGTTTCCTGTAACTTATAATGATTTATTATGTCTGCAAACTTCTTAGCAATAAAGAAGGGTTTTTAAAAACGTGATGATGTCCGCGACCCCTGGCAGAGACCTTCAAATGTACCTGGATGTCCCCTCAATCATTTCAAAAACACTTGAGCTTCCATATGCCCAGTAAAATCTGCTCCATGGCCATAGCTACCACACTGCACTGCTTCTCCTGAAACAAAAGCACCACCACCTTAAATCTTGATGAACCCAACTAACTAGAGAAGAAACCTAAATCCACGTGAGAATCATATTCTGCTCTTCTCTCCCTCAGCCTCACCCCTACCTCCAATCATTCAGAGAGGCCTGCCAAGTTTCCCTCTTAAATATTTTAAGATCCTCTGCTATCCTAAAAGATAAAGCTCATACTGTTTACCACAGCAAACACAATCTAGCCATTTAGTTTCTGCTTTAGATCTTGATACTCTCTGCCTCACAATTGATTCTCCTACAATATGAAATGGCTTTGGGTCCCATACCACCTTGCTTCTTCCTACTTCATGCCTTTATTCATACTGCAACACCTTTCCTTCACCACTGTCTTCATATGACTGGCAAACTTCTTCCTACCTACTCTTTATGATACAGTATAAACCTCACCTTCCACAATTTCTCTCCCATCCACCTTGCCAAGCTAAAATAGGTGCCCCTCTTCTGTGTTTTCCAAATACCCTCTACCCATCTCTATCATTGTCTCCACTCTGTTTTACTATTATTGATTTTTCTATTTTCCCTGACCAGCTATGACTTGTCGCTGGCCATATACTTCATTCATCTTCTTCTCTTCAGAAGCAGTGCTCAGTATGGAGCCATGAAGAGATGTTCAACAAATATTTCCTGAAAAAGGGAACTAGTTTACCCTCAGATATACCTCAACATTATCAGTGTAAACCTGAAAAAGTTTCTTAAATTCTATAGCAATCACTTCTCTCATTTATAAAATAGAGAACGGGCTAAGTCCTCTGCCGACCATAAGTTACCATGATGCTACAACGTGTGCTTTTCTAAACCCAGCATTTGCAATGAGGTAAAAATGAAAACTCTGGCTGATTATATTCAAAACCATTTAGCAAAAAAGTACTCAAGATCTACAATCCAACAACCTTCTTCAATTTCATCTGCCACCTGCTCCTTTCCCTCACCCACTGGTCCAGCCACACGATCAATTTCAATGTTCTCTAAATGCACTGTAGAATTTTCCATGCCCCTGGCTTTGCCCATTAAGTTTTCTCAGCATGGAACATTGTCCAGCTTCTCCTTTCCCAGGGAGATCCCACTCTATCCTCTACCTATGGCTGAAATACAAGCTCTTCTGTGAAATTTCTTCCTTGATTAGATTTGACTACAGCATTTGTTCCTTTTGCCCTAATATTATAAAATGTAGCAAGCTACATCCTTGACTTCACTATAAGTTACTTGAAACATGAAGTAAATCTTATTCATCACTATGGTATTCAAAATGCACAGAGCTGCCCACACAGTAGGTGTTAAATAAATGCTTTTGGTTGCTGTGAAAATGTATTCCTAATGTTACTGTAAAATGAGAAAAATCCACTCAAAGGACAAATTGGCAATGCCTGAACCAGAATTTTTAATTGAACATCTTCCTTCCTGAGATTTTAGCCATAGAAAATAACGTAAAAGCTACATATGCAAAAAATATATATATTCTGGAAGAAATTATTTAAAATAATGAAAAACTGAAAACAGGAAACTTTAAGCATGACAGAGTACATCAATTCAAGAAACTATCATAAAGCGATTAAAAGTGGTAATCTGGGCAGCCCTGGTGGCTCAGCGGTTTAGCACCGCCTTCAGCCTGGGGTGTGATTCTGGAGAACCAGGATCAAGTCCCACGGCAGCCTCCCTGCATGGAGTCTGCTCCTCCCTCTACCTGTGTCTCTGCCTCTCTGTGTGTGTCTCTCATGAATAAATAAATAAAATCTTTTTTAAAAAGTCGTGATCTGAGGATTACTTAGAAATGTGGGGAAAAGTGTAAACGAGAGAATACAAAATTAAATATGCCGCATAGTTGTAACTACAAAATCCTATGTATAAAGATTTGAAGAATATCCAGAGACTACAAATAGATCATTCTGTTCCAATTATGGGATTATGGGGAAGTTTTCTTTTTTAATAAATTTCCTCCAATGTTAACATAAAGTTGTTTTAGTAAATAAAGATAATAATAAAAAGCTTAAGGAGAGAAAGTAGAAGTTAATGAAGATAAAGACAGAAATAAAGGAGAAGAAAGAACGTGCTGAACCAAGATGACATTACTAACATACCGAAATCACAAAGTGATCAGAGCCAAGATTGAAAATAAGAAATGGAATACTTCAGCTACAAAAACAAATAAGAAACTCAATTCCTAATAAGAAAGCAGAAACTGGGGACACCTGAGTGGCTTAGTGGTTGAGCATCTGCCTTCAGCTCAGGTCATGATCCCGGGATCCTGGGATCGAGTCCCACATCAAGCTCCCTGCAGGGAGCCTGCTTCTCCTTCTGCCTGTGTCTTTGCCTCTCTCTGGGTGTCTCTCATGAATAAATAAACTTTTTTTAAAAAAAGCAGAAATTGATACACTTTGGTCCAAATGGGTTTCAGATTAAGACATAAGAACCTAGGAACTTGGGTCATAGAGTGTATGAAGAGGCAAAAGAAATGGGCTTGGAACCACATGAGTTAAGAGCTAGTATTAAGTCTCCTTAAATCCCAGGAAAGCAAGATGTCATCCAGTCCATGAAAAGAAGGCAGGAGATAAACTCTGCCCACTAACTCAAGAAAGTAGTAAGGAATCTTGCTGATTGAACAATGCCATGAGAAGGAAAAAAGAAAAGCCACCTATGAGAAATCCAACCCTAGATTTACTCATGCATAGGTATAGAATCCAAATTCATATTTGCATGGAGTGAGACTCCTGAGTTGAAAATTGAGATAGAAACAGTTCAAGATACAGGTCAGTTAGAGGCAAACATAAAATGTTTCTGAAAGGAACCATGTAGGAGCCAAGACATATATAGAACCCCCCTCCACCAATGCACACATAAACAACTACAACAATCAAAACTCCTGCAGAAAGTCAATTCACAAGAGAAAGCTATAAACCACATGAGGAAATGGAACATGATGAAGAAGATTAAGTATATAAAGAATAATAATGTGTGCCTTAGGAACTAAAGAAATAGAAAACTTCTAAAGAGACAATATTTTACTATATCATATTAATGAAAAGGACAAGGACATAGTTCTATGAGAACATAAAGTTGTTTAAAAAGAACCAAAAGGAAGCCAACTTGAGAGTTAATAAACTAGAAGATAAAACTGGGGAAATCATGCAGAATACAGCACAAGGAAATGAAATGGAAAAATATACAAGATCCAGTAAGAAAGCATGAAGCATAGAATAGTCGACCCTGTATATACACAGGTTTCAAAATGAAAGAAGACAGTAGCAGGGGAGAAAATTCAAAACAGTGATTGAAAAATGTTCAGAACTGAAAGACACCATGGGTCTCTAATACTTCTTAACCTGACCACAGCTACCACAACTTAAAACTGCACTCCTTCAAAGAAAAGGGGAAATAGCTAAAACAAATAAAGACAACTGCCCACAAAGAAACCATAAGTAGACTGACAGATTTCTCATTAGCTAGAATAGATACAGGAAGCAGTCAAAAAATACCTTCCAAGAACTTTAAAAATTATCTTCTAAGAATTGAGGAAAAATAACTCATTTTATTTATTTTTTTAATAATAAATTTATTTTTTATTGGTGTTCCATTTGCCAACATACAGAATAACACCCAGTAACTCATTTTAGAATTCTATACACAGCAACACTATTATTCATGAATGAAGTAAAAGAGACATTTTCAAGAAAACAAGAAAGGTTTTACCAGGCATACAACCAAAGATGCTCCTTATTAAGAACAAAGTAGAATCCAGAAGGAATAAGTGAAAAGCAAAAAGCACTAATAAGCAAATAAGCTGGTTACTGTGTTGGTAAATCTACATTAAATTACTGACTATAAAAATAACAGCGGTTTAGTGCCGCCTGCAGCCTGGGGTGTGATCCTGGAGACCCGGAATCAAGTCCCATGTCGGGCTCCCTGCCTGGGGCCTGCTTCTCCCTCTGCCTGTGTCTCTGCCTCATTCTATCTCTCTTCTCTCTGAATAAATGAATAAATGAATAAATCTTTAAACAAAATAACAAGAAATAATGGTCAATATGGAGAGGACTAGAAAGTAGGTGTAAGTAAAATACTAAACCAAAGTACTACATAAAAGTGTGGGAAGATGGTTAAGCAGTATTTAGATCCTTGTGCTATTGGGAAAGGACAGGAATATTATCTTCAGCCCTTGACTAATATACATGTTAGACATCTATGGATGCTATTATTAACACTAGACTATAATAATAAGTCAAGGAAAAATACTATAATTTATATATAAGGTAAAGGTAAGGAAAAGACTATAGACTTGAAGATTTGAAAGAAAAAAAACAAAAATTTTTTAAATGTCCACACCAAAAGGAAGAAAAAAAAATAGAGAAAAGAAAACTAGAAAGCACAGAGTATAAGTGAAGACAAAGGAAAGTTGAGGTTCCAGATTAAAGGAAACTAAAGAGATAAGACAACTAAATACAATGCCTATGCCCAGTGAGGAAAAACTTTGCTGTAAAGGACATTATTGGGACAATTAGGTTAATTTGACTATGGACTGCACATTAGATAATAGAATCAAACCAATGTTATATTTCTTGAAATTGATCATTGTACAGTAGCTTATAAAAAGATATCCTTGTTTTTAGAAGATATTTAGGACTATAGTGTCAAATAACTGCATCTGATTCCCAAATGGTTTAGGAATAGTTAGAATAAAAATATGAATAAACTAATAAAATAAATGCAGAAAAATGTTAACAATAAGAGAATCTAAATACAGAGTATTAAGAAATACATGGCACTATCCTTGTAACCTTTAAGTTTGAAATTTTTTAAAATAAAAAATTTAAAAGTCAACAGAATAAAGGAGAGAAATCATATGTATACTAGGGGAAAATGGGAAATTTCTCAATCTGATGATTAATTTGCAAAAAACAACATACTGAATGGTGAATTACTGAAAGTTTTTCTTTGAGATAGAGTACAAGGTATGTATGTATGCTATCACCAGTTCAACAATGAATAGATGAAATTAGCCAGGACAGTAAAACAAGAAAATTAAAAGGTTTGAAAAGAAACAAACATGACTATCATTATTTATAGATGATATGATTATATCCATTGAAAACCCAAGAGAATCTACAAATACATTTAGCAGTGTTGCTCAATATAATGTCAGTAATTTAAACATTAATTGTATCTCTAATACCAGCAATAAAGAGAAGATTAAAGAAAATATCATTGTTTGAGCATCAAAATAACAAATATCTAAGACTAATCTAAAAATGCTATGCCTTATTATGTATAGAGAACAAGACTAAGAAAACTAAGTAGACTTAAATTAATAAAGAGCTACATATACTGTGTTCACATATGAAAAGTTTCAATATGTTTAAAATATCATTTCTCCTCCAAATTGGTCTCCAAATATTGCTCCAAAGCAATCTTAGTCAAGATCCTAACAGGTTTTACATGACAAGCTTATGCTAGAATTGATATGTAAATCCAAAAGACATAATAGAAGACCTTCTTGAAAAAGATAAATAAGAATCTTATGTTGCTTGGGATAGAAACACTATCTGTAGCCTTCAGTCACTATACATAAGAAACACTTCTGTGTACCTCAATTAATGGTAGACTTTAATAGGTCAAGGAAATATACTAATTTCTACAGTAAAGATAAGTGAAGGACTTTATAGGTTTCAAATGAACAGGGAAAAAAATAGATGAATTTGCCAAATGTTGGATAGCAAAAGTCACTTTAAAACTAAAGAAAGAGTAATATCACTGCATTAATTGATAAACAGACAATGCAGCAGAAGCAAGAGCTCATTGCTCTTGCTTGCAAATAAAAGTATATAAATTATAGCAACGATAATGACTAAGAAAGGAAATCTTTTAAATAAGCATGTTTAGATCTAAGTATGAGGGTAAAAACAATAAAGTTTCCAGAACACCTTATAAGAAAATATCTCTATGAATTTGGAGTAAGGAAAAATTTCCTCAATAGGACATATGATGTACTAACATCAAAGAAAAAGATTGATATATTAGATAACACTGAAATTAAGCAATTCTGTTTATAAAAGACATTATTAGGAAAGCTTTGAAAAATCAAGCTACAGACTGGGAGCAGATGTTTTCAACACATATCCCAGACAAATGGCTTGTATCCAGAAAATACAAAGAACTTCATATTAGTAAGAAAAAATAATTAGTAGAAAAATGGGCAAGAGACTTGAACAGGCAACTCACCAAAGAGGAAATTCAAATGGTCACGAAACCTCTGAAAGGTATTCAACTTCATTAGTCATCAGGGAAATGCAAAACAAACTCTCAATAAGATACTCTTACACACACAGCACATGTATTATTAAATTGCTTCCAGAAAGGTTATACCAAGTTATACTTCCTAAAGGAATACCATTTCACTTTATGCATGCTAATTTTGAGTATTATCACTTTTATTTAATTTCTCAACTGAATGAGCCAGAGTAATAACAGTTTTTAGCCTGTATTTTTGGAATTTTATAGATTTTATCATTTTTACATATATATTGACTAGACCATGTATATTTTTCTTTTGAGACTCATCTGTACTGCTTCTACTACAGGCTGTCTGTTGTGGCAAACACTGTTAGTTCTCTTTCTTCACTAAGAATATGTAGATTGTACTCAAAGCAGCAACGTACCCAGTTCAAAACACTTGATCCTAGAGACTCCCCTGAAGATAAGAGCAGTTATGCGACCCACTTTGGGCCATGAAGTAATCAGATGCTTATTACTGGAAGTGCTGGAAAATAACTTGTTTCCTAATGAAAAAGGAACATCTTAGCTGCCCTCTATCCTTCCTCTTATTTCTCTTGTCTGGAATTAGTACTTCATTTTCAGAGGACAATTTTGTGAACAGGATAGCCACATACATGCTTAATAGAGTAGAAGAGGCCTATATCCTCGATGCCTTCCTAGAGGCTTCTGAGCTAGCCTTGATTTACCTTCCTACTGGCTTTCTTCAATGTGAGAAAAATTAAGCCCCATTAGGTTGAACCTTCACAGTAAGGTTTATCACATATATCTGAATGCAACCTAACTGGTACTTACAGATGAATTTTTTTTAAAAAAGGATAGGAAAGTTATTTTTTAAATATACTATTTTCACTAATTAATGTTGCAAATGGATTTTAGCAAGTTTATAAGCAATAAAACAGAAATTTCAAGAGTAAAATGGTATACATGGTAGATACAGATGTATAAAATTTTTGAGAGAAAATTAAGCATCTGAGTACTGAAACATGTAGAAACATAAATGGACAATTTTCTGATAAACTATAAGCTAGCAAATTTAACCCAGAAAGGAGGAAAAACTAGATAATAATAAGAAAGTAAGAAATGGAAGGAGGAACACTTCCTCACCCACCTCCTACGTTTTCTGACCTTACCCTCCACCTTCCTCAGCCACACTAGACCTGTTGCCATTCATCCCACATGCCAGGCTGCTCTGAAATTATAAAAAATATATAGGAGAAAATATAGGTAAATTTCTGTCTGCATCATGGGTGTGGAAAGGATTTCTAAATACAAAAGCTAGGAAAGACTCACAATGAAAAACATCAATACATTTGATCTAAACGAAAATTTCCTGAACTTGCCTAATTCAAGAAAATTAAAATGCAAGCAAACTAGAATTCTCTGAAAAAAATATCTGTGACCATAGACATATAGTACACATGGAAACAGCATTAAAGATTTGTGAAGTATTAAATCTCCTAAAGACAGAAATACAAAGAACATGTAGGGATATATATATTTAATAAAAAGGATGAGGAAACGAGAAACAGATTTCTAAAATACTCTATTTCATTAATAAAAAGTTTAACCAAGAAGATTTAATTTTCATGGCTTTAAAAAAATAACAATGTTGAAAGACCATAGCGATATGGGCAATCTCATAAATTGATGACAGAGCTGTAAATTAGTAGAGTCTTGCTGGAAGCATTTTGGTAGTTTGTATCAAAAGTTTAAAAAATATTTATACCCTATGATCCAGTGTTGAGACTTTGAGGTATATATCTAGGGTAATTATATATGCAGACCAACATTCAAAGATAATGTCACTGCAGTGTATTTTATAAAAGCTGAAAACTGGAAACATATATCCCACAATAAAAGAATGGTTAAATAAATTATGTTGTATACATAACATGGACTATTAAATTCTTTAAATTATTTCAATGGGGCATTAACAACCTGGGAAATGTATATTAAAATATTATGGTAGTTGAAAAATGCAGGATGGCCACACAGGTTACAGAATAAACTTCTGATTACTTGAAAATACCTGTATCATCAAAAATGTCAAAGGAAATAGACCAAATATCAATAGCTTCTGTATTTATATTACAAGATTAAGATTTTATTCCCTTTTTATTTAATTTTTTATTCCCTTTTTAAAATATATTTCTGTATTTCCTAAAATTGTATTAGTGATCAGCAAAAAACAGAACAAATGGATCTTATTTAAAAAGACAATAAAATGCAAAAATATAGTGCTTGTGATTCAAGTTCTGGCAGTTTAATTATGAGCTACAGTGAATATTAATCATTCTATTGGGTATTTCAGATAAAATTGATGCCTATGATTTAGATATAAGGAATAATAGACTATCATTTGTAATGAGAGAAAAATCACCTAAGGCAAAAATCAATAATTCCAAAACAGAAAAACAAAAGAAAGTGATATTGAGCCTGGCACCAGTACTATGGAAAATTCTACCAGAAAGTGTTGTCCATAATCATGATCTCTTATCAAAATAGAAAGAATAAAAGAATGATTCTCTTTAGTGGGTAAGATGGTACCTGTGCAGGGAAGAAGAACCATGCCCATCTAGGTCAATCTTTAAACTGTCTCATTTCTGAAAAAAAATAAATAAATAAATAAAAAATAAACTGTCTCAGTCAACTGTTGTGTTTGCTATTATTTACTACCATTTCCAAATTCCTTCCTTTAATCACACACACCACACACACACACACACACACACACACACACACACAGTCCCCTCTCCAAGAATCAGTGACAGAATAGTGTTGAAACTGATGAAAACATGTTGAGAATTATCTTTATTAACAGTATTTAATCAAGTACCCTTAAATTATTAAATATTTAGTCTATAAACACAAACATTCTAAAAACTCAGCCTTACTGGTAACTCTCAGGTAGCTCAAGTTCCAACTGCCCTCAGATACTTCCAATTCATTTCCACCAACTCTATGTATTAAGAAAAGACCATGTGCTTAATGGTCAGAGCCACAGGTCCTAGATATTCAAGGTACCACTGGAGATTTATGAGATAATTGACAGGACAATTAAGATGATACCTATTTTTGGCAGTTTGCCAATATTATAAGATTATTGCAATTATTGTACCCAATAATCTAGCAAGTGTAACTCTAAAAATTTCCCTGCATATACAAACGTACATCCCAAATAACATGTACAAGGAATTTGGAGTAAGGAGTATTACTTGAGCATCAATAATAGATGCTCATAGATACAGCTTGAAATAGGAACCTAAATATCTATCAATAAGGTACTATAGTAAATGAATGGATTGGGATACATTCATAAAGTACATTACTTTGAAGTCGTAAGAGAGATAAAAGAGAAGGTCCTTATGTAGTCATTTACATCAGATGTTTACCAAAACATAACAGTCAGTAAAAAAAAAAAAAAAAAAATCTGAGTAAAACAAATGTTTAGCATATGGTACCATTTGTCTTTTATTTATTTTTTTTAAGATTTTATTTATTCATTCATGAGAACAGAGAGAGAGAGAGAGAGAGAGGCAGAGACATAGGCAAAGGGAGAAGCAGGCTCCATGCAGGGAGCCCGATGTGGGACTCGATCCTGGGACTCCAGGATCATGCTGTGGGCCAAAGGCAAGCGCTAAACCACTGAGCCACCCAGGGACCCCCACCATTTGTCTTTTAAAAGGTATAAAACTGCAGCCCTGATTGCCTTGAAGAAATTGGTAACTGGGGAACAAAGGCAGGAAGGAGACTTTTCTGTATATCTTCTTGTATCTCTAGAATTCTCAACAGGTTATACAGGTGTTACTGCTGTAAAAATAAAACACTTGAAAAATCCATACAGTACAATTTACCTGTATGTTCCTATTTCTCCAATATACACAATAACAGCCCAAGGTCTTTTTTTATTCTACTAAAATATGTGTCTATTGTAATAGGTAAATGTTCTCTGACTCAGAACAATGACAACCATCAAAATATCTAGCCAAAAATAAGGATTCTTTTATTTTCCTTATAAGTTCATTCATATCATTGATTTAACTATGATTAGTTGAATACTTTCCACTGGCCAACATCTGTGTTAGGGTTGCTAAGTAGAAAAGATAGAGGTCTTATTTTTTTTTAAGATTTATTTACTTGCTTATTTATTTAGGGGAAGAAAGAGAGAGAGAGAATACACACAAGCCTAGGAGGTAGATGGAGGAGGGAAGAGAAAGAGAGGGAGAGAGAGAATCTAAAGCAGACTCCCCACTGAGTACAGAGCCTGATGTGAAGCTCCATCTCATGACCCTGAGATCATGACCTGAATGGAAATCAAGAGTCAGAAGTCACCCAGGTGTCCCAACAGCGGTCTTATTTTCAGATGCTCAATATACAGTAAGAAAGACAGAAGTAAACAAGCAATTTACTCAGTTCACAGCTATTTATTTGGCATCCACTATGTGCAGGGCAAATTAACACAGTGCAAGAAGTTTGGAAGGGAAGGGAAGAGCAAAGGCCAAGGACAGCCCAGAAAAGGGATGCCAATTCAATCAAAAGAGGACAGAGAGGTCCAAGAGGTAAGTAGGGATTACCCAGGGCATGGAAGGGTAGGAACTCTTCACCGTGTCCAAGTGTCGACAAAACCTGTGGTACATTCTGCAACCTACCAGTGCCCAAATTGGCTTGGTTTGGGAGAAAGTGCGAGAGGGTCATGAGGAGAAATGAACTTGGGAGCAATGGACCAGCAGAAGTGAGATCACAAAGGACCAAGTTGGTGCATTGAGATGTTAGCCCAAAAGCAATCAAAGGGACACTAACATTTTCACGCATTTGGGATTCCCACAGTTTCCTTTATTTTTAATCCTGCAGTTTCCAAATGTGATTGTACATCATTATCACCAAAAGAGCTTGATTTTCAGGTTCCACTTCAGACATACTGAATAATTTTAGAGCATGAGGCCCTGAATTTTTTTGTTTTTAAGATGTTTGGTGATCTTGATGGGATATCAAGTACAAGAATCACTGGTATCTAAAATCTCTGACAAAAGTTCAAAATACTTTGTTGATGGCTGAGAAAGAGACACAGAGAGAGGTTCTGACTCCTCCCTCTCTATATAAATGTTGAGTAAGCAGAAAGCTGGCTTCAGTGGGATTTTCCCAACACTTAAGACAGAGAAAACGGAAAGCAGGAACAAGATAAATCAAGACCCGCTCCCCAAAGGGGAACATTTACAAGTCTCCTCTTACAAGGAGAAAAAAATCCATGAGATCTCAGTAGACAGAGACAAAAAATTTCTTCTTTGATTTTTTTTCAGTACAAAAGCAGATAGCACACTTTTAGCATTATTTTATCCCAGAAACATAGAGTTATCATATTGGGAATTCAGATGCACAGAGCATGCACAACCTCTATTGGCCTGAAAACTGCAAGGTCTTTTCACCATCTGAGGCAGAATGAGAAGCAGCAATTTGCTACCACGTATGCTTTACTGGGGACTTTAGCAAGAGCTTTACGTTCACAAATCTTTAATGCATTAAAGTAAACATTCTTCTCTATTTTGGGCTGCCTTCCTTTTTAAAATTCGTCTTGGCCACATTCTGAGGTATTTTGCAAGATAATTACACAGCAATTGTGAAATGAAAAACAAAAGGAATAAAAATTAAGGAAAGCTGAAGCACCCCCACAAAGATATATTTTTAAACATTTAATGGTCTTAAATCTAGATGAGTCACATACTGAATAAATGCCACCCACAGTCCCACCTGACCTGCATAGTGTTTTCTTCCAAAAAAGCTAAGTGTATGTTTATTTAATTTATTCAGTCATTTATTCCATGGGTATTTATTAGGCACCCACTCTGCATCAGGTACTGCGATAGATACAATGAAGCAATGATAGAAGAAATACAGAAAAGTCTCTTTCCTGCATTTACTTCTTATACTGGTGAAAACAGGCACCAGACAAAGCACAACAAGGACATGGGCTAAGTCCCATGAAATAAAGGCACAGGATGCTAAGGGAACATACAATGTGGGGACCTAATCCAGCCTGAGGGTCATGGGGAACTTCCCTTATAGACTTGACTAAAGATATGACCTGGAAAATAAGTAGGACTAGGACATAGAGAGGGATGGGAAGAGAAGGAGGGAGGAAGTATATGTGTGTGAATAGCTTAAGAGGCATGGCAGACAGGGAATGAGGGTATATTCCAGGTAGAGGGAAGAGCATGAGAAAATGAGCAGAAATGAGATAGAACATGCTCTGCTTGAGGAACTGAGAACATTCTTATGGCCAAGCATAGAAGGCAAAAGGAGAGTGTAAAGAGAGGAAGCTGGAAAGATAGGCAGGGGATAGATAAACATGATACTTAATTCACCCAGAACATTCTCGTGAATTAGTCAGAGACACATACTTTTGCCCCAGTTTACAATTAGCTCTAGAAAATAAAAGTTAAGTGTCTTGGACAAAGTCACCAAATTAAAGTCAGAAGTCTGCTGTAGTAGAACCTCTTATCTAATTGTTCTATCAGATGTTCAAATCAGGACATTGCTTTAGCTCCAAATTACATAAAGTTCATCATAACTTTTAAAAAGAGAATCAAAATGCATGCTATTCATACTTCCATTTGGACAAAGATCGAATTTGGAAGCTTCATAATTTTTATTTTCTATTAGAGGAATGTGTACTAAAGAATAACTTCTGATGTCTTAATAGATATTAGCATCAATAAAAAAAGACTTTCTTTTTATAACAAATTGTTGAGTGATCTTACAGTTTTTTCAAAATGTTCCCATGGGAGCAAACTGAATAAACTATATGTTGGTTTTCTCTGTATTATTTATTTTGATTTCATGTAAATCTATGACTAATCTAAATAATAATTTCAACTGAAAAGTCAAATTATTGGTGTACCCAAAACTAACAATAAGATGACAAGAGAAAAAGTATGACCCTTATTATTGTGATCCTCAAGTTTTTAGTGCTTAGACTATTAATTCGTTCAGGTTTTGGGACTGTATAGAGGTAACACTAAACAAAGATATCTAGGTACTTTACTAATTAATTTGCAATCTAATTTATGCCTCACAATAACTGTAAGGTCAATGTATGAATGAATCAGGTTATATATTAGAAAACACACACTGAGCAGTTAAATAATTTTTATAAGCTTAGGACTTGTGAGGGGCAGTGCTCCAGGATCCGAATCCGTATCTGTGTGACCCCAAAACCTGGTTTCTAAGTTACAACCCTGGATTCTTTCCTTCCACAAGTCTTTCACTCACTTGAAGCATCCATGTCTTCTATTCAGTAAAATATTTGAACCAGATGGCATCAGATTTCATTTCCAATTCTAAATATCTGGTAACTTATATTGAAATTGTAAAGTAAATGTTATATATGCTATCCAAAAAAACAACTCTATAATAAAATATTACTTTTTCCCCATCTCCCCCCTCCCTGACCTTCCCCCCACCCTCTTTATCTGGATGGCTGTCAGAGGGAACTATACAGTGTGCTTTTCAAAATTCTTTGGAAATTCATCATATAGACATGTGTCATGTAGACAATAAAAGAATTCTATAGAAGTATCTATCTTAAGCTATGCAAAAAGGAAGCAAATTTATTGGCTCATGTTTCTAAGATGTTCAGGGACAGGCTAATTTCAGTCACGGATGGATTCTCAAAAAACCACTGGCAAGAGACAAAGGAGAGACAGAGAGAGAGAGAGACGGCCTTAAGCTGAAAAGGGAGCAGAGACCTTGACTCCAAGCTATCTCTACTCTCTAAGCCCCAGAGTAGTTACCGTATGCTAGCCAGTCTTTTGCTCAGATGAACTTTTCTTTCAGGTGTCATCTCAAATGTCTAAGATTCCCTTAAACTCACATCCCCCTCTGGGTTTCACTCTCTCTGGCCCCTTTATAGATTCTTAAGAGAACTCAATGCACTCACCATCTCCATCTGCTTTCCTCTCCTTCTGTTCACTCCTTAATCCCTCCAATCTCCACCCCCCGCCCCCCAAATCCCACCAAAATCACTTTTGCTTAGGGCACGAGGACTTGCATCTTGCCAATATGATGCACCTTCTGTTCTTTCAGCTTCTTAATCTTCCAGTAGAACTTAACATGATAGACAGCTACCCTCCTCAAACTTCTCAGATTCAGCAATAAAATATTCTCCTGGCTTCCCCCCACCCCTTCCTCCCTGGCTGTTTCTTTTCAATCCTTCAGCTGTTGTGTAAGGACTTCAGATCCCTGAAGGCTGCCATATGGAGAGACATCGAGGAGAGAGAGTTGCCTGAGGAGCCCCCAGCCACTGGAGTCTTTCTAGCCAAACAATCTTTATGGGATGAAGAAGCTTTGAGAGGACCCTAGCCCCTGTTGCTGTTTGAAAGGACAACTAAGAACTATCTAGATGAGCCCACTCAACTCCCAGAATCATGAGGAGGGAAAAAAATTGTTAAAACTGAAACTTTTTTTAAACAATAGCAATCTTCTCTTCCTCTACCTACCAATTAAATTGGATTTCACCAAGGTTTCTCCAGGGCTCTTTTCTTCTTTCTCCTCCTTGCCAATCTCCCTCATTCCCATAGTATTAATACGATGAATATATGGACCCTCCCAAATTCAACTCTTGTTTTGATTGTTCTGCTGGCTGGCTATCTATACCTCCATGTGGATGCCTCATAGGCTTCTCAAGCATAACATACTCCAACCTCCCTCTTTATCCCCCTCTCTCCAAAAAGCCAGCTTCTCTTCTGCTCTTCTCAATAAAGGGCTAGCTCCACCCTTCACCCATTAGATAGGCCAGAAACATCCTTCTGTCTTATCCCACACAGCTAGTCTACTGGCAGGTCTTATTAACTCAGCTCCCAAAATAGATCTTGAACCATTTTTCCCAAGTCCACTTCCCCATCCAGTCCAAACTACCATCCTCCTTCCTATAGACACAACTCTTAACCAGTCTCCTCACACAGAGTCTAGTCTCTTTCTAATACATTATTGGCAAGAGACAGAGGAATTGCCCTGAAATGAAATTCAGAGCATGTTACTCTCCTGCTGGAAACTAATAATGGCTCCCCAATCCATATAGGAGAAAATATAAAACCCAGTTTTACTTCCAAATACTTCCCCCTAGAACTGCAACTCATCCTTCCTATTTCTTTCTTCAGTATTACACTTCTTTCCTCTTGGCACTACTCCTGTTCCACTTTACTGTTTTTCTTCATAGCCCTTAGCACCAGCTGGAATTATCATTCTGATTTACTTAACATCTAATTCCTGCCTCTAGAATGTAAGTCCTGTGAAGGCAGGCACCTTGTTTATCTTGTTCACCTCTGTAACCCTAATGCCCAGATTGGTGCCTGACATACAGTGGACACTGGGTAGATAATGAATGAATGAATGAATGAATGAATGAATGAATGAAGCATTAACATCTTTGATATGCTTTGTCTTAAGTGAAAGAAATAAAGTAGTAAGTTTATTAGCTTAAATTCTTTCTGAAGATAAGTGTCTAATAACCAATATTCTTTCCTTCTGACCAGTTTTTCAATATGAACGGCATTATATATTTCAGACTAAATATATATTTATATATATTTCATACCAAACTCCTACCACCACTCTCAGATTATTCCATGCTACTCTATCAGCATGGTTGAATTATTTACCCTAAAATGAGTCATTAAGCTATTTCTTTCTCCTTGTTTAAAATTCTAGTCAAGTTAAAAGTAATTTGTCTATCTTGGAGGGATGGCAATATATTCCTAACAGTAACAGAATGTTATCTCCCTATTTTCTAAGTTACAGGGTACTTTTTGATACGGTAAGGCCCTCCATTCTGTTGAACACCTTGATGAGGGTTTGGATATGATAAGTCTAGGGCCAGATATTAAGGAGAATTAAGCTGCTCTATGAAAAGAAATTAAAGTTCTTAGGAACAGAGGAGTGAAGGATATTTTCTTAATATAGGTGAGAAATATTTTTATAGCTACAATATCATAGTAATGGGAAACTTTATCAATCCAGATGCTTCTTTAGGGAATCTGCTAATTCTTAACTGGCTTTGACCATTTGTTTTCTCAGAAACATGATTTGATGATGGTGGTAGTGACCACTAAAATTATTAAGTAGGCTCCACTCATGACCCTGAGATCAAGAGTCAGGTCCCAGTTGACTGAGCCACTCAGGCACCTCAGTAACCACTAAAATTATTAAGTGATGACTATGTACCAAGCACTGTCCTAAGCAACTGGACTTCAGTCTTCCTTACAACTTGCCTAGAGTCACCCAGAGAGTAAGTGGCAAAGTTGGATTTGAAACTATAACTGTCCCTGCTCTTGATCACTATGCTAACAGAAGAGCAAGAGCTCCCTTACCACAATTCCAACAAAGAACCACTGGCTGGTGGTGCTGGTGAAACAGGAACTTTGGGAAAAAGAAATTGTATCATGTAGGAGTTTGTCCACAAAAGAAGAGAAAGACTAAGTAAAGACATGAACTTAGGATTTTAACAGAAATATTTATCAACCTTCGAAGTAAAGTAAGCATGATGTTATACTCAAGACATTCTAAATAGAAACCCACTTGCCTCAAAAGGAACCAGAGACTGTAGGACTGACATCTACCCATACACAGGTGCTTGTGTGTGCACATATGCACAAACAGCTCTGAAGAACAGGGAAAACAGTAGGCTTCTAGAGAAAATAACATAGGAGAGAACCTTCTGAGGGTGTCAGGTTATAAAACAAGCACACAGAACATGGAAGGGGAAACAAGTAACAAAGAATGAAACAGACGAGAAACACTGACCTGTAAGAATGTCAGTAAAGTCTAACTAAAGGAATGAGACAGAGCCTTTGAAAAATACCAAAGATGACAAAAAGGTTAGGCTATAAAAATGAAAACATTCAGAGCCAGAAAATGAGTAAGAATATTATGTCCTTGGCATTGGATCAGGGGGGAGAGGGAGGGACACCACAATATGAGCATTTATCAGAAACTATACAGTATATTTGGCCGAGCTACATGCCAGCGTTGGGTCCACCAATCTGGTTGACTCAGCTACAAGGAAGATTCTAGACAACCACAAGGAGGCGACACATCTTTCTTAAAACACAAAAATGTCATTGAAGATACACATTCAACTTCCATTATTGTCTGTTACAAGGAGCAAACAGAAAAAGGGAGACTAAATATTGTTTTTTTTAAAAAAAGTACTTGACTAAGAAAACGATAATGAGAAAACCCCTAAATTGTTTCAATAAAGTTCTACCTTCAATAGGCCAGATATTTTCCTGTGCAACATTGAAGACCCAAGCCTCACTCATGTTGAACAGAATCAGCTGGTCTGTTAGAAAGAAAGGAGAAGTTATAAGAGGCATGGGGGCTCTGTGAGAATTGCTTCAATACGTCTATGAGGCTTATATCAAACAATCATATGTTGACCTGGAAATCAAAAAGCTGTTAGAGCTATACTGTTATGTGACTCAACCACCAAAACTTTTGGGCCCTGACCTTTGAGCATAATAAAACAATTTTTATTCATAATATTTCTCCCCAACAATGGTTAAGACTATTAAGAGATAAAAAAAAGACTATTAAGAGATATAATATGGTTATGGGTTGAGAGTTTAGACTCTGGAGCCACGCTGCCTCTGTTGGGAGTCCCAGATCTATTGCTTAGTAGCTGTGTGACCGTTGGCAAATGATGTTAAATCTTTGTGCCCTGGTCTCATCTATAAAACTGGAATGATGACAATATTGCTTATCTCACAGGGTTGCTATAAGGATTAAATATAAAATTCTTAGAACACATCTGGTACAGAGTAAGTGGTCAATAAACACTAGCTACCACTATCATTAGCATCATTGTCTTTATTACTGTTATTATCTTTTACTATTAAAAGAATAGCTGGCAGATCTGTTCCAAACACACGGCAAAGCCTGGATCCTTTGACATCCTCTCCTCAACCCACCCTTAAATAGTACTTTCCTCTGACCTCCTGTTATCATCAGCCCTTTTTACTTTCCATGTAAATTCCTTCTCTAGGATATCAACCCAGCTTCTCTCATGAGTTCCACACCTATGGTCTTTCAATGGTCTTCTGACATCCTCCCTCATTTAAACAAACCTTCCACGAGAACTTTACATATAACATCTCCCTCCTGGGTCTCCATTACCAATGGGATAAATTCAGATTTTTGAGCCAGCCTTCTTGTGTCCATCTCACTTGGCACTATTACAGTGTTTTCCTTTATCAGTGATCTAGACCCTGGCTCATGCTGTTCCCTTCACCTGGAATCTCTTTCTCCATTATTTCATAAACTTTCTCAAGAAGCATTTCCTGTGCCCTGCTAGAATACCTTTCTCCTTCCAGTAGAATCTCGCATTGTATTCCAAATATTCTAGTATCATAGCCCTCATCCCATGATATGTTAGTTAACGGCTTCTCTCCTTCTTGTTAAAAGTTTAAGGAAAAGACTTCATATTTAAATTCATCTTTGCTTACTTCACTCAGCATAATACCCTCCAATTCCATCCACATCGAAGCAAATGGTGGGCATTCGTCCTTTCTAATGGCTGAGTAATATTCGATTGTATGTGTGTATATGTGTGTATATATATATATATACCACATTATGCTGAGTGAAGTAAGTCAATTGGAGAAGGACAATCATCATATGGTTTCATTCATATGGGAATATAAGAAATAGTGAAAGGGATTATAGGGGCAAGCAGGAAAATGAGTGGGAAAAATTAGAGAGGGAGATAAAACATGAGAGACTCCTAACTCTGGGAAATGAACAAGGGGTAGTGGAAGGGGAAGTGGGCAGGGGGGATGGGGTGACTGGGTGATGGGCACTGAGGGGGGCACTTGTTGGGATGAGCACTGGGTGTTTTACTATATGTTGGCAAATCAAACTCCAATAAAAAATATTTTTAAAAATAATAAGAAATAAATTCATTTTTGCACCTGTAATGCCTAATACAATACCTGACACAAAATGTCTTTCAACTTGGGCTTCTGAGCCCAAGCAAGACTTTAATAGGTGTTTTAAACACTTAACACAAATTTACATTTCCATCTTTGGGGATTCCAAAAACTTACTGACAGATGGAATATAAATGGAAGTAAGTGAGAGGTATTTTGCAAAGATTATCGACTCCAATAAATATTGGTTTAGCAGACAGAATATTATAAGAAATGCTTTATATTTTTCTGGCATTGTCACATTTTTCACCTGATGAAGGGGCCCTCAGGCAGTGGTCCTGCTGTCACTAATTGAATTGTGTTTTCTCCATTTCAGCTTGGATTGTTTTGTTGATTCATGTAGCACCTTGCTTAATTAAAAAATACAAGCGTTGGGTTACATAAGAGCACCAAACTTCCACTTCACAATTCAAGAGGCCTGGTGGAAAGACCCTCTCAACATTAAGTAATACTAAATAGCTGAATATACTAGCAGCACTAGTTGCAATAGACAAATTCAAATTATCAGCTCCCTTATAGCTCCCTGCAGCCATTCGGGATGTGTTTCATTTTACATTTGGATGTTCTTTGGGTACACTGCAGAAAAAAATTACAATAACAAGCGTAAAAATTTCCACGTGGAGATAAAACAGTACAAATAAAGCAATAAATCAAGTCCCTATACTGCAGTAAGACAGTCAACTCCACTGGCATCACAAATCATGCAATTAATGCAGACATTATATGTATCTTTCCAAAATCTTTTTAGCAGTTTTTGTTTTCAGTATTTTGTAACATCAAAGCAATGATGCCAGGGACAGGAAAAATACTGAGTAGAGAATAAATTTCAGAGATTCAAATCCCAGTTCTTCCATCCTTTGTGACTTTTCCTTATTCCCTGTAATCTCTGTAAGCTTCACCTACATGTGATTAAGGAAAATAAGCTCCTCCTTACCTATTGTGCCCGAAATACTCATTGTTTAGTCACTCAAAATGAATTTTAAAATATATACATAAAAGATATATGCCAGTAGGGCACCAGGTGGTTTAGTGGGTTAAGCGTCTGACTCTTGATTTTGGCTCAGGTCATGATCTCACAGTGGAAGGATCCAGTGGGGTGTGGGGCTCTGTGCTGGATGCAGTCTGTTTCAGATTCTTTCTCCCTTTCCCTCCCCCTCTGCTCTTCCCCACACATGTTCTTTCTAAAATAAATATATATAAATCTTAAAAAAAAAAAAAAAGATACATGCCAGAAACTCTACAAGCAGTTAAGGAAATAAAATGAGTAAGATAAGTCTTTCCATTAAAGAGCTCACAGGCAGTTAGAAACCTAGCCAGGCCTGCTCTGCTGCCTGGGTGCAGCGAACCCCACCTGCATGCCTAATGTGGATACTCACTGTTGGGCTGGCTGAGAGACAGGGGCACCCAAAATAGCAGACATCTCAAATTGGGTCAAAATGGCTGATCTTCCCGCCAAAGCAGCCATAACTACCACATCATCCCCAGTAAATCGAAGCCTAGACGGAAACCGAAACTTTCCATCCAGGACTTTCCAGCCAGGGACCACCCCCATCGGCTGTACTATCCCCACCCCAGCCAGTCACCTAGGGACACGGTGTTCCCTTGCCTAATTTGGCAAGAGACCCACCCGGATCCGACCCGGAACCGGAACCAGAACCAATAAGGCTTAAAAACCCCCACACTCCCCAACCCCAGCGTGACTTCCTTGACTCGGGCCACCTCTCGAAGTCATGGAACCTCGCCCGGGAGTGCTCCCCATTAAAGCACTCTCGAACCTACTGCCTGGCTCTGCCGTTTTTTTTGTTTTTTTTTTTTTTTTTAATTTCTCCGCCGTTCATTTTGGAAATAACCTAACACTCACTATAATGTACTGAAGTAGGTCTTTACACTCTGTACCTCCTATGAGACCATAAGGCCCATGGAAACAGAGGCCACATGTTGTTCATGCATTGCCTTCATGCTGGTCTACTTCTCACCTACGTCTCTGATCTCATCTCCTCCTCCTTCACTCCACTCCAACCATACCAGCCTCCCTGGTGTTCCTCAACATGCCAAGGGAACACATGCCTCAGGGCCTTTACATTTGTTGTTTCCTTTGACTTGATCTTTCTTCCTCTGCATATCTGCATTGCTTGCTCCCTGTGCAAATCAGTTTTTATTCAAATGTCCCCTTCTTAGAGACCTTCCTTGACACTTTTTGAAACTGCACATTCTGTCCCAAAACATTTTCTACCACCTTGCCATGTTTTAATTTTTCCTCCACCACCACCATTACTAACCCAATCCAAATTTTACTATTTGCTCGTCAGCAAGATACCCAAAGAAAGGAATGTTTATGTATACACTACTGAATACAGCATACACAACACTTACTTAGGTACTGGTGCACACAAAAGGAATTAGTAAATATGCAATGAATAAATTATAGGAACCCCAACAAAATAGTATGATACAATCTGCACTCTCAAAGAAATGAAAATTTCTGGAGGTTGAGGGGCAAAACTGGTAGGGAACATCTTGTTTGGTCACTAACCATCTATTTCTCCTTAACAACATCATTTTAAGTGGGTTAGCTATCTCCTACTACAGATAGTCTTTGGGGATGGTTAATCCAGGCACCTGGTCTTCTTCTAGGGCAATCAAAAAGGCAAATACTTTCATTGCCCTGGTGTAGCTGGGCTGAGCTCATTACATGGTCTCTTCCTATTCACATCCGAGAAACTGCCATAACAGTGGAAGAAGTGGTTGGAGTTCATTCATCTCAGCTGTGGCTCACTGATCAGACTGTTCCAGCTACAAGACTATTCACCAGATTCTTCATTCCTCATCCATGTGATACTGTCTTGTTCCTCTCCTCCCATCCATTTCCAGCCCTGGTTCTCCAGGCTCTGGTGAATTCTGTGGGCTACCCACAGCCTTCCCCCAAATTTTCTTTTCTCACTCAAGTTAGCCCAATCCATTTTTAAAGCTTCTAACCCAAGAGCCCCAACTAATATGACATGAAAAAGACAATCATTCACAGTGGTATTCATTTAGTGACAAATAATGTTCCCTATTTGGCTCAGAAAAGGATGTAAGTCCCACAGGTCTCACATAGGAGATGTAACCAGACCTAGTCCTGAAGAATAGACAGGATCTGGATGATCAAGAAGGGTGAGGCTCTGAGGCAAGGGAGACAAAACCGAGATTTTAACAATTCCTATGAGCCAGGCACTCTGCTGCACACCTGACCCACGAACCCACAACTAGCAAGAAAGTGGTAGAGCTTGGACTGGCGGTAATATCAAAGTGTTGTTTCAAGGGGATGTCAGATTAAGTGAGTAACAGAAAAGCTGCTTAATTCAAGATGAGCTGAAAGATTTGAGGTGAAGTATGAGACAGTAAATGATAGAACATTTCAGTTTAGATCTTCAGGCTATGACTACTCATCTCTGAATAGGACTCAGGAATGAAAGTGAGGCTTTGGTAAGAAACACAAATTTGAATATGGAATAGTGAATGAGTTATCTAAAATAGTAAACTAATGTATTTATGCTTATTACTAACAGTATGTTCCCTTTGTTTATTATTCTTTTTGTACAATGTTTTCCTTGATCTGCAACAAACCCCAATGACTATCATCAGGTACTGGAATAAAGGTGTTAAATGTTAGTTTTTCATTTCCCAATCACTTAAAAATAGAGACTTGGCACTATAAGTCACCTATTCCTTTTTTCATTACACTGTCCAGTTCCTCAATACTTTTTCTTGAAACCATGCATACCCTACCCCATACCCTTCATATGGCCTTAGTTCTGGTTTCACAAATAAATGGAGAAAATAAACCACAGAGTGTTTTGAAAAAAAATTTTTTTTTACCTAGTTAGAAGTGTCAGTCCCAGGCAATCAGTCTGCTAAAAAGTCTAAAAATCAGTTGCTTAACACAAGTTTAAATATTTATTGAGCTTAAGTGTTTGAAACATTAGCAGGAAATGAACAATATATTAAAGATGAGATAGAGCTGAGAAAGAAGGCAATGATTGAAATCTTGTTTTCTTTACTTTCTCTTTAAGATGGTATCTTTAAGACCATGTAGCCTAAAATGGTACAGTAAATTCATTTCTATTGTGATAAGATAAAAACTAACTCAGCACATCTTGAGAGGCAAGTGGTTTTGACTTAGGCCAGTGACTACCTGAAATCATTGATCAATAGGTCTGAAAACATACACACACACAAGCAAAAAACAAAGACAGGAAAAAGAACTATTAGCTGAATATTCCTGACTACAGCAAATGTTCCAATATCAGCAACATAAAATAATGCTTCCCTAAGTGGACACTTTACACATGTTTCTGAGAAATCAGAATGACTCCTGAGGTGATGAGGGGACACTGGCAAATGTCATCAGTTCTACATGGGTTAGAAGACCAGGTTATTCAAAGAGACATTCTTTTCTCACTGCTAATTCTCCCTAATAGGTATTTCAAAGAAACCCTAGTCTTTCTTCTTTGCCGATTGGCCCCAACACCTGCCCTTACTCACCCTTTAGCAAGATCATAGTTTTGGTCATAGATTTCTTATAGAAAAGATTTCTTATAGAAAAAAAATGGGTTTGGACCTCAGGGGGCCTGTCAGGCATCCTGAAATATAAGGGTACATAGTTCTCCTGCAAAGGTAATCCGTGTTCTTCCATGACAGGATGCATCTTTCAGAGTGATCTTGAAAATTCACACAGAGGATCATGGAAAGGTGAGCCTCCCTTTCTTAATCAGCCTCCATTCAGAGGCTGTACCGCATAATGGCTAAGCACTAGGATAGCAGGAACTGATAGGTCTCTGGTCAAATCTTGACTCTGACACCAGAGCTGAGTATAGGATTGGTATCCTATAAATCATATCATTTGTATGGTAATAAAGATGGTGACTGCCATATTTTAACTTCCCAATAAGTATTAACAACCAATATTTTCAATCGGAAAAGGACAAACATTATATGGTCTCATTCATTTGGGGAATATAAAAATTAGTGAAAGAGAATAAAGGGTAAGGAGAGAAAATGAGTGAAAATATCAGTGAGGGTGACAAAACATGAGAGACACCTAACTCTGGGAAATGAACAAGGCGTAGTGGAAGGGGAGATGGGTGGAAGGTTGGGGTGACTGGGTGATGGGCATGGAGGGGGGCACTTGGTGGGATGAGCACTGGGTGTTATGCTATATGTTGCCAAATTAAAAATTAAAAAATTAAAAAAAAATATTTTCATTAAAATTCAGGTACACAGGTTTTAGAAATGAAGACTCATTTTATAAATCATTTAGTTCCATCCATCACTCCACTAATAAGCTGTAGCCCAGAGAAGTAAGGCAACTTGCTCAAGGGGTCACAGCTAAGTGGCTTTAGTGGCAGAGAGCCACACAAAACCATGTTTGCCTACATCTAGACCACTGGGCATTCTACTAGAGTACAACTTAAGCCAGGATCACAGATTTATAGTTCACTAACTACATTTTATTTAAGTTTATTAAACATACCCTATGGTCAAACTTGCACAGAGCCTTTTCCAATGCCAGTTCTTTGTAACTATACTCAGGAGCCCAGTGTTCTCAGATTGTTTTCTTCCTTCTCAGTCCCATCAAAACCAGCTCATCACTTTTCCATGAGCAGAAACAGTTAATTCTGGTACATATCACATAGTAGGCACACAAATATTCATTGAATAACTCAAAATTGAGTGACTTTATTTATGAAGCTACCTGTTCAAAAAACAAAAATTCAAAAGGAACCAATCTAATTTTAGCAAATCTCCATCAGAAAGCTGATAGAGGGATCCCTGGGTGGCTCATTGGTTTGACACCTGCTTTTGGCCCAGGGCGTGATCCTGGAGTCTGGGGATTGAGTCCCACATTGGGCCCCCTGCATGGAGCCTGCTTCTCCCTCTGCCTGTGTCTCTGCCTCTCTCTGTGTCTCTCATGAATAACTAAATAAAAATATTGAAAAAAAAAAAACAAAGCTGATAGAGAAAACATTTTCTTTTTTGGAGGTTCTCTCCAGGTACTTCCAAAATGTATAATTCACAAGTCATCAATATACTAAGAAGGCCTTATGCAAGGTACTTGGCATCAGGAAAATGGCTATATATCAACTATCAGATGTTTGTAACAATGTCAAAGAAAAGTCACCCAGTACAGTGTGGCAAGGTTTTAAATGTCACAGTGTTTCCTACCAAAGTACTTTTATCAATAGCCACAGGATCTTTATACAGTTTTAAACATCAGTTTAAAATGGCATATTTAGCCAAGTTACAATGCAATAAAAAACCCAACTTGTAAACACATTAAAATTTTAAAATGTACTGTACGCATGTTAAGCTCTTTGTGAGAGGGAAATATAGTTTTATGCCACTCACTAAGGTATAGGTCTAGTCTACTTTCCACAAGAATCAGGTTTCTTATAACACTTAATAAAAGCCTGCTATCACTGAAACAGCAAAAAAAAAAAAACAAAAAACAATTTTAAAAATCTTTTTAAAAAATAGCCAGACTTTTATGCACAAAGTAGATGTATAAACTGCCATTGAATACAAGTCAGATTAACCATGTCTTAAGATAAATATGCTGGAGTAGTGAAATAAAATGTGAGAAACGTTAGCTCAGCAGCCAGGTCACAACTGATGGCAGGCAAAGAACACTGTATGAAACCCCTGTTCACGCAAGGCAGGTGACAAAAGAGCCCTGGAAGAGAGGCTGGAGAGCCCACAGGATGTTCATTATTGCCCAAGAAGCAGCCCCCTAGGTGTCATTTGCTGTAAAAGCTGAGAGCAGATGGTCCCAGATGACAGAACCCACTATGGTGTCATCCCACATAAGGGAAAACTCACATTAAGATTAGTTAGGAGAATCTGTCTGGGTCCTACTCAAAGAATACATTGAAACACTCACATAGAAAACTGTAACATAAAAAAAAAAAAAGAAAACTGTAACAGACTCCTAAATACTGTCTAATTTCCAAATCATTCTAAAAACATCATTCATTTTCTTAAGCAAATGTAAAACCATCCACTAATTAATCTCCTGGTTTTCCATCTCAGACTTACCACTGTCATTTGAAGAATAAAGTAGAAAAAGATGGTTTCCCCACTCATCTGGGGCTTCTTACATAGTCTCGACTTCAGCAACTCTATATTGCTTCAGAAACATGATTGACAAGCGGAAGAAGCAGCCAGCAGTCCAGCAATAAAAACCATCCTACATTTGGAGAGCATTTTACAATTTATAAAAGCCCTCATGTCTATATTTTCACATAAGCCCCAATGCAAGGATATGCAATAAGCAAAATTACTATTTTTCTTTATAGACAGGAATTCTATTTCAAACAAATTAATGGACTTGCCCAAAGTCACACAATTATTGAGAAGAATCAATACATACTGTCATCGCTCTCTAACAGAGTACAGCAACCTAGACAAATTGTGGACACATTACCTGTGAAACCTACAAAAAATATGGAGTGACAGATAATTTTGCGTAGACAACACATCATGGAAAGCTATGGTACCCATTTCACAGAGGACTAGGTCTTGGCATTCATTAAGCCAAAGAAAGAACTTCATACAAAGTTTTTTGTGCAGCTCACTATCCTTAAAATTCATTCCTCCTGTGGTGTTTCTATCAAGCATACCTCAATATGCATGACTTTAATATTGAGTGAATTACTCATACTGATTTCTTCGCTGAATTCCACCCAGGAGAAATAAAAATATCTTCATGAAGCAAAATACTGGTTTTTACTTACATTCCAAAAATTCTAATGACAGAATTCCTACTAGTGATTTCTACACATATTGCACTATGTTAAGGGAGAACAAAGTCAATTTCTAACTTTTCCACTAGCACCGGGATAATCTAATAACTAAATTAAAAATCTCGAGATTAAAGTGGAAAGGGAAAGGGACCACCTTCTGCAGAGCAACTACTGCATGCCATACTTCGTGCTGCTGACCATTATACACAGACATGTGCATTTGTGTGTTTTATATGCATATATAAAGAACTTCACAAGTACTACAATGATATGGATATAGACACATAAATCTCTAGAAATGCTCACAATTACTTTATGGGGTAGGGATTATTAAATTTATTGGACTGATGAGGAAATTGAGGATCAAGAGAGACCTAGTAAGTAACTTGCCTGGAGTAACTCACCTAATAAGCAGCAGTTAGTTACTTCTTGTTATTGCTGTTATTTTTTAAGTAGGCTCCATGCTCAGTGTGGAGTCCAATGTGGGGCTTGAACTCACAACCCTGAGATTACAATCTGAGTTATAATCAAAAGTCAGATGCCTAATGGACTGAGCCATCCAGGTGCACCCAACAACAACAAAGTCAGTTTTAAGCCAAGGTCTGTTAACACCAAAGAACTTGATTTTAACCCTACATTATAACAATATATATTGATTCAGTTTTTCCATATAGTAATGTATTGAAAGACATCAAGATATGTCTCTCACACATGGATTTCTACCGGCAGAGGACTCTAAAAAGGGCACTTTGTCTTAATTAAAGAAGAACAAAGTTTAACTTAAGGATCTAGTAAGCTGGGGTGCCTGGGTGGCTCAGCAGATGAGCATCTTCTTTCAGCTCAGGGCATGATCCCAGGGTCCTGGGATCAAGTCCCACATTGGGTTCCCCACAGGGAACCTCCTTTTCCCTCTGCCTATGTCTCTACCCCTCTCTGTCTTTCATGAAAAAATATATAAAATCCCCCCCAAAAAAGAAAAGGATCTAGTAAGCTATATTAGGTTAAGAGAGAAGAAAAATACTTGTGTATGTATTTCTACCTTCACTTTTTGCCCCTGTTCTTATCTGATTCCCGCTTAACTCTTGGCCACAGGATACTGGCCTTCCTGTTATCTTTAAATAATAGTGAAAGGGAATATAAGGGAAGGGAGAAGAAATGTGTGGGAAATATCAGAAAGGGAGACAGAACATAAAGACTCCTAACTCTGGGAAACGAACTAGGGGTAGTGGAAGGGGAGGAGGGTGGGGGGTGGGGGTGAATGGGTGACGGGCACTGAGGGGGGCACTTGACGGGATGAGCACTGGGTGTTATTCTGTATGTTGGCAAATTGAACACCAATAAAAAATAAATTTAATATAAAAATAAATAAATAAATAAATGAATAAATAAATAAATAAAATCGTGTATAAAAAATCACTAATAAGGTGGTGCTGTGTAGCCTGTTATTTTCCTAAACTAAAATAGCACAAAACCAAAAACTTAAAAAAAAAAAACAGGGACTCATAAATACTACTAATTTTGAGGATTTTTTTTTTCTTTTTTGCCTTCTACACACACAGGTGAAATCACTTAAAAGACTTGTACACTTTTTAGGAAACTGAGGGATTACTAAAGGTGGAAAAGCAGTAGCAGAGCTGCAGTGCCATAACCCTCCTTGCATGAGCCACTGCCACTTGGCAAATGGGAATGAGATTATCAATAATTAAACACAGTATCTAAAGAGAAACCAAATGATCCCATAATTGCCCTCTCTGACTGGAGAATATACTGGGGAGAAGATGAGTGGGTAAATGTTAAATATATGTAAGCTTATCGAAAATACTACGAGGAACACAAATAAGGAAATGGTCTGAAGTTAGACTAGACAGCCTAGCCGGCCAAGACACAGACTGTGGACCCTACTCTGAATGTAAATGCTCAGCACCCCCTAGTGGCTGGTGCACATTTATAACAAAATTTTCTTTTACAAGAACACAATATTAAATCTCATTTCTAGAAATACGACTAAGATACAACCTACCTCTTTCTATCTGAAATCGTTTCAGGGAAATACTCACTCCCCTTAGCCCTATGGCACTAGAAATAGTTTCTCTAAGACATATATGTTAGAAGTGGTGGTAAATAATGAAAGCAGGATACATAGGATAAAGGGACTTCATGTAGGCTTTCTCCTTGGGAAACTGATCAGCTCTGGAACTTTTGCTAAAGTCCTTTCCATCTTAAATGGCTGGACTTCATACCTATCTTATCACACACAAAAACCAGAATCTAAACCATAAAGTAATCAATGCTAAGAACATTTTCTTTGTTATCTAAAACAATAATCTTACAGAATGGGACATGTCTAATTATATCAAGTATTGACATGTAATTTGCTTCCAAACCAATCATTTGTGAATTTGATTCATTCCGTTAATATTTATTGAACTACTATGTGCCAGGCATTCTTCCAGGCATAGCAGTAGACAAAGCAGAAAAAGAAATCCCTAGTTTCATTGACTTTACATCTTAGAGAGAAACAAACAATAATACATTTAATTAAAGTACATAGTTTCTTGGATTATAGACATTCTAAGGGGGAAAAAATCAAAGAAGGGGAGATATAAACTGTTATGGGGGAGGGGTTTCTTTTTTTTTGTTTTGTTTTTTTTTATACATTTAAATAAGAAAACCAGAGAGAAGTCCATGAAAAAGAGATTTTGAATAAAGACCTGAAGTAAGAAAGTGAGTCATGCATAAAATGATGGGAAAAGTACCCAGGCAGAAGGGAAACAGCAAGTATAAAGGTCTTTAGCAAGAACATAATTGGGTGGGCTCAGGATCATCAAAAGCACCTGGGTGGCTGAAATAAGGTATATTAGGAGGTGAAAAGTTGATCAGCGGAATACAGAAGAGTAAAGAGAGCCACAGCGTATAAGGGACATCATAGGGACTTTGGCTTTTATTCTGACTGAAGCAGGAAGCCATTATAGGGTTTCAGAAAAGAAGTGATATGATCTGACTTTAACATTTTGTAAAATTACTCTGGCTGCTGGATCGAGAAGACTTTGAAAGTGAAGATGAGGATGGGGCAGGGCATTAGCAAGGAAGACCAGGTGAAAATTCTTTAAAACTGAGAGAGAATGGTGGTTTACCCAAGGATGGACGCAGTGGTATGGTGAGAACTGGTCAGATTCTGAGTACATTTTGAAGGTAGATCTGATAGAGGTAGGATATGAAAGAGTGCAGGAAAGGATGATACCAAAGGTTTCAGCCTGAGTAACGCAGAACAAATATACCATTAATTGAGATGGGGAAGACTGCAGGAGAAATTAGTTTGGGGAAAATATTGGAAGCTCGGTTTAGCCATGTTAAGTTTGGAATCTATGAAATCCCATACTTGGAAACGGCAGTAACAAGAAATATTTAACAAGAAATATTTCCGAAAGATTTTCACGTTGCATTTACAAGCAAACACAGTGCAAGTTAAGGAAATAGGGCATTGCAGTTGGGAGAAGGAAAACATCCCTACGACTGCTCACGGGCAATGCTAGTTCAGCACCGTGGACAGTGCCCGGTATATCTGCAGGCACAAAAAGAAAAAAAAAAGACAGTTATTTGTCATAGTACATCCTGAGTTCGATGAGCAGAACTCAATGTTCAATGAGTGGAACATTAATGGATCATCCTGGTTTTCTGTAGCCATTTTATTAGTTGCATCCATCAAATCATATCTTACTGAACAAATGGTCTCTTCAGTGGCCAATCACCATTTTCCTTATCTTTCTTTTAACTGAATCTTCATATCTTCTGATATATTTTTCTTTAAACACACACTTCAGAAAAAAATCTGCTTATACATTTTCCAGAGTTGTCCTGTTCGGTCATTTTCCATGTTCCAGCTCAAATTTTCAGTCTCTATTACATTGCCTTTCACTTCTAAACGTAACACTTTTCCAACTAGTCTATGGCCATTTATATAAAATATCACATCAACCACAGTAGAGCATGGTGCAACTAAAATGTCCATCATTGGTGCTTGGCTGAGGTCTGGATCATTACATTTCTCTGCCTAATGGTTTCACTATTCCAAATTCCCAGTGATTGATTGATTGATTGATTGATACCCAAGTTGGTTAATGTTGGTAACAAGTTCTATGATAAAGTAATTTTGTGCAATTTAAGCTTTTTATTTAATAATATCTAACATGTTATAAACAACAACACATGGATACTGCAGGGAAACCTCTGAAAATGTCTAGTCAATAGGCTATAATCAAAAATCCAGAATTACATCAATCCCTTTTTAAAAAGCTGAAAACACGAACAGACACACTTTGGATCATTTACCAAAGCAGTGTTAGTTAAATTATGTGGGAATATGTTCATGTCCATACTTAAGGCTTTCAAATTTTCACACCAGGCTGGAAATTCGGTTATTAAAGTATAACCCCATATCTAACTTGGTCCTTCACAGGTGAGGCCTGGACAACATCCGAGTTCTACTTACTACAGTCTTTATCTCAGTCTTATTTATCCTAACATGTCCATTCTGTTCCTTAGATTTTGTATCCAGTTAATTATATGTGGCAGCATGGTGCTATTGTGGAAGCCCAATGGGTTTAAATTCCACATTAGCCTCTCTACCTACATATGATCTTGGCCTACATCATTGCATATATCTTAGCCTTAGTTTATACATCAAAAAATAAAAAAAAATATTACAGAGTAGTTAGAAGATTAAATGGAATTATTTACATAGAGAGTCTAGCATAGCCAGGCTCATAACAGGCCCTCAATAAATACTAGCCCTCCAGATAATCCAGTAATTCAGTATTTGTTTGTTTTCCCAAATGGCTATTAAGTAGATTGAAATGCTTTTTATTTGTAAACCAATAATAGCTACTACCTGATTCCTTAAATAAAAGATTTAAGATTCTATGTATGAAAATGTAGATAGTTGGGTCATATTCCTTCCTATGTCACTATTGATACCAGTGAAATTATTTTTAATTCAAGTAAAAGGATAATTCATGGTGAGAAACATGAGAAAGCTCACCATTTTATAACAAACAAATTCAATGTCATCAACTTTTCAGCAAAAATTTATAGACGATTTGCACAAAAATATTTTACTCCCATCTAGATATTAAGAATCTTTTTTTAAAATGGACAATTAAGCAAGTTAAAAAGTAAAACCACAATATTTGAATTTAATATTCATGATATACTTCCTTTGTTTCTGACTTCACTTAATGTGTCAATACTAATCTGTCATGGGAGTTTCTATGACAACTTAGTTTTCTGATCTGTGAAGCCATTTCCTCTGTGAAGTAAACATTCACTGTTTTTGTGTACTTCATTGATAAGATCTTTCCCACAGGCTACCAGTGTTGCTTTATGCATCACATACTCAAATGTTTTGGACAACTAATTCATTCCCATCTGTGACAACTTGGCATTATCCAGAGTTGTATTTCTGTAGAATACAAGACTCTTTCTAAATCAGTTAATATGGCATTGTACTCTGGGACCAGAAGTCATTTTGTGCCCATCTAAGAAAATGCATTCTCTAGAAAAATCTCTAAATCTACAGACAAATTTAAACTAAATAGAATGAGTGTTTAGCTGGAGGTTTTCTGTGATGCTGTCTTTTATGTCTTTTTAAATTCCTAATGGAATTTCTTAATCTTGGAAAGGAATTTCTTAAAAGTTTCATTCATTCAATAAGCATTTACTACTCTGCAATACAGAATCTTTTTTTAAAGTGAAGAATTTGAGAGTTGGAGGAGCAAGCGATATGACTAATGTACAGAAGAGCCAAGTCTAACACCAGATCTTCCTGCTCCTAATCTAGTGCTCTTTCAAAAGTGCATAGTCTCCTACACAGCTTAAAAAGCTCTCAATTGTGAAAAACAAGCTCAGAAATCCTTGGTTTGATTTTTATGTTGGCATTGCTTTTTCTATTGCTCATCTGCCCATTAACACCCCCCAAAATTCTCAATATGAAGAAGGCCTGTCATTTGATGGCACTCTTAATAAATAAGTTTTTTTAAAGATTTTATTTATTTATTCATGAGACACACAGAGAGAGAGAGAGAGTCAGAGACACAGGCAGAGGGAGAAGGAGGCTCCATGCAGGGAGCCCAATGTGGGACTCGATCCCAGGACTCCAGGATCACACCCTGGGCTGAAGGCAAGCACTAAACTGCTGAGCCACCCAGGGATCCCCTCATAAATAAGTTTTATAGCACTTTTATCCCTCTTGTCTAACTGGTTGGTTACTGTACCAAAAAATCCAATTATCTTTGCTATATATGTACTCTAACCTAGTACATGTTTATATAAACTTTAATTGCCTACCATTTCATCAAATCTACTCTGTGGTGTATAATAGCTCATTCTCCAAATAGATTTTGTTGCTACCTGCAGAGTCATCTTAAACTGTAAAACATAGTTTTATCAGATTTATAAAATACTAAGAGGTTGTACAGTTTGTAGTTCCATTCCATGTAGCTTCCATTCCAAGGGGGGAAAAAACCTAAGAACTTCATGGAGAAAAAAAGGAAATCTCTTGATTTATACAAATAAATTGGTTTTAAAAATTGTTAATATAAAACTGCTTTAAAATATCTGGTTCATGACTTAAGAAGGACATTATAAAGCCTTTAATTTCCCAGAATTCTATCCTACATGTGAAAGTAAAAGGTAGCGGTAATATATATCCCAACCGTCTGGCAAGCAACCACAAGAAATGAGGGAGAATGGGAAGTGTGGAAAAGAAGACATGGGTGTTTAAACAAAAAGGAGGGATCCCTGGGTGGTGCAGCAGTTTAGCGCATGCCTTTGGCCCAGGGCACGATCCTGGAGACCCGGGATCAAATCCCATGTCGGGCTCCCAGTGCATGGAGCCTGCTTCTCCCTCTGCCTATGTCTCTGCCTCTCTCTCTCTCTCTCTCTCTGTGTGTGTGTGTGACTATCATAAATAAATAAAAATTAAAAAAAATAAATAAACAAAAAGGAGTGTCACTCTACCTTTAAGTGATAGAACATATTTTATCAATTCTTTCTCATGATAATCTACTTATAGATGATTTCCTGAATTGGTATGGAATTTGAGCTGGCTTACCTTAGAATTTACCATGTGTATAAGTAAATTAATTTTTAAGTAGAAGACATAATTTGGCTGCCAATTTCCTATGAAGGCACAGTTTTAAAAAAAAGTATTTCTATGCCTTTAATAACCTGAATGTTTATATCATGTAGGAGGTCGGTGGCAAAGATGACACTGGACCCAGATATAACTGCAGCATAAAATTACTTCTGTGCATTATCCATAAATATAATTTAAAAAACACATACTTGAATGAAAAAGTTAAGGTTGGATTTTTTTTTCAAGTGGATTTGTTGTTTTAAAGCAAAAAAAAAAAAGCATCAAGAGAAGGAAAATATAGATCAAAGTATAATGTAGTAAATTGTAAGGTCTGAAAAGAAATAACAAATAGAAATTCAAGTTTTAGCCACAAAGGTAATATGGATAAGAACTGCAAGGGTAAGGGGTACACATCTACTACAATGGGTAATGGTTCCCATGGGAAGTTTAAGCTCTATTACCTACTCCTCTGCCCCTCTCTATCAAGTACTAAACTGATCAAGATTTAAGACTCTGTCTTTAAAAAGGTCCCCCACCCACCCAGTAGCTCGGATAATACCCAGCTGACACTCTCTTATCCATCCTCTTTGCTCATTTTTTGGACCCCCTTGGAAAAAAAAAATGTTTCCTTCTGTCTTGCTCTATGGATGTGTGTGCATAAGGTTAGGAGGGGGTGTTCATTCTCCCAGACTCTCTCACACACTTGCTGCCAGGTCCAGGGGCTGCTGTCTCACTTGAGAAGATGTGAGAAGGGGGACCGTCAAGTCTCAAAGCAGATGCTAACACTTGAACACTAGTAGGTGTGGACTTTTCGTTCAAATGGAAGTGGTTAGACCCAAGACTCGGGCTGGGAATTTGGAGGAAGAAGTGGAGAAGCACATCTGACTTGCTAACTGGTTCACAACAATCCAGCTTTGTGTGGGAGGTCTCCATGTGACAGCCCAGCTGCCTGTTTAGCACAGGGGTGAGCAGAAGACTCTGCTGGTAAGTCACTTCATTTGCTTTGTTTAGGTTTTGTTAAGCTGCTCAAAAGATCTGATCCTCAGTTTTTTTCTTTATTTTTGTACTCTCTATGGAATGCAATAGGAATCTATTTAGTGAGTGTGGGTCAGGGTGGGGATTATGGGCCCGAACACCAAAGAACCTTAGAACATTTTTCCATCAAGAAAAGCACTGGTCATGGATTGGAGTGTGGGACAAATAAACACTTACATTCAATGCTGATGACCATGTCAATGAAAAGAATATCTGGGGAGAAGCAGTTTGAGAATATCTATCAGAATTCAAAATATGTATAACTGTTGAGTGATAAATTCCATTTCTATATGTTAATACTACAGAAATGTTAGCCTATTTATTCTAAGAGTAGGTAGGACAATATTCACCAAGTCACTATATACAGCTCTGAAACACTAAAAAAGGCCTGTGTTTATCAATAGAGAAGACTCACCTAATTAATTGCACATTGTATGTATGATCTGGGAGTACCACACTGGGGTTAAAAAAAAGAATAAGGCTGTACATATGTACATGTACATAATCTGACATGTAACATGTTCCAAGATAAATTAACTGAAAAAAAGTTGAATATATACACAGATTCATTTTTTTAATTTCATATATTTGACTGACTCAATCTCTATTTCTATGATTATCTGAAAGCATACTGCTGAGGGTAGTTTAAGAGTAGCAGGGAGATAAATTGAGTCAGTTCATTTTTATTCTTCTACTGCATGTTGCTTTTTTAAAATATTTATTCATAAGAGACACAGAGAGAGAGACAGAGACATAGGCAGAAGGAGAAGCAAGCTCCCTGCAGGGAGTCTGATGTGGGACTCGATCCCAGGACCTTGGGATCATGACCTAATCCAAAGGCAGATGCTCAACTACTGAGCCACCCAGGCGTCCCTCCATATTGATTTTTAATTATAAAAATAAAACATTTTAAAGTACCATACTAGGTATACTGATTTAAAAACTGCTACCAAACAGCTTAGAGAAAGACAAAACCTTTTTCTGTTCCAGTCACTGATGCCTAGACTATCCCAAATAAAGCTCATTCTATATATCACATTTATTAGTTCTTAGAAATTGGTCTCTAAGCTTTGATTACCCATTTGATGGCATACTCAGGTACCATATGGCAGCTCACTAAATAGGACTACACTGGATAAACCATTTCTATAAATAAAACAACTGACAATTACCTTCAGGGCATCAACAGATAAATTTAGGAACCAGTCAGAAATACAGTAATGTCCCTTCAGTTCTGACAACTGTAAGCACTTCTATTCGAAAGTGTGCCAGCTATGGCATAGTGAGATTGTGCTAGGTAAATGAGCTCCAAGACTATTCAATAAAGTGCTGACCAACACAAAAGTAGGATATGAAAAAGGATGCCCAGCAAAGCACCATGCAGGTAAGTGGAACTTGCATCATTAATGAAGAAGTCAACCAGAAAAACCAGGGTCAGAATGTCCAAGCAGAAGGGAGAAGGATCCATTCCTTTATCATTTTCCCTTTCAGCACACACAAAAAGAAATTAAGACTACTCTGCATTGCAAACCAGGGATCAACTGGCCCTTGGGAGACACTATGGAGTTAAATCCAGAGGTGGAGGTAGTCCAGAATCTCTATTGCTAGTTTAAATTTTGCCTATACACCAGTTCCATTTTGAGGGGGCGAAAAGTAATTGACATAGCAGTAGAGAAAGAACTGTACAATATTACTGACAGCTCTAACACACTCAATTTCTTTTATCATGGGGAGTTAGAGATAAGCTTGCTGACATTTTTCTCAGTTTTGAGCCAAGTGTTTGATTTTCCTTGAGACAGTAATGCCACAAATGTATTTCAACACAGAATGAAAGAATTGTTCTATAATCATCCCCTATCATTGCTCTGTCAAATCTCATGCTACATAATAATCAGGGTAAAGAAAGGGGGCATTGGTTTTGAGAAACTGATCCTCTTGCTGGGGTGGAAAGAAAACCAGAAGAGACCCATCAGGTAGCTGTCTGAAAGTTTCTTTGGTAATAAAATGATGGAGTAAGATAGATTGAAGAATGAATGGGTTCCAGCAGTGTGGCAGGTTGAGGTCAGTTGGGAGGGCTTCTCTTCCACTCAACATCTACAAATGCTAAAATGTTGCTACACAATCACACAAGTTTTAAATGCCAAGTCAAGTAAGAAGGAAGAAGAGAGGTAGGCAAAGGGGACTAGAGGGAAAAAGAGACTCAAACACAGAGCAAAAAGCAGAAGCTATGTCAGGGGTGCCTAAAAACAGAAGAAATTTAGAGCCACCATATGCCAGACTTTAGAGATAGAAAGACAAATAAGACATGGGACCACCATCAAAGGAACTTGGCATGGGCTTCAACTGGGGTTCTATGCAGGACATGGACAAGTGACAAGACAAAAGGCAGAGACCCCCTCCAACTTCTCCTTCTATAGCTACCTCAAGCCTTTCATGCTTTCACCACAGTCTTTAAAAGGCCTTGTAGGCAACAAATAAAAAACTATCTTACGCTTGGAAAAAGGGTGCTTGGTACCTATGCTTTGCTTCTAAAACCTTTATATCATAAAAATATGGAGCAGATAGGCTATAATCATTAATCACCACCAAGAATTTCAAAGTACACATTTCCTCCAAAATAATTTAGAATTCTACTAGCATTGATTGATTCTTAACTATCCCATGCCATAAAATTCAATATACTAAAATATTTTATACCACTGATGAATCTTACTTTAAATCATAGGGATGCATATCCACCCCTAAAGCTATTTACTGAAATAGGTTTTCAAAGAAATTATAGTATTTACATTCGCCAACATTGAATACTTTTCTCCCCTTTTCTATAAATACTAGTAGTACCTATCCGACAGTTAGCATTGGAGAACTGTCACATTACTGAAAAAAATAAACATCTTCATCTATCCTGGGTTTTCTATGATCATAGTTAGCTTACATTTGAGAATACTGAATCAGAAAAAGTACAGAGCAGTAAAATTTGACATTTCTTCTCTACTTATGTTATTTAATCCATTCTAAATTATTGAAACACCATTCAATGATGTATCAGACAACTGAATTCTTTGTCATATTTATGCTATTCAGGTCATTTAAAACAGACAAACAAATATACAATCAGCCTAAGTTTGAGAATAAGAGATATTTAGGTTGAAAAAGTCCTTCCTAGGATAGGTGATCTAGCCTAGAATGTCTCAATCTTGGCACTATTGAGATTTGGGATGCATAATTCTTTGTTGTTGGTAGCTGTTCTGTGTGTTATGGATATGCTTAGCAGTAGCTCTGGTCTCTATGTACCAATAACATCCCCCCAATCATGATAATCAAAAATGTCTCCAGACATTGTCAAATGTCCCTTGTGGAACAAAATCATCTATAGTTGAGAACTACCAGCCTGCAAATTTGGAAATTGAATCACAGAGTTTCAGCCACTTACTCAAGGCCACAAAGCTAGAGTAAGGTATCACTGGGAATAGAGACAAATTATCTGAATCTTCGATTAATATTCTTTCAACAATGCCTCTCTGTTTCTCCCATTAGATATTATCATGTTAGGTACTTAATTCATTCATGGTCATTCATTGTTTACAATGATGAAGCTGATTAATAAATAATTTTTGAGGGCAGCCCAGGTGACTCAGCAGTTTAGCACCGCCTTCAGCCCAGGGCGTGATCCTGGAGTCCCGGAATCGAGTTCCGCGTCGGACCCCTGCATGGAGCCTGCTTCTCCCTCTGCCTGTGTCTCTGCCTCTCTCTCTCTCTCTCTCTCTCTCTCTCTCTCATGAATGAATAAATAAGTAAGTAAATAAATAAATAAATAAATAAATAAAATCTTTAAAATAAATAAATAATTTTTTACGACTTTAAAAAATCAGTTAACTATTTGCACTACATGAAAACTTCCCCCACCTTCAATTTTCTTTTTCCTTGAGGGCAATCTAAGATTTACAAAAAATTAGCCTGGGATGATTTAATATGCTCAACTTTAGATGAACATATATCTAAGCTTCTACCATTTGTATACCCACTACTGCAGCTCACCCAAATTTTTCAAAGCCTAACATGACAATACCAGCATGCAGCCAAGATACAAATCTATTATACCACCAGCAATTTTAAAATGCAAATTTTCACATTATTCCTTTTTTAGTCCTTTGCCAACTGTCTGCTCTCTACAGCCAATCTTTATAAGGGCTCATCATAAAATTCTAGACCTAAATAGTTGTTTCGAACTTTGCAAAACATGAGCTTCAGCACATTGCTCTTCCGTTATACACACACTGTCTAGTATGTTCACCTTGCTAAGTCCTGTGTATAAAAGTAAATGAGACAGAGTGCTTACCTTTGAAAGACATATAATCCCATGTACAATATGCACAATTTTAAAATAATTCTACAAAAGGTGCCACGGTATCAAAAATCAGGAGCAACGAGCCCAAACTAGGATGTTGGGAAAGGTTTCCTGAAGAAAGACACATATGAACTGAATTTTTAAAGACAATATATTAGAAAGCCAATCAAAAGTGGGAAGAGTATATCAATAAGGGAAATGGCAAAGGCAAAGGCCATGAAATAGTGGGAACTGCAATTTGTTATCTTTTAAACCATGAAAAGATAAGGTTAAGCAACTAAGGAGACCAGGATGCAAAGGTTTTCGAAAACAAATTACTCATGAATATGTTCCAAAGCAGACATATCCTCATTTAAAAACAGGATTAGTTTTTAACACACATGAATTAAATTTATATTAAGTATATTACAAAACCTATACATAATTAGAAAGTAAAAATTTTATTTTTGCCTGTGAAGCATAGTCCTACATTCCCAGTCTTAAGTTATGACAGTCTTCTGAATATTTTACAGAGAGATTGAACATTGTTGGTTAAATTGAGAGTAGATTGGTCAAGTTGGCAATGTCTAGAAATCATGACCTTGTGGATTGTGATGGGCATGATTGGCTTGTGGGAAACTGATAGGAAAATCTAGTCCTCCTGGAATACGATTCATTATCCACAAATGACCTTGTGGATTGTGATGGGCATGATTGGCTTGTGAGTTGGTGTTTCTATGAAAAACAGTCAAAAGAAATACCCGATAAAACTAAATCATATATAAAAATTGCTATAGAACAAGAAATTATAATAATTAGGAAAATCAGAAAACACTAAACAAATAGGTACTTAGATTATTTTCATAAGCGTCTAAGTCCTCATAAGTCATGGATGACAGGCATGGTTTATACAAAACAACATAGAACAGATTAACAAATTAACAGATTCTTACTTGAAGAAAAGCTCCTAGCCCCACACAAAAGATAAGCAAATTAGCCTAATTTGTATCTTCAATTAATATAAAATGTCAAAAATGCTTATATTAAGTTGTTTTAATTATTCTCATTTAAACAACTTTTTCCGTTGACCAAACAAAATTGGTCCTAAGTAATAAAGTAAAAGGGCTTCCAACTATTTCTGATATTAAGAAAATTCACTTCATCACAGTCATCAGGGAAAAGCAGATTAAAACAATTAGATATTAAAAAAAAAACAATTAGATACCAGTCACATGTATTAGAATTGTCAAAATCCAGAATATTGATTGGTGAGGATATGGAGCAACAAAACTATCATCCAGTGCTGATGGGAATGCAAAACAGTACAGCCACTTGGAAGACAGTTTAAGGATTTCTTATAAAACTAAAAATACTCTCACCACATGATCCAGTAATACTACTGTTTAGTATTTACTCCAAGGAGTTGAAATTTTATGTCCACATAAATATCTGTCCACAAATATCTATAGCAACTTCATTCATAATGGCCAACACTTAGAAGCAACTAAGACGTCCTTCAGTAGGTGAACAGATAAGTAAACTGTAACATATCTAGACAATGGAATTTTATTCTATGCTAAAAAGAAATGAGCTATCAAGCCATGAAAAGGCAGTGGGGGTTGGGAGAGGAGGACATTAAAAGTGTATATTACTCAATGAAAAAAAGCCAAGCTGAAAAAGCTACCTAACTAAGTAATTCCAACTACAGCATATTCTGGTAAAAGCAATACTACAGAGGCAGTAAAAAGATCAGTGGTTGCTAGAGTTTGGGTGGAGAAGGGATGAAGAGGCAGAAGGATTCCCATCACAAAGGATTTTTCGGGCCATGAAAATACTCTATCATATCATGAGGATAAATACTATCACACATTTGTCCAAACCTACAGAATGTACAACATCAAGAATGAACCATAATGTAAACTATGGACTTTGTGCAATTATGAGGGGTCCACATAGATTTATCAACTGTAACAAATGTACCTCTCTGATGAAGGATGTTGATCATAGGAGAGACAATGCAGGTGTGGGGTTAGTGGTCTGGGAAAATTATCTGTACTTTCTGCTCAATTTTGCTGTTAGCTGAAAACTGCCCTTAAAAATGTTAAGTCAAGGGATCCCTGGGTGGTGCAGCGGTTTGGCGCCTGCCTTTGGCCCAGGGCGCGATCCTGGAGACCCGGGATCGAATCCCATGTCGGGCTCCCGGTGCATGGAGCCTGCTTCTCCCTCTGCCTGTGTCTCTGCCTCTCTCTCTCTCTCTCTATCATAAATAAATAAAAATTTTAAAAAATGTTAAGTCAATAAAAAAAGAAAAGAAAAACAAAGTCTAGAGTATGAAAGTCAATGGCCAGTTTAGCAGATAAAAATATGGAACCCAACAACTGAACAACAGTGTTTCCTCCTGTCATTCATGGCTACAAAACTTATCCATCATGTTGGTAAGGAGACAGTGATTACATTATAGTAAAACCTGCTTTTCACATATATTATAATTTGTTAGATACATGGCTAAGTGAGGTGTTCAGTAAACCTGTTTCCAGATTCATTGCATTATTGCTCTGATTCTTCCTAAGTGTTTTGTTTTCAAAATCTCCAGCCATACTCAAACCAACCAAAAAGACCTATGCTTTGCCTAAACAGGTATTATAATCCTTGGTTCTATTGGGAACCAGTTAAATTACTCAGATACAACAATTGCTAATGGAAAATAAACTGTCTTCCAGTTTGGACCTTACCAAGCAGGCAAGTTCTACGAGTATACCCAAGTCAAAGAATCAAGTACTTTTGACCTTTTTAACTCATCCTTTGAAAATTCTCGATTGCATATACTTAAGGAACTATATAAATGCCCAGTCATGTCCATTAATTGAATTTTGTATTTTCCTAGATCTCTACAAAATAACCCAAAGGCAAATAGTAAAGGATTTACATGTCATATCTCTGCCTTCAAGAAAACTCTAAGTCGTTCCCCCACCAAATAAATATTAAAGATTTTTTCTCTAAAATTAAATGCTCTTTTCTCTACATAAAAAATAAATAAATTTGACTCAACAACTGAGTTTATAGGGCTAAGAACTCTGAAGACACATCAAGAAAAGAAGATACAAATCTTCAATTCTAAGAAGCTTACAATTGTAAAGCCTAGAACAAATAAGTAGTACTGTTAGAAAGGGTGCCACCATAAGCACATAAATTGCTTTGCAATGTTCACAGAAGATAAAATATAACCATAACTTTAATCTGATAGATTCCAGTTCACCCATTTTTACCAATTGCTTTATTTTATTAAAACCTCCTTCTCCTTTTATACCAAATTCATCCCTCAGTCATAGGTGATTCTAACATCTATGTATTTCTTAAATCCATTCACTTCTAACTTCACAGCCACTGACCTAGTCTGGTCTAGGCTCTAGACTACCTCATTTCTTGACTGAATTACTCCTATAGCCTGCTGAGCCACTCATACCCATTCCTTGCTTCCTCCTTAAATAGTTCATATCCCTTCCCAACCGTGGCTTTTGCAGATGCTGTTCCCTCCATCTGGGCTACTCTTAACCTACTCTAAACCAAATACCACCTCATCATCTTTCGGATCTTCATATAGATACCATTTTGTCAGAGAAGTCTTCCCCACAAATTAAATTATGATTCCCCAGTTATTCTTACTCATGTAATTTGCTTCTTACTATTCATAGCAACGACTATAATTTATCATATAGTCATGTATTAACTTCATATGTCAATCACACTGAACTCTAGGTTCTTTAAGGACAGAGATTACACCACATTTAATCACTATTGTATGCCCACTTTTAGCAGTTTGCCTGGCATATAGTATGTTCGGTAAGTATTTTAAATTAAAAAAATAAAATAAAAAAATAAAAAAACTATGCCATGTGGCTAGTGCTATGATAATTACATGTTTTAAATGCTTTGGGAACATAATTAAAGAACACTGATTTAAACATATTTTAAAAATTAACTTCAATCTCTTCTAAATCGTACCAAACTTTCCTCTTAACATTCATAGATCCCATCTGCCAATGTGCAAGAGGTATTTCTATACACAAATTGCACAGTGTAAGTATTCTTATTTATCACAATATTTAGATATGCCAAATTTTTCAATTGTTTAGTTTTATGGTCATAAATACTCAATCTCGTCCTCAAAAGACTCCAGTTCGTCAACGAAAATAGACACTCAAATTCACACATACTCATATATACAGTCTTACTAACAATAATGCCTAAAATAGTCTTATTTTAAAATTAGCAAGTCTAAATTATAGTCTAGACAAAATAGGAATTACCATTTATACTCATTTTATTTCTAGTTTCAAAGTATATGAAAACAAGTTTATAAAAACTTCTAACAAATTTAATCTGAATAAGTACATGGCAGTATAATAAGTGAAATACCATGGATTTTGCTAAATATTGAATATGTTATATGCTAAATATTCAAGTTATCTATTAATGACTATTTCAGATCTCTAAATCATGAACATTAATTATTTATATAGAATGATTATATTTGTCTTTCATCAACAAATGTCAAATATCAATAATTTCAACACTTGAAATCCAAGTTCCAGGATTAACAAAGTCAATGATTGTATTATTACAACACATACTGGTTATAATAACTCTGAAAGCTCAAAGTAATTTGCTGAGGGCCACGGAGAGACTTAAATCCAGGCTTGTCAGATTCTATCACTCTACACAATGGCCAAATTGCAAATGGGTCACTTTTTGTATGATCTATTTAGACTACATTCCTATGCTTTCCATAATATTTAGGGAAATGACAATCATATTATATTTATATTACATATTATATTTATATGTAATTTTATATTAATATTTATATATTAAATATATAGTATCTGTCTATTATATTATTCTCTCTCTCTCTCTCTCTCTCATCCAGCCTCTCAGGCAGTCCTCTTGAATTCACTCCTTTTAAAATGATCTCAGAGCATCTACTTAATCTGTGAAAAAAAATCTCACAATCCTGCCCCACCAATTTATAGTCCTGTCCCTATTGCCCCCTCTCCCCCTCTTTGTTCTCAGGGGAACTCTACTCACAGCTTTTCACATATTCAGGCTTGGACTACAGAGGAGATTCTAGAACCTCATGGCCCCTAAATTTCATCTGGTGGACATATATCAAGCTCAATTACAGTTCCTCTCACTTGGTTTAGACTAAAGGATGAGCATACTCCTTCCACTCCCACATGCTCAACAGGACCCCAACTTCAATCTCACGCATAGGCTGGTGTAGACAGTAACTAATTCTGGCAGGATTCTTAACATCTTCTGAATGAGTAACTGATATGGACAAACCTATTTTACTAGTCTTTGTCTTTGGGATCTCTGGCAAAAGTGAGATAGAGCCTATTTTGATATCTTGTTGAATTTATAGTAAAAAAATATATGAAGAACTAGGAAAAAACACATCATTTTAAAAAATAAAAATAGGAGATCCTATCATTCACATGCTTTGATAAATGATAAAATTCTCATCCTGTCCCTTTTGCTTTCCTCCATCCTTAGCTTACTATTCCTGGGCATTTTGTCATGTGAACTTATAGTCTCTTAAAAATTAGAAGAAAAAAACACTCAGGAACATTAATGTATATAGGCATGACAAATCTTACTGATGTGATGAAAATATTTTAAAGCTGGTGATGATTTCACAACTTGAAAAATTTACTAAAAATTACTGATTTCTATAGAGTTGACCCTTAAACAACTGTGTAAGTCCACTTATATGCAGAATTTTTTTCAATAAATATATTAGAAAAATTGAGATTTTTGATATTTAAAAAAAACTTGCAGATGAGCTGCATAGCCTAGAAATACAAAGAAATAAGGAAAAGTTGTTACTTTAAGAATACAGTATATAATATACAAAATATTTGTTAATCAAGTATTTATGTTATTGGTAAGACTTCCAATCAGTATCAGACTACCAGTAGTTGAGTTTCTGAGAAGTTGAAAGTTATATCCAGATTTTCGACAGTGCAGGGGATCAGCGACCCTAACCCCCACATTGTTCAAGTGTCAACTATACTTGAAATGGATGAATTATATGCTATGTACAATATACCTCATTAAAGTTAAGTTTTTAAATATGTCCTTCTATATTCTATAAGCCACCACAAAAAAAATTCCTGGGAAATATTATACAGTTTTCTAGAACTAAGGATATTTTTATTTGCTAGAATTAGTATAGACACAATCCAATCTGTTAGAATTATATTCAAGTATACAGCCAAGTACTGATGGGAACAAAAAGGAAAATTATAGCTAGAGGCTGACCTGACATTCTGTACAGGTACAAAAACTGGAGAACTGATCTAGAGCAAAGATTTGATGATCCAGGCAAGGAACTAATGCTGAGAGGGAGGAGGCTTCTCCTCTGCTGTCAAAGGCGGGGCATGAGGTGAAGTTACCAGGGATCAGAAAAGGAAAAAACAGGATGATAAAAGGATCAAGAGTTAAAAGATATGGGTCTTTGTCCTGATTCTGTTAGGGATTTCCTGACCTGAGTAATTCATTTTATCTGAGTCCCAGTTTTTGTTATCTATAAAATGAACCCTCAAATGACATATAATGATAATAACAATCCTTGCCTACCTCCCATAACTATTATAAAGATACAATAGGACAGTGTGTGTGAAGTATGCTGAAAAACACATTGTAGTATCAAGATGCTAACACTGCAAACAGGCTTAATGGGGAAACAAAAGATCTGCTTTTGCTTTGAAGGATTTAGCAGTTAATAGGACACTAGGCTGAAAATATCTTACCCTGACAGAGAATCCATATGAGTAAGAGAGAGCATGTGTGCATGAACCACCATCAGACAAACAACTTGTTAAAGGCTGGAGTCTGTAGGACCACAAATAGAAAAGTGGTCTCATCTGACTAAAAAAAGTTCCTAGAAATATTAGAATTTCTTAAAGGACATTAATAGTCTTTTTTTTTTCGTAAGAACAATGACTATTTTAGAGCTTTTCCAAAATTATATCTATAAATACATATGTGTACATATATACATATATATGAAAATAATTGTATTTCACATGGCACAATAGGTCTTCATACGGGTTGGTAGAAAAAACTCTGTATACCACCACCACGGGCCCTTCAAAGCAGTCACTCACACCACTACTAACAATTCCAATACCATCAACATCAATATTCCCAACAACCCCATCGCCACTAGCGACACACATAGACACACCTCTTGGCTATAAATTCCTAATTAAATTCTCTATGCTTGCTAAATAAACATGAAAAAAAAAAGGTATCTACACCAAGTAGGGAGAGATGCAGCATATCTTACTTAGAATTGAGCTTCCCTTCTTCCTTGATTCGCTATGGGACTTGTTAGTGCCACCCATGACCTTCCCTCTCCATGGAGACAGAGTACTGCCAGAATTGAGAGAGAAATCTAAATCTCATCAAATTTCTACCCTTTCCTTCTCAGGCTTAGTTTACTACTCTGGAAGAATTTATATTAACAACATCACTGTTCCTTTTAAAGTGGTGCTACAAACATATCCTAGTTCTTGAACCCAGCTGCGCATGTGCAACGTGATATTCCCAATGTAACAAAGTAGGAGAGAACTGGAGGAAGAGAGTCAACACCTGAGCACCCTTGGGCAATAGTCCCTCCTCTAGAAGAGTGTTCCCAGGTACAGGGAATAACAGTGCAAAGACTTGAGATTGTAAAGTGCATGGTGACCTGCTGCAGGACCAGCAAGGAGGGCACGGTGCGCTAGCTGAGTATGGCGGGAAATAAGATAGAGTGAGGAAAGCATTTAGGTCCAGGGAAAGTCAAAACAGGATTTTGAGCAGAGGACTGACATGACACGACTTACTGTTTTGTTTGTTTTTGTTTTGTTTTGTTTTATTTTATTCATTTATTCATGAGAGACACAAAGAGACAGAGAGAGAGAGAGGCAGAGACACAGGCAGAGGGGGAAGCAGGCTCCCTGCAAGATCCCGATGCAGGACTCGATCTCAGGACCCCAGGACCATACCCTGAGCCACAGGCAGACGCTCAACTATGGAACCACCCAGGCATCCCATCAGGACTTCTGTTTTAACAAGATAACCCTGGGCATCCACACTGAGAACACAGGGTAATAGTCAAGGTCACAGCAGGGAGGCTGCTGTGATGATTCAGTCACAACAGGACTGTAGCTCTGACCAAGGTGGTGGTGAAAGTGAAAGTTGCTGTAATGACATATTTTGAACCTATGCTCTTTACCTAACCTTCAACCTACCTTTGAGATTTTGTTTTGGGTAAAGGATGTATCAAGCTAACAATTATTTTGGTCATACTATAGGAACAAACACTTTTGTTCTTGTATCTCCTAAAAATTAAAAACAAAAGACAAATAAAAACCTATGTATCCCCCCCCCACCAAAGTTTTGATTCCCACCCCCCATGGAGTTAAAGTTGACATCAGCATAAATTTATACAGAATTGCCAAAAATATAATTTCTGGCATATGTAAACAGTAAAATTTCAATACGTAACTTCTATTTCCCACCAGGATGGTTAATTTTATGTTTCAACTTCACTGGGCCACAAGGTATGCAGACTTTTGGTCCAACATTATCCTGGAACAGTTGTTTCTGGATGAGATCAACATTTGAATGAATAGAGCAGTTTGTCCTCCCTGAGGTAAGTGGGACTTTATCCAGTCAATTGAAGACCTGAATAGAACAAAAACGCTAATAGGGAACTCCTTCCTGACTGCCCTTATTTGGGATATTGGTCTCTTCCTGCCCTTGAACTAGAACTGAAACAATGGCTCTGCTTGGGTCCCAAGCCTGCTGGCTTTTGGACTGAAATTTATACCATTGGCTCTTCTGGATCTCCAGTTTGCCAAGAGCAGAATTTGGGATTTCTCTGCTTCCATAATCAAGAGTCAATTCCTTATTATCCCTCTTTTACTCTAAGATTTATTTATTCGTGAGAGACACAGAGAGAGAGGCAAAGACACAGGCAGAGGGAGAAGCAGGCTCCCTACAGGGAGCCCGATGCGGGACTTGATCCCAGGACTCCAGGATCATGCCCTGAGTCGAAGGCAGACACTCAACCACTGAGCCACCCAGGCATCCTACCATCATCCACTTTTAAAATAACTTAAGTTCAAGTGCCTCCTTACCAGTTGGAAAATTTATATAGTGACTTTTTCTTCTTTCTTCTTTGTGCAGTCTATCTTCCCACAGAAGTTAATCCCAAGATAGCATATGTTTATGTTAGGCAGTCTTTTATTGCTCACACCACTGTACTACTTGTGCAAGAAAATATTTCAAATTGCTGCTCTGTTCAGTGCCCAGGTGGTTTCTACATCCATGCACAATGCATTACAGCAAGCTTTAGGACATATGAGAGATGCCTTTCTTCGCTAAAACGGGGACAGAGTAATTGTGAAAGGGCAGGGAGAAACGAGACTGAGAACACAGTCCAGATTTTGGAAACTGATGCCCTTTGAACCTTCCATGCTTTCCTAAGTGTTGAGGTACACCCCAGGAATACCTGTTTAAAGGCCCTGGAGCAGACCACCCATTTGAGCACTAAAGAACCTTCTATGTATCATCCTGGCCTAGCTGCTTGGTTCCACCCATTCTACCCTTGGAAATAAGGAGGGCAGCATTCTATTCAGGCAAATGTCTTTGTTCAGCACTCAGCTCACACTAAAGGACACCAACCCCAGCTTTAATAGGACACTCTGCTAGGGCAGTGTCTCCCCATAACTAGCCACACAGAACCACTGTGCTCTAGGCATCTGTAGGAGGGAGTAACACCACCTCTAAGATCAAAGTCAATGAGTAATTCTCAAAACCTCAGTTGAGAAAAACAATACACAGGAAAAGACTGAAGGACAAGTAGTTCATCCACTCTTCACCTCCCTGGGCCAAACCACATCCGCCGAGAATGGAGTACCTGAACAGAAATGTGCAGTTACTTTTACAAAATCTGCTTTGAAGCCATGCTATGAAAATAAATGTTTTAGGAGAATCAGCCTTACAAGACTTGATGATTTTCAAAACAAAACACAGTGTACTCTTTATGGGGAGTCCTAGGAGAAATTCTTGTCTGATGTTGGTGCCAAGAATACTTATAATCATCCTGAGCAACTGGCTTCTCTCTACTCCTACAAGAGCTTCCTCTTCTTGCTGGCTGACAAAGAGCTTAGCACCAAAGTTGTGGCTCTATGTCCTATGCTTAGGTCATTCTGACACACAGTTTAATTGCATACCTCATTCCATTCTATTCCCACTGTTTCTTCCTTGCTTTTTGAACTTTTACCGTGTCAAATATCATCTATTCCTTTCAGCAGCATAAAATTCCTTCTAGCAGGAGATAACAGACCTATAATTCCTAAATACGTACCTATGTGCTGAAGTTTTATCCTACAATCTCATGCTCCTTCCTATCCTTCTACATTCATGTACAGAGTCACTTCCCTTTAAAAGGTTGCCCTCTATTATGCTGAGTGAAATAAGTCAATTGGAGAAGGACAAACATTATATGGTCTCATTCATTTGGGGAATATAAATAATAGTGAAAGGGAATAGAGGGGAAGGGAGAAGAAATGGGTAGGAAATATCAGAAAGGGAGACAGAACATAAAGACTCCTAACTCTAGGAAACGAACTAGGGGTGGTGGAAGGGGAGGAGGGCAGGGAGTGGGGATGACTGGGTGGCAGGCACTGAGGGGGGCACTTGACGGGATGAGCACTGGGTGTTATTCTGTATGTTGGCAAATTGAACACCAATAAAAAATAAATTTATTATTACAAAAAATAAATAAATAAATAAATAAATAAATAAATAAATAAATAAATAAATGGTTGCCCTCACCTTTTTTTAATGTTTGGAGTCATGACTATGCAATAGACTGTCATATTAAACCAGAGACACAGGGTAAAATAATTAGGGTCTCTAAAAGTAAATCAATATGAAACAGGGTCCAGCACTGAACAACAAAACAAAACAAAACAAACCAATCTGTTTCTAGGTTTTGATTAAGAATAATTTTCTGAGCTTCTACTTTGTGTCAGACACTAAGCTAGATGTAAAGAAAAGAAAAATAGGAATGGCTCATTCTGCAAAAAGACTACTATGGTCTGGGGAAGAGAAGGGAGGAATCGCTTAATGTCTATGTATCTAAAGGTAGGTAGATAGTATATCATTAACACAATCATCCAAGTCTATATAAGCCTATAGAAGTTATAAAAACAGAAGCCAATTAACAGAATAAAGATTTTATATTGACTGCCCTGGTTTAAGAGATGCCTTTGTATCCATCACTCTCGGTATAATAACTGAAGAAGTCTTTAATTTTGTGACTTAGGAGGACAACACAGATGAATTTAAGAAACAATAGACCCCACCCAATTCAATGAGGACTGCACACAGTTTACTGTACATACAGTTAACTAGAGAAAAACAGGTGTCAAACTAGAGCCCTTGAACAGTTAGGGCCAGGAGAACAGTTTCTAGTCCCATCCAGTTTTGATCTCTTGTCTTATACTGAGGAAATCTACCCAACCCACAGCAACTGGATCATTCTCGGGTATGGTTTTCATCCTCAATTTTGCAACAGATATCTGAATTCTTATGAACAGTCTAAAATCCATTTTTCAAAAGGCAAGGTCTGACCAAAGGGATACCTAGCTTGGATCCATGCAAAACTTTCAAGAACGTATTTTCTGTTTCATAATAGAAAACATACCATGATTTACAGAAATATACTCATTATTTAGAATAGATAACACTGCATCTCTCAAAGATAACTTCCAAAGATAAGGGAACTCACCTTGACTCAACTCTCTGGAACATTTTATAACCTTTTTGCTAATAAAGGAAAGTACCCATAGCCTTTACAGAAAACTCTTAGCCCTTGGATAAAATGTTATGCAATTTTTGATTTTCAGCCACACTTAATTCATGTTCCCCATACTCCTAAGATCCAGGATCTGTGGGTTCTGTGTCCCCCACATTGTTCTTCTGACCCATGTCAATGCAAATAGGCTTCAATTTCTTATATTATTAAACACCCTGATTGCTGTTTGCTGAAAATTCTCAGACTGTGAAATTGCTTAAAATTAAAGTGTAGCCTCTTTATCAATTTTATTGCCCAGGAAACTAGACACCATTTATATACTTCCAATTAACCCTATTTAACACAGCTTCTTGGAGTAAGGCAATTCGAGGAATTCTCTATTGAATCATTTTACACATTCCCATGTGGCTGACAAGTATACAGATGTATAGAAGAACCCTGCAAGAGTTCATGATGGCCCACTCACCACACTGACTGCAGTGACCACGCTTGCTACAGTGCCCTCCCCCCAGGCCCCGCAGCCATTCTTTTCTCATCTCCCTTTAAAATACTGCAAATTTTCTTCGCAGCAGTTCTCTTACCCACATTTGCCCATTTCACTTCCTAGGCATATCTTCCTGAAGCCTTTTAGCTCCAATTTGGAAACAGAACCATAATCCTACCACCTCTCAACCCCATAAAATGCCACCACCCTGGTCCACCATCACTTCTCCAGATTTCTGGACCCAGCCTCCTGATCTATTTACACCATGACTCCCTACGATCTGTTCTCCATGCAGCAAACAAGCAAATGCTTCCAAGGCTACCAGACCAATCATTATACCCCAGTACTCAAAACACTGCCCTGACTTCCCATCTCACTCTAACATCTAATTAATACCTGCCACGACCTCTGGCTCCCAGCTCCTCCTTTGTCACTCTTCTCCAGCTCTTCCAGTCTCTTTGCTATTCTTTAATTATGCCAAGCACCATGTTTTCTCAGGACCCTTGCACTAGCTGTTCTCTCTTCTTGGACACTCTTTCCCATGTATCCTTATATGGGAGGCTCATGCCTTTCTGGTCTCTATTCAACTATCACTCTGCCAAGAGGACTCCTGATGACCATGCTCCACACCATCCTCCCTTTGCCTTGCTTCATTGAACTTACAGTGCCTGTCTTATCAGTTTATCAGCTTCTTGTTGGTCTCCTCCCACTAGAATATACTCTCACTGGAAGCAGAGAATGCATCTATCTTCTTCACTGCTGCATCTTAGAAGCCTAGCACAAAGCCTGGCCTATTGGTGAATGTAATCAATAATTGTTGAATGAATGAATCTTACATAGGATCCCCATCATTCTTAATTCCACAGCCCTAGTTTAAGAGAAAATAGTCTCACTGGGCTTTGTATTGTAACCTCCATACTAGTATTCCTGATTGTATACCTCTGCCCTTCCCATTTGTCTTCCATATAGCTGCCAGAGTGATGTACTCTACAATCTGATCTTGTCTCTTCTGCTCAAAAATCGTCTCCAATGCCTACAGAATACAGGAAAACTTCCTCCGCATGTCACATAGTTTTTTGAGATGTAGCACCTGCCCATTGGCTAACCATCATCTCCTTCCATAGTCTCACAGACTAAATCACTTGTAACTCACTCATTTCCCAGAGACTTTGCACTTGCTCGTTTCTCCCCTAGACTCCCCACTTAGCAGCAGCTCATTTAAATGGTCCCAGTTCAGATGCCACCTCCTTAGTGAAGCCTTCCCTGATTATCCCAAGATAGCCTTAAACAGTCCTACTCCAGGATTCAATTCTTCCCTTCATATAATTTCAAGAAAGTACATTACTTTATTATATTGTTTTCAGGCCAGTCTCCTAGTGAACAGCAAATCCCTTGATGACATCTTATTAGCATATTCCTAACGCTTGACTGATAGTAAGTACTCGTTAAATGCCTCCTGAATTAACATATTAGTAGGCAAATAATAATACAAGACAATGTTACAGAACACTGTGCAAAAGGATCTGAGCAACTGGTGCTCTCAATTTGGGAGAAAAACACAATAAATTCAATTAGAGATTTAAGACAAATCTATAGTTATAGTTAGATCAACAATTCAAAAGATGGGGTTTTATTTTTTTTTAAGAACCATTTTAGGCAGCTCCTTTTTTTAAAAGATTTTATTTATTTATTCATGAGAGACAGAGAGAGAGAGAAAGGTAGAGACACAGGCAGAGGGAGAGGCAAAGACACAGGCAGAGGGAGAGACAGAGACATAGGCAGAGGGAGAAGCATGCTCCATGCAGGGAGCCTGATGTGGGACTCGATCCTGGGTCTCCAGGATCACGCCCTGGGCTTAAGGCAGCACTAAACCGCTAAGCCACTGGGGCTGCCCAAAAGATGGGATTTTAAAAGAGAGATAAAAGAAAAAAAATGAGTCAATAACATCCCAATAACATCCCTCTATGCTAATTTTCAGTATTTTTCTCCTAGGTTATTTATTTATTCTATGGTGCCTGAAGAATGCTCCCATTCCCTTCTCATCCCTCAGTACCTCTGGAAACACATGAAGGCTTACACAAGAACCTATCATGAAAGCCTATTAAATTGTTTAAATAAAAACTACTATCAAGATATATGAAGAATACTTTAAAAACATTACTTAGATCCATAAAAAAGATTTGAGTAAACGGGAACATATACTCTGGCGACAGGTTGATTCAATTTCATAAATTCTCAATCTATAAACTTAATTCTTCCCCCAAAATATGATTTTTTTCTAGTACTAGGCAATTTCTAAGGTTTATATAGAAAAAAAAAACATGTAAGAAGATGCAGGAAACTCCTGGAAGGAGGAATAAGAGGTGACAAGCCATACCAGATATTAAAACAAAACAAAACAAAAAAACTAGAGAGATACAAATCAAAACCACAATGAGATACCACCTCACACCAGTGAGAATGGGGAAAATTAACAAGGCAGGAAACAACAAATATTGGAGAGGATGCGGAGAAAAGGGAACCCTCTTACACTGTTGGTGGGAATGTGAACTGGTGCAGCCACTCTGGAAAACTGTGTGGAGGTTCCTCAAAGAGTTAAAAATATACCTGCCCTACGACCCAGCAATTGCACTGTTGGGGATTTACCCCAAAGATACAAATGCAATGAAACGCCAGGACACCTGCACCCCGATGTTTATAGCAGCAATGGCCACGATAGCCAAACTGTAGAAGGAGCCTCGGTGTCCAACGAAAGATGAATGGATAAAGAAGATGTGGTTTATGTATACAATGCAATATTACTCAGCTATTAGAAATGACAAATACCCACTATTTGCTTCAACGTGGATGGAACTGGAAGGTATTATGCTGAGTGAAGTAAGTCAGTCGGAGAAGGACAAACATTATATGTTCTCATTCATTTGGGGAATATAAATAATAGTGAAAGGGAATATAAGGGAAGGGAGAAGAAATGTGTGGGAAATATCAGAAAGGGAGACAGAACATAAAGACTGCTAACTCTGGGAAACGAACTAGGGGTGGTAGAAGGGGAGGAGGGCGGGGGGTGGGAGTGAATGGGTGACGGGCACTGGGGGTTATTCTGTATGTTAGTAAATTGAACACCAATAAAAAATAAATTAAAAAAAAAACTAGAGAGATTAACAGTGTGGAACTAGTCAACAAACTAACAAGTAACAAAACAGAGCAAACCCCCCTAATAGTCCAAACTGCTTAAGGGGATTTAATAGAGGATGCTACCCTTTCATGCCACCTCTACCCTGGTCTAAGTAAACATCACCCTTCTCAAGAATTAACCTACAACACTCAAAGAAAAGATACATAGCTCAAAAAATGTGTGGGGGGGCCACTAGATAGTTCTTGGGAAGAAATAAAATTGGATGTCTACTTCATTATTAAACTGAAATATGTGTGAATAAGGATAAAATCATTAAAATATATAAAAAGACATTGTTGAACCAGTTTTATAATCCCAAAGTGGATTAGGCTTTTTTGTTATTACATAAAAGCCAGAAACAACAGAAGTAACATGACAAGTTTAATTACTTAAAACTTAAGAATTTCTTATCCCCAAAATGCAACAATATCAAAAGGCAGATGATAAAATAGGGGAAAATCATAAGGAAATATTAATTAATATATAAAGAGCTCCTAAAAATCAAGACCAAAAAAAAAAAAAATCAAGACCAAAACTCAAAAGTGAGCTGGAAAAATAATAATTAACAGACTGTTCACAGAAGAGGAAAATATAGGTAAACTTGCAAAAAGATGCTCAATCTAAACTATGAGATGATACTTTTTACCTAGAAGATTAGCAAAAAAAAATCAAAATGTTTGCTGGTGGGCTTAGGAATAAGGAAACAGGTGTTCTCATTCAGTGTTGTTGGGAGTACAAACGGGCACACTTCTGTCACTAGCAATTCAATAAGAGCTATCAAAATTTTAAGCCCACACACCCTGTGACCCAGGCATTCTGCTTTTAGAAATCTTTCCTACAAACTAAATGCCACATAACAACTCCTCCCTAACCACCCTGGCTCCATCTACACCAATCCCATCTCCTTGCTTATTCTCTCTAGGAAACCGCTTACACACACATACCACCTAAGGAGCAACCATCCCTAACCCCCCCCCCCCCCGCGCCCCCCGGTCCCTGTCAAAGGATTTTCATCTTATTTGCTGCTAGATTCTTGCTCCTTTTTCCCCCTCCACCTCACTTTTCTCTTTTCCTGCCAGAAAGTCACGTACTATGTCTAGTAGGTCCTCCTGCATGGACTCCTGAAGTCTTTCACTCCTTCAGTACCCCTGCTCATATGTCACTGTGATACTGACTTGCAACTCAAGTCAATTGAATAAGCATTTAAGAGACTAAGAGTAAAAACTGAGATCCTTCCAAAAAGTTTCACTATAAAAATCACTTATCTAAACATGAGGAAGAAAGGATGATCATCATTAGAAGAAAGTCTGCTAAGCAGGTGAAATACACACACATAAACTACACACAGAATTTCTCTAAACTCCTAACACCAGAGAGACAAATCATGGTAATGAGTTAACAACTGCTGGGCAACATGAGCACCTTGCAGACGCTGCACTAAGCAGGTCCATGTACGACCGCGTGATTTAACACTCACAATAACTCTATGAGGCAGGAACTGTTAGTTACTCTCATTTTTACAGTTGAGGACAATGATATATGAAGAGACTATGTGAACTGTCCAAGGTCCACAAGTGAGTAAGTGGCAGAGCAAGGATAGGAACCAGCCTGCCTGCCCTAGAGCCCAGGCTCTCCACCACCAGTAGACAGTCTCCTTTAAGCCCTAATTATTTGATGGGAAAGGTAGGAAGTATCGACCAAGAGCTTGCACAGGATGGAACAGAACACTGATACTAAGTTAAAGATCACGCATAACATGGCAGGAGTTTTTTTTTTAATTCATAAATACCGCTTTCTGTTTCAAGGCACCAATTCTAAGAACTGACTGACCCAGATATTCTATGCCAGGCAGGACCGGTTTGTATAAATGATGCCTCTCACTAGCTTTATCTTTCTTCCCTCCCTCCCAAACTGAAATTCCTTGCCCATTTCTCATATGTTCATTTTCTGGTTCACTCTTATCTCTCTCTATTGAGCTGTGCTCGCTGGTGATGTCGTCCATCATTTCCCTGTCCCCTTCCCAGGGCCAGAGCTCCCTAAGCTCAAGCTCCCAGTCTCCCCGAAGAACACTCCAACCTGCTCCCCTCAGGCTCAAGCGACAGACAGGTCTGTTTCCATCCTCTATTCTTCATCTAAATTTTGACAACTCTACCTTGAGAAAAATACTCATGGGCTCTGATGTCCATCTCACTTTTCTTTTACGTCATTTCCAGAGCAAAATGCCTGATTATAACTTTTTCACAGTACTCCAAATGTTTCAACAGCTGCACTTACCTAGGGGGGAAAATCCTCAAGATTGCAGTTTAGGTAGACGAGTCAGAAAATAAGTATAAAAACAGTGAGCTAAAAACACCGCATGGAGCCAAGTGATCTAAACATCATGAATACGTTCAGTAAATGGAAACCCCAAATATGAAGGTGACAGCAGGATAAACATTCTTCACTTTCACCACTGCGCACATCACCATCTCTCATGCTCTGCATCTACTAATGTGTTGGTCTGTTTGCTCCTCCCGTTTCTACCAGATCATTAGTTCCATGAAGGCAAGATGCAGATGGTTTTATTCTCCAGCGCCCAGAGCTGTGCCTGAAGCATAGGGAGTGCTTAAGAAGCACTTGCTTAGTGAGTGAGCCAATGAAGTGAGCTTCTTTTTTACCTCATCATCTCTCACTGAAGATCTATTTGCTTTCATGCTCTGGCCAACTGGTCTAGAGATTAGCCTTACAACTCCTCCTTCAGTTACATCGGAGGTGGAGAGGCACCTGACCAGATCCAATTCTCAGATGCACAAAACTTAACTCACTGCTCCCTAAACACATGTTTCCTGATTCTTTTGGGAAAAAAAAAGAAAAAAGTAGGAAGAAGCACAGCAGAAATCGTACCTCGGCGATGGATGGGACTGATTACAGATAGAGCTTTTTAATAAGCTACTTTTTCACCAACATGAACACAGCTTATCCATTCATATCCCCACTAATTAATAAAATGATTGTATCCTTTGTAAAGAGCACAAAGCTAATTGTCAAATAAAAAAGAAATAAAAGTTTTATGAGGAATAAAGCACCAAAGGACCATGGGGTTCTTTACACTCTAAGTTTTTTTTTTTAATTTTTTTATTTATTTATGATAGTCATACAGAGAGAGAGAGAGAGGCAGAGACATTGGCAGAGGGAGAAGCAGGCTCCATGCACTGGGAGCCCGACATGGGACTCGATCCCGGGTCTCCAGGATCCCGCCCTGGGCCAAAGGCAGACGCTAAACTGCTGCACCACCCAGGGATCCCATTCTTTACACTCTAGATAGGATTTTCACAGGCACTTCAGTGACCTCCATCCTAAATTCTCTCTAGGTCTAAACTGATTGATTCAGATTACATTTCCTGGCTTCATTTCCTTGTGATGACTTTGAATGTCAAAGTGTACCCTCAAGGGTAAACGGGCTGGGTGAGAAGCAAACGTTTTATGTGGTTATGTACTGAGCAACTGCTCTCCTTCCCTGCTGAATACAGACTTTTGATTTAATTAAACCTGAGCAGAGATTCCATTTTGGCTATATCTAGACCCTATTAATGATCTCCCACCTTTCAGTAATAATAAACTGCCACTTGGCTCTTCTGATATATATTCCCATCTCCCCCACCCAAAGGTCCCTGGTCTTTCTCTTCATGTCTTCATGTTCCGTTTCACCACCACCACTACCACCACCATCACCCAAGCCATCTCCCTGCTGACACACCATCAGATCTCCAGGTTCTGGCTCTGTCTGGAATGCCCTTTCTACCCCCTGCCTTATCTGCATATATCGACAGCCTTAGAATCTCTGTAATCCTCTGTCTCATAACCAGGTCATTCACACGTGAAACAAATCCTTACTGGTTTGTGGCTTTTAAAAAAATCTTTCCTTCCTGGGAACCTAAAACAATGCTTTATTTAGAAAAGACATTTAATAAGTTCTTGTTGTTTACTCTACGGAAACTCATCTGGAGACAAACATTTCTGGGGGCTCTCCATAGAATTTCTAATGGATTGCATCAGGATGGCTGCCAATCTCTCTTCCTTCTCAGTTTAACTCATAGAGTCACATTATTCTGAAAAACTTAAGTTCTCCACATACAGCAGGAGCTGCCAATACCAGCACCATAGGTTTTACATGGTGATTCCCATCAAGGATTACTGGGTATCATCTAGGTATCGGTATCCGGCAGTCCACTTAAACCAGGCCTTGAGATACAGAGATGAACATACAGTCCCTGCCCTCAAAGAACAAAATGTCTATTTGGGGAAAAAGAACGGTAGACAAATAATCACAATACCATTTGTAAAGCCCTGTGATATCTTTGTACCGAGGGATATCAGAGGACAGACACTGCCTACCTAGTTCTGCTCTGCACACGAGGTCAGTGAAGGTGGTGAGTGTCACAAAGCATCCTTGAGAGGCCTTGAAAGTCAGTCTGAAGAGAGGAGAAACATTTTAAGCCGAGGAACCGGCACAGGCAAAGGCACTGGGTTCAGTGAGAGCAGTGGATATTTCTAAGCACTGCAGTAGGTTTGGTGCTTCTGAAACACTCCATAGGAGCTGCAGAAAAAGAGGCAAAACCAGCAAACACAGACCGCATATAATAACTGGCTTGCTGTGCAGGGCCAAGGGATTTTGTCTTTAACCCACGATTAGTTCCCTAGACACCATGCAACCCAGACCACACATTGAGGATTCCAGGGAACAGTTTTTCCAAAGAAGGGAACACTCATTTTGTGAATCACAATAGTACAAACAAGTTTAGCTAATTAATCTCTTTTGTTCAGTCGGGTAACAACAGAACAGAAGCTACGGATACTGTTTTGGAAAACTGTAAGGTACACATTACAAGGATGGCGAAGATGCCTTTTCAGGAAAAGAACTCATCAGTGGAATAAGCAGAAACAAGACCAAGAAAACAGCTTTTCAACTGGATCCTTTCACAACCCATGTGAAACAGTAAGATCACCGGCAAAGCATCAAGACAAACTCCACGAAGCATAACCAGAGCCTGAATGCCCTGTCCTGGGCGATGGCAGCGTCCAGCTGTTTTACCACCAGATCCCTGCTGCATGGCATTTGGATGGACGCAACAGGTGCTCAATAAGTATCAGTTGAATAAATGGATGAATCAATTCATAAATATCACACCCTCCCAAAAAACTGATCAGTTCAATAGTTGAGATGCAGGAGGAAAAAACTAAGCACAGTATTTGTAAAATTCTTAAAATGTTCACAAGGAGAGCAAAACTGCAATGTAAAAAAATGCATTTCTACATAAACATGAACAACTTTCCACTAATATTGGCTTGATGTGACTCACGCTGACTGGTACAGCCACGTAATCTGCATGAAATGAACCCAGAAATAATGGACACCAGTGAGTTAGATGCCACAAAGCAGTTTTGTGAGCAATGAATGACACAGTAAGCATCAGCTGTGTATCGTGGAAAGGGTCCCACACCAGAAATGGAAAAAGAATCTGAGTAAATCCATGCACACTGCACCAAAACATCTTACCCAGGTGCTAACGGGACCTCCAACCCTGGGGAGGGCACTTAGCCTCCCTGAGCCTCAGCTTCCCTACCTAGGCAATGAGAGGGTTGATAAGACACTCCTCAAGGTCTTTTTTTTTTTTTTTTTTGAAAGTTAGGAGAAACATTTCAAAATGCACCAGGGTAAGCAGGTAATCAGAGTCATGATTCTATGATCAAGGGAATGTACAGCCTACCTCCTCTCCAAGAATATCTAACCTGGATCAATTGCCTTAAAAATTACCATCCAACTAGTAAAAAAAGAAGTAAAAATAACAGTTCATCCTTTTCAATAGTTGAGGGAGCCCTCTGAGATTGTCTGGCCCAAGCCCAAGGTAGCAGATAGGAGTCTGAGTCTCCCAGCAGTTGGTGCCTGGGGCTGCCCTGGAAGCCAGGGTCCTGAAGGCGTCCCACCGTGCCTAGCTGTCTTCTCCATCTCCAGACACTCATTCCCTCTGACACTCACAGGAGGTCCCCAGTGGGAGACCAACAGGAAAAATATAAGTAAGGAAATTCCTGCTGCATTACAAGATGTCTACTTTCTATAAGAATGGCTGCTGGCTCACACAGGCCAGGAGGTCATTGAGCAGATGCCTCATTATAAGGGTCAAGGATTCCTATTAGCAAGAAGGCTCCTGAAACATGCCATTATGTGTTTTTAACAATTTCTTGGATCTTCAGACTCAAGAGCCAACAGCTTGCCTGGAAAATTAAATGCTAAATAAAGGGAAGAATTTCCCCTTTCGTCTTGCATTATTTTGGGGCTGTGATTTGGTTCTCCTCCAAAATCCTGCCATCTCTCTCCACAACCCAAGAGATATAACTTGCAGCATAAACATTTATGACAGTCTGGCTAGATTATTATGCTCCTGAGGACATGATTTTCTTCTGCAAAGCTGTCTGGTGACTATGGTCCTAGATGAATTCAATAGGGAGGCACAGATCAAAAATGCAATATTTGACACAGCTCATGAAGCATTTCTTCTATTTTATACAATCCAAGTTGCCAATTGAATAGCAAGTTCCTTTCAAAGTAGATCACCCTCGTGTTAGAAGTGGTCTTGAATCTCTGTTAAAGAACAGTCCTCTCCCTAAGCAGCTTTATGTGGGAGTTATACATTCCTCTTTTTCCTCTGTTCAAAAAAGAGGCTCACAGAGAGATGGTAAAGGAACTACATTAATTATACTGGAAAAAGCAACAGAAAAATTCAGCCAACATCCCTAATAATGTGGTTCATCCAATTCCCAAAGAAACTCTGTGTCACATAATCACAGATTTTTTTCTACTCTGTAAAAATAGGCTCTATAAACTCCCCCACTTAATACAAAGACCTTTCAGGTAGTAAACATGTCAAGATTTGAGGACAGTCCAACCTAGACCGACCTAGAATGTCATTAATTAAAATGCAAAACTGATTCTATTTCTGGTCTTGGTAATCAACTATGGAAAATAGTTTCAATGACAAGAATGCCTGCAGAAGCATGAGGTTGTATTGGTATTAATGGGGGCAATTTCTTTCCCCATAAACAGGATTGCATATTGAACTCTGGAGTCCGGCTCCTAAGAGAGAAGCTGCAACCAAGTCTTCGTTAGCTATCAACTTCCACTGCCTGAGTTACTACATGTACACACATGCAGGCTCACAGACAGAAACACACATAAAGCCGAAGATGGAGAGAATAGAGATGAAGAGGATCAACAGGGAATACTGGTTTACAACAGAAGCTGCAGGTTCCAAACTAAACCACCACCAAAAGAGAAAGTAAAAGCACAGTTTCAACCAACCACAGCTGTCATTAAGGAGTGTGAAAAATGAATAAGTGCATCTACACCAATCTCAGAGCTTCCAGACCCATTTCAAATCAGCAACATGGGTTTCAAGGTGCAGCAGCTAAATTAATACACATGAATTAAAATGTGGTGATTTCATCAACCAAGAGGCTACTGGCTCCACTCAGCACCTCTTTTTATCAATTTTCCCCCCTGCAGTTGTTTTCTATGCTGCCTCAGAGACCCTGCAAAGGAATTAACAGGACACCATGCTGTGAGACAAGAAGATGCTGTAGAACGCATTATCCCAATTCAAAGAAATTCCCAAAGGCGTTATCTGGAGGAGGGGTGTAAGAAGTGGGGAAATCCCTACAAAAAAAAAAAAAAAAGCAGCAGCAGCTAGAAGATGCTGAGCAACAGCTTAGGAATTCTGTTCCTACTTTCTAAATGAGCATGCTGCAACTATTAAAAGTATACTCACATAACAGTCATAAGTAAACAGTACATTTGTGTATATGCTTGCATATATATGTATTACGTATACACACACACAATTCTGCTTGCATGGGCAAACATTCTGCTCAGCAAGACAAAGAAGCCTAAGGAATTTTTTTTCCCTCTCAAAGCTAAAGTTGCTACTAATTAAAAGGAAATATTTTCAAATGCATCCAAAATTGCTTGCAGTGTGAAGTACGGAGCCTATTTCCATGACATACAAGCTGATTCTAACTCTTTCCATCTTGGGGAATACCTCAAATTGTGTTGCCAGGCACCTGATAAAAATCCTTGCAACTGGAGGGGGCAAAAAAGAGTAAGCAAAGTAAGACGATACCATTAAGGATGAAAGTAAACAAGTAAGCTTGAAAGAACAATCAAAGGAAGCCAAGAAGTCTACTGGTCAGATCACAACACTGCTGTGAGCCACAGCTGAGTGTAGGAAAGAGAGGGGATATTAGAACGGCTCATCCAAACAATGCTGAAAGTATTTCAAACGTTACTTGAGGATTCAGGGACTATGGTCTGCAAGGGTCTTAATTTGTTTTGTTGTCATTAACCTGATATGCTGGTTTCACTCTGAAACGGGGCTATCATGTAAACATCCACAAATTCTTGCTCTTTATTTAAATGTATGCTTTCATGTAAGAACCCGCCACCAAATTTATCTACTTTGAACCCAGGGAATGGAATAAAAGCATATGCCGGATGTCATCACCACTATTTTAAGAAAAATCCACACAGGCAGTGGAAATAAAAGTGGTGAGAATGAGCAAGACAGTTAAGGAACTTTATATTCCAAAACTCCCAATCAACAGGGAGAACGACCAGAAATTTCCTACCACCTTTTTCTTCTCTCATTTGTTACAAAAAAAAAAAAAATCACATTTATTAGTGCAGTATCTTACAAATCACAGACTGAATTACATTTGATCGGAACCCTTCCTAAAGTGAAATGGACCAGAACTGGAAATACACACACACACACACACACACACACACACACTCAAAGACGACAACCCAGCTCCATCCCAAGGCTGGAGAAGAACTAAGGAGAACTACAACTGGGAAGCTGCTTCTTTGGAATGCCAAAATAATTCAACACACCTGCTACCAAAAACCAAAAGAGAAGAAGAAAATCTTATACAGAGAGCTCCTCCCATCAAGCACCATTGAGAGCTACATCCAAATGCTCTTGGCTCCCTTCGGGCTGCAAGAGGCAGGGAGCCGGGAACAGACCTGAGCTGTGGTTCCGTCCGCAGCGAGCCTCAGGGTACCAGGTGAAGAATCAGGGCACGCTTCCAAGAGGGGTGCCCCAGAATCCGCCGGCTGCACGCTCTTCCCCGGAAACCTGCTTATTTTCACTTAGAGAAGTCCCACCTTTCCAGTAGCCTCAAAGCATCTCCCCCTCCCGGGAGGATGAAACTATGCTGTCCGCTTCAACATGTTCCTATGCTGTCTGCCCCGCCAGCCTCCCAACAGGATGTAAAGCACGGTTCGCCGCGCAGGCACCCTGCGATTCCACCGGCAAAGCGGCAGTGAGGTCATGAATCAGCCCATCCGCCGGTGCAGGATTCCTCCCGCCGCCAACCGACTGCCCAAGTGCAAAGCCCACAGGACCGGGCCCCCGGGACTCGGAGCAGGTGCTCCAAACGCCGCCCCCCCCCCCGCCCCCGCCCCGGCACAGGCACAGGCTCCGACACAACTCACGGGGGCCGCCGGGCTTCACCTGGGAAGACGGGAGAGTTTGCTTCGCGGGCCGCCCAGCCCCGGCCCCGCCGGTCCCAGAGCGCCCCCGGCACCCCAGGACTCATCTTGCCCAGATTTGTCGGTCCCCCTCCCCCCAACACTCCCGGCCCGGCGCTGCGGTTCGCTGCCGTGCACACTCCCGGCTGCCGCTTCAAGGACAAAGAGGGAGAGCGCTAAGGTTTCCATCACAGCCGAGAAGCTGGGGGTGGGGGGGATGGAAAAAAATTAAAAATTAAGATTTAAAAAAAAAAAAAAAAGCCCAAACGGTCCGGACAATGAGCCCTGGCGTGTTAGTTAGCTGGATCACCCCAGACATGGCTCCAAGAGAAAAGGAGAAACGCAGAGGGAAGGTCACTACAGCTGAGCTGGGAAGAGAGCGAGCGAGCCGGAGCCTCCCGTTCACTGCCGCAGGAGCAGCTCGCTGGAGGCAAGCACTTACCATAAAAATAGGAAGAGTCCAAAGAAGGAGAAGGGAGCCTTTCTCGGTGTCTCCGGCAGAAAGAAATGCAGGCGAGGCCGAGGATGAGGCCGGCAAAGTGTTGACGGGCGACGAAGCCACCACACACAAGTCCTCTTCCGCGTCCCCTCGGCCTGCACGCACCGTGCGCGCTGGGAAAGCCCGAGAAGTCGGGGCAGGACCGACTCCGAGGGCGAGGGCGAGGGCGAGGGCGAGGGCGAGCGAGCCGGGGAGGAAGCAGCCTGCTGGGTCCCCCCGGCGCCTCGGAGCCTCGCGCGGCCCGGCCTCCCGCCGTGCAGGGGCGGCCGCGGCGGGGTGGGCTGGGCCCCGGGGTCGGGACGCGCGCGGAGAGGGGCCCCTCCGGAGTGGAGGGCACTGGCGGCCGGCGAGGGTGTCGGTGTTCCACATCAGTGCTGGGGCGGCCAATCAGCCCGGTGGGGGCCGCGGCGGGGCTGCGAGAGCGCGGGCACCGCGGGTTCCAGAGGGGCAGCACACCCCTGCCTCCGGCAGAACTTCCGCGGGACTCGCATCTCCCTCTCCATCCAGTTGCTGATAATATGCGCTGGTTTTTAAAAACAAGTTCTCAAGCCCTGTCGCGACACCAGAGGCTCAGGAAGTTTCCTGTGCACCCCCCCCCCCCCACACACACACACACCACACACACAGCATCTCTGCAAGATGCTGGACCTGAAACCCACCCTGAAGATCTCCTGGCATCTCCAAGCCAGACAAGCCTGCTAACGTGCACAGAGAGGTCACCCTGAGTACAGGAATGTCGCTTCTTTATGGCCAAGGCACAGGATGAGAGGACAAGGCACTTGTCTCCCTCTTACACAAGGGAAAGATTTAGGCAGAAAAGGGTCAAAAGGTCTCTCCAGAAACTTGCCTCTCCGTTCCTTCATTTTCTTGTGCAATATAGGCACAGAAGTAATTGTTAGAGATGAACGTACAAAGACGGCTAAACGTTCCCCTGGAGGGCTCTTCAATCACCCTTAATACAGGGAACTTGTGGTTTTGGGTAAACGACACCACATAATAGTTCACAAGCACACTGTAGTGTGAGAAGCCAAGCTGGACTGATGAAGAGGGACAGGAGGAAACCCCTTCATGGGGACAGAGGGTGAGTAGACAAGCTGACGCTCCTCCCTCTTGCATGTTCTCCCCATTCCATTTTCATACTGAACCTATCAACTTAGCACCTACACATGAACCTATTTTGGGTTGTGACAATTAGGGGAGTAGGTTCTAGAGTCAAATGCCAGTCAAACAGGACTCCATGCTAACACTTTAGAACTTTTTTTTTTTTTAAACGTGGGGAGATGGTCTCGGTTCACCTTGTCATCCTTGCAAGAAAGACCACTTTCCTTGTGCTAGCCAAGACTTACTGGGGAGACACACATGCTCCGAGGCTGGCTTTACAGGTGGCTGACGCAATACAGAGGGTTTCACTTTAGTGCTATCTTTCCCTAGAAATTAAAGTATCACCTGGGCATTTTGTGGTGCTCTCTACCCAGAGGCAAACTAACTTTGGGGAGCCTGAATTCCACAGCTTAAAAGGAAGGGCTGGGCTCCAAGGTGGCAGTTAACTCACCACCCAAATGAGTCACAGCAAGAAGCCATAAAAAAAAAAATTCCACAAAGATGAACATAATAAGATGGAATATCTGAAGTGAAGAAAGGACAGCTTGCCAGGGTAAGCCTATGTACATTCAGGAAGGAAAACCTGGAGGGCAGAGTCCCAAATCCCGTTCCATTATGCACCTCAGTTCACCTTCAACCAGCAGACATTTAAAGAACAGTCAACTAGGTTTCAGAGCTACAGAGATGAAAGCGGCAAACCCTGCTTTCAAGACGTGTAGAGTCTCATGGACACATTTTTTTTAATATTTTATTTTATTTATTCATGAGAGACACACAGAGAGAGGCAGAGACACAAGCAGAGGGAGAAGCAGGCTCCCTGCGGGGAGCCTGATGTGGGACACAATCCCAGGTGTGGGACTTGATCCCAGGACCCAGGGATCACAACCTGAGCCCAAGGCAGAGGTCAACCGCTGAGCCCCCCAGGCGTCCTTCACGGACACATTTAAATCCTCTTTTCAAAATTTCAACACTGTTACTCTGGCCAAGACTGAAAGCGTCCTACTATCTTCATTCACATCCCTCCAACGAAACCAAGCCATGAAGTTGCACTTCAGACTCAAAGTTCTAAATTAGCTTAATAAGGTGTTTTCCGTAACCCAAACCTCAGGAAATATGAATGTGCATGTTATTTTTTTAAAATCTCATTAAAATATAAAAGGTTTTTTAACTAAATGTTTGCTTTTATCAGCATCAACAGCTTCTGACACTGCAAAAACACGGGCAGCATAACAAAGAATATATTTAATAAGGGAATATTATTTAAAGCTCCCAAAGTAATTGAGATTAATACTGTTTATGGAACAGGTTCAATAGCTTGACTACACAGGGTGATAATGAAGCATGAAAACGATAAAACTGCAGAAGTACAAATGATTTAGATTAAATAATTGCACATCTATATAACATATAACAATTAGGTCAATGAAAATGGGTATTCCAGTCACTTACCCTGATGCAATTAAATTTTAAAGTTTGGCCACTACTCCCTTCCTCTCTCCTCAAAAGATGATAGAGCCACCTTCCATTTCAGATAGCAACAAATGCCAATCAAATTTTGTGAAGGACAAAATATCTAAGTCAATTAAACTTGGGACAATTTCTGGGACTGTATCTTGGCTCATAGGTATAACACCAGTATTGAATGCATCAGAGGTTCTCAATAAGAATTTTTAGATGGCCATTTGAATGACCAAGAGAATCTGCCCTAAGTTCTACAATGGCATGATTTAATACTTTTTTTTTCGAAGACTAGAAGGTAATTTAAATCATGTACCTATACCTGCTATTTGTTTTAAAAGAAAAAAAAAAAGATAGCTTTTTCAGGAAATTTGCTTCATAAAAGCCTGCTGACAGAGCTTAATGAAATCTGAAAGACCAGGATTCCTAAACCTTAGTCTTTTAATCCTGAAATGATTCTACTTTCCATAACCAGCCTGAAGATAAAAAGTAAAAACATACCTATTTTCTAGATGACCAAGAGGGTAAATGGAAGGAACTAATACATACTGAGCCCTACCTGGTGTCAGACTTTATTCAAGTGGCCTCACATACACGTCTTCACAGCACTCCCAGGACATGAACAGAATTATGTCCATTGCAGCAATTGGGCATCACGGAGGCTGAAGGAGCCTGCTTGCCCTTGAGGTAATACTAGTACATTAACCACCAGAACAGCCTCAAAATGCTGCTGCTTCTCCATGGAAACCCAGGACTTGGAAATATAGGAGAGAACCCCCCAAAATCTTTTTGACTAAACAGATCAGAGGACTTGGGGATTCTTCCCACAGTGTTATATGAATCTGGGTGAAGTAGGAATGAGACAAGTCCGTGTTAAAGCAGAAACACTCATTTTACCCCAGATTAAACATAACCCTTTTGTGCAACAGAAATGAATTCTTAATGCTTATAATTTGAAGAGCAAGCCATTAACATTTGTTATCTAATACCTAAATTCTCCTTCAGCATTCAGTGGGAAGCCTGAAATGGAAAGAGACTAAGTTGCTCTGCTAATGTTTCCCTACCAGAGGTCACTGGATGAGAATAATTTCTGCAAAGTGCTTAGTAGGTGGGCTTTCAAATAGGCAACAGCAGTTTCAAATACATAAAAGGTAAATAATCTGTAAAACATAAATTTAGGGGGATCCCTGGGTGGCTCAGTGGTTTAGTGCCTGCCTTTAGTCCAGAGCGTGATTCTGGAGCCCCAGGATCGAGTCCCACTTCAGGCTCCCTGCATTCTCCCTCTGCCTGTGTCTCTGCCTCTCATGAGTAAATAAATAAAATCTTTAAAAAAAACAAAAAAGCAAAAAACATAAATTTAGTCATAGCATTCACATCTTCAAAAATGTGTTTGTACCAGCATTTCTCAGCCAGAAGAATCCTATGGGATCAACAATCATATCACACAGTGAGGATCCCTAAGATCACAGACCTAAAACTTTCCCTTTTTAAAGACAGAAAAATAAATCGATGGTTGGCTTGAAGAATCAGAGAATTGAGTCTGGGGAGATGAAAACAAGGGGTGTGGTGTGTGTGTGTGTGTGTGTGTGTGTGTGTGTGTACAAATGGAAAACCAGTATGTGTATCCCAACATCCAACTGGTACGTCTTCACATCCAAATCCAATTAGTCTTTTAAGCCTCACTAACGTTACCCCAACAGTTCTCCTCAATGTGTAATTAGCCATGACAATCAATTCAGGGGCTTGTTCCTTCTCCTAAACTATTATAATAATTTCTGACTTTTCCCTTGTTCCAATCCTGTGACCCCTTGCCAATAGCATTTGCTTTCTAAAACATAGCAAAAGTATACTCATACCACTGCCTCGCTTAAAAACACCCTGGCATTCTCAGGCCAAATACAGCACTTCCTGAGCCTGGCACTCAAGGCCCATTACAGTTGGACTTCAGTCTACCAGCATCATTTCCCATCATTCCTTCTTGCATTTCCTATGCTCTGTACACACCCAATTACCATGATAAAATGATGGGCTATTTGAGGAACAGTAAGTATGTTTTTCCTAGAACAACCTTCTCTCCCTGGAGAAAGCCTACTATTCATCCTTTAAAGCCCAGTGTATGGTTCTGTTCTTGGTGAAGCTTTCCCAAAGTGACTTAATCACATTTTCCTCTGTATTTTCATAGCATTATTTCTAGTCTTGTATAGTAACATTGTACTAAAACAATCTGTATCTTTTAACCTATTTGAGATCCTCTGATAGTCCCAGGGTCTGCCACACAATAGGAGCTCTGTATATTCATGAGCGAGTCCATTTTTTATACCTCTTTTTTACAGGCAAAAGCATTTTGAAGAAGGCACAAATTTGTTTTCTGGATGTCTGAGGGACTACAGGCTTATGGGCCATATATACCTCCTCCTTCTATGGGGAGTCTCTGTGGTTTAAGGCAAGGACTCTGATTCTAATTCAGGGTTAAGCCAAGTCCCAACCTTGTTCCTTGCATCACCTCAGGTAATCTCATAACCTAAACGAGAAGAATAAAACAAGTTCTGCTTACCTTTGAGGGGTCTCCTGAGCCACAAATGAGGAACCAGGTAGTGTACCTTGCAAACTATAAAACTAAATGGTAGTGGGCAGAGTTATTGCCACTGTTATCATCGTTGCTTGATCGTTGTCAATATTCCATCAAAGCCATCACAAAATTCAAGACAAACATCTTCTGAAAGGCAGCCTAGGAGGCCAGTGACTCAGCACTTCTTCATTCCAAGTGCCTTGCTCAGTCCTGCCAGCCTGCAGTGAGGGGCAGTGGAAGAATCAGAAGGCCTGGGCTCAGGTCCTAAAAACCTTGTCCCTCACCCCCAGGTCCCTCCACCTAGGAGATGGGAGTCACAATGCCTATCTCACTAAGCTGCTGCAGGAGATGGGATAGATGCATTTGCAGGAGATGGGATAGATGCATTTATACGCAGTCTACATAAGTCTGAGTCTCTAATAAGCATTCCATTACTGGTTAGAAAAGTTGGCCATCTATCCCTCACTCTACAGTATCTACATACAGCCAACCACTGGCTCTCCTTCTGTTTCTTGAACTCACTGAGCTCATTCCCACCATAAGATCTGTGTATGTGTTTCCTCTGCCTGGAATCCCTCTTCTTGAGATCCAAGCATGGCCTCTCATCCAAAGGGCTTCCCTGACTCCGTCAATCATTTTCCAGCACATTACTATCTACTCTTCTCACATCTATCTCTATCTGTAACCATCTTATTTGATTATTGATTTAACATTTGTCCTCCGCATTATAAAGTAGGCTCCCTTTGGGCAAGGATGGTCTCTTGGGCCTACTGTGTCCCCAGAGCCCAAAAGTAAGTGTCCAGAACATGATATGTACTCTATATACATTTCTTGAATATTTATTGCATGAACAATATGTATATACTGTTTAACTGCTCCTATGTTCTCTACATGTATACAAAATTCTAATCATCCTTGACTATTGAAGGGGAATGAAATCTTGGAGGTCACTCAATTGGACACTCAGGACAATACCACAATGTTCAAGTTTATATAGATATCTAATAATGTATTAAAATGTTATTCAAGGACAAGGAGCACCTACATGTAATATGCCAACTCCTGCCCCATTAGAAACAGGAATTACCAAGAATGGCATACTGATTCTCACCTATACAGTAGGAACTGAAGAAGGGAGCAAAAATGTTAAATTATGTTTACTTCATGAATCAGGGGTTTGCTAGATCCTTATTTCACTTTTTCCTTCTCTTTTTTAATCTTAAAATTGCTCTGGCCCAAGCTTATCCTGAGAAGAAGTTGACAAGGTCCTTGAGCTCTGAAGCTTCACCTAGAACAAATGGTTTCAGATATGAGCAGCCCAGGAATCTAGGCAATTTCTCTCCCCTCCCAGGGAGCTATCTCAAAGGCAAGATACAGAAATCCTCCCGAGCCTGACCACATCATCCCTGTTTCTGATTAGCCCAGCCCGAGAGGAGGCCTAATAAATAAATAACCATGGCAATCCTGTATAATGTATGAAGGTTATTTTCCAATGGTCATCTGGAAGGACATAGTTTTCAATTAGAGTATTTTCAATTAGCAATAGCATGTCAATCTACAGAACAGGCATATGGATTTGTCATCGGCAGGAAACAGATTTCAAAAAAACCTAAGGAAAAAATATCCTAGACTCAATATCAAATGTATCTTCTTCTCCCTAACCTACTCTTTCTCTGGATTTCCTTTTTTCTATTTAAGAGCATCACTATGTATGCTGTTGCTCAAATAAAATATTTATTGACCCTTACATAGAAGACTATTTTGGCTACTCTAAAGGGTGCCTAGAAATCTCAGCATCATTCTTTTAGCTTTAATTATTTATTTTAGAGAGAGAGTGAGAGAGAGCGAGCAGGAGGGGGAGAGAGAGGGGGAGAGAGAATCTCAAGAACACCTCCCCCCCACCAAGTGTGAAGCCTGATGCAGGGCTTGATCTCATGACCCTGAGATCATGCCCTGAGCTGAATCCAAGAGTGGGACCTTGAGCCACCCAGGTGCCCCCAGGCATCATTCTTTAACTCATCTTGCCCATATTCTCTCCAAAATATTTCTTTCTTCCATCCATCAGCTCCCCACTGCCACTGCCCCAAGTCTCCCCCGGGCTAACATGATGGTCTCAGAAGCAGCTTTTCCGACTTGCTTCTCAACTCTGTCCAATTCATCCCTCACAGCTACCTGATACTTTTTAAGTGAAAACACCATCATGCCCTCTCCCATGGAAAACCCTTCCCTGCTTCTGTGTGCAGGATGATGGATACTCCTTAAGTTGCAAGAGAGCCCCCAAGACTGTCCTCCTGTCTTTCTCCTCTTGCCACCACTTCCCATTTGACTCCTCCTATTCATCCATGTCCTAATATTCAGAGCTCTAGAATCTGCCAAGGTATTTAAAATTCCAGCATCCTGGCACAAACTTTTTCTACTGCTTAGAGTTTCTCCTCCCTGCCCTTCTCCTCCTGAACTTTTACTCTGAGACCCAGTTCAAGCATCTCCCTCCTCTCTGAAGCATTTCTAGACACCCACTCCCTACACTCTAAAGTTAACCATTTCTACATCATGACACTGGTCACATGGCCTCCTGTCTTATTAGCAGATTTCTTCAGGAAAGTCCTAGTCCTGAATTTTATTTACTTTTGTATTCTCAGAAATGAACTCTCCCTGGACACACTCAATAAATGGTAATAGGGAGCCTGGGCTTCTCTGTGTATCTGATTCTTCTATTAGAGTCTGTGTTCCCTGAGGGAAGTAAAAGTATCTTTTCTTTCTGACCTCTCAGTTTATCACAATGCCTGGTATATATAGATACTCAGTTTGTATTTGTGGAATTGTTTTTAATATGATTGGGGGGGAAATCTTTGAATTCAACAAATTTAAAAATCCCCCTGAGCTGATTTTTTAATTAACATACTTTTTTATTTAAGAATTCTCCTTCTCCTTGAAATTATAGAACCCCACAGGCATTAATTTACTCCACAAAGATTCAACCTCTGAAACTCCTGGCTTTTAATGGTAACCCAACTAATTAAGGCACCTTGGGGACAATAAGGCATTCAAAACATACTTTCTACTTTGAATTGCCTGGCAAAGGAAAAGCTATTGATTTTCTTGAGCAGAAGGGCCTTCTTAGAGAAATTTCACCAATATTTAAGTTTGAAGAGGACAGAGCCCTGTGTTCCTGAATGTAGAATTTCACTTTTAAGAGCAGAATTTCACTGCCCCATGCAACATACAAGCACCATTACAAGAAGGGGTGTGGCTTAAGAAAGTAGGGAAAGACCTAAGGCCTATAATGGACCCTCCACACCAGCCAGAGGATTATCTCACTTTCTCACCCACTGCCCCTCCCTACCTCACAGGAAATTAGCTATGATGGATCTAAAGAACAGGAATGAAACTCCTCTGTCTGTAGCTGCAGTAGCCATTAGCACCTAAAGAACTAGCTTCTCCTTGGTGTGACTTAACTGGGGGACATCCTCATCAGCAAGTGACCCAAGTGATGCAGATGCCTGCCCAAATCAGCTGGGGTGAGGAGCAGAAGAACACCTGCATTCTTCATTCTTCCATAGTTACTGATCCACAAGCAGAAAAATCAAGAATGAACCATAGTATCAGAGCTACACATGTGATTATCTAGTCTGCCTCTTTTTATACAATTTCCCCTCATTTCTATATAACCAATCTTGAGTTCTATTATCAGAGTTGAGAGGAGAAACAGAATGAGCATTTTAAATAACTGTGACATGCTCATATTTTGGTAAAATGAAACTAGGCCATACACTGACCATTCTATACCTTCATAAGGATGGATTTTTCCATCTATGAATTTTTAAGAAATCCCTTGAACCTCTAACAAAAATAAATCTGTATCTCTGGTAGGAATGAAAAATCATAGAGCCACTTTAGAAAACGGTTTAGTGGTTTCTTTAAAACGCATGCTTATACTCTTATCGTACAATCCAGCAACTGTACTCCTTATTTTTTACCCAAACGAGTTGAAAACCTATGTCCACACAAAAACCAGTATGCAAATATTTATAGCAGCTATATTCATAATTGCCAACACTTATTAACACCCAAGTCCTTTGATAGGTGAATGTCCAAAAACACACATTCAGACAATGGAATATTATTAATTGGCGCTAAAAAACAAAATGACCTACCAAACCACTAAAAGTCATGGAGGAAACTTGGATGTGTATTACACTAAGTGAAAAAAGCCAATATTAAAAGAGTACATATTGTATAATTCCAACTATATGACATTCTAGAAAACCCAAAACTATGGAGATAGTTAACAAGAAATGGATGTCAGGGTAGGTAGAGGAATAAGTTGAGAACAATAGAATTTTATGGCATATAACTACTCTATGATACCGTAATGGTAGACACATCATATATTTCATGGGTTTTGACAAAGACATAACGCCAAGAGTGATCCCTCACATTCACTATGGATTTTGGACGATGATAATGTGTTCATGTAGGTTCATCAGTTGTAAGAGACATACCACTGTGGTGAGGTATGCTGATAATGGGGGAGGCAATGGGTATGGGAACAGATGTATACGTGAATCCTCTGTACCTGTACTCAGTTTCGTTGGGAACCTAAAACTGCTCTAAGGCAGTGTATTTAAGTACAAAAAAAGGAAAAAAAACACCTCACTTTCCCTAAAGACTATGGGGTCATTTTTTGTTTGTTTACAAATGTCAGTTGTCTTATGAAATCGATACTTTTAGAAAATGAACTTTTTAAAAGAATAGTGAGGATTCCCCATACTCTAAGCAAAGTGAAGTCAAGTTCTAAGAAATTCACTGTGACAAACACAGATAAATCAAACGGCCCTGTCTTTATTACCTCAGAATCCCAACAATGAATGTGATAATGTCTGGAATGTTCCACTAATACAGTTTCTATTGACAAGGCCTAGAAAACCAGGACACTGAACATATTGTGAATTCCACTAAAAATTTTAAAAGAAATTAATTTTTTTTCTTTCCTTCTAAGACTCTTACCCTTTTAGGTTTATTCTATATTACTGCCTAGAAGTAACACAGGAAAAATGTGTTAGGATATTAAAAAATTGGCATGCAGGTCTCCATGCAGGACAAGAGAAAGGTAGCCACAAAGATTTATCCACATCTATAAATTGTCAGGTTTCAATTACAATTACAGGAAAATAAGAAAAGTGAATGGGAAGTCTTTACAAAAGAAGATTCTTAGAGTGGCTATGTCTGGAGAAAAGGAGGTGGTCAGAAAAGCATAAGGGAAACAAGGAGGGAAAGGGTGCAGTGTCAGTGAATAAAACACTGTTCTCCTTAAGTTCACAACATGGTAGGTTAAAAAGATAAATACTAGTACATAGCTAAATGCAGCACAGGCAGATAGTGATAAGCTCTAGGATATAGGTACAAGGTTGCGGTGGGATACAGGGGAATTTTAGAAGACCTTCTGAGAAGGGCATATTTGGCTGGGCCTCAGAAATGGCAGGCTTTCTGCAGGTAGCAGTTAGGACCAGCCATGAAGGCCACACCTAATAAAGTCATGGCCAGAAGTAAGACAGAACTGTGTCAGGAATGAATGAATTCATTTGTTCATTCACACATTCAAAAAGCATCTTTTTTGGATCTGCCAGTGGCGGACATCACAGGTAGAAGAAGGAGATTAAGCAAAATGTGATGAGCAGGGATGAAACTGCACACAGCTTTAACATTAGGTTGCATTTGTTACAGTATAAGCAGAGTCTGGTGGAATGGATGATGTGGGTGTCTTGCTCACCCTTAATTCCTCCCTCTTTCTAGTCTCCCTTCCCATACAGAGGCTAGCAAATTAAAACCTATATTTACCCGACTCCATGAAGCCAAGACTCTGAAGGAGAATTAGGTTCCATGAATTTGATGCATTTGCATGAGCTTTGGAAAGTGGAAACCAGAAAGACCATTTTGTTGACCTCTTTTGGCTGCTTTTCACTTTGGTAAGATTATAGAGGCATGATGTTTTCCCGTATCACCATTCTGGGGTACATCATTCTGCTGGGCAGTTGGAAAGGCAGTTGATGGGCAATAGCACCACTGACTTCTTGATCCATGAACAACTATGGCTGGATGTTCTTAAACTCCAGATTTAAGGGGGACCCGGGTAGCTCAGTCAGTTAAGCATCTGTCTTCAGCTCAGGTCATGATCCCAGGATCCTGGGATCTAGCCCCCTACCACTTCTCAATCTCCCTCTCCCTCTGCCTGCTGCTCCTCCTGCTTGTACTTTCTCTGTCAAATACATAAAAACAAAAAACTCCAGACTTTTAGTAGAGACCTTACAGGTAGACCCTTGGTGCATCCTTCCTGTGTCTGCTCCTCTACCCCTCCTCCAATTTTATAATCCCTAATCCCCCATGTTAAATCCTTTCATGGGCAGTCCCAGTGGCTTAGCAGTTTAGCGCTGCCTTCGGCCTAGGGTGTGATCCTAGAGACCCAGGATCGAGTCCCACATCAGGCTCCCTGCGTGAAGCCTGCTTCTCCCTCTGCCTGTGTCTCTGCCTCTCTCTCTCTCTCTCTCTCTTTTTCTCTGTGTGTGTCTCTCATGAATAAATAAATAAAATCTTTTTAAAAAATCCTTTCATGATTGGAATACCTAGAGGGGCCTCTGCTTTCTACACTGAATCCTGATAGGGGGAGCCAATAAAGAGTTTCAAGCAAGAGAGATATAATCGGATATGGGCTTCAGGAAGAGACCTTGGTGGCTGCTTATACAAGATGGTTGGAGATAGATTTGGAAAACTCTTAGGAATGTCCAGCCTAGCCAATGTGCCTGCAATGTCAAGACTTAACAAAAATAGTTGTAATGGGAACAGAGAAAAAAGCAATGGAAATAAGATATTTCCTAAGTAGAACTTACAGGATCTATTGAAAATGGAGATTGGAGAAGAAATTTAAACTTGGTCCTATCAGAAGGGGTGGCAGGATATATTCAGGGTCCTAAATGAGAAGAACATGCAGCCAAGAATACTATATCCATCAAGGCTCTCATTCAGAATAGAAAGAGAGATAAAGAGCTTCCAAGATAGGCAGAAATGGAAAGAATATGTGACCACCAAACCAGCTCTGCAAGAAATATTAAGGGGGACTCTGTAAAAGAAAGAGGATGCCCAAAGAAGTAGTCCACAAAAACAGGGATTTTGATGACACTAAACTCTGAACGTGAATGGGCTTAATGATCCCATCAAAAGATGCAGGGTTTCACACTGCATAAAACAGCAACACCCATCTTTTTGCTGTCTACAAGAGCTCATTTTAGACCTAAGGACACCTCCAGCCTGAAAATGAAAGGTTGGAGAACAATTTACCATTCAAATGGTCCTCAAAAGAAAGCAGGGGTAGCCATCCTCATATCAGATAAATTAAAGTTTATCCCAAAGACTGTAGTAAGAGATGAAGAGGGACACTAGATCATACTTAAAAGATCTATCCAACAAGAGGACCTAACAATCATGAATATTTATGCTCCTAATGTGGGAGCTGCCAAGTATATCAATCAATTAATAACCAAAGTAAAGACATACTTGGATAATAATACACTAATACTGGGAGACTTCAACATGGCACTTTCTGCAAATGACAGATCTTCTAAGCTTATCTCCAAAGAAACAAGAGCTTTAAATGATACACTGGACCAGATAGATTTCACAGATATTTACAGAACTTTACATCCAAACTCAGCTGAATACACATTCTTCTCAAGTGTACATGGAACTTTCTCCAGAATAGACCACATACCGGGTCACAAATCAGATCTTAACTGATACCAAAAGACTGAGATCATCTCCTGCATATTTTCAGACCATAAAGCTTTGAAACTTGAACTCAATGACAAGAAGAAATTTGGAAGAAATTCAAACATGTGGAGGTTAAAGAGCATCCTGCTGAAAGATGAAAGGATCAACCAGGAAATTAGAGAATAATTAAAAATATTTATGGAAACTAATGAGAATGAAGACACAACCTTTCAAATCTTTGGGATACAGCAAAAGCAGTCCTGAGAGAGAAATACATCACAATAGCATCCCTCAAAAAATTGGAAAGAACTCAAATATACAAGCTTTCCTTGCACCAAAAGGAACTGAAGAAAGAACAGCAAATAAAACCTACACCAAGCAGAAGAAGAGAGTTAATAAAGATTCGAGAAGAACTCAATAAAATAGAGACCAGAAGAACTGTAGAACAGATCAACAAAACCAGGAGTTGGTTCTTTGAAAGAATTAATAAGATAGATAAACCATTAGCCAGCCTTATTAAAAACAAAAGATAAAAGATTCTAATAAAATCATGAATGAAAAAGGAGAGATCACAACCAATACCAAGGAAATACAAACAATTTTAAAAACATATAATGAACAGCTATACGCCAATAAATTAGGCAATCTAGAAGAAATGGACGCATTTCTGGAAAACCACAAACTACCAAAACTGGAACAGGAAGAAATAGAAAACCTGAACAGGCCAATAACCAGGGAGGAAATTGAAGCAGTCATCAAAAACCTCCCAAGACACAAAAGTCCAGAGCCAGATGGCTTCCCAGGGTAATTCTATCAAACATTTAAAGAAGAAACAATACCTATTCTACTAAAGCTGTTCGGAAAGATAGAAAGGGATGGAATACTTCCAAACTCGTTCTATGAGATCAGCATCACCTTAATTCCAAAACCAAAGACCCCACCAAAAGGAGAATTATAGACCAATATCCCTGATGAACACAGCTGCAAAGATTCTCAACAAGATACTAGCCAATAGGATCCAACAATACATTAAGAAGATTATTCACCATGACCAAGTGGGATTTATCCCCAGGATGCAAGGCTGGTTCAACACTCGTAAAGCAATCAACGTGATTGATCATATCAACAAGAGAAAAAACAAGAACCATATGATCCCCTCAATAGATGCAGAGAAAGCATTTGACAAAATATAAAACAAAATATATAACAAAATATATGACAAAATATAGACAAAATATAGGCACAAAATATAGCAAAATATAGCATCCATTCCTGATCAAAACTCTTCAGAGTATAGGGATAGAAGGAACATTCCTGAGCATCCTAAAAGCCATCTATGAAAAGCCCATAGCAAATCTCATTCTCAATGGGAAAACACTGGGAGCCTTTCCCCTAAGATCAGGAACAAGACAGGGATGTCCAGTCTCACCACTGCTATTCAACAAAGTACTAGAAGTCCTAGCTTCAGCAATCAGGCAACAAAAAGAAATAAAAGCCATTCAAATTGGCAAAGAAGAAGTCAAACTCTCCCTCTTTGCAGATGACATAATACTGTACATAGAAAACCCACAAGTCTCCACCTCAAGATTGCTAGAACTCATACAGCAATTTTGTATCCTGTGTCAGGATACAAAATCAATGTCCAGAAATCAGTGGCATTTCATAACAATGAAACTGAAGAAAGAGAAATTAAGGAGTCAATCCCATTTACAATTGCACCCAAAAGTAGAAGATACCTAGGAATAAACCTAACCAAAGAGGTAAAGGATCTATACTCTAAAAACTGCAGAACACTTCTGAAAGAAATTGAGGAAGACACAAAGAGATGGAAAAATATCCCATGCTCATGGATTGGAAGAATTAATATTGTGAAAATGTCTATGCTACCCAGGGCAATTTACACATTTAATTCAATCCCTATCAAAATACCATGGACTTTCTTTAGAGAGTTGGAACAAATTATCTTAAGATTTGTATGGAATCAGAAAAGATCCTGAATAGCCAGGGGAATATTGAAAAATAAAACCAGATCCGGGGGCATCATAATGCCGGATTTCAATTTGTACTACAAAGCTGTGGTCATCAAGACAGTGATGGTACTTGCACAAAAACGGATACAGAGATCAATGGAACAGAATAGAGAATCCAGAAGTGGGCCTTTAACTCTATGGTCAACTACTATTCAACAAAGCTTGAAAGACTATCCACTGGAAAAAGGACAGTCTCTTCAATAAATGGTGCTAGGAAAATTGGACATCCACATGCAGAAGGATGAAACTAGACCATTCTTTTACACCATACACAAAGATATACTCAAAATGGATGAAAGATCTAAATGTGAGACAAGATTCCATCAAAATCCTAGAGGAGAACACAGGCAACACCCTTTTTGAACTTGGCCACAGCAACTTCTTGCAAGATACGTCTATGAAGGCAAGGGAAACAAAAGCAAAAATGAATGATTGGAACGTAATCAAGATAAAAATCTTCTGCACAGCAAAAGAAACAGTCAACAAAACTAAAAGACAACCTAAAGAATGGGAGAAGATATTTGCAAATGACCTATCAGATAAAGGGCTAGTATCCAAGATCTATAAAGAACTTATTAAATTCAACAGCAAAGAAACAAACAATCCAATCATGAAATGGGCAAAAGACATGAACAGAAATCTCACAGAGGAAGACATAGACATGGCCAACAAGCACATGAGAAAATGCTCCACATCACTTGCCATCAGGGAAATACAAATCAAAACCACAATGAGATACCACCTCACACCAGTGAGAATGGGGAAAATTAACAAGGCAGGAAACAACAAATGTTGGAGAGGATGTGGAGATAGGGGAACCCTCTTGCACTGTTGGTGGGAATGTGAACTAGTACAGCCACCCTGGAAGACTGTGTGGAGGTTCCTCAAAGAGTTAAAAATAGAACTGCCCTGCAACCCAGCAATTGCACTATTGGGGATTTACCCCAAAGATACAGATGCAGTGAAACAGCAGGACACCTGCACCCCAATGTTTATAGCAGCAATGTCCACAATAGCCAAACTGTGGAAGGAGCCTCGGTGTCCATCAAAAGATGAATGGATAAAGAAGATGTGGTCTATGTATACAATGGAATATTACTTAGCCATTAGAAAGGATAAATACCCACCATTTGCTTCAACATGGATAGAACTGGAGGGTATTACTCTGAGTGAAGTAAGTCAATTGGAGAAGGACAAACATTGTATGGTCTCATCCATTTGGGGAATATAAAAAAATAGTGAAAGGGAATAAAGGGGAAAGGAGAGAAAATGAGTGGGAAATATCAGTGAGGGTGACAAAACATGAGAGACTCCTAACTCTGGGAAACGAACAAGGGGTGGTGGCAAGGGAGGTGGGCGGGGGGATGAGGTGACTGGGTGACAGGCTGAGGGGGGGCACTTGACGGGATGAGTATTGGGTGTTATGCTATATGCTGGCAGTAAATAAACAAACTAACTAACTTGGCCCTATTTCATCCTAACTCTGTCAAGGTTCTCTGTCCTCTGCACTCTGTTCTTCACCATCACAGCATCCATCACACTTCCTTAAAACTCATCCTTCTCTCCAGGCTTCAGACCTTTATGCTCTTTGCTGCATCCTAAGTGCAGAGCACAATGAATGGCCCATAAAAGAATGAATGGTGCACACTGGTTGGGTGGATAGAATGGAGGAGGAAAAAAGGGAAGGAGGGAATCTCCAACCTCAGAGCTCCTGTGAGGATTCAGATTCTGTTAACCAAGTAATCACAGGGTGAGTACTGCTTGAATAATGTTGAATCTTGGATTAGATGGGGCATCCAGGTGAAAATAATTAGCACACCAGTAGACAGGAGTCTGGAGGCTAGGAAGTAGGAGTTTGACACAAATTTTGGAGTTACTACACAGAATGAAAACTCAGTGCTTCACAGAAAAGACAATGCCTCAGTAAAGTTTGGGTAATATACATATTATTACCACTATGAAGAGAAGAAAGTCTATAAAATGCCAGTCATCACTTGAGACATTTAATCGTTACAACAACTTATAAGTGAGTTCTTATTATCCTCATTTACAGAGAAGGAAACCGAAGCTCAGCAAAGTCAGGCACTGCCCAAGGTCACATACCTGTCGAGGACAGAGCTGAGGTTCAAATCCAGATATGCCAGACTCCAAAACCTGTGCTCATTATTGTCCCTCAGCCTCCATGAGAAGAATTAACAAAAGTGACAAAGAACCGGTCAGAGAGGAAAGAAGAGAAGTAGAGTAATGCTAGAACATAAAAGCCAATTAAGTAGAGCAACAACAAGAAATCAGAGTAGACTAGAATATGCTCACAAGAATGCAAAGTCAATCAGGACCTTCTTTAAGAAGAGCAAGATGCTTACGGGACAAAGAGAATAGTGAAAGGAGGAATCAGAGATGTGAGGGGTGAAGGCAATGAATAAGAAAGGTCCCCAAAAGATGGAAAGAATGGATGAGCAACCTTTAAGAAAGAAAGGAAAACAGACAAATTTTTAAGATCAAGTTGCAGTCCCTCACCTGATACCTACAAAGGAAATGACAAGTATCTGAGAAATGATTTCATTTGCCAATACACCTAACAGATATTAGGCACATGCACTGATCAGGCTACATACAAACAGAAACAATTTTCTTTTTTGATTGGAATTCTATCAATCTATTTTGTAGCACTGATTAGCTCGTGCAAATAAAAAGCTCTGATAGGAAGTGAAATCTGTCTTTGGTCAGCCAAAAGAAAGTGATCAGTAATTATCATTTATTAAATGTTGCCCTTTTTTCAGTCTTCCAAAATCCATGGCAGAGGATAATAAAAGGGTCTTTCATAGCAAAACAATTATTAACTGTCATTAAAGACTATGTCAGCAGAACTATGGAAATACACAGAATACAATCATATTATCTAAATAGCTACAAACATTGGAATGAGAAAAGAGAAAATGAAATATAATCAAGCAGTAAATAGATCGGTTAAGTCCAATCTAGTAGTGAAGCAACCCAGATGGATGATTATAGACCTAAATCAGACTGAAGAAGATATATCCAGAATCTATCAGATGACAACTTGTAAGACCATCTGTTCCATGTGGACATGTGGATTTAGAGACCTCCCTGGTATAGCAACTATGAAAGAGAGGTCTACATGTCCCCCATGGTTTTAAGAAAAATCCACCTGAACATCAGCACCTCCTCACCTCAAAACCTAGTAGAATGGTTGATGGTAGAATTACTTGTTTGGTGGGTAAACATCTGTTAAGCCTGGGAGTATCTAGAAATTCATGGAAATAATATAAATCTGTCATATCAGTATGTGTTTGATATTTAAAATGTTTATAATGTTTGAGAAAGTTTGGCACATTGGATAGCTAGCATATGATCAACACAATTCCAATGTAAATGTGATTCTGTGATTTCAAGTTAAAAGGTATAGCAGGACTTTGCTAAATTTGTTACAATACTGGAAGGTTTAGGAGTAGCTTCATCATATTATACATTTACTAGATTTATAATAATTAGGAAAATTTTATTAGTCAGGAAAATGAGGTCTTAAAAAAGAAAACAGAATATTAGAATTATTTTAATGCACTAGAGTGTTGAAGAGAATTTAATTAACTAAATGAGACCAAACTGTAGCCAGACTCCTTGTGACTATGAACATTTATATATAAAATTGAATAATAAGGTTTGTGAGTTTAAAGGTTTAAGGAAAAACTAGAATTTCAAATTTGAAACTTTAATAAAATATTAATGCTTAAATGGCTGGCAAATTCAAAATCTTTGGGAGCACAAAAGTCTAATCAAGGATAGCAAGAAACTCACATTGACATGGGTCACTGATAATGGAAAGACAAACACTTGGAACCTATATATCAAGCACCTACTGCATGTCATCAACAGAGAGAACAAAGATATATAAGATAGCGTGATGGGTGGAACAGAACAGAGAACCCAGAAATGTACCCTTAACTCTATGGTCAACTAATCTTCAACAAAGCAGGGAAGAATATCCAATGGAAAAAAGATAGTCTCTTCAACAAATGGTGGTGGGAAAATTGGACAGACACAAGCTGAAGAATGAAACTGGACCATTTCCTTATACTATACACAAAAAGAGACTTAAAATGAATAAAATACCTAAATGTGATACAGGAACCCATCAAATCCTAGAAGAGAATACAGGCAGCAATCTCTATGACCTTGGCAACAGCAACTTCTTGCTTGATACATCTCCAAAGGCAAGAGAAACAAAGGCAAAACTGAACTCTGGGACTTCATCAAGATAAAAAGCTTTTGCACAGCAAAGGTTAACAGTCAACAAACCAAAAGACAATCAACAGAATGGGAGACAGTATTTGCAAATGTCTTACCAGATAAAGGGCTAGTATCCAACATCTATAAAGAACTTAACAAGCTCAACATGCAAAAATCAAATAATCCAATCAAGAAATGGGCAGAAAACATGAACAAGACATTTCTCCAAAGACAACACACATGGCCAAGAGACACATGAAAAAATGCTCCACATCACTTGGCATCAGGGAAATACAAATCAAAATCTCAATAAGATCCCACCTCACACCAGTCAGAATGGCTAAAATTAACAAGTCAGGAAATGACAGATGAGGAGGAGGATGTGGAGAAAGGGGGAACCCTCTTACAGTGTTGGTGGGAATGCAAGCTGGTACAGCCACTCTGGAAAACAGTATGGAGGTCCCTCAAACAGTTGAAAATAGAGCTACCCTACAACCCAGCAATTGCACTACTAGGAATTTACCCCAAAGATAAAAACACAGTGATTCTAAGGGGCAATGCTTACAGCAGCACTGTCCACAATAGCCAAATGATGGAAAGAACCCAGATGTCCATCAACATATGAATGGATTAAAAAGATGTGGTCTATACATGTATAACAGAGTACTAATCAGCCATTAAAAAACAAAAATCAAGAATCTTGCCATTTCCAACTACATGGATGGAACTAGAGGGTATTATGCTACGCAAAATAAGTCAATCAGAGAAAGACAATGATCATATGATCTCACTCATAAATGGAATTTAAGAAACAAAACAGGATCATGGTGGAAAGGAGGGAAAAATAAAACAAGACAAAATCAGAGCAGAAGATAAACCATGAGACTCCTAATCATAGGAAACAAACAGAGGGTTGCTGGAGGGGAGGGGGTAGGGTACCTGGGTGATGGGCATTAAGGAGGGCACATGATATAATGAGCCCTGGGTGTTATATAAGATTGATGAATCACTGACCTCTACCTTTGAAACTAATAATACATTATATTAATTAATGGAAGTCTTTAAAAAAAGATAGCATGGTGGGAAGACACAAAGAAGCACAGATGAGCAACTGCAACATGACTGAGAAAAGTACCTCAAAAGGAAGAAGGGTCAGGCTGTTTGGGGAGCTTGGCACTCCCAAACCAGATCTGAGGGTTACAGGTTTCCCTGAAGAGCAAGCACTTCAAAGGGAGTAGAATGAGGAGCCACCTAGAACAGCAAGGGTCTCAGTCCTAGCAAACCAGGCAGTCATCTACAAAGAAAGGAGCAAAGAAGGTGGTTTTAAGGGATTTAGAGAGATCTCAAACACTCCCATGGTAGAATTAAAAAAAAAAAAAAAAAAAAAAGACAAGAAGCCAGGCTGCATTGCCTGAAACAGGTTTTTTTCTGCTTGCATAGGGATGCTCCTTATACTGACTTACTATGACAATAGCAGCACTCAGCTGCATGCCTATATAAACCAGGAAAAAATCTGGAATCAATCTAGAAGAAACCAGAACCCATCTACTATGGAGGGGACTTTCTGGTTAACAAAAAAGGAGAATTCATAGCCCCTTAAAATATTAAACCTCAGTGGCATGTCAGCGACTGCATAGTCCTGTGTTCTCAGTCCTTCCTACCTTTCAGGAAAATAGATGCCAAAGCCCCATCCCAGGCCTGATCTATCACTCTTTGAGTCCCACAATATATATGTATAATTTGTTTTGTTATGGTGGTTTTTAGTAATAGCAATAGTAGCAGTTGCAATACACGTTCACTGTTAAACAAAACCTCAACCACCACAAGTATATAAAGAAATTTCCCTTCTTCCCCTTCCCTAACCCCAGAGGCATTTATTCCATAACGTGTATGAGTGTGTAAGTGTGTATTTTAAAGCCCTCCCCCAAAACTAACAGATAATGGGTTAATGGGTGGGTTTCCACTATAAAATTCAACCAACATTTCTTAAGACTGTCATAATAAAATGTCCAGGAAACAAAATCTTTCCAACTGATTAGGAGGCATAGCTAGGGTTGGCAACCACTGGTTTAAGCGATAACCCAAGTTTACAAACGAGAGAGCTTTGGGCTACAGAGGTAATGTTATGTGCCCCAAACCTAACAGGGTAGAGGGCAGCATCGGCCCACTGGACTTTCCCACTTTCTGTCCAGCATTCTTTCCAGCACACCACACAATCTCTAACAGGAGGGGCGACCACAGAGCGGACCAGGAAAGGAGACACAGGAGTTGCCTTTCTGGCCTTTAAATTATTAGGGGTTTTGTATTTTGATTCTTCCTTGTGGCAGAAAACAACACTGGAATTCAGTTGCCATCATCTTTAATTTTGTATGTTAATTAAATTATACATCGCTACCTTACGGACTCACTCTGCCTTCCAGTACTTTAAGATTCTACAGGAAACTTAAGCATACATTCACCCTCATTGGTCTTCAAACGTATCAGAGTCTACTGAAACTCCTTGCTGTGGCAGAGAGCAAGAAAAAGGATGTTTTCTAAAATGTTAAGTGTTACCTCCTGAAGCCAATGAGGAATGACAATGTAAGAACATTCCTGATCATAGGTGAATACCAAGACATGAATTGCAATTTCTGAATGGGGGCTATTAGTATAAGTAAAGGATTGGAAAATAATCTTTGTAGACACTAAGATTCATTTTGTAGAAGGAAGTGGAAAGACATAAATTAAGTCTGAATTCCGAGCAATATCATTACAAAGTAAGGGCACTGTTTATTGCCAAATTTTACATGTAACAAAGGCAGCTTTTTCCCTTTCTCACTTAAAACTTAAACAAAGCCTAACTTATAGAATCTCTTTGTGAAAGAGCCCAAACATTAGGGAAACTAAATATTAAGGCTGTGTCTGCCAGCCCTAGGGAGAATTGTGGCAGCTGCCTCTTTGTCATGGCCTTTTGGTCTTCCCAGCAGTCAGTTCAAAACAGAAAAAGATAGACATAGAAATCAGGAGACCTGGTTTCTAGTCCTCGCTTTGTTGCTCAATTGCTTTTTCTCAGCCTCCTTACCTGCAAAAAAAATGGGGACTAAATGGTCTTTGAGGTGTCTTATAATGCTGAAACCCTGGACTGAATACCTGTATGTTCCATTTAAGACATTTGGCAGTGTCCCCAAGGAGTCATCTTAAATACCACTACCTGGATATTTTTCTCCTATGTTATCATTCTTGCTCGCCTTCCATTCATTCCTATCCAGTTCTTAAAAATGTAGTCTACAAAGAAGAGCAATCCCAAAAGGAAAAGAAAAGGCTAGAGGTTATTTGAAAAGGCATTCCTTTTTCATTTTCTTTGATTAGTATTTGTAAAAGAAATAAATGCAAATAAATAAATGATAAACAAACAAACTGACCAGTGGGTGACCCCTGAAGATGAAGGAAATTTTATTCAGTCTTAAGTTAATCCTCAGAAACAACTCTTACAGGCTGTAATTATTTTTTTAACCACAAATTCAAGTAGCCCTTTCACATTAAAAGGGTCCTTGAAAGATAGCCCATCAACAGACTCCAGCAATTACACTGGAGTCTATATTCCTTGACCCCCATAACAGAAGGTCTAGAAAGAAAAGTAGACTGAGGCCTCCCCCAGGCAGGGAAGCCCTGAATCATTTCTGGTGCTGAATCCCTAGGGTGATTTTGAACCAAACCATTAACTTACTTGAGTTCGTGGGTCTAGATCTCCATAGACTGCTCTGAGGAGTTCACCCTGACAGCCTCAGCTCCAGCAACCACTCTACTCACCACCAAGATGATGTCAGAAACATCTGAGCAGGGACGCCTGGGTGGCTGAGCAGTTGGGCATCTGTCTTCAGCTCAGGGTGTGATCCTGGAGTCCCGAGAACAAGTCTCACATCGGGCTCCCTGCATGGAGCCTGCTTCTCCCTCTTCCTATGTCTCTGCCTCTCTCTCTGTGTCTCTCTCGTAAATAAATAAATAAAATCTTTGAAAAAAAGAAAAGAAACATCTGAGCATCCAGGACCCAATGACATGCCTAGACTTGGGACGTTTGGGAGCCAGACTACCTGGCCGTGAGTCCTGTGTCTACCCATTGCTAGCTGTGTAACCTGGACAGGTTACCCCCCTCCTATATAATGGGAATAACAACTGCTATGTTCTAAAGTTTTATAAAGAGCAAGAGAACTAGTTTGTGAAGGAATAGCACTGGGCATTATGGCAAGCACTCACTAGATGTTTACCATCATCACTTAACCTTTTGGCACCTTTACTCGATGCTGCTTTTAGTCATGTATTGGCAAGAAGTCCGTAGTTACAGTACAGATTGCAAATTTTTTAAGATTATAAGTCCCTAAAAACGCAGCTGGGTGAAAGCTACTAAATGTTTTCCTTAACAAGCAAACGGCTCTTATTTCTAAAATGTCAGAATGGCAATCACGCAATCACGCAATCACACACACACACACACACACACACACACAAATAACCTAGTTATCAGTTTCACCCCTGGAGAGACAACTAACAAAGATGTGAGCATCCTGCTCATTTTTCTCTCACTCCTTTACTATGTTCTAGGTACAACATTAAGGCTCTTATATGCATTATTTCATTTAATACTTAAAACAACACTATGGTAGAGACCAGAACTGTTTTCATTTTTCAGGTGAGCTACTTAAGATTCTGAAAGGACAAAAAACTTCCCCAAGGTCACACAATTAGGAAGTCTTGGATCTAGAAAGCGACCCCAGGTGTGACGACAAACTCCCAACCACTATATCCCACTGCCACGTGTCATTTACACCTGCTTTGATGAAAGATATAAAGGAATTAATAATGCGAGAGATATGTGTGCACATTCATATGAGTCATTCTTCTTAGGGGAGAGGGTTCCAGTTTGGGTCTATGGCCTCCTTCTGATCTCCAAGTCACCCACATTCTACACATCATTTTTAAGAAATGTGTTTCCAAAGAACTCTACTTCCAGTAGTTACTTTCTGGAGGAAGGAACAATAATTCTATTTCAAAGACTGCTTTTTTAACGTGTTTAGTTTTTCACTCAGAAACCCTAAACAAGCATTCTTTAAATGCAAATTTGAAAAGCAAAGCATTTTTTTTAATTTATTTTTTATTGGTGTTCAATTTACTAACATACAGAATAACCCCCAGTGCCCATCACCCATTCACTCCCACCCCCCGCCCTCCTCCCCTTCTACCACCCCTAGTTCGTTTCCCAGAGTTAGCAGTCTTTACGTTCTGTCTCCCTTTCTGATATTTCCCACACATTTCTTCTCCCTTCCCTTATATTTCTTTTCACTATTATTTATATTCTCCAAATGAATGAGAACATATAATGTTTGTCCTTCTCCGACTGACTTACTTCACTCAGCATAATACCCTCCAGTTCCATCCACGTTGAAGCAAATGGTGGGTATTTGTCATTTCTAATAGCTGAGTAATATTCCATTGTATACATAAACCACATCTTCTTTATCCATTCATCTTTCGTTGGACACCGAGGCTCCTTCCACAGTTTGGCTATCGTGGCCATTGCTGCTATAAACATCGGGGTGCAGGTGTCCCGGCGTTTCATTGCATTTGTATCTTTGGGGTAAATCCCCAACAGTGCAATTGCTGGGTCATAGGGCAGGTATATTCCCAACTCTTTGAGGAACCTCCACACAGTTTTCCAGAGTGGCTGCACCAGTTCACATTCCCACCAACAGTGTAAGAGGGTTCCCTTTTCTCCGCATCCTCTCCAACATTTGTTGTTTCCTGCCTTGTTAATTTGCCCCATTCTCACTGGTGTGAGGTGGTATCTCATTGTGGTTTTGATTTGTATTTCCCTGATGGCAAGTGATGCAGAGCATTTTCTCATGTGCAAGTTGGCCATGGCTATGTCTTCCTCTGTGAGATTTCTCTTCATGTCTTTTGCCCATTTCATGATTGGATTGTTTGTTTCTTTGGTGTTGAGTTTAAGATCTTGGAAACTAGCCCTTTATCTGATATGTCATTTGCAAATATCTTCTCCCATTCTGTAAGTTGACTTTTAGTTTTGTTGACTGTATCCTTTGCTGTGCAAAAGCTTCTTATCTTGATGAAGTCCCAATAGTTCATTTTTGCTTTTGTTTCTTTTGCCTTCGTGGATGTATCTTGCAAGAAGTTACTGTGGCCGAGTTCAAAAAGGGTGTTGCCTGTGTTCTTCTCTAGGATTTTGATGGAATCTTGTCTCACATTTAGATCTTTCATCCATTTTGAGTTTATCTTTGTGTATGGTGAAAGAGAGTGGTCTAGTTTCATTCTTCTGCATGTGGATGTCCAATTTTCCCAGCACCATTTATTGAAGAGACTGTCTTTCTTCCAATGGATAGTCTTTCCTCCTTTATCAAATATTAGTTGACCATAAAGTTCAGGGTCCGCTTCTGGGTTCTCTATTCTGTTCCACTGATCTATGTGTCTATTTTTGTGCCAGTACCACACTGTCTTGATTACCACAGCTTTGTAGTACAACCTGAAATCTGGCATTGTGATGCCTCCAGCTATGGTTTTCTTTTTTAAAATTCCCCTGGCTATTCGGGGTCTTTTCTGATTCCAAAGCATTTTTATCTATAATTTTTTTTAAATTGTAGAGGGAAGGAGGAAGGTGGTCTAATCAGGCTTTGAATTGCATAGGCCTTTCTTAGAGTACAGTTCACTCTTTGTCTCAGAGAAGCACAACAAAAAGTACCTGCCCCATGAACATATCAGACTGAAGTACAGCTTGGAGAAGAGATTACACTGGAATTTTTTTTTGAACAAACTTGATACAATCACTGAGTTTCAACTGCACTTCTCCTATAGGTAGGTCCATTAAAATTATTCCTTTTTCATTTGTGAGATTGTCCAAAGAAAATTAGATGGGTTTTGCTATGGTGAAATTGAAAGTTATAGCAAAGGAAGCCCAAACTTCTTGTGTTCCAGTAGAAAACATATGACAGGGGTCATACCATTCTGGTTTGTATTTGACCAAGCATCATCCTGTTTGTGCACTGCAGGGAAGGGTGCAATGTGCATGCGCACTTCCCAAATGTCAATTCAAGAATGATGCATGCTCTCGCTCTATTCCCCATCAAGTATTTTCATCTGTTTGGACGTTTCACCTCTACTCACTAAGGAATAAGTTAATCAAAAAACTCAATCTGTTTCAGGTGTTGCCTTCTCCAGGGATATAATCTCAAGATGTTGATCTCTTTTTCTATTCAATTAGTTATACCCTGTGACCTAAAAAATTATTGGGTTGCTCCAGTCTTTTCATTATAAAATGTTGTTGATGCAGTTCAGCACACCTTTAAGGAGGTCAAGATTTAATTTGCTTTGGGTTTTGTTTCTGGCTATTCTTAATATTCATTAAAACAGATCCTAGAGTATATTGTTCTCGATTGTTAAAATTACTTAACTTCCTTTTCTCAAACAAAGATTTTCTAGAGTTTATGGAGAAGAAGAAACCACACAAGACATGGAGGCAGTTTTGTTGTTCCTAGTCGGACTTTAGAATTACAGTTGGCAAACTTTCTATGAAGGGCCAGTAAATATTTTCTGCCTTGCAGGCCACAGTCTCTGCTACAACTACTCAACTCTGCTGTTGTAGCATGAAAGTAGCCAGAGATTATATGAAAAATTAGCATGATTGTGTTCTAAATAAAACTTTATTTACAAGACCAAGCGGTGGGCTACATGCAGTCCAAGGGCCATAGTTTGCAAACCCTCTGAGACCACATGGAGAGGCTGAATTTCTAAGGATGGCTGATCCTCTACTCAACATAACAATAGAGGTTGTTTTAAAAATTGAGTGACTTGTATATTTTATATACTTGTCTACATATCTGTGTTATATGTCAAGATAAAGTTAGGTTTTGTTTTTAAGTAAGTGACTAAGTGATCCAGGGAGCTGGCTGGTCAAGGCTTAGAAGCAGGATACAAAGGGAAATTTCCTGGATAGGTCAAAGATTTTCACAGGCATTGAAAAATGTTTAAGTTGGAAAAAAGTTAATATTATATAGTCCAACCTCCTTTCCAATGGAAGGGTTATTTTTGCAACATCCCTGGCAGGTATTCAGTTAATTCCTGAGGGAAAAGGTTTCAGGCTGGATTGGGAGAGGGATTATCATTCTGTAAAGCAAAATTGCCCTTCTCTATTTCATTCAATAAATACCGCCTATGGACACCAAAAGCAAAGACAACAAAAGAAAAAAAAATTAAAAAGCTTCTGCACAGTAAGGAAAACCATCAACAAACTGAAAAGACAATCTATAGAATATGAGAAAATATTTGCAAATCATATATCTGATAAGGGTTTAATACCCCCAACATCCCTACAACTCAATAATCAAAAATCTGATTAAAAACTGGGCAGAGGAACTGAATAGACAATTAAAATGGCTAACCTGTATACACGTGAAAAGATATTCAACATCACTAACCAGAGAAATGCAAATCAAAATGCAATGTCTGTTAGAATGGCTTCATTGAAAAGATGAAAAATAAGTGCTGGCAAGGATACAGAAAAGGGAATCCTTGACACTGTTGGTAGGAAGTAAATTGATACAATCACTATGGGAAATCGTATGGAAGTTCCTCAGATAATTAGGAAAAGAACTACCATATGAACCAGTAATCTTACTTCTGGATATATAGTCAAAAGAAATGGAAATGGGATATTGAAGAGTGATCTGCTCTCCCACGTTCATTGCAGCACTGAGTGTGTGTAGGTTTCCTCACACCAACAAGCAATTCCCACATACCAGCAGGGTGTGTAAGATTTCAACTCAATTTAACTCCATTCTAACACTACCTACCTAGAGACTATCAGATGCCACAGACAAGAGGCTCAGCCCCACAAGACAATCCTCCACTCAGGGCCAACTCCCAGCTGAGATTATACATTACCTGCACATCTAACCAACTAGCTAAGTAAAAATCAGAGGTTTCCAAAAACCTCTACTTGGCTTTAATTTGCTAAAACAGCTTATATAACCTAGACAAACATTTCACTTTTGGGAAACAGCGAGATGGAAGAGAAACATAGGGCAAGGAATGGGGGAAAGGCACAGAGCTTCCATGACCTATCTAAGTAGGCTCTTCTAGCATCTCCACATGCTCACCAATCCAGCAGCAATCTGAACCCTGACATTTTGGGATTTTAGGGAAGCTTCATTATGTAGTCCTGATGGTTTAAGTCATTGGCCATCGACAATTAATGAACCCTTCGCTCTTCTTCCCTTCTGAGACTGAAAGTTCTAACCCTCTAATCACATGATTATCTCCACTGGCAACCAACCTCCTTTATTAGTGCTTTATAGAAGTCACCTCATTCACAAGAGTTCCATTGCTCCCATCACTTAGAAAAGCCCAAGAGTGTTAGGAACTCTGTACCAGAATCAGGGACAAAAAATTTATTATGAATCACAGTATCACAACAAGATACACATACACATACATGAATATTATCCAGCCATGAGAAAGAAGGAAATCCTGCCATCTACAATATGGATGGATCCTGAGTTCATTACACTTAAGTGAAAAAGCCAGACAGAGAAAGAAATACTGCACGATATCATTTATATGTAGAATCTTAAAAAAAAAAAGTCATACTCATAGAAAATAGTAGAAAACTGGTGTTTGGGAGCTAGGGAAAACAGAAAGAGGTTGGTAAAAGGGTACAAACTTTCAAATAATAAATATTCTTATTCATTGACCAGGCTCAAATCCTAATGGTTGGCTCTGTGAGAGCATAAGCATCTAAGACAGGTCAGTGACTTAGGGAGTGAAAAGTGAAATGGAAGAAATAAGATAGGATGAAAAATAGTTAAAACAGAAGGTAAGAAAGTACAGTCATTAGGACTTAAAGATAACCACAGACAACCCAATTTAAAAATGGGGGAAGGACTCCAACATACGCTCCACAGACCTATGAAGAGACACTCCATGTCATCAGTAACCACAGAAATACAAAGTAAAAAACCACAATTAGTCATTGTTCCACATCCACCAGACTGGCAAAATGTCAAAGTGAGATACTTTCAGTGATGGCAAGGATTCAGAGCAAGGAGGACACTCAGAGCTGTTGTGGGGACTGAATGAGTTTATAGGTGTAAAGTGTTCAGAGGACTGCCAGGCACATGGTCAACAGCATGTGAGGTAGCCATCAGTCATCATTACCAGGTTGGTGAAATTACGTACTGATGCTGAAAGTGCAAATGGATATAACCAATCTAGCCTTTAAACCTGAGCAGGTTTACACCATATGGCCCAGCAATTTCACTCCTGGGTAGATCCCCAGAGAAACTCTCGCACCTAGAGACATATACAAGAGGATTCATAAAAAAAATTATTCTTTAAAAGAAAAAGATTTATTTATTTGAAGGAGAGAGAGGGACAGAGGGAGGAGTAGACCCTTTGCTTGGCACAGCACCCAACACCAAGCTCAATTTCATGACCTTGATATCACAACCTGAGCAGAAACTAAGAGTCGGACACTTAACTGAGTGTGCCACCCATGTGTCCCAAGAAAATTGTTCTTAGTAGCCCCAGACTGGAATCCTGCAAGTGTCCAAAAATGGCAGAATAGAGATGTTAGGTATATTAATACCTTGGAATACTACACAGGAACAGATATGAATACAATAATGGAGCAACAAGTTTTAAGTTTTGAAGGAAAAGAAGCCATGAACCAAATTTGTAACCCACACAATTGTTATTCCAAAGTGAAGGTATGGTAGAAATATTCTCAGGCATAGAAGATCTTATAGGCTTTGCCAAAGACACAAATTGAAAAACTTTTAAGCAAAGTTCCCATTATGAAAGCTACACCTGCCCGTAGCAACACAGATGAATCTCCGATTTATCTTCAGGTAAACAAAATCTCAAAAATATACTGTATGCTCCTGTTTATATAAAATTCAAAAAAACTGTTTTTAATGATACGTGCTAATTATACTTGAATTCTAAGAAATAAAAAAAATTAAGTTTTTTTTTAAAAACTATGTATTGTTTAGGGATATGAATGTATAGTAAATCTATAAAATAAAGCTAGAAAATAAAAATCCCCAAACTTAGAAGAGTAGTTACCTTTAATGTGGGGGAAAGAAAATAAAATACACTCAGGGAGAGTCCACAGGAGTGTTTAAAGGCAAGGTTTGTGGCCTTTTGTTTAAGCTGGGTGGTGGATAAACAGGTGTTTGAGATATTGTCATTCTTTATCTTATGTACACTTTATATTTTATAACTACTCAATAATTAATAAACCTTTTTTAAAAAATTAAAGGAGAAGGACAGGTTACTTCTGACTGGGAAGAACCAGAAAAGTTGGCCACTATGATCAATAGGAGTCTTTCTTTTTTTTAATCAGCCTAACCGCTTGGTGGCAAGGCCTTGGGATTGTGCAACTGCATTGGACTCCAAGGGGGGAAAATTATCTACAATTAATTAGCATGCCCTGGTCACAGATCTCAAAGTGTCCATATTTCCTGAGGGTTTGGAACTCTTGAGTTGAGGTGTCCCCGGCCTATAGTCATCACATTATGCCACACCGTCTCCCTGTGACTCAAATGCCATCTATGTTGGGTGTTGAAAGAGATGCAGAGATTTGGGAGTGAAAGAATACAGGTCAAACAGAATGATATTTCAAGAAAACCAAAGAGCATTTTGGTTTCAGACCAAAATCTTCTAGTTCGAATTTAACCTATTCCTTTTTTCAAGAGTCCATGAGATGAGGAGTATTACAGAATCAACCATTGTAAAATCATTTCGATTTGGCTCTAAAAGGTATATTTTCAGAGACAGGCATATAAGAGAATTCTCAGCAACTTAAACCAATAGGTTAAATTTGGATTCTGGACGCCCCTCAGCACCTCTGCTCCTCCCACCGCAATCTTAGTGCCAGGCTCTGTGCTCTGCTCAAAAGATAGAAAAAGTCCCTGCCCCCAAGGATCTCAGCATCGCACTAAAAACAGTTAAGTAAATGCAATTCACACACCACACCTCTGCCCCAAACCAGAGCCTCTTACACTCTCAACTATGAGGTCTACGGATCTCCAGCCCTTTTATATTCTCTACACCAGCACTCCTGCCTGAACCAAGGGGTCAAATAGGTGCTGGCAGTTTCCAGCCACAAGTCTCCTTTCTCACTTCCTTCAACACAGAAGGTGATCTGAAGCCCTTACTTACATCTCAGAAAAGGGAATACAAGGAAACTGGCAGAAAGTACTTTATAAAAACCAAGATAGTCAGAATAATCTTTTTCAAACAGACATAAATGTTTTTTAGAGTAATTCTGCTCTGTCTCTTCTGAAAAGGCTATGGGTGATGATAGGACATAAAATATGGCTATTAAAAGTTAGAACTCATGTAATGCAAGGAAGAATCAAGATTCTTAAGCCAGAAATTTTCAAACTTTAAGAACCCTAAGAATAACCAGTGTTCCATCTAAAATGCAGATTATTGGGGTGCCTGGGGGGCTCAGTCAGTTAAGCATCTGCCTTCAGCTCAGGTCATAATCCCAGGATCCTGGAATGGAGCCCTGTATCAGGCTCCCTGCTCAGTCAGAAGTCTGCTTCTCGCTCTCCCTCTTCCCCCTGCTCTTGTTCTCTGTCTTGCTCTCTCTCTCTCTCTCAAGTAAATAAATAAAAAAAAAATTAAATTAAATTCAGAGTATTAAGGCCCAAGGCCCGAGAAATCTACACCAGAACTGGGGAAAGGTCCAGAGGCCATTTGAACAGCACTCCAGGTGATTTCTGATGCTAATAGTCTAAGGACAGCCCTCCTAAAACTAACTTTGGCTGAAAGTCATTATAATTGCATGTTGAGCTTTAAGTTCTGGTAGTCAAAGCAAAAAAGGGGGAAATATGATATATTACATAACTATCACTATATTTACCTAGACAAATATTTTATACATTCTAAAAGTAATCTAACATTTTTTTAAAGATTTTATTTATTCATGAGAGACACACAGAGAGAGAGAGAGAGAGAGAGAGGCAGAGGGAGAAGCAGGCTCCATGCAGGTAGCCTGATGTGGGACTCAATCCCAGGACTCCAGGATCACACCCTAGGCCAAAGGCAGGCGCTAGGGGATCCCTGCGTGGCGCAGCGGTTTAGCGCCTGCCTTTGGCCCAGGGCTTGATCCTGGAGACCCAGGATCGAATCCCACATCAGGCTCCCAGTGCATGGAGCCTACTTCTCTCTCTGCCTGTGTCTCTGCCTCTCTCTCTCTCTCTCTCTCTGTGTGACTATCATAAATAAGTAAAAATTTTTAAAAAAGGCAGGTGCTAAACCGCTGAGCCACTCAGGGATCCCCTAACATGTGTTGTTTTTTTTTTTAATTTTTTTTTTAATTTTTATTTATTTATGATAGTCACACAGAGAGAGAGAGAGGCGCAGAGACACAGGCAGAGGGAGAAGCAGGCTCCAAGCACCGGGAGCCCGACGTGGGATTCGATCCCAGGTCTCCAGGATCGCGCCCTGGGCCAAAGGCAGGCGCCAAACTGCTGCGCCACCCAGGGATCCCCCTAACATGTGTTTTTATCACTATCCACATAGCAAACAATCTCTAAGCTGAATGACTTAAAATATTCAAATGCTATGTCCTAAAAGTTTGAATAATTTGATTGAGAAAAAAATTATAAAAATAATTATTAGTCAACTAAATTCTAGGTTTACTTTACCCCCGGAAATAATGTATTAAGCCAATATCCTATAACAATTTTAATTCTGCCTCTAGCTCCTAAGCCTCCCCAGGAGATAGCGTTCATATTGTTTAAGTTCAAGAGACTTAATGGAGCCCTACCATAGTCCTATGGGGTAGGAAACAAAGAGGTCATACTAGACATGGAAGTGAGTATGTCATTCTAAAACATACCTATACTTTATGATGTCCGTAGAACTGACAAAGACTTCCTAGGAGTTCTATAATCCAGATGACCTGTGCCCTTCTAGGATACATCTTTATATCTGTATATTCCTTTACAGTTCTTATCAAGATTTCCCATATTCATTAAAACAGCACAATAACCCTGCATGCAAATTTCTAACAGCCTTACATCACAAATCAGGAATCTAGGCTCAGAGATGCTAAGAGAGATGCCCAGTGGACAACAGCTGGTAAGGGCAGAGGCAAGAATGAAACCCGAGGGTATTTTCCCTCCTTCCCCGTGGGATGACCATGCTAAACACTCATCGTTAGATCCTAATACCAAAGTAGCAATTACATTTTTATTATCTTCGTGAATATCCTCTGAAGTCTTTCTGCATTATTTATGAAGAGGTCAGATCAATTGCAGGAACCAGCTAGATCACTAGCATTTTTCCTTTGTATTAAAAAAAAAATCACAAATGCATACTTTTCACGACATCCCTATTCTCTTGATAAGAAAGGTGAGATTTATAAGGATGCATGATGTTGTAATTAAATGAATGACACCCAAGAAAATTTATTTCTAAAGTTCTGTGAGAAAGCATGGATGTTTTGTAGGCTTTAAAAAATGACTCCATGAATAGGTTTCTTTATCTTTGTATTTTGTGGTTTTTTTTCTTAGTTTCAACAGAGAAGCTATTTGTCACATTGTAAATAGCTACCTAAACAGATGGTTCCTCACACATTAGATGCTATCAGAGGCACAGAGATTTGTGACATGACATTTTTAATATTTGGTAATTACGTAGATTTAAAGGATCAAAGTCAGATTCTATAAAAACATAATTTTGCCCTTATGATTAATGCTACTCCCACTCCCCCTAAAACATCTAAGTGCAAAGTGAACTCAGTGTGGGGAAATCTAAAAATGTAGGGAAATTGTAGCATTTTTAAGTCACAGAAAAATAGGTCTTTCATTCAAAGATACTAGTAAAAACTAATCTCAAAATATGGCACTTACTGCTCAAAGCTGTAACAAACCAAGTAAAGCAATTTGATTCAATGAACGCATCAAGGACCCATGATGCCCAGGCCCTGTGTTTAAAATATACTTAAAACACAGGAATAAGATGAAGTTCTTGATCCAGAGGCACTCAGAGACCCAAATGAGAGCTGGATGTGTAAGCACATAAGTTAAAATGCAGCATGAGGGCTGAAATAAATATAAAATGTACAAGGTCAATGTCAGAACATTTTCCATGGGTTTAAAATAATTTGTCATCTCCACAACCTTCATCCCACCCACTGTGTGAAACACGTGGGTTACAAAGCATTGAGGACTGGTCTCTGGCCCCTCTGGTTTGGTTTTGACCTTGTTTTCTGCTGAGTTAGAAGAAAGATTCCGGTGAGCATCATGCATTCTGTAGATACGAAGACTCCAATCCTCTAGCACTACAATTCCATGTGGTCTCATGCAGCATGGGCTCTGGCATTCCTCAAACCTTGCCTGAATAGCTCTTCCTGCTGTTTTGTCCAACCGCTTTACTACATTAGTGAGCTCCTAAGACTCTCTGGCCCAGTTAATGACTGACCAGACTTGAACACTTAGAGCCCAACTCAAAATCCAAAACTTCAAGCACTCACTCACTTCTCCAGAGAGTTTACTTTGCTGTCCACCGAGGATAATCAAGAAAATGTTTCATTCCGCCCCCCCCACCCCCCAGTTTTAGGAAAACAAGGCTTTACCACATTGTCATTCCTTCTCAGTACATTTCTTTAAGTAAATAAAGCAATTTGACATCTTTACTCGCTTTAACTGATGTCTTTCTTAGATAGGGTTCTCCTTGCAAACCCTAATCGCTGCAATGACAGTATCATCAAGCAAGCAGTACCACTAACTTACCTATAATCACCACAGCTGATGGACTCACTTCTCGTCATCCTCAATAAAGTGTAACCAAGAGGATCAGCTTTCGCTTTATACATTACCAGCGTTGTTCCTTCCAGAACGCACATCTGGTTGAACGATGCCCCAAGGAAGCATACAAACAAAAACCATCACCTGGTAATTAGCCCAACCGTCCATGAGTATCAGGCAATTTTCCAGTTTAAAAGTAGTCTGCAGCTAAATGTATTAGGTGTCCTCAGAGGCCACTCTTACCCAAATGTGCACCACCACCACCACCAACACCTCCATCCCTGATCTTGGGTTTTCTCCTTGAGATGCTAAAAGAGGGCCCTCAGTTGAGGAAAGAAGTAGTTACTAGGCTTTTTGTTTAGAAGTCAGAGAGGAAGCTCACCATTTGACCAAGGAGCACGTACCTCTTCTACCATCAGGGTGAAGCACCAGTGCTGGCCCACACATAATGAACGTGGGGTAGACTAGTGAATGGATGCAAGAAGTTGGGTTATAAATCATAGTAAGATTCAAGGTCACTACACAAACGCCCACATGACTAAACTAAAGCACCCAAACACACAAACTGAGGGTGAAGCACTCTGGACACTGGTAGCAGCTCCTGCATCAGGGCTGGAAAGGGTGCAGGAGCCACTCATCTAGAAAGGCAGACAGACCAGAGAGGTCAGGAAACTCATGCACAGTCACACAGCCAGGCCCCTAACTCTCCCCCTATACTGAAAGGGCAGCTGCAATTTGAGGAACAGTGTGGTACAGCCAGACAGGTACTAACTGTTAGACTTTGGGGCAACTACCTCCCATCTCTGTCCTTGGTTTTAACAGCTGTAAAATAAGGATAATGACCCCAAATGCTGACAGCTGAGGTAAATGCTGCCAATGTCACAATGAGCACACGAAGACACTGGACGCAGGACTTGGTGCACAGTGGGTACCCAATAGATATCAGCACCTTACCTTTCCCGTAAACATCACCTGAAATGGCCTCCTCCAAAGCCCAAAGCAGCTCTGCCTTCCCTTGGGATCAAGACCATGTGTCACATAGGGACAGAGGCAATGGAGTAACCATGTAAAGAAATGCATGGGAATGAGGAACCCTAAATTCAGAGTAGCACTTACCTCTAGGTAGTGTGGGGGAGGCGGGTAAAGGAAAGGTACATGAGGGCTTCAAATCTACCAGCAATATTGGAGGTCTTCAGGTAAGCGGTGGGTATGTGTTTCATATTTTAATGTGTTTCCTCCCATCTGAGACATTTCATAATAAATGGTTTATTAGACAAAAACCCTTGAGAAAAAGGCACATGGGACCACAAAGTGTATATATAATAGGGCAAAAAAGGGGGAAACTATGGGAATGTGGGAACTGTTCTGAACAAAACAGTAGGACTTGGGGGTGGGGGATCTCCAGGGAAATAGACCCAGGAAGCGTTCATCGCAACCATGAACTCTGTTACAGTTTCACCAGGCCCTCCTAAGCAAGGACATAGGGAAACACAGCATTGTTTAGATTTACATTTCCTTTTTTTTTTTTTTTTTTTTTACATTCCCTTTCAAGCTTCAGGTTTGAGGTATAAGTGCCTTTTGTCCAGGGCCTGAAAAAAAAAAAAAGCAGGCACCTTGAATGGGTCACATTTCCTCAGTGAGGTGGCTCAGACCACAGATCTCAGCAGCTATGTTTTGTGTAGCCCCGTCCTGACAGCTCTGAAGATGCAGGAAAGAGAAGAATTAGGGGAGAAAAACAATTGAGCCAAGACAGAGGAATCTGTTATAAACTCCTTCTCTCCTCATTCTGGTCTCAGCCAAATTTTAAAAAGCTCTTATATTAATCTGTTCTTAATTTGACAGGGATATATGCATTTCACAAGGATGTTGTAGGTTCCTAACTAAACAGAATGAAAGCAATACCCCCACCATGTACAGGTGGCCTGTGTTTAGGGAGATGGGGAACTAAGAAGACCCGGTGAAAAGAAGAGATCTGCTGTCCAGAGACTAAACATGTTTCAATGTGTCTCTGAGCAAAAATGCCCTCTAAGTTTCCAAGTCCTCAAAGGAGTATATCAATAGCTAAGGATAGTGAGTTGAACAGTGCCTCCTACAATACACGTTCACCTAGAATCCCAGAAGGTGACCTTACTTGGAATGAGGGTCTTCACAGATATAATTCTTAAGGCGAGGATCTCAAGATAGTTCATCCCAGATTAGAATGGGTCCCTAATAGTGAAAGGGAATAGAGGGGAAGGGAGAAGAAATGGGTAGGAAATATCAGAAAGGGAGACAGAACATGGAAGACTCCTAACTCTGGGAAACAAGCTAGGGATGGTGAAGGGGAGGAGGGCGGGGGGGTGGGGGTGACTGGGTGGTGGGCACTGAGGGGGGCACTTGACGGGATGAGCACTGGGTGTTATTCTGTATGTTGGCAAATTGAACACCAATAAAAAAATAAATTTATTATTAAAAAAAAAGAATGGGTCCCTAAAGGGGCACCTGGGTGGCTCAGTCAGTAGAGTATCTGACTCTGCATTTTGGCTCAGGTCGTGGTCTCAGGGTCCTGGGATCGAGCCACACATCTGGCTCTGCACTCAGTGGGGATTCTTCTTAGGGGTCCTCTCCTTCTCCCTCTGCCCCTCGCCCTCCTTGCTCTCGTTCTCTCTCTCTTTCGCATAAATAAATCTTTTAAAAAAAGAATGAGCCCTAAATCCAATAACAGCTGTCCTCCTAAGAGACAGAGAAGGGGAAAACACACCCAGGGGCAGCCATGTGAAGACAAAGACAAAGAGGAGTCACCAGAAACTGGGAAAGGAAATTCTTCCCTAGAGTTGCTTGGAGGAAGCACAGTCCTGCTGATCTTTTGATTTCAAACTTCTGGCCTCTAGAATCCTTAGAGAAAACTTCCTGTCATTTCACACCACTAAGTCTATGGTAATCTGCTCACCATCCGAGGAAGCTAATAAACTGCCTTCCAGGGGCACTGTAAACATCACATAAGACTATGCATGTGAAAGCATACAAGGAACTATTTGGGGGAGGGGGGTGAGTGGTCACTATCTTTGAGTCACAGAATAACTTATCTTCTGTGAGGAAACAAATCCAAGACCTGCCCCCAAGGACATGTATCCAGTAGCTCTCTCCAGACAGGACTGTCAGAATGCTGGGGCTGCCTCCTCGTCTGGCTAGCTCTATACCTACTCACTCCACCTGCGTGGTGTGCCTTTGAGGAGGACTCAAGCATCAGCTGGTGCAGAAAAAAGGCACCCATCTGCTCTCGGATGCGGACCACATGCAAGCATCGCACTCTGAGGTCACCATCTGCACTAACAACTCACATCCAAGAACGGTTCAATGTCAACCTTACTCTAATCCCAAATGAGCAGGAACAAGTGCAGGTGACTCTGGGGCCAGAGTCTTTCCACAAACAGTGCAGTTCTGGGTCAGTATTTCAGAGCAGACCAACACCAGGCTGAAGAAGGAAGGGCCCAAGGCAAGGCCCTCAACTGTCAATCTCAGATCCAAAAAACCTTATCTAGGACGTTCCCCACTATAATGTGATCTGGGGCATCTTGGGCATTTATTATTTTCCTTTATACCAAAACCCACAGGACTTGAGGGAATGGGGAGTAGATAGATATATGCTAATTGAAGTATGTGAGCAGAAAGAGCAACATCTCAGATGACACACAGAGAAGGAAAACGTGTTACAAGAACCATAAAGGAAAAGAAATGGAAGAGGATGCTGGGCTGGTCATCTTCGATGGATTCAATGGTAACTTTAGACTTCACAATTTTCTTGCATAAAAGCTGGTACTGTTTCCGTTTTATACATCAGAACAAAGATCAGGAGGCAGGTTGGCAATCTGTGTTCAGAGAACCGACATCCACTTATCAGGAATTAACAGTAGACTCGGTGGCCTTCAATGGTGTCTGAAATTCACGTTCCTCAAGTGCAAAGTTTGCAGTCCCTCCATCCTCCATAAGGTCAAGGTTCTAGGATGCAGCACTTAAGGCCCTCACCATCAGGCCTCCCCTAGTAGCTACACCAGGGAAAGAAGAATCTATAGGAGTAATCAGAGATAAGACAAAAAAGAGGCAGGCAGAGACCCAACCATCCAGGGCTAAAGAAATCGAATTTTATTTTTTAGACAACTGGGAACCACTAAAGTTACAAAGGGAGTAACATAACCAGATGTGCACTTCAGAAAGATTAAGGCAACAGCCATGGGGAGAATGGACCAGAGAGACTCCAAGGAAGACCTGGGACTAAATACGGTCCAGATACCCATAAAAAAGTTTGGACCAAGGCAGGGAGAGTGGAGATGAGGATGATACAGACTCAGCAAGGCTTACCGCCTGGATGTGGGGAACAGGACAAAGCAGAGAACCTAGGATTAGTCTAGTTTTCTGGCCAATTCAACAAGACATAAGATACAGAAGGGAGAGAAAAGAATTTGAGGCAAAAAGATAGTTTTTGGTTAAAAACCAAAGTTAGGGTGCTGTGGGACATCTATATGGACATGTCAAGAAAAAAAGTCAGAAAGGGTCAGGTGGAGGATCTCAGCCCGAAATGCAGAATGTAGACCTCAGATGAAATAGGATTAGTGGCTACAGACCAGGAGGGGCAGATGGAGTAAGAAAGGAGGCAAAGGGCAGACTTATTTAAGGGGCATATGTAGGGGAAGGTCTAGTGAGACAGAGGAATAAAACAGAACTCATGGCTGAAGAGCTTTAGGGAGGACACCTCCCAAGAGGTGAAATATCCCATAAAGGAAGAAAGGTAAGGATGGGAAAATATCTCCTGGGTATGGCAATTAGGTGGTCACTGATGACCTGAGAAGGATATATCCTATGCAGGGGTGGTAGTGGGGAGAAATGTCAGATGCAGAACTAAGGAATACAAGGTTAAAAAAAATTTACAAAAGGAAAAGAATGAGTGCTGGCTTCTCTTGGATGGAGTTTGGCTGTTAAGAGAAGGACTGTGGGCAGAAGCTGGAGGGGATTCAAGGTAAGAGTTGGCTTTTGCTTATTTTGTTTGGGTTTTGGGGGAGGTATTTTTTTTATAGATTGATAATTGAGCTTTGTTTCTCTGTGTATGAGATGTGGAATTAGTGAATGTATACACTAACTGGAAAGAAGGGGAACCGAGAAAGTAAAGTACCTAAAGAAACCAAAGGGACAGAACCCACTATTATAAACAGCAGCCATGAAACAAAGAAGGAGTGTGAAGGAAGGAGGTGATGAGAGAGGAGTGTAATCTAGCCCATTGTAACTATTTACATAATAATTTTCTCTTCTGGAAGCCTCAAAGGGGCCAAGGACACCACATTTCCATTTTTACGTGCTCAATACTTTACACAATACAATTGCAGGTACACAGGAGGCACTCAGTAAGTGCCTTAAGATGACTTAAGTACAATATATAGATTTATGATCATGAAAATACAGTAATACAACCTTAAATTGATTGACTTTTTGAATCCTTACAGAAACAACAGTGTAGGTATTATCACACCTACTTTATTTTTTTTATTTTTTTATTGGAGTTCAATTTGCCAACATAGAGCATAATACCCAGTGCTCATCCCGCCAAGTGCCCCCCTCAGTGCCCATCACCCAGTCATCCCAACCCCCCGCCCACCTCCCCTTCCACTACCCCTTGTTCATTTCCCAGAGTTAGGTGTCTCTCATGTTTTATCACTCTCACTGATATTTTCACTCATTGTCTCTCCTTTCCCTTTATTCCCTTTCACTAATTTTTATATTCCCCAAATGAATGAGACCATATAATGTTTGTCCTTTTCCAATTGACTTCTACTTTATTTTTAAACATTCAGAGCAATTAAGACCAAACTGAATGTTCATATTTCTTGTCTATTATTCTAGGTTTTAGTCAAATGATAAAAATATGTCTCAATAACTAGTGCAACGAAGCTTATACAGCAACTTTTCCTCAAGATGCAAGACAGACTTAAAAAAGAAATCGCATGTTGAGTTGGGTGAGATGAAGTATCACCTAATTGTCCTCCTGTCCCTTGTTAAGTCTTGAGCTTTCTGGTCAATTCCTATTTCATCACTAAACCACATTATAAAATAATTTTCTGTGTGCAAATTAAAGTGACACTTTCCTAAATCTTCAACTCAAAAATAATTAGCTTTGGCAGCCTTCACTATGTTGAAATTTGAAGCCACCAGTACAAACCATATAATTTCTTGAAGAAAACATGATGGGTGGCAAGGTCCTTAATAGTCTTGACAATGACTGTCTGGGGTTTTTGGATTTTCAAAGACAAAAGTAAAAACAAACAAGTGGGACTACGTCAGTCACATTAAAAGCTTCTACAAAGCCAAAGAAAACCATCAACAACATGCAAAGCCAACCTACAGAATACATGTATTCTTATGTTGTACACCTTAAATTAATACAATGTTATACATCAATTATATCTCCATAAAACTGGGAGGGAAAAATACTAGCAGGACAGATGGATAATGTAAAATATCCAAAATCACTTAGCTGGAACTTTTAAATCTTTGCCATTGCATTTTATTTAGTAAGGAGATGGTATCTAATGCTCCATAAAATGGTGACAGTAATACTAATGGAGCTTGGAGCCCTGACTTGGGATTAAGTACAGAAAACTACCCTTTCGTGCTTTTCCACTCAGACCCTCTTTGCCAACTATGCTGTTCTAAGGCTAAATGATCCTTTGATACAAGAGTAAGAAATTAAAATAGGAAAAGATTTGTCCTCTGTCAGACTTTCCCTAGAACAGAGAAAACGGTTCAAGGTTTCAAAAGACTTCTCTGCATAGGGAAGGGAAGTAAGAGAGTATCAGCTGCAATATCAACAAAGGTGAAAGTAAGCAAAAGCAAAGTGAGTGCTCAAACTGCCAGGACAAGAAGTCATTGTGCTGATCAGGTGCTAGTAAACCGGGAAGAAATTTAAAGATAACACCATTAATGATAATCAGATGATAATCAAGGATGATTGTAATCAAAGTATAATGATTACTACCAAGAGTTTTAAGGATTAAGGACACAACTTTAGTTTAAGGACAGAACCAAGACTTCAACAACCAAGCCATTTAATTCAACAAAGATTGATCAATAATTATAGATCACTTACTGTCCAAGGCCACAGGGATCCAAATTCAAATCAGACATTTTCCCTGCCTGCATGGCGCTCACTGTCTGGCAGGATGATGACAGACACTCAACAAAGACTTGCTGCAGTTAGCTGTCTGAATAAGGTGCTATGGGGAACACAGAGCAAGGAGCATGGCAAAACCCTCACAAACACATGGTATTTGATCCAGATCTTAAATTTTAGCAGGAGAAGAGAAGGAAGAACAGGACAGTCTAGGTAAGAGTTCAGCATAAGTAAAGGCGGGAAGACACTACCATATACCAGCAGGGCCAGAACGTAGAGTCTTTGGAAGACACAGAGGTAAGAAGACAGGCCAGGCAAGAGCAGCAGTCTTAAACCCCATACTATGAAGTTCAGACTCAAATTACCAATCGTCCCTGACCACAGACGGTTTGCATTTTTGTTTTAAATTTTTTTATTGAAGTTCAATTTACCAACATTTAGCATAACACCCAGTGCTCATCCCACCAAGTGCCCCCCTCAGTACCCATCACCCAGTCACCCCAAACCCCCACCCACTTCCCCTTCCACTACTCCTTGTTCATTTCCCAGAGTTAGGTGTCTCTCATGTTTTGTCACATTCACTGATATTTTCACTCATTTTCTCTCCTTTCCCTTATTCTCTTTCACTATTTTTTATATCCCCCAAATGAATGAGACCATATAATATTTGTCCTTTTCCCATTGACTTATTTCACTCTGCATAATACCTTCCAGGTCCCTCCATGTCGAAGCAAATAGTGGGTATTTGTCGTTTCTAATGGCTGAGTAATATTCCATTGTATACATAGACCACATCTTTATCCATTCATCTTTTGATGGACACTGAGGCTCTTTCCACAGTTTGGCTATTGTGGACATTGCTGCTACAAACATCGGTTATATTGGCAGGTGTCCCGGCGTTTCACTGCCGCTGTATCTTTGGGGTAAATCCCCAGCAGTGCGATTGCTGGGTCATAGAGTAGTTCTATTTTTAACTCTTTGAGGAACCTCCACACAGTCTTCCAGAGTGGCTGTACCAGTTCACATTCCCACCAACAGTGTAAGAGGGTTCCCCTTTCTCCGCATCCTCTCCAACGTTTGTTGTTTCCTGCCTTGTTAATTTTCCCCATTCTCACTGGTGTGAGGTAGCATCTAATTGTGGTTTTGATTGGTATTTCCCTGATGGCCAGTGATGCGGAGCATTTTCTCATATGCTTGTTGGCCATGTCTATGTCTTCCTCTGTGAGATTTCTGTTCATGTCTTTTGCCCATTTCATGATTGGATTGTTTGTTTCTTTGCTGTTGAGTTTAATAAGTTTTTTATAGATCTTGGATACTAGCCCTTTATCTGACAGGTCAGTTACCCAGGGCAATGTACACATTTAATGCAATCCCTATCAAAATACCATGGACTTTCTTCAGAGAGTTGGAACAAATCATCTTAAGATTTGTGTGGAATCAGAAAAGACCCCAAATAGCCAGGGGAATATTAAAAAAGAAAACCGTAGCTGGGGGCATCACAATGCCAGATTTCAGGTTGTACTACAAAGCTGTGGTCATCAAGACAGTGTGGTACTGGCACAAAAACAGGCACATAGATCAATGGAACAGAATAGAGAATCCAGAAGTGGACTCTCAACTTTATGGTCAACTAATATTCAACAAAGCAGGTTTGCATTTTTTAAATTTGTGTAACACATAAAATTTATCATTAGAAACATTTACTATATTCCTAATGTGTGAAACCACACCACTATCCAGTTCCAGAAAACTTCAAGCATTCCAAAAAAACACCCTATATATATTAAGCAATCACTCCTCATTTTCCCCTGGCAACCACTAATCTGCTTTCTGTGCCTACAGGTTTGCCTATTCTGGATATTTCATATAAATGGAATCATAAAATATACGGCCTCTTCTGTCCAGCTTCTTTCACTTAACACAATGTTTTCAAGGCTCATCTACACCATAGCATCTATCAGTACTTAATTCTGGATGAATAATGCCTCATTGTATGAGTATACCATATTTTCTTTATCCATTCATCAGTAGATGGACATCTAGACTCTTTATACTTTTTGGCTATTGTGAATAGTGCCACTATGAGACACTGGTGTACAAGTTTTTTTTTGAACACCCGTTTTCAATTCTTTTGAGAATGTACCTAGGAGTGGAATTCGTGGGTCATAGGATAATTCAATGTTCTAGTTACTGTAGAAGTACCAAACCCACTGATGGTTTTCAGGCCAAGGAATGGCATCTTGGGATTGAGGGTTTAGCCAATGATAGCCCGTGGCTGGTGAAGGATAGAAGAAACGGGTGAGTGAGTGAAGACCAAGAAGCCATCCATGACACTTCTGCACTAGTCAGGAGTAGAAAGCTTTAATCCATGGTAGGGGAAGTGACCACAAGAATGAAGAAAGAGAAAAGGGTAGATTTGAGGTACATTTCTGAGGCAGAATGAGTAAGAAGTTGATGAACAACTAAATATGGGAAAGGATGGAAGAAATTTTATTTGTAGTTCTATGTTAGATCATGAATCACATGTTGACAATGCATTTCCTTGGACGGATGCTGGGCTTCAAAGAGGAGTCATGTCTTAGTGACCCTCTAATCTCCAGTGCTTTGAACAGGGAAACTGCTCCATAAGTGACCAAAGAACAGTGTCATTTCTGGCTGAATAATGATGCCTGCCATTATTCAGAAGAGAATGGACAGATCAGTACTGTTGATGAAGGGTTAAGAGGACTTTCTACTCTTTGAGAAACAGGATGGATAGTGATGCATGTCGTTGAAACAAGGAATGCTGAAATGGTTTAGACAGATGTTTATGGAAACAGAAAAGGATGTCCAGTAGACAGCTAGAAATTAAGAGAAAAATCTCAGGGGAAAAAATTGGGACAAAAGACAATATTTTGACACAGGCTATTGGTAGCTTTACTCATTAGGATCTCTCATTTAGATATCTAATATCTAAATCAACTCCTAATACTTCATATATCAACTTCATAAATCAACTCAAAATATCGTAATACAATGGCATAAATATCTTCTCAGGAATAACTTGGGGAAAGGAATACAAACAATGATGTGGGATGTGGCTTAATCTAAATTATGCCCACAGCGAGGACTCAGGCATACCCGGCACATCTCATGTTAGCAGAACATGCAACTTTTGAGTATCTACTTTCCTAAGACTGCACTGGAAAGGAGGGCTACTATGAGAAGTCTGGATAAAAGGAAGATAATATAACCAAAGTATAGGGAGGACAGCATCATGTCTCTTTTGGGCAAATAACATAAGCTCAGCTCCAAGAACTCAGATCTGACACCCACTTGAGAAAAGGGCCTCCTTCGAGTCAAGGAAACAATGTATGTGAGAAAAGCTGTGATAAATGGTGTCATTGGCTCTAATTCTTTGTTCTTCCCTAATTCCACATCCTTTTGCCATGTAACTTTGCAGTGCCTCCCACTGAGAGACACTCCGCCCTATTCTTAACTCTGTGCCCAGCCATTTGACATGGTTTGGTCAATGGGACCTGAGCAAGTATGTTGCCAGCAAAAGCTTGCAAAGCTTTCTCTTTCATGACAGCACACCAGGGCTAACTTACTGGAGTATGGAAGACTTGTGGAACAGAGCAGAATCATCTAGTTGCTCCAGCTGAGGTCAGCTCAGATTGGCCAACAGTCAGCCAACCCTGAATGAACCCCACCCAGATCAACAGAGCCACCGAATTCCAGACGCACAAGTAAATGCTTATTAGTGTTGTATGTCACTGAGGTTTTGCGGTTGCTTGATATACAGTATTATTGTGATAATGGTCAATGGAAACAGGATCCTTTGCCTCAGTTCTTTGTTAACTCACTGTGGAAATTTCAAAGAACATAGAGCCCATTTGTGGGATCCAGCTCTGAGACAGTCCCATTGTCACAGGCATCATGGAGGATTTAAGGAACATTAATAATCAGTCTTCAAAGAAATAGTTTCCTTATACAATAGATCTTGCACATATCTAAGAAAAAATGGTTCCTATGACCCCTACATGGTTTCAGAAGGATTCAAGGTAATAATGTTTTTCAATTTCTAAGCTGCAATTCTTTAGTAGGAATGACATCAATTTAATGGATCTTAATGAGCACTTTGGGGCGGGGGGGATGAATGGAATGAAAAATAGCAGAAAATATAACAAATAATAAAGCTAAGTGTCTTTTGAAACTTTTTTCAGTGGAGATGGAGGGAGGGCAGGATCACAATACAAAAGTATTCCTCACTCTAGGTGAGAGTCAAAAACAAAACTTGAAAGCCATAAGCTGAGAGAAGGTAGCTGAATAGTATTTTAGAAGCCATGAAACTGGGCAGCCCAGCCCAGCCAACCTGAAGAGGCAGCAAGAGAAGGACAAGAAGGAATCGGTGGGCCAGGGTAATGAATAGCGGCTTTCACCCACATTTTAGGATTTTTAAAAACACCCCTGTCTACCGTACCTCATAAAAGCACCGTTTCACAAATGAAGAAATCAAGGCTCGAAGAGGTCGATCCCATCCCATGAAGGTAACAGGATATGTGACACAGCTCTGGAGACAAGCCGGGTTTCTGGTCTCCACGTTCCCACCAGAATCCTCACCAGCTCCTATGCATCCTCGAGGTCGCGCTCAACCTGCTGCCACACTCAGGGACTGCACCTGCTCTCCAAGTCTGGAGCACACCCCCTGACGTCACACTCCCTAGTGGGCTTTGGTTCTTGGGCACTTGGGGCGAGTCACCGCCGCCCCCGCTGCGGGAGCAGGGATTCCCCTGCCCCTCCAGGTGGCTGGGCTCACCCTTGGCTGCCCTGCAGTGCCCCTCCCCTCCGCTGCACCTGCGCCCCCTGCTGCACCTGCGCTGGGGCTCCCGGGACCCCCCACTACACCTGCGCTGGGCCTCCCGGCCCTGCTGCTGCACCTGCGCCCCCTGCTGCTCTGCGCTCCCCCTGCCACCTCCATGATCCGCCAGCATCCTCGGCCCCCGCCTCCACCGTCCGCCAGGAACCACCCCCCCACCCCCCCCAACACCGAGGCCCCAGCCACACCCGGGCCAGTGGCTGCGCTGCACCCCGCCAGCCGCCCCCCACCCGCGAGAACCCCCACTAGTATCTGTCACCGAGCGGACCACACATTCTTATCATCCTTCCTTAAGGTCCACAGCGCCCACAGGCCCGCACCCCCACCATTCCGCGAGGGCCCGGCTGCCCTGCCACAGCACACCCCGCACCCGACGCGGTGCCCGACACACAGCAGGCACCTGGCAGGGCAGCTGTGAGCACGCGCGGATCACACCACCTCTGAGGAGAGACGTTCAGCCAACTCTCACACCCTCCAACTAGAACCATAAGTCAGGGGTGGCCTTATTCTCCGAAAAAGAAGAAAACTGTGCAAAGTTTCCAAACACAGAGGCTCATGACAAGGTGAACAGGACCAGAGGGGGGCTCCTCGGTCCTTCGGCGGCCTCTGCTGGAGAGAGCTACCAGCCCAGCCTGAATCCAGGGCTCAGAAGATCTGCCCAGATGCTGGGCCTCTTTTTCCACAGAACCAAGCCCTGATCCTCTACCCAGTCTTGGCCTTCAAAATTATTTACAGTCTGGCTAGTGCCAACACACCTGCTGAATTCCGATGAGCACACCTCAAGTGCCCTCACCTACTTCAGCTCGGCACCCTAACAACCAAGCTGCCAGCGTCTCCTCCCCAACCTGCCGAGCTCTGCGGGACTTACTTCCCCAGGGCTGGAGAACTCCACAGCTCCTCCCCACACCTGCCCGGTTGTACCCTCTTCCTTCACTGCAACCAGCCAACACGCTGGGTGCCAGCTGCGCCACCCTACTCCCCCAGCCGCTACAAAGTGTCGGCACTCTATGGTGCTCAGCTGGGCCTCTCTTGAGGCCTTGCTCTCAAAGCAAAGTTCTCAAAGTCAGTCCCTTCCCAGCAGCAGATTGCATTCAGGCGATGATGGGAGGGTCCAAAAGCCCCATGGTGGGACAATTCTGTAGGGTCATCCCAGCTCCGGATCTCCCTTTGTGATGGGCTGAGTCCTTTGTGCAACATTACAGTCCAGATCATCTCTCTAATCTTCCACCCTTCCATCCCTCCTACACATACACACAAACACACACACACACACACACACACACACACTCACCTTGATCCCAAGGGCTCTCCGCAATAAACTTCTTACATGTACATCTCTGGTTCAGCATCTATTTCCCAGGGAGCCCAAACTAAGATAACTAAGTTCCCTCTCAAGTCAGTACCATGGTGGTTGGGTTTTTTGTTTGGTTTTTAGTGTCTAAACATTTATACTCATAGGTCAATAATTTTCCCATCCCAAGCAGACCTTCCACTTAAAGCTGGGGGTAAAGCAAATGTCTTTACAGAGCACGGTTTGGGGAACTCAGAGGCATGTTTTGATCAAAACAATACTACCAAGATTCTTCAAGAATATCCCTTCCTTTCACAGCACCTGCTTGTTGGTAACCATATGCTCTTTGGTATAATATTGTTATCTGCATCTTGTACTAAATTCCAAGCTCCACAACCATCACATGGGAGCTTGTTAGAAATGCAGAATCTCACCCCCATCCCTCCACAGCTACTAAGAGGATCTGGCTCTCCGGGTGATTTTCATTCACATTAAAGTTTGAGAATCTAGGGATCCCTGGGTGGCTTAGCGGTTTAGCGCCTCCCTTCAGCCCAGGGCATGATCCTGGAGACCCAGGATCGAGTCCCACGTCAGGCTCCCCCTAGGGAGCCTGCTTCTGTCTCTGCCTCTCTCTCTCTCTCTGTCTCTCATGAATTAATAAATAAGAAATCTTAAAAAAAAATAAAGTTTGAGAATCTCTGGTCTAAGCTCCGAAGCTTCAGTATCATATTTTAACTTTAAGGCATTACTCAGGATCTCCACTCACTCACATACCACATCTATTAATCACAAGTCCAATTAAACCTATCTCTAAAATGCCCATCATATCCACACCTTTGGACTGTTTCAACCAGGCCTGCTTATCTCTTGAGGACAACACTTTGAGTAGCAGGAGCTTAGACAACTAGATGAATAGATGACTTTATTGTAGCATCTGAATGCCTTTGATTCTAAAATATATTATTCTTTACAAATCAAATTAAATACAGCCTTAAGTCAAGCTTTTCAATTTCTTATACCAGAAATCCTGAAGTAACTTCATAGCTGCATCATTTAATTGACTTTGTCCTCATGTGCCATTAATCACTTCTTGATTCACTGGTGTCTTTAATCTTCTAAAACTAAATAACCACCACACACAGGGAAGGAATTAACAAGATTGTGCTAGAATCAGAAATCAAATGACAGGGCAGGGCCTTGAATTCTGAAAAGAACAATATAGCCAAATTTAAGAGAACAAAGGGAAATTAGGAACTCTGAAGAGAGCTCAGCAATTTATGTCTCTGAGTCAATTCTCTTGTCAAATGAATATTTCCAGTGATCCTCTTAGTCCTCAAGTGCAGGGAATCCCCAACTAATGTCAGTTTTTCTAAGAAGTGGCATATACATGGTGGTTAAGATTTTGGATCTGAATGCCAAAAAAAATTAGAAATACCAGAGTGACAGCTGAGAGAACCCAATTACCTCGTGCAACAGTATCTCTATGAACAACGCATTCAGTGTTGAACCTTGAAGGGAAGGACACAACTACTCTCAGCTGCCCTGGAATCAACCTTGGCACGCTGACCCACTGCCTAGAACATCAGCCCCTTACCTAACCAACCTCCACTCAAATGCCTGCCCTTCTATTGTGATACCTTCTACCCAAACAGTGTTCCAGAAAACCACAAATCACCTTCCAAAAAACCAGGACAAGTGGTTTGACTTGTTATGACTTAACTTATGTTAAGTTTCCAACTTATACAGGTTAACCATCAGACACACATTTCACATAAACCTTACCGGGAAATCTTTTCCATAGCATACAATTAAAATTGAAACACTCCTGGCACCTTGGTGGCTTAGTTACGTAACCGACTCTTAGTTTCGGCTCAGCTCGTCATCTCAGAGTCCTGAGATCCAGCCCCAAGTCAGACTCAGAGAGGAGTCTCACTCGAGATTCTTTTTCCTTCTTCCTCTGCCCCTCCCACCCTAAATAACAAACAAAATCTTTAAAAAAATTGAAACACTCCTTCAGGGACATTTTGACAAAAGGAACCTTTTGTTGTTGTTGTTGTTGTTGTTGTTGTTAGAAGTTTTTTTTTTTTTTTTTAATTGTAGTTGACACACAATGTCACATGAGTTTCAGGTGAAAACTTTTAGAAGTTTTATTTTTTATTTTTTTTATATTTCTTTTTTTTTTAATCAAAAGGAACATTTTTAAGGCAGAGGAAGAAGCAGGTGTGTACCCACTCCATTAAAGAAGATTCATAGAGGGACGCCTGGATTGCTCAGCGGTTGGAGGTCTGCCTTCGGCTCGGGGCATAATCCCGGGGTCCTGGGATCGAGTTCCACATCAGGCTTCCCAGAGGGAGCCTGCTTCTCCCTCTCCCTGTGTCTCTGCCTGTCTCTCTGTGTGTCTTTCATGAATAAATAAATAAAATCTTAAAAAAAAAGAAACCATGAACGAATGCAATGAAGAGCAGCTACAAAGGGTCTAGCTTTTACCTGTATACCTATAGGTAAATATTATTAATCCAACTACATCAATAATCATGTTAAATGTCTAATACATCACTTGGAAAATGTCCTGTTTTCTGTAGCTGTCCTTCCACTACTCTGTATCGTGAACTGAGCTGGGCTAACACTTCAAGCAGAGCTTCTGGATTTAGTCTGACTGGTCACACAGTATGCAAGCAGGGGCAGGTCTGTGGGCATCTCTTGGCACCTCTAATAGGGAGACTATTCATCTCCCAGCTGGGTCACTTTACTCTCATGGTCATATCAGGAGCTCAATTTGCAGGGTCACTCTTTGTGGCACCTTACCTCTGAAATTTAAAATTCTCCTGTTTCCTTCAGCATCAATTCTGAGTGTATCTAGTCACAATTTTGTTGAAAGAAATTAAATTCATGCTATTAAATAGATGCCCCTTCTAAAGTACTCTGTATTTCAGACAAATCCATGGTATCACCTTAGTCTGGTGTATCTCAGGTTTTCAGAGTTCACACATAAAGCAGCACTGGTAAGCTTACGAGGTCACTAGGAAAGGTAAATGAACATCTCCCATCCCACGTGAGACATAGTGCTGTGCTTAGACTGTGAGTACACAGGTAAGAGCTAGGCTCTTGGGAAGTGATCACCACTTTGAAACAGAGAATAGTCATTTACATCTTCCTTCCCTTTCACAAATGAGGGACATATTTATTTTTAAGATTTTATTTGCTTATTTGAGAGAAAGAGAGAGAGAGAATGCATGAGCAGGGGAAGAGGCGTGGGAGAGGGAGAAGCAGACACCTCAAGAAGAGGGAGCCCGATGCAGGGCTCAATCCCAGGACCCTGGGATCATGACCTGAGCCCAAGGCATATACTTAAATGACTGAGCCACCCAGGCGCCCCATAAGGAACATATTTAAAATCCATAAGAAATGTTTGGAATTCACTAAGGATCTCTTTCTAAAACCCAAATCTACCAGGAGACCACTAGGGGGAAAGTGGGGAGGCATGATGAGGCATGAGGCATGCAAAAGACAGGCAGGAGGAGGAGAGCATGACACAAAAGGTGTGAGTTCTCACTTTTTCCTGTGTAGAGAGATGCAAGGAGATTACCACAGGTCTTGGACACAAATGGAGCAGCTCTGATTTATGACATCACCTCAGAGGGCTATAAAGTGGGAGCCAGCAGGCAAGTATCACAGGCGTCACCTTGGGGCTCCTGGGTGGCTCACACAGGTAAGCATCTGACTCCTGGTTTCAGCTCAGCTCATGATCTCAGCATTGTGGGATCAAGCCCCACTGTCAGGCTCTGCCTCTGCAGGGAGTCTGCTTGAGATTTTCTCTCCCTCTGCCCCTCCCCCAGCTCATGCTGTCACTTGCGCTCCCTCTCTTTCTCTCTCTCTCTTTCTCTCTCTCTCTCTCTCGCTCTCGCTCTCACTCTTGCTCTCTCTCAATCTGTCTTAATAAATAAATAAATCTTATTTTTTTAATGACACCAAATGTGTGTGTGTGTGTGTGTGTGTGTGTGTAGGGGGGGGGATCTCCCTCTTTGGAAAGAAATTCCCTCCATATCCATTCAATGAGGATACAGTTTGCAAAAGGCTCTTGTTAAAGATAAGGTCAAACTCATTACAACCCACAAATACATTCTCAACAATTAGGTTACCAGCTGACTCCCACTAAGCAGAACTCCAAAGAACAGGGACAGGTTCAATTGACGTAAGTCAATGATTTTTAACCGGGGACAATTTTGCGCACACACACACACACACACACACACACACACACCAGGGACATCTGGCAATGTTTGGAGATATTTTTGGTTGTCATAATGAGCATCCAGAGGGATAGAGGCCAGAGATGCTGCTAAACCTCTACGGTGCACAGGACAGCCCCCACAGCAAAGAATCACTCTGCTCAAAACGGTCAATAATGACAAGGCTGAGAAACTGATCAAGTGCACGAGAAGAGAAAAGGCCTAGGTGCAGCATGAAATAAAACTTAGGAAGAGTTTAAAGGACAGGAAGAAATACAGAAAAGGGAAAATCCAAAGTGCCAAAGGCACACTTTATCAAGGATAGCCTCAGAAAGAACAGAGCCCTAGAAATGCCACAATGGCAGGGCCCGTTGCAAGGGCAGGGTGCAACACCTAGGAAGAGAAACACAAAGGAAGGAAGGAAGTAGCATGAAGAATGAATGATGAACGTGAAACAATGAGTTAGTGACCATGTCGCATGCATTGCACAATGTTTAGCAGCATTCCTGGCCTCCAACACCCGAGTAGCTCCTCCTCACTTGGGTCAACCAAAAACATCTCTTGACATTGCCGAATGTCCGCCAGAAACAAAATCAGTTTTGGTTGAAAACTATTCTTCTAGAGAGTATCCTTTGGAATTAAAAAGATATAGTTTCCCCTCATTATTTCTTTCATCTTGGTCCTTCCTTCTAGGTTCAATTTCCTTCTTTTCTAAAACAGGCTTTTCAGTCATCCTTTCACTAGGGGTGCATGGGGTATACTTTCCCAATCTTTTTCCAAAAGAAAAATGTTTTAAAGCTGACCTCCCTCTTCAGTTATCATTTAGCTAGATTTATAATTCTGAATTGACTGTTACTTCCTTCAGTACTTTTAAGACATCAATCTACTATCCTCTGGCCATTATCACTACTATTGGAAAGTCTACCCTCAGTTTGTTTCTCATTTGTAAGAAATCTGTTTTTTCCCCTGAGAATTCTAATATTTTTGTTACTGTGTTTTGCTAACTCACCAGAATATGTTTATAATATGTGGATTTAATTTTACTTATTTTTCTTGGCACTCATTGTGTTCTTGAATCAAAATATTTGTATCTCTCGTCAATTCTGGGAAATTATTGTTGTTGCTTTTTAATATTCTATGTCTCGGGATCCCTGGGTGGCGCAGCGGTTTGGCGCCTGCCTTTGGCCCAGGGCGCGATCCTGGAGACCCGGGATCGAATCCCACGTCGGGCTCCCGGTGCATGGAGCCCGCTTCTCCCTCTGCCTGTGTCTCTGCCTCTCTCTCTCTCTCTCTCTGTGACTATCATGAATAAATAAATAAAATCTTTAAAAAAAAATATTCTATGTCTCTCCATTCTTTCTATTCTCTTAATCCATAAAAGGATTTCTATTCATTGCATGTTGGACTTTCTCATTCTGTCTTCTATATTTCAACCTCCTCCTTCTCGTTTTTCTGCCTCCTATCTCTCTATTCTGCATTTGGATTTCTTCAGCTCTATCTTCCAGGCCTAATTGTCTCTTCCACTGTGTCTAATCAACAGTTGAAACAGTCATAGAAAATACACTTCCTATATGCCAGGCTCAACAATGACCAAAAAATGCATGATTAAGACACCAATTCTCAATAGAAGAACTTTCCATCTAGTAGGCCAGCCACACACAAAAACTATTCTGCAGTCTAACAAGAGCAGAATTCAAGATGTCAATAGGAGTTGCCAGTGGAAACAGAAAGAGCGATTAAATATGCTGAGGAGAAAAAAAGAATTCACAGAGGAGGTCACCTGTTAGGTACATCTGAAGAAAAAAATTTCCTAGGAGGAGAGTATAAGGAAGGGTATCCATACAAATGGCACAGCATGTGCAAAATTGTGAATCTTTGAGGAACAGTAAAGAATACCATGTAACTACTGCATGGATGCATCTGAAGAGGGTGGTGAGAGATGTTAGGGGGTCAGGTAAGCTAGTCAGGAAGGCCCTCAAGTACCATATATGAAGGGTTTAGACTTTATTCTGTTGGCCATGGGGAAATAACACAAGTTTTCACAAGTGGCAGGAGAGGGCAGTAATGGAAGAAGGAAGAGAGAAAGACAGAGAGATGGATTTGGACAAGTGAATCCTGTGGACATGGAAGAATTAAGATGTAGGGAGGCTGGCTTTAAGACTGCTGTACTAGTCCAGGTAGAGATGACGAGAATTTGAGCTAGTCTCTGTTAGGGATGATGAGAATGCTCTTAATTGGAGATATTTCTCAGGTAAATATAATGCATGTGTTAGCCAGCTGGCTCTGGAGGCAGATCGCCAGCAGAGAGTTGAGCATGAGGACACCAACTTCTTGGCTTAGGAGTCTGGACAGACTGTGACACCATTAAATAGAGTAAGAAAATCAACTCTGAGAGCTACCAGGAGAAAGTTCCTTTAGTGGCACGTAATTTTGAGATGTCTGGGATACATCCAGGCTGAAAGTTCTGGAAGGCAAATACATCTTTAAAGCTTGGCAGGGAAATCAGACAGGGCAATAGCACTTTGGAGTCATCAGCATGCTGCTGGACACTGAATACAATGGGAGAGAGTGACTGAGAATCAGCTACAGGCAGAGAGTGGCCAAAAATGCAAGTCATGTGCTGGTAGTGAAGCAAGTTGGAAAGCTTGATCATCAAAAACTGGGTATCAAATCTACCCAGAATGTCTGAGACAGAGCCAGTTCCCAGACTTCCCTCCTATGGTTCTCCCAAACTCATCTTATTTTAATTGAAGAAATAATTTAGTAACATCTTTTGTGCTCAATATATTTTCATGAATATATCTTCATATTATATTTTTATAATAGCATATTTTAATACTTTATTATTTATATGTTAATACTATGTTAATGAAATAATAACAAAAATGTGTATGTGATCACCTAATGTTAAATCTTCTATCTTAGCACTTACCACACTGAATTAAAATACTATATTTGCTTATATGTCTCCTCTGGCAGACTTTGAGCTCCTCAGGGGTGACACCTTATCACTTTTGTATTCCAAGGACTTATCACAGTACATGGCATGGAGTGGGAATTCGGTGTGTATCAGAGGATGGATGGCTAGAAGGATGAAAATGATGCAGCCAGCCAGACAATGGAGACTGTTTTTCCAACTTAACCTGCCTCAATTTATTTACTGATTAAAACATTCTCCACCATAAGGAAGGGGTGCCATGTCCAGGGCCACCATACAGTTTCATAGGCTGTTCACTGTGCAAGGTGGCAAGTAGGGTTAGGTAAAGTCAAACCTAGAGAACCTATTGTAAGAGTTAGTCATGCAATAATGGGGAAGGATGATGGCACAGGATGATGGCAAGAGTAAACAGAGCTCAGTAAAAGGAGAATTCCAGAAACTCTAGTCATTTTGTGTCTTTTTAGTTGCTTCTAGAATTGTAGAGTGGGTTTATTAAATGGAAACATTATTTTTAAATATGTTTGGAGAAATTCTTAAGCATAAGAAAACTCCGACAATCAAGAGAGAAGTGTAAAGTGATTTTGTGACTAAAATGGGTTGGCTCCTCCAACATCAGACCTACAGCCTTGCAGAAGAGACATGGCTTAGAAATGTGAAGGGATAGCTGGCACAGCCTGGAATCTTTAGGAAATTCTGGTGTAGTGGAACCACTTGTCTCACCCTAGAGGTTTCTTCAAACTAGCAAGGGAAGCAAAAACTAAAATATAAACAAATAATAACATCAACCTTATTAAAAAAGAAAAAAGAAAGTAAGGAGAAAGGAAACTGGATGCATTCACACAGAAATATGTATTAAAATCAATAAATTGTTGTAAAAAATCAAACAAATATATTTTGATTACATATAATCAAAATTGAGACTTACAGAAGCTATACTAGCATCTTTAATTTTCTATAATAAAATACTACATGCTCATTTAATATATCTGTAAATGCTGAGGATAACTTTATAAGCATAGAAATAAAAATAATAATAAACAATTGGGTGGGGAAAAAATCCAGAATTTTATTGCTAATGGAAAGTTCCCAGGAAAGAAGAAAACTATGGGCTTTTAATTTGTTTTTGAAAATCTGCGAGTTAAAAATAGAAACCTCCTCTAGAAATTGGATCGCTTCTGAGGATGGCACTCTGTGGAAAGAAAAAAGTCAACTTGTGGAGAAACGTGATAAAATGTTAATCTGGCAGCTGCCAGTTCATGCTCCTCTTTGCCAAAGAAATGCCAGAACCCTGCAGCTACCCTGGCCAAAAGCAGCACTGCAGTTTTTTAACTTCAGACTTTATTAAGCTTTTAAAGTAAGCACAGAGTCCTTTTTCATTCACAATTACATCAAGACCCAGGAAATTTTGAAGTTCAACCCAGAGCGTGGTTTTTCTACTCTTAAATCAGTCCTCAGTTAGGCCTGGAAAGACAGTTCGTGTATGCAAATGTCCCTTAACAAGCCAGGCAAGACCATCTAGCCACTTAACCGAAGGGAACCCCAAGGCATCTAGAGAAACCTCAGAAACCAAACTCTCCGGAGAGGGTGGCCTGCAGAACACAGACTGCTGAAGCTTACTCCCTGCCATGGACACAGCCTCCCCGGAGGGGGGCGGGGGGGGGCGAGAATGTGCATCGTTAACAAGTCGGTGGAGATCCTGCACATTTAGGGGAGCCTGCAGTCTCCTGTTTCAGACGTGGCTTTTGACAATCCCGAACTTCTGCAACATCAGCATCTCACCTCCAGATGGCGGCATCTATGAGCTGTTCAGTGTCATCCTGAATGTCGCATTGTCAACTTCATAGATTTATATTCCAGAACGGAGATTACCCGTTGGATTTGTCCGACTAAGCCATTACTTCTAAGTGCTATATCTACAGGAGAAAAATGTGGCAGGAGAGGTTTTTCATAATTTAAAGTGCCAAGTGAGACTTTAGAAATAAAAACAACGGGTTATCCTTGCATAAAGCATTCTTTAACTCATCTAAAGTGCAAGGTAAGTTATACATTTTAAGGCAATGTGTCGTGAGCATTTTTCTTGCCCTGGCTGTTTAAGTCATGACTCCCGGAGATCCCACAGATCGGCGGCTGGCAAACATTTTTCTGCAAAGGGCCGGACTGTAAATATCTTAGGCTTTGCGGGCCATACAGGCTCTGTCATAATTACTCAATTGGGCCATTGTCACTAAAAACCACCAGAGACAATAATACATAAATGAATGTGGCTATGTCCCAATACAACTTTATAATGAACAGTGAAATCTAAATTTCACATAATTTACATATGTCTCCAAATATCATGATTCTTTTTTTTCCAGCTTATGGTCTGAATATTTATCCCCTCATCCCCCAAATTCGTATGTTGAGATCCTAATACCTGAGGTGATGGTATTAAGGAGATGGGGCCTTCAGAAGATGTTTAGGTCAAAAAAAAAAAAAAAAAAAGAAGATGTTTAGGTCATGAGGGTGGAGCCTGCAAGAATAAGATTAGTGTTCTCATAAAAGGGACCTCACAAAGATCCCTCGCCCCTTCCACCGTAGGAGGATAACATAAGAAGTCTAAGACCTGACCAAGGGCCCTCACCTGGCCCCGCTGGCACCCTGATCTTAAACCTCCAGCCTCCACGACTGTGATAAATAAGTTTCTGTTGTTTATAGACCACCTGGTCCGGGTATTGTTATAGCAGCTACAATCAATACTAAGTCAGACTTAATGAATGAACGATGACACCAATCATTTTTTAAAAAGTAAAACCTATTCCTAGTTCTTGAGCCACACAAATAACAGGTGGACAGCTCAGATTTGGCTGACAGGCAGCAGTTAGCAAAGCCCTGACAAAGAGCAATGTGGTGGCACAGCACGACTTGCTAGTAACTAAGGTATTCAAAAATGATGTTTCTGAAGACTAGAGTGTAGTCCATGAAAGATGCCTCATCACTAAACAGAGAATTAAAGACATCAAACAAAAATTCATATGACAAAACTCAGAATTCTGATGGGGAGTTGATTTCCAGATGATGTTTACCCAATAGAACCAACACCGTGGTCAAATATTCCTAAACACATCTAACCTTCCCCCTGGTATGGTCAAGCTACCAAGGGCCAGTGAATACAGGGGAATTGTCAGAGTCCACAGCATTGTACAAGCAGAAATGCAGATGCAGTTTGTTCAGGGAAATGCGTGAAGGAACCTGTAAGTGCAAGCTCTGAATCTCCATCAGAGAGCCAACACTCTTACCTGTCGTGTCTTGACTGAGGGTTTCCTGGCTGCTGCTGCTGTAAGAAGGCACTGGAGTGATGGACAGTGAGGCTGGGCAAGATAGAGGTGTGGCCAGCTCAGTCCTGTGGGTGAAGGATCGATGGTACACAGGGATGCCTGCATCTTTGGAGATGAAGAGAGGCAGATCTGATGGGAGGGTGGGTCTGCCTTGTGCATATGGATTTTTCCAGTGGGTGAGCCCAATTGCAACAGGCCCAGCAACATCATAACCTGGAGAGACAAACACATCAGGTTAGAAGCAGCAAGCAAAGCCTCCTACCTTATCTGTTTCTGTATTTCCCAAAAATCTGAGCTATGACTCAAATTGAACACCACTTGAGACTTGAGATAAGGATGCATGTTACTAATAAGCAGACAGGGATCGTCACACTTAATGGGTCGTGTTCACCACTCAACATACGTTTAGTAAGTGCATACCATGTGCAACTGTGTAGTTGTTGCCCATAAGGAACGCAGAGTCCCATAAAGGAGATAAGTATGATGTTCATAATGAAAAAAAAATTACTGAGGGCCTACTATGTGCTAGATACTTTGCACAACTGACACTAATCCTCACAGCATGTGTACAAGGAGACTGTTACTATTTCAACTCCATGGATGAGGAAACTGGATCGCAACTTGCCCTAGGTCAAGCAGCCAGTAAGTGCCAGAGGCAGAATTTAAGCTCAGATCTGTCTGACTCCAAAATCTGTGTTCTACCTCGTAAACCACAACTCACTACAGTACAAAGTAAGTTGAAAGAAACAGTTTAAAGCAGTACAGAGAAGTTCCCGCAGGATCTCATGGGAGGAAGCGCTCCTAGTTAGAGGGACTAGGTCACGGAGAGGGTGGTATGAACTCAGCCTTATAGGCAAGGGCTGTGACCCAGAGGCCAGAGGAGACAGAGGGATACATCTGTTCTGCAGATATGTTTTACGTAGCCCGTGCTTGCCTTAACTGGAAATAAAATGCAAATTCAAATTAACAACAATAAAAATCTAGAAAGTCCTTAAGAGAATCCAGCTTTCTGGCTTCTCTTGAAACATCTCTCTTGATCTTCTCCTAAAGACAAGCAACACGGGACCCCATTCCCAGATGGCAAGTGTTGGCCAGAGTGACCACAGCAGCTCCCCTCTTCGAGTGCACGGAACGGAGGGAATTGCAGTGGGCCGCAGTTCCCATCACTCCCTAATTTCTTAGTTCCAGCCCACTTCCCTCATTTATCTTCCATTCCTGACTTCTCCAAGCCTTTATATTTGCAACCTGGGTAGAGAATTTAGGAATAGGAGTTTAATCTGGAAGGGAAATAAAAAGCAAAGATGGAAAGGTAGGTTGATATACAGGGTTGAGGGTCTTAAATGCCAATGTAAGAAAACGGAATTTTTTGGCAAGCAAAACAATATCCCTGAAAGTTTGTGAGCTGAGGATCCCATCATCGAATGGCAGCAGAAGTAGCCAGAATCTGTCCCTTCTCACTCTGGGTGGGTATCTCTCCTGGGAGGCCTCCCCTGTCACCCCCAAGGTTTTTGAAGCCTTTATGAAGGAACGGCCACTCAAGAGTGCTGGTGACGTGGGGACTGGAGGTGTCAGAAAAGAAAGTCTGAACTGGGGAGGGTGGGTCGAGGAATCAAGGAAGCCCAGAAGAGGTAACAAGGGAGGACACCTGTGTAGATTCTACAGCCTGAACCATGGTGTCAGGGGCAACCCACCCACACTGCACTGGAAATGCGGGAACAGGGTACAGGTCAAACAATCCCTGCCTACATTTTACAGCCCAGTCTTTTATTTTATCTATGCCTGGATCCCTCATGAACCGAACCTCCCTCAAGGTTTGACGGTGTGTCAGTTGTCTTTGAAACTCTCTCCCAAAGTCCGTTTGGCTCTTTTCCTCCCTCCTCTCCCACTAGTACCTAACACAAAGCTGGGCTCAGAGCTGGCACCTAGTAGATTCCACTGTTCACTGGGTTCCTAGATGCCAGCAGCCAGGAGATGATGCAACAAGCTGTAGATGCAGCAAGCTGTAAAGGAGAGGCTAGGGAGGCATTCTCAAGGGACCGAATGTAAGTGTGGACAGGAGAAAAGGAGAAGAAGTCCAAAGAGATACATGACGTGGACTAAAGAAAGGAGCTCAGGGCTACCAGGTAGGTCTGTCCCTCCCTAGCAAGATGTCTGAGAAGACTTGCGGCAAACAGAATTTCCTCATCCTCACCATGGCAGTCAGAACGACTGGCCTTGCAAGGGCTGAGTAAGGTTGGCTGTGTTTTTAGACACGAGGAGTTTGAGTTTCAGTGGAAGTATCTATGTGGAAATATCTGGAAGGTAGCTGGGGGAAAAAATTTGGAAATGAGGATTAAGAGAAATAGGACCAGAGCTATAAATCGAGCAGTTACCCACATAGAAGTCATGGGTGAGGCCTAGAAACAAATAATATTTCGCTGGCACAAAATAATAAATCCACTAAAAATGTTAATACTGCCTAACACTTACCGGCATCATCCTAAGGGACTACCAGCACCACCTCATTCAAACCTCGCAATAACCTTGTCAGGCAGATACTAATATTCTCATTTGACAGATAAGGAAACTGAGGCCAAAGGACATTATTACTTCTCCAAGAGCAAAGCTCCACAGAAGTAACAGTCAAGATTCAAGCCCAGGCTCACTGAAGACAACATGGGTGTGAAGAGAGCAAGTGGCAAGAGGGGTTCCAGGGGGCCTTGAAACGGGGCCCATCCCCCTACAAATCACCCTCATATTGTTTATTCCTTCCTGAACAACTTTTCACAGACCAATCCCAATGGACAAGAATGCTAGAGGAAAGGGAAATGGTGACACACTTGAGAATTGGCCTATCGGATTGTTTGGACTCTTCTGGGTAAGTCGCCTTCCTAAGAGGTGAGTTCTAGGATGTGGAACAGAGTGGTGATGAAGGTGAGTGCATCCCTCCTGAGTAAGGGCCCCAGGGCCGCCAGTGATGGCCAACAGGAACACAGATTCTCAGGGCTTGGAACTCTGAACCGAATGCTCCCGAGCCCAGGGCTGCCCTGGTCATGCTTGCTGGACTAAACCGCGGATGCAAATTTGTTGTGTGATCAATACTTTCCCAGAGCTCACTGGGCCCTAGAAATGAAATTCCAGGATTCTCCATTTAACTTGGCTTTCGTTATGTTTGTATTAAAAACTTGAAGAGGCGTTACCAGGGAACCCTTTTACAGTAGAGTGACTATCAGACCATGTTTTTCCCTTGCCTGTTGCTTCATTCGGAAATGTGCTCAAACTCCTCTTTCCCTTTCCACATTCCCAAGCTCCTCTCTGGAGTCATGATACCAAATAGAGCACAGCACAGAAGTGTCATGTGTAAAAGTCCCAGGGAAATCTGGATTCTCCATAATTCCAGATTTTACCATTTCTTTAATAAAAGGATAGCTGACTTATCATGTATCGTTGATTTGAAAAGACATTGTTCACATAGCTAACAAGCTCCTCCCCCCCTTTTTTTGTTTAGAAAATGACCACATCATTTCCTTCAGAAATGGAGTTCTTTAGCAAAAATTTTAAACCATGCTATTGATAGAAATTAACTATATGATAATATCTGCATGATTATAATGGAATATAAACATACCAGCCTGGATTTGCAATGAGGTCAAAGTATTTTGAAGGGGTAACCAACCATCCAGGGGAACAGCTGGCGTCCAAATGTCCAAGAGCCAAGGAACAGAAATGTCACATTGGCAGCCAAGCCATTGTCCCTCATCCATCAACCTGTCCCTGGGCGGGGGGTGGGGAGGGAGTGGGGTCGGAGCAGGGGTTTCAGGTCCCTGGGAGTTCTAGGTCAACATCTCACCCAAAATTGTGAAAGGAGACATATAAGGAACATTCAAAACTGTAAGCTGTTTTAGAAAAAGCTGTTCATTAACTCTGATGTTTTAAAATCTCTCACACATGGGTAGAATCAGAGTTCACCATCAGAACATGAGGAGTTGTCCATGTCTCATGAATACATGGATTCCAGAAGGAGTCTTCTTCTGTTCCCAGTTGTCTTTGTCGTCATTGTTATTGTTCCTTAGCTGTTGTTTTGTTTGTTCGCCAACACTTCTTTGGACAGAACATGGGCTCTTGTATTCACAGGAAGCCCACAGGAATGCTATTTTCTTAAATGAAATGGATGAGTAAGTATTGAGTAAGAGAAGAACCCAGGTGCAGGAGATGAAAGAGAACAAAAAGAACTTTTAAAAAAAGAAACTGCTGTGTGACCCAGAGATCCGTCCTCCCCCTAGAACTTCAAGTCTAACTAAAGCTGTTCATTATTTTCTTCTTTTGCTATAAATATTGCTAAAGTTCTTTGTACCAGAGAGATGGTGGGAAGTGGGGGGGTGCCCGGGTGGCTCGGTGGGTTAGGCCCTGCCTCTGGCTCCGGTCCTGGGATGGAGCCCTGCCTTGGGCTCCCTGCTAAGCAGGGAGCTGCTTCTCCCTCTCCCACTGTCCCTCCTATGCTCATTCTCTCTCTCTCTCCCTCTTGCTCTCTCAAATAAATAAATAAAATATTAAAAAAAAAAAGACTGTGGGGCATGGACAGTGCCTGATGTCAGTGCAAAATCACCCCTCTCCCTCCTCCCAGCAGAGGCCCACTTTGGGCATTCGGCATACCTACCCCCCCCCACCATCAGCCACTGGGAAAGCTGACATTGCCCCCTTCCCTCCCCAGAAACTCTGACGTGTCCAAGGAGACTCTTACCTCCCCATCTCCCCTGCCAATGATGGGTTCAAGGTGGGGGGGGGGGGTCGTGAGATCCACCCCTGCCCAATGGGATAGGAGCAGTGTGTGGGGGCTTCAGGAGAAGGTGTCAGCTCCGCAAGGGAAAGCCCGAGGAAGGCTCCAAAGCTCCTCTCCTGTGATCATTGTGCCTGAACACAATGCCTGGAACAATGGCAGCTACCTGGCTGCTGTACTAACATAAACTCAACCAGAAGGCAAATGGAAGGAGATCTTTGGCAACATCATGGAGCAGCTTCCTGAACCTGTCCCAAGGACAAACATGCCTTTGGGCCTCCTGTTATGTGAAATAAATTTCCTTATGGTTTCAGACACTTTGGGTCAGGGAACTGAAGCAACATTAAAGAGCCTTTTGGTGACCCCATCACCTTCTGAGAAAACTGTGTGTCATGCCCACCTCCCCTCAGAGGCACCTCTGCACTGGGAGGACCTGCTGTATCATCATCTAGGGCTGCTGATGAAGGACTACAAACTGGGCAGTTTATAAAAAACAAATTTATTCTCTCACAGCTTTGAAGGCTAGAGGTCTGAAATCAAGATGTCAGCAGGGCCGTGGTCTTTCCGAAGCCTCTAGGGAGAGCCTGTTCCATGCCTTTCTCTTAGTTTCTGAGGTTGCTGGCAATCCTTGGCATTCCTTGACTTGCACACACATCCCTCTAATCTCTGCCTGCACCATCATGCAATGTTTTTCCCCGTGTGTCCATGTGTCTTCTCCTCTACACCCACCATACTGGATTAGAAGGCCACCCTAATGGAGTCTCTTCTTAACTTGATTCTATCTGCAAAGACCCCATTTCCAAATAAAGTCACATTCAGAGGTTAGGACTTTCAGGGGACACAGTTCAACCCATAACACGCTAACATGGTGGCTGAGGCTGACTAGACAAGGTACAACATAAAGACTTGGAAGAAATAGATACTTGGTCATTGAGATGACCAAAATATATTCTCCAGATACATCTGGTCTTCATCCACAGTTGCTGAAAATGTGTCGGAACCATAGAAGTGACATGGGTGTCTTGTTACCAATGAAGGCGATTTTTGGTGTCAGAACTGAATTGAAATATCAAAAACCCCGCTGGTGTCTAAAAATTGCTTGGTACTGGTGGGGGGTGGGGAGAACCTCCACATACATTGGACTTGGAGCTAGGAACCCAAGAAGACCAGGAAAGGATGCTAGGCCTGTGGCAAATAGCAAGAGCATTGTCCAATGGGCACTAGATTACCTGGGTTCAAATTCCAGCTGCTCCTACCCATGGATCCCTCTGTAACATGTTAACCTCTCTAGAATTTAGTTTCCTCATCTGAAAAAAATGGGGGAAATAATAGTATCTGACCTGGAAGATTTTTGTGAAGAGTAAATGAGTAAGTACAGAAAAAGCACCCAGCACAGTGCTTAGCACCGAGAAAGCTCCCACGTGCTCCTCAGGCACCTCAAGTCTGACATAGCTACCCTCTAAGCCATCAAGTCCTCTTCCTGTCTGCTGTATTTCTAGGGGTGGCTCAGACCCCCTGTCACCCTGACCCAAAGTCTCAAGGTACACCTGTCTTTCCCCCAGCCAGTCAATGACTAGTCCTGCCAGCACTCCCACATCTCTACCTCCAGACCTGCTCATATCCCACCTCTCAAGTCCATTACTGTCCCATGTCAAAAGCAAAGTCACAGCCACTTATTCTGTTATGACACCAGACCCCCAGCCCCACGAAATCCGTCTTGTTCACCATCAGAATCCCTTTCATTCATGTATTCATCTTGTCACCCTCCTCCTCTGAACCTCCCTCTACTTAACAAATGTCTTTAGGAAGTGATTGCCAGTTATTTAGTGTTTTCAAACCAGGGTCCATGAACACTCCACAAGAACTTCTTTTTTTAATTTATTTTTTAAGAACTTTTCTTTTTTAATTTTTCATTTTAAAGTTAATCATTTAAAAAGTCATAGACGCATATTGTGGACCTAGTTCCACCACTTAATTTTAGCACCTAGATTTGCTTTTGTGTTTCCATCAAGTTGGCACCAATCAGTAAACCCAGTAAGAGATGAGGCAGATGGATGTGGCCAGGCACCTTCATACCAAGGGAAAATCCAATAACCTCACCAGCATTTGCAGAGGTTTCATAGTAGACTGAACAGAGTTATCATGAATACCTAGCAAAAAAGCTGTACTGAACTCAAAGACTCCACGCTGCTGCACCACACTGCATTACAAGTAACTGTCCCTCAGCAAAACAATGTCTAGCATATTAAATTAATGTGATATATTTGTAATATTTTTGCTTGTCAATGTTTTAAGTTTTACTTGTAAATTCAACTTGATTTGTATGGCTATTAATATGGCCATAAGGTTCCTATACTTAGTTTTTTGTTTGAACACACTTAAGTATCATTATAATAATAAAAATAATTTAAATAAATTCTAGGGGTTCATAATTATTCTTTCTTTTTACAGGTGTCCACATTACTGAGTTTTGAATAGTACCCTCCTCATTTAGTCCCAATTAAACAAAATAATGTATATTAATGGCCAATAGCAGCAATAGATGAATACAAATCTTAAAAAGGAAATCAATTTTATAATTAAGCACATAATAATACAGGTGATATACAAATTAATGAATCAAAGCAAATGATGAAATGTTGGGCAAACATGGGGATTTTTTTTTTTTTTTTTTTTGAGCTACCTGTGATCTATGCAAAAGCAGTAAGAATCCACAAGAGGGTGCTCTAGCAAGGTAAGTTCACTGAGTATTAGCTCTGATTCTGAAAATACAGGCCCCTGTTAATATGTTTTCTACTCCCTCCTCAGCAACCCCACCCCAGGCATTTCCAAGCAATAATAAGTTCTACAAAACAACATGTCAAAATTGCTCACCTATGGTGATCTGGCTGACACAACTGTAGTAGCTGCCTGTCGTCGCAGAGGAAAGGTTATAACTCCCACTGCTCACATCTCTGTCTGCTGAAAAAAAAAAATAAAAGAGAAGGTTGATTACACCCTGGTAGATACCATGAACACAGCACAAATAAATGAGTGCTGGTAGGCTATCCGGCTCCCTGTTCTGAGACGTCTCAGGCGCCTTCCTTAGTTCGCTCATTGATGCTTAGCTAGTGCTCAGTGCCAGGTGCTTGGAACACCCAACAAACATCCCAGACTGTTGCCCCACACAGGCAATCTCAGTTGGGCGCCACTATATATATATATATAATTTATATACACTTGACATGTGTATATAAACAGACGGGAAGAAGCAAGCTGAGAGGCAGAGAGACTCCTTTCTGGGGCCGCCGCAATCATCCCGCAATCATGACAAGTGAGGGCAGCCGGGCCACGGGGCAAGTGCTGCTGGGGACACAATAAAAGTGGATACGGTGCCCTTCGGGGCTGAAGGTACAACAGCCCGCACCGAATTGTGAGCAGAAAATGTTCTAGGTGCAGAAACCCAAACACTCCACGGACACAGCATCTTAGTATTCTCCTCCACATCGCATCGCGCATGAGGTAGGACAGGGTAGGCATCACCCCCGTCCGCCCCACCCCAGTCTCTGACGGGAAGGCTGAGAGGTCCCCGGGCCCCAGGCTCACACCAGGCTAGAATGGAGCCCACATCGAGATCAGAATGACTTCAAATTGTGTATGAAACACAGCAGGGCAAGTGGTTTTAAAATATCAAATAAATATATATTTTCTAAGATAAAACTCTACCAGGTTAGAGACAAAGAGTCATTACGATAATGGTTACCAAACTGATCTAAAAGAACTATTTGAATATTATGTAATATTTGGAAAACCCTGATCTATAAAATGGTGAAAATCAAAGGTTTGAGGGGAAGAAATAATTATTAGGAGTTAAGCTAATTGTGCTCAAAGAGAAGGGTTTACAGAAACATTCTGAGAGTCAGATTTTAATGAGACCATGATGTGGACCGGGGTCAAGAAGATGGTATGGTGTGTGAATGCCCTTAGAAGGAAAGAACAGCAGGGACGTGGACAGAAGGAAGGAAATGAGAAGCATCTGCAGGCATCCCTAATGTGCCCATGGTTTCAAAGCAGTTGGGAAACATTAACAAAGCAGATGGTGAGCCAGAGGGCAGAGAAATGGTAGTAGGACCCTCAGAAGGCACATCAAGGCCACTGTAGGTCCACAGACAGGAAGGTAAAATGTTAAAAAAAAATGTATATTTTAAAACTATTTTTAATGTGGGGAAAAATAATTTCAGCAAGTGCATGTGGCCACATTCTCCTCTAAGAAACATTCCCAGAGCATCCGCACTCTCTAGGGTATTTCTGGAACCTCAGACACACCCCCACCAGCACTGAGCAGGAAAGACCACACTGGTTCACACACATCTAAACCGCGGGCTTGTCAAGGGCACAGCCACTCACTATTCAATTTGCGATTTCCAGAACTTAGTGCTGTGCCTGCCATCAGGTGAATCTTTAGAACATGTTCATTCGTTGAAAGAAAAAAAAAAGGACGCATGAAATTTAAAAAGAAATAAACAAATGACTATTTCCCTTTTCTGTTAGTATCCTTCATTAGAGGTTGCTGAGATCAGAGGAAGAACAGTGGGCAGGGAGTCCGCAGGCCTGTGTCTGAAGCCCCGTTCTGCTGCACATAAACTCTCATAAATTAGTCAAGCAGTTGGCCGTTTCTACTTGAAAATGGTGACAATAATGCTTATCTCACTTTTTTTTTTTTGGTGGTGGGTGGGTTGATGGGATATGGTTAATACAAATAAGTAGGCTACACAAATGCATAGTTAGCAAGTAATTCAGTATATGTTTGTGGAATTGGCTGAATCACCAAAATCCAGACCTAAAACATATCTAACTGCTCTAAGGTTGTCATTTCTAATTCTTTGTAAACCACTTGCTAATGATCTGTCCTTAAAAGATTTTTGGAAGGGAGGAGAACTGCAAGGGAAAAGGTCAACGGCATCAAAGGTGATATATAAATAAGTATATATAGAGAAAAATTCACAAGCTTAGAAGTGGCTATGCATGGGAGGAAGAGGAAACAAATGAAGGAGAAAAGTGTACTTAGAAATCGGCAATCAACAAAGAAGCAGGATGTTGAATAAGGAATGAATGCTTGGGAAGAGGCCATAAATAAAACTTAATGGTTAAACTACTGAAATTTGAATAAAAGCTGAATGTTAAAACTAGGGCATTATTTTGGTGGCAATATTCTGAAAGACTCAAAGGGCAAAAGTATAAAGACTTGTGGCAATTATGGCACAAGTTACTGCATTCTATGTAACAGAAGGTGCTTCCCCTCTATAGGAATTAAAATTAAAATGCTAGAGTTTTTTGAGGATAGGGTCTAAATATCTATTTAATCCTATAAGGCCCTATTGTAGGTAAAGAAAAAAAATCAGGTAACTAGTGGGAAAATTTGAGACTGTGAATGAGATTAATAAATCTTGTGGGTTTTGGGGTCAGCATCTACATTAGACAACCTGGCTCTAACCCTTGGGCACATCACTTCATCCATCTGTAGCTCTGTTTCCTTGTATGTATGATGAGATAATGAAGACACTTACCTTGTAAGGTAGCACATACAAGGTGTTCAATTAGTGTAGGCTATGATTTATTTTGTACTTCGAGAGAACAGAGGATAGCCACAAAATGGAATGCCATACAGCAAAGAAAATAAATGAAATAAAGCTACACAAAATATTATGGGTAGATCTCACAAACACTGTTGAATGAAAGAAGCAACCCCAAAACAATACATGATCCTACTGATGAAAATTTCCACCATAGAACTAAATTATATCCTTTAGAGATGCATATATGGATGGTAATACTGTAGAGTAACAAAAAAAATTAGGACAGAAGTCAGCATGTGGTTCTGTGCAGTAGACAAGGCCCATCTCTGACTCAGGAGAAGGTATGGGTAGGTGGGTAGGTTCTGCAGGACTGGAAATATTCTGTGCTTTGACTTAGGTAGTGGTCACACAGTACTCCTTTTATAAGTACTCATTAAACTTTAAATTTCTCTCTCCCCCATCCGTAGTTATGCTATGACTCACAGTAATTTCTTTAAAAGAAATAAAGAGGGGCAGAAATCATGACAGGGCAAACCAGGGATGCAAATTCTATAAAAACATCTAAGGAAAGGAGATGGTGGTGGAATCAGACAACACCAGTAATTGAGTACTGGCTCTTTACCAGGCGCTATGCTAAACATTGATTATTTCATTTACGTCCATATTTCACGTAAAGCTTCAAAACAGCTCTTTTAAGGTATGTATGGTTATTCCACTCTACAGATGAAGAACTAGAGGTTCACATAATTAGGGAACGTGCACATACTCATACCTCTGAGAAGTCATGAGCCTGGAATTAAAGCCCAGGTTTAGTCCTACGTGAGAAACTATTTGAGGACAGAGGGGAAGACAGAAGGAGGGCAGATTAATATCACAAGCTCAGATGGATTCCTCTGGTATCTGGTGCTAAATCTTTGACGGTCATTTATCTGATGTGCTAAGCATTGAGGTTCTACAGGGAACAAGGTGGACATCATCTTGTGTGTTTCTGTTAACAGAAATGTTGTGACCAAACTAACACACTTTTTTTTTTTTTTGGTCTCAAATTATTTTGGGTATACTCCTCAACAGAATGCTCATGTAATAAAATAAAACATCACCCATTTCAACACTCACTCTATCTTACTTTCATCTTAACCACAGGAGAGAATAAAGGAAGCACTGCACCTATTTATTCTTTCCACTAGCTGCAGAATTCTAGGAAATACGTAGGCAAACCTAAACAAAAATTTTCGATATAAAATTATCATTATAATGCCTCATTTGGGAGATTTAAGAACAAAGAATAGAACTAAAATACTAAATAACAAAAGTATATGAGCCAGGAGTTGGGTACTCAAAGTCAAAGGGCTATTCAGGGGAGAGGTCAACATATTAGAGTTAAACAAAGTGTAATGAATAAGTATAGGATTTGTTAGGTATGATGTAAGTGAAAGTAGAAGAGTAATTATTAAAACAACAGAAATGGACTGTATTTCCAAACCAGTTTATCCTGCTCAAGGGAGAAACAGACACATGGTGGGGGAAGAATGAGAGAGGGGATTTAACAATTAAAAAAAAAGTTAACTTAGAAAAAGGAAACAAATTGGAATAAAGCATAGGAATAAAAAAACAAAACAAAGAAATACAGTGTAAGATGCAAGAATTCAGTTCAAATAGATTAGCAATCACAATACATGTAAATGGTCCAAATTTGCTATTTAAGAGATTGTGAGAAAGATTTCTTTTAAAAAAAATGCTATTTATAAAAGAAATGCCTAAAACATAGGCATACAGAAATGTTAAAAGTAAAAGATACAAAAAAAAAAAAAAACAAGCAAATACTAACCAAAATAAAGCCAGAGTAACTATGCTATTTTTAGATTAAAAAGGCTTTAAGGCAAAAAGCATCGTTAAGGATACAAAGAGTCAATTAATAATGATAAAAAGTTCAAGCTCAATGCCTCAGGAAGATACAAAAAATATTACATCTGTGCTTAAAATAAAATAACCTCAAAATACATGAAGCAAAAATTAATAGAACTGCAGGAAGAAACTGACAAATCCACCAGCATATGGTGGTGGTGGATTCAACACACACTAACTGGTTGAATAAGCAAAAATTTAGTAAAAATAAGGAAAATTTAAGGTCATACAACACTTGAGCATCTTATTAAAATGAAAAAATAATAAAGATCTTGATTTTGTAAGTCTTGGGTGGACCTAAATTTGGCTTTTCTTTTCTTTTTGTTTTTTAAAGTTTTACTGAGATAAAACTGATAATTGTATTTTGAATAGACTTTTAGCTGGTGCCAATGTTGCTGGTAGAGAGACTCCAGACTGAGGTAAAGCCCTCTCCTGGAATCCACAAAGCCTGGGAAAACATCTCACCACACCACCAACAACAACAAAAGGATGCGGATTTTTTTAAAAAGGAAAGACAATGTTTTCACTAAACCCTCAAAATCGTATCATAAATCTTCTTGCACACATGAACAGATGAAACAAGAATTCACCAAAAAGACAAATGATACGTAACTACTGACTATACAATAATAAACACCCTACAATTCCTTTCATAACTATCCACACTAGTGCACTGGAAATACTATTTCATTTTCAAAATACATATTTCTCACTTAGCATGAGCTACCTACTGCATCTGATTTTTTTAAATCACTTTAAATTGTTTATAAGAGGTTCTAGAGAAGCTACTAGTAAAAATAAAAAAAAATACCCACATAATGATATGTGTGTATGTACATAGGCCTCAGAAGTATTGGTGTGATTTATTACATGTTTGCTGTATATTTTAGAGGCTTACAGAAAAGTTAATATTCAAGACCCGCCCTTTCTGCCAGGCCATAGGACCTGCCTATCATCAGCTAATCTCCCTGGGCTACGACTTCCTCCCTTTAGTCGTGACTGAAATTCATGCATTCAAAAATGTGTCGGCTGCCACCACATACAGGGGACACAGGCTAGCCCCAGGTAGGAACTGGTGCCTCCAGGGGTCGAACTGGTGCCTCCAGGGGTCTCACTGAGGTGCTGATGAATCATTTAAGGGCAGAAAGTGTATTTCTACTCAATGCAGCCCTTCCCATAAACACAGATCTCTTTACCACTACAATTAAAACAACCAATCGTCGTGCGGGATGCTAAATGGCGAATAGGGCTTTCTGTGTTTTCATAAAATGTTTGCATTTGTGCTTTCATGTGATTTTTGCAACAGCACGAGGAGACCATCAGGGCAGGTACCGGTTGTAAACGTACTAGCAGCAGCCTCTGTATCACCCATGGAACCTGAGTTAGACCCAAACCCCTGGAGGGCAGAGTTATCCTTTATTCATCCCGTGCCATAGTGCCTGGCTCTGCCTAATGCATAGAAGGCACAAGGAATGTTTGTCAAGGCCTCTAGCAGGCTTTCAAATACTTTAATCACCGTTCCTGAATTTTAAACACTGTGCCCGATACTCATTATCTCAGCTTCCCTTTGATTCCACTCTCACAGTCTCCACAGTGGCAAAAGCCCTTTCATGAGCTCTAATTAGACAAAAGTCTTTCCTTTCTTTCCGCCTTTACCTATGGGACTCCGTGTTGAAAATCCTATATTCTGTTTTCATTTTTCCCAGAAGGTAAAGATCCATTTCTCATTAGGACAACATAAGATTCGTGAAAACAGGCAGTTTTCGTTTTTTGTGTACCTCCAGGACCTACAACAGTGCCTGACACACAGTGAGCACTCAAAAAACATATGTTCTTTTGTTCTAGAAACTTCCTTAGTTGCCGTGAACCGTGTGTCTAGGGGGATGTTCTAAGAGAAAACTCCACATGGCTATGACAAAGAACGAAATGTTTGAAAGGAAAAGATTAAAATACTTCTTCACAGGATCAAAATGAAATTTTAATTTAACCTCACCCCCAGAAAGAGGCTTTTACAATGCGAAGGCTGAAGGTCAAAGAATAGTGTGTACCTGCTTGGCTGCAGCTTCTTAATCAAAAGGATCCTAACCGATGTTGACCATGAGTGTCTGGATCACATAGTAACAAGCATGCCAGGTGGTGGAGGGCAAAAATAAGTCATCAAATACCTCCTTGGATTTATTTTGTAAATAAAGCCTGAGTCCCAGGTAGTTTGCCTGCATCTGATTGTACCAAATGGTGTAGGATGCTTTTTGCCTTTTGCTTATTCCTCTTTTCCCAAAGGTAAAAGTTACTTTGCCTGTCATCTGCAGTGGGGAGATGAGTTTTTAAAAACTTGTGTGCAGTGTACTGCCCCTGCCACGGTCCATCCATCCCAAAGGTTGAATGGCCAAGTTGTGATTGCCTGTCGCAGGTCGGGTACCATGCAGGGCACCCGGAACACAGAGATATAGGATACACAGCCATGTCCTCTGGGATTTTACAGCACACAGAAGACCTGGGTGGGAGAAAACTCACCCTGAGACCTCCTGGGGAAGGGGGCAGGGGGGAAGGGGGCAGAGGTGGGGGGCAAGGGGCAGGAGGAGGGACGTGGCCTGGTAAAGGAGGAGGTGGTGTGTTTCAGAGGTGGGGCCAAGGGCCAGACCCTGAGGAAGCCTGGGGTTATCAGTCATGCCCCCCCACCCCCTGCCCCTAGACAGGGGTGCTGGGACCTGGAAAGGTGTAGTCAGCTCCCCAAGGCCCTTGGTAACCAGGACCCCTAGAGAGGGAGGAGGGCTGTGGTGGCAGGGGCAGGAGGAGATGGGAGCAGGGGGTAAGGGGCCAAAGGGGACCAGGGGCACAGAAACCAGCTGGGAAGAGCCCCTGCTGTCCGAATGTGCCACGCGGACGGGGAACACGGTGAAGGACAGACAGGTGTCCGAAGAGGAACCTCGGCGCCTTAGAGGCTGAGTGCATGCGGGTGAGACTGCCAGGGCTCTGAGTCCTCCCGGTGCACCCAGCACAGGACCCACAGCACCCCGGCCACCGCCCCGTGGCACGAACGAGGACACTGAGCCCCATGAGCGGAATTCCTTTGCCACTGTACCGTTATTACGTTCCCGGGAGGACTCAGACGGGGCTGCAGGATTGTGGCCCAGGTGCCTACATGGAGCGCAGTGGCCCTGGCCAACCCCAACAGGTCACCGCCTCCCAGGGCCGCCCCAATGCCCCCTGCCACCTCTCCTCCACCTCTGTTGGCGCAGCTGTCCCTCCCGGCAATGCCCCCTAACTCGTCCCCTCTCCTCCACCTCCGTTGGCGCAGCTGTCCTTCCCCGCAATGCCCTCCTCCTCCAAGACCTCTTCGTCCCCCCACTCCGGCCCACAACCACATTATAAGTCTTAGGTCAGAAATGTGTCTCCTCAGGTGGAGAAATACAGAGATCTCCCTGGTTCAGGCCCCCCTGGGTCGGGCGAGGGCCTGGCATGCAGTTTGAGCCCAGCAGCCAGGCAGCTGGAGTCATTCTAGGGAAACAGGAACGGGAGGGGTTCTGTTTTGAATACTTGAGCTGCTAACCTGCAGCTGGGCACACAGGCACGGCCCCCTGGAAAGGTGATCTGAGCTGTGGATTTCCACTGAGAAATCACCCCAACAAAGGTAAGTGAGAGGAGGGGAAACTCCTCTCACCCTTCCTCTGCCTCATTTCACGCGCCTGTTGCAGTGATGAGGCTTGGTTTTCCTGCCCCCCTCCCATGCCCTCTTCTAATCACAAGTGCTGGACTTCTGGTCACCCCTAGACTCTTAGCCTTCGCTCAAGCCATGCCTTCCACCTGGAATTACCCACACACACATCTGTTCCTTTTCCTCTCTTCCTAATAAAAATTGCATCATCCACTGAACAGATATTTGTTAGCATACATGTTACAGTTACTGATTACCTGCATCTCATTTCACATTTTTGGAATATATAAGTCTAGATGGCTGTCTGAAAGTAAAAATGCGTGCTAAAATACAGAAAGAACAAGTTCCAATGTAGGATCAAAAATGCATATTTAGATGGGAAGCTAATGAGGTTTACTGGAGGCTGCTGCTAATGAAATGCATACACAAGCTAAATTTTTCTCTCAGGAACCTAAAACATACAGTCTACAGTATAACTGTACATTCTCTTGGCAGCCCCTGTGCTAAAGATAGGACTTAAGCATTTATTAAGTCAGTCAAATGAATATAAAAATCGAACCCTATAAATTCTGGGCAAGAAACTTAGATCATCCCCCATCGTGACAGCTAAACCCAAATCCAACAGAACTGAAAGGGAACATTCTTTTTAAAACAGTTCAGTTGTCAGAGAGATGACTTGTAGAAGGTTCCAGAGCTGGACCAAGCTCTCATCAGATAATGATCTCAACAGCATTCCGTGGGTGAGGAATATACTGAATGTGCTCAAATTTGTTCTTCCTTAACAAGTTCACTAGGATGGGAACCCCGACGGACTAACTTGTCTTGTCACGTCTTGAGTCAGTTTGCCTTGGGCCAAAGAATGAACGTGTACTTTGTTGGTCAAATACATTCACTACTTTATGGATATGGAAGGAAGAAGGGTGTTAAGAATATATTTAAACAAGCGCAACTTCTAATTGATATATAGTCACTGAAATCTGTTTCGGTTCCCTTTAAGGTCCTAAAGAGAAACCTGTGTAATTTTTAGCTGCCAGAAAAAAATGATCTACCCCTTTAATTACTGAAATATACTTGCTTTTCAAAACCAATTTCATGACTTCTGACTTCATTTTCTCTACCTGGGTGCCCAGTTAAGCTTTTAAAGTTTCTAGACATTTAAAGAACTGATTATCACCATCACTGACAGTATCCACAGGGGAGCATGTGAAATCTAACACGGTGGATCCCTCTGATAGAAGAAGGTGTAAAAAGAGATGTCTGGCAACAAAGACGCAAAAAAAAAAAAAAAAAATCAGAATGTTGGATTATGCCCAGATGGTAACCTAAGAATGACAATGTTATGTGTACAACCTACAGCAGGAGTAAGAACAATTCACAGTCCAACAGAAGATGCACTAAGTTTAAAAAAAAAAAAAAGCCACTAGTATGCAATTCGTAATCTTTTCACAATTCCTTATCAGTTCACAAGGATCAACTGCAAACCCTCAGAGCCACCTGAGTGATCATTTTAAAACAGTTTAGATCTCCCCCCTCCCCCCAAAAAAGACTGACCCATTTAACCTTGGGAAAATGGCAGGGGACATCCCTGGCCTGGAGATGAAGCCTCCAAACAGAAAAGCAGCAAATTCCCTCCCACCAACCCCGGGCTTGGAGAGGTCCATGCACAACATTCTCCAACAATTCTCATTACCTTCATGTATAAAACTCCCAAAACTAGATGTTAGCACACAGCAACTGATTGCAAGCCAGGGGAGGGTGGGGGGAGACTGCTTGGGTTTCAGCCTCCTAGTACCCAATCTCTGCCGAAATCTCTGAAAGGTCTACAGAGAATTGCTTTTTCGTACAAAAGCAGTAATGTTAATAAAAGGGGGAAAAAAAAAAAAAAAAGCCTTGCTGGCTTCCCCAGTGCCCTGGGATTTCCAGGTGAGCTGGAAACCTTCATACTGTGATTTTGCTTTCCTCGGAATTCTGCAATGCCTTTAAAGAAATAATACAAATATATATTTCTTTAGTCAAAATGGGAGGGGAGGAGTGGGAGAGTAATGCCTTCTATGTCCATGAAACTTATTTCCAAGCTGATTTTCTTTTTGCCTTAAAAACATATTCGGGTGCATATTATTTTAACCCCATACATGGCATCTGTCAGGGGGCTGTTCTCATGGCTCATTTAAAGATGGAGAAAAACAAGATCAAAAAAGTTTAAATAACTCGCCCAAGGTCAGTCGGGGACAGGACAGACGCTCCCTGAACGCCGACCTCCTACCTCCAGCCTCGCTCCCCTGGAAGCGGACTTGACACCCTTCCCCGCGGCGCGCGCGCGTCCGAAGCCCCGAAGCCGCCCGGCACCTACCGGTTAGGCGTGTGTGCGGCCTCCGGCGCTCCGCGGACCGCCCCTGCCCAGATGCGGGGCCCGGGCGCCCGCCCACGGGAGCCGCACCCCGGAGCGCCCCCCGCCCCGCCGCCCCGAGAGCCGCGGCCGCGCACCGTCACCGTGGGCCGCCAGGGAGGCCATCCGCGCTCGCGTCCCGCGCAGGGGGCCCCGGGCGTCGGCAGGAGCGGCTGCCTGCGCGCCTCGGCCCTGGACGGCGGGAGCCCGGCCCCGCGAGTGCATGCGCTCGGCTCCCGCGGCGCCCGGCCGCCCCGCTCCTGGGCATGCCCAGTCGGCCCGCAGGGCCCCGGCCCGGGTGGCCGCGGGGACGAGCGCACCGAGGGCGCAGACGGCCAGCCGCGCGCCGGGTCCCCGCGCTCCGGGTCCTCGCGGGGATTGAACCCGCGCGGGAGGGCGGGCGGCAGGGAGGGGAGGAGCGAGGCGAGCAGTGGGAGGCGCCGGGCGCGCGGCGGCTGCGGCCGGGAGGGCGGGCGGGCCCGGGTTGGGTCCCCTCCAAGGGGGCGCCCCTCCGCGTGGGGGTGACCGGGCGACGCGGCAAACGCGCGATCGGGGAGTCCCGAGCGGGCCACGGCCTCGGGACCGAAGCTCCACGGGACGCCTGGGGACGCAGGGGGTGGCACCGACCGCCCGTGACCCTCGGGCGCGACTCCCAGCCTAGGGGACCCTGTCGAGGAGGGGCTGCCTCCGAGGCCTGTGGATTTTTGTGAACCAAGTCCTTCACCGCTAAGTACAGACTTCTGACCTGAACAGCCAGACCTGTGCCAGCACATCACCCCGTCACCCTGCTTGGGGCGTTTGTCTCCCCACGGGGCCGTGGCTGGCGCCCGACCGCGCACCCGCTGCCCCTGCCTCCATCCGGGCGCGAGCCGGTGCTGGTCGAGTGACTGACCGCGGGCGGCGCTCCCAGCCCCCGCCCCGAAGCCCCGCCATCCCGCGCCGCGGGCTCTGCCTTAGGGACCCCTTCAGGGTCCGGGGTGGCGCGGGGACAGAGACCGGGAAGCCGGCGGCTCCCGGGGCACGGGGGGGCGGGGGGGGAATAAACGCGGAGGCCGCCCGGCGACCCCTCGGGGTCGGGAGCACCCGGGTTTTTGCAGGTCCCCGCGAGTGACCCGGGCCTGCCCTGGCCTGGTCGCGATTCCCGGGCAGCGTGGTCGCCGGGAATCGCGGCCCCGGAAGCCGCCCGCGGCCAACACCTCGGCTGTTGACTGCGTTTGGGGTTGTGCCGACTCGGGCGAGGCACCGGGAGGGCAGAGAAGTCTGGCGACCGTAGCGCTGGGCTCTCCTCGGGCAGCTTCCCGCGCCCCCGCCCTGGGCGCCCCAGCCCTGGCCACCCCGCCCTGGGCGCCCGGCTCCCCGGGAGGGCCGCGACGCGGCAGCAGGTGACCCGCGCTGGGGCTGCGGCTGACACACCGGTGCCCGCACGTCGTCCCCGGGGGCGCAGCGGGTGAGCCATCCCAGGAAAAGAGTGCACAGATCTGGTAGTTTCAGCGGGCGCCGTCAACCAACCCCCAGCCAAGGACCCTGGGTCCAGAGGCCCTCTCCGGGCCTTCATCTTCCCCACCTGTAAAGTGGGGATGCCCATTGTTACTGCCCATCTCACAGGACGACAGGTGGGCTTAGGTGGATGCAGGCCGTATGGTCCTGCTCTCCGTATGGTTTCAGCTCTCTGAGGCTCTCATGGACACTCCTCCTGCCTTGAACTTGCCTCCTGAGAGCCCACACCCCGCCCCCTCCAGGTCTCTTCAGCCTCTGGCTCCTCCTGGCCCCACACTGAATTGCCACCCCCAAGTCCAGAGCAATGTGGAAACCTGACCCAGATCCAGGAGGAGGAGACTGGTGGCGCCCAGACACGGGCTTCGGAGCAGGCCGGTCTCCCTCACTGTGCCCCAAGCCCCTCCCGGCCTCAGCAGCCAGTCACACCCCCATCCCCCCACTCCCCCACCCACCGACGCCCCCCTTGCACCGCCATCACCCCCCTCCGTCTCCCCCCCCCCCCCCAGCTCCTTAGCACCTGAGGCCAGGCCCTGAGGTCAGCCTGTTCTACCTCCAGGGACTGCTCTGTGTCACTGCTGGGACCCAAGGATATTTGCAAGTTGTCTTCTGACTTCTAGCTTCCCTTTCCCTTTACCTCCACATTTTAGCTCAGGTAGGGTCACGAAGAAGGACGATCAAAATGAGTTACAAATTGCAGTTTAATTCTTCTTGGCAGCTCTTTATAATTAGCAAGAACTAAAATGTAGTGTCTAGTTAATTAACCTCTCTTAAGGCCACCTGAACCTCTGCCCACATAATACTACTCCAAGTCCTTGAGCTATTCAGTGCCCTCAATAAAATTAATATTGAAAATATTGGGCTTCTTGGTTGAAGAACTGATGGACAAATACACCTTAGATTTGCTAAGCACCCTGCGTTGTCAGGTGCAGCAGGAGGTCTTTAAGCAGCCTCCTATCTTCTGGGTCTGCAGCAGCAGGGATGGTCCCCCTACCTCCCATTCTCCAGAACAAAGGCCAACAAAGAATTATGATACTGTCATGGAGCACAGGCTATTAAAGAAGGATTCACAGATGACTTCAACCAAGGAAGTGACATTTGAAAGATGAGGTTCAGGATTTGTGTTGTCGCCAGTAAAATTTCTTAAAGACAAGCTTGTCATTCAAATTTTCTTATGTTTTATTCATTCACCATGTTTTCAGGAGTAAAATATGAACTGCCACACCTTGATGAAAGCTGTGTTCTAAATCTTCTCAGGAAAATGCTTTTTGTTTAGATGATAGGCTGAGGAAAATTAGTTCTCCCCTTTTCAGTGTGCTCTGAACGGGAGCTATTTGACTCACCATGCATAGCCTGAATGGGACTATATGGCATTTGACAATGGAAGAGGGTGACTCTCTGCAATTAACATTTTTAATAACATTTTAATTCTGGAGTTTAGTAACTACTCAGCAAATACTCATTTTTAGACTATTGCATGTGAAAAGTCATTTAGTGTTTATTTGCCCATGATCAGTTTGGCTTTAGAATTTGGTCCATTATCAAAGATTTAATAAACTGGACATTTTGAACTATTGCTGCTATTGACTGATCAAAGCTTTTGATATGGCCCTACCTCCTTTGTATTACTGTGACACTTAATACACTTGGATAATCCTTATTATGGCATTATGGCATCATATTACAATTTGTCTATTTGTCCAACCATCTCCCCACTGGAAGGCAGGGAACATGTCTTATATTTCAGCATATCACAATACCTGACCCATGATTTGGCCCATATTAGGTATTTGAGAAATATTTTTTTTAATTTTTTTTTAATTTTTTATTTATTTATGATAGTCACAGAGAGAGAGAGAGAGAGAGAGAGAGAGGCAGAGACACAGGCCGAGGGAGAAGCAGGCTCCATGCACCGGGAGCCCGACGTGGGATTCGATCCCGGGTCTCCAGGATCACGCCCTGGGCCAAAGGCAGGCGCCAAACCGCTGCGCCACCCAGGGATCCCTTGAGAAATATTAATTGAACCAATAGGTGTGAGAGGAAAAAAATGTTTGACCAAGGGGGAAGGGTTGTTGGAAAAGGGTCAGTGCTTAGGAGACCTGAGTGGTAGGTAAGTTTATTCCAAAGATCTCAATCATCTTCCTGACTCAAGAAAGACTATTGCATGAAACCATTTAACAGCACACTTGGGCCAGGCCAGAGAGCTCTGTGAGAACTGCAAAGTCTATTCTGTTGAGGCACAAACAAATGAAGTTCTTCCTGGAACTGGAGAGTTGGACAAGGATCCATAAGTGGGCTTCATGAGTTCCCCCCAAAATTACATTCAAAACTGGTTGTATATGCACATTCTTTTCTGGGATGGGGAGAGGATCCATAATTTTCATCAGATTTTTAGTGGTAGGCCTGATCCAATAGAGATTTTAAAAATCAACAGATGCCAAATATTTTACAACCAAAACATAGTCTTTAAAGAAAACTAATTACAGCAATGGAGAATTATAGCTATATATTAGATTCTTTTGCTATAACAGTAATGGTCCCCTTAGATCCATGCTTTAATTTGCTATGCCTGAAAAAAATATATAGATAAAATGAAATAACTTGTTTTTCAAAATTCCAAAATTAAACAAATTTATATTATATGAAGCATTTAGCCCTTCGTGGTTAAACCTGGAGTTTTTAAATGAAAATGCAAAATTCCCAAACTGTTTTTCTGAAACGAAACAAAAACAAAAACCCAGTAACATAAGAGGTCAAAGAAACAGATACACCAAGTTCACGTTTTAGGACTTTAAATTAATGTTTATAACACATTCTTATAAAATTTGGCAAATTTCTAACATTGAATGGTACAATTATTTACATATGTTATAATTAATTGCATATATACATATTCATTTATATATATATTTAAGCAAATATAGAAAACCCTATATATTTATATATTAATAATACATATATAGTCTTAACCAATATTAAGGCTAACAAAATAGATACTACTGGCCATTTGACAGGGAAACTGAGTCATAGAGTGACTAACTGTTAGTAAGGGATGAACCCAATACTTGAAACCAGATTCCAGAGCTCAGGATATCCTGTTCCCAAATGTTGTTGAATATACATAAACTATCTGATTGTCTTGTTTTCTGAATCTTCTCTTTAAAATATCTTTTTTTTTCATACTTTTTTTCTTAAGAAAAAATGGGTAAGTTGCACTGAAAGATAGGTATAATAGTCTAGCAGAGGCCAGGTAAGGTTTTCCTAAATACATCAGGGCCAGCCAGTCAAATCACACTGCAGAAGTAAATATGAACAGTGAGTTCTTATCTCAAAGAAGAGAATAGATTATTTGATTTCTGGCTTCCTGGGTCTCCATTTCTCAAATGTCATGAAAATCTTGCTTCAATTTATAACAGAAAAACTTGCCGGTACTATGTGTTTGGAGTCTGCTTCATGCATTTCGTCCTTATATGAATGCCTTTCATAACATATCACGCTAATTATTGTCATGACAACTTAACTGAATATATGAAAAAAATACAATTTGCTTTTAGAGGACACTGCCTTTTTATCAAATCCCATGCATTAATGCACAGAAAATTTATTATAGGATCCAAGCACATGTACCTTAAATGCGCTTTACATTGTTATATAAATGACAATTTTTTTCTGAAAACAGACACATGTATCTCATCCTAAAGTTCTGAGTGTTGCAATAGCTGTATGGGTGAAATATTCAGGTCCATTTTATTGGGATGCAGTTTGATCTACCTTATTTTAAATTCATATTTATGAAAAACATTGCCACAAACTTCCATCTCAATGTGAAAAGCCAAAATGTCTACATTAAAAAACTATTTCCTGTGTCCCAGAAAGCAACCTTCGAAAATATTACCTTTCAGATCTTCAGTGACACCATTAAATAAAAGTCCTATGTGCCCAATATTCCCTCTGAAGTTTGTCCATCAAATGGTCTCTCTGACATGGAATAGGATTATGCGGGACTTGTGTTGTCCAGATCAGGAGAAGAGGAGCTTGACCAAATTTGCTAGATGATAAACTATGAAAAGATAGGATTTAGGTATTTTTCTATATTTCACCCATGGTGCTTTTCCCAGTACTCTATATGGCAGGAGCCCAATCAATGTTTCTTGCTTAGAGACTCACAAAAGGTCAGAGCTATAAGGAGATTTAAAAACAAAAACAAAAACAAACAAACAAACAAAAACAAAAAAAACCACTGGTTTTGGGGTCAGCCTGAGTTCCGATTCCAAATTCCTCCACTTATTAGTTGTGTGACCTTGGGCAAGTAACCTAATGTAGGCCTCAGCTCCTCATCTGTAAAATGGGGATAATAATAATAGCTAGAGCATAGGATTGTCGAGGGTGTTGAATCAGTTAATAGAGTTCTTTAAAACAGTTCCCCATAGATGTTAACCCCTATGATTATGTCCAGTTTTCCAGGATTCCTTTAGGAATGCTAATCATGTAGTAATTCCTTTCCATTCCGTTAGCCAAGTGGTGGTATTAGTAATACTGGACAGACTTATACTGTGCGAGGCACCCCCAGTCAAACAGGGATCCCAGGCTCACCAGGCTTAACCATCTCGCTGCTGGGGAAGTCTAGGGAAACCAAGGTGCCAGGCAATGGGGGTCATGGGGCAATTTCTGTTTAGTAACAAAGAAGTATGGAGGTATTTTAATACTTTACAAGTGATATCAATGTGTCCTGGCTGCATATCAGCTCTGCTTCACCCCTTCCCACCCAGGACATTCAAGCCAGTGAACTCCCTAATCATTCCAAAGATCAAACTAGACATCATCTGAAGCATATGTCGGTTTCTAATTCCCTATTGAGAGAAGTGAAAGTGAACATAACGGGATTATCAGAATGCACATAACAATTTGATATCTGGGGGGAGACATTTATTTTTTTTTATTTTTATTTATGATAATCACAGAGAGAGAGAGAGAGAGAAAGAGAGGCAGAGACACAGGCAGAGGGAGAAGCAGGCTCCATGCACCGGGAGCCCGATGTGGGATTCGATCCCGGGTCTCCAGGATCGCGCCCTGGGCCAAAGGCAGGCGCCAAACCGCTGCGCCACCCAGGGATCCCTGGGGGGAGACATTTAAACCCTCTATTTAGGAGCACTTGTTAATAAGAGATATTTTAAATATCTTTTGTATACAACATGTATGGGGAAAGGTGGCTTAAAATAACATCCACTCAATTGAAGTAAATAAACTAATAACCAAGGGAAATGCTGAATGGATTTTGCTAGCTGTCTACTGAGAATAAATTCCATGCAAGAAGAATATGGTCATTAGGGAGGAAAATATTTGCCTGCACTGCAGAAAAGCAGACTAAGAAATAAAAAGTAAACAAAACCCAGAGATGATTTAAACAATGGCAGAAGAGTCCTTAAGTGCAAAGAACATGTTAAATGAAAGAGCTCCCCAGTTCTCCATTCGTTGACTTGGACTGAGGATTCTCCATTTGGTGAAACAATCCAAAGTCCAGAGAACTCAGGCTGGGTCACAGAAGCCTTTCATGTCAGGTCAGACCTTTCTCTCTGTCATGGGGCACTTTTGTGGGTTTCTCAGAGAGTTCCCCTCTGAGAATATCCCTCTAAACTTCTCAGGATGCAGGCAATCTTCTCTGGAAGGCTGCTCTTGCTTGGTCTCTCAGCCCTCAGGACTCTTGTAGTTCACCCTTCCCATTTTCAATATTGTATTTTTAAGGCGAGTGTAGGGCTGGGGGTTGCAAAACCCGTGTCTGACCACTTCATTTGCAAGCTCTGAATGAAGAATATAACATCTCATTTGGGAATGGAACATTTTTCCTTTGTTTGGCTTTGGGCTTCTAGGGGTATCAGCCAGAAAAAGAAGAAAAAAAAGGGAGAGGGGAGGAGATTGGAAGGAAGGGAAGGGAAAGGGAGAGGAGGAGAGGAAAAAGAAAACAAGACAAAGAAACAAAGAAAAAAAAGAGAATTCCATTTTTTTTTTTAACTAAGACTTTATTTTTTTAGAGCAGCTTTCGGTTCACAGCAAAATTGAGGGAAACATACAGAGATTTCCCATAAAGCCCTACTCTGACTTATGCATAACCTCCCCCATTACCAACATTCTACACCAGAGTGGTACAGTTGCAACAACTGTTGAACCCACATTGACACATCATAGTCTTTCACAGTCCAGAGTTTACATTAAGGTCTCCTGATAGAGTCCATTCTATGGGCTTGGACCAAGGTAGAATGACACATACACATCAACATGGTATCATACAGAGTATTTTCACTGCCCCCAAAATTCTCTGTAATCCATCTATTCATCCTTCCCCCCCAACTCCTGGCAACTACTTATCTTTTCATTGTCTCCATAGTTTTGCTTTTTTTTAATAATAAATTTATTTTTTATTGGTGTTCAATTTGCCAATATACAGAATAACACCCAGTGTTCATCCCTTCAAGTGCCCCCCTCAGTGCCCGTCACCCATTCACCCCCACCCCCCGCCCTCCTCCCCTTCCACCACCCCTAGTTCATTTCCCATAGTTTGCTTTTTCCAGAATGTTATATAGTTGGACTTAATACGGTGTGTAGCCTTGTCAAATTGGCTCCTTTCACTTAGTAAAATACATTTAAATTTATTCTATGTCTTTTTTTTTTTTTAAGATTTCGTTTATTTATTCATGAGAGACACACAGAGAGAGGGAGAGAGAGGCAGAGACACAGGCAGAGGGAGAAGCAGGCTCCATGCAGGGAGCCTGACATGGGACTCGATCCCGGGTCTCCAGAATCAGGCCCTGGGTTGAAGGCAGCACTAAACCACTGAGCCACCTGGGCTGCCCTCTTCCATGTCTTTTCATGGCTTGATAGCACATTTATTTTTAGTGCTGAGTAATCTTCCATTGTCTAGGTGTACACTTCTGTTTATCCATTCACCTACTGAGGGACATCTTGACTGCTTCCACATTTTAGCAATTATGAATCAGGCTGGTGTAAACATCTATATGCAGGGTTTTTAAATATTTTTTAAATTTATGATAGTCATACAGAGAGAGAGAGAGAGGCAGAGACATAGGCAGAGGAAGAAGCAGGCTCCATGCACCGGGAGCCCGACGTGGGACTCGATCCCGGGTCTCCAGGACCACGCCCTGGGCCAAAGGCAGGCGCCAAACCGCTGCGCCACCCAGGGATCCCTATATGCAGGTTTTTGTGTGGACATAAGTTTTAACTGCTTTGGGTAAATAGCAAGGATGGTCTAGCAAGGGTATATTCGGTTTGGTAAGAAACTGCCAAATTGTTTTCCAAAGTGGCTATACCATTTTACATCTCCCCTCCACTCCAGAAATGAATGAGTTCCTATTGTTCCATAAATCCTCTCAGCCATTTGTTGTAGCCAGTTTTCTGGATTTGGACCATACTAATAGGTATGTAGTGGTTTCTCATTGTTTTAAGTTACATTTATTTCCCTGATGACATATAATGTGGAGTACCTTTTCATTATGCTTAGCTGCCCTCTGTATCTTCTTTGGTGATATATCTGTTAAGGTCATTGGTCCATTTTTTAATTGGGTTGTTTGTTTTCTTACTGTTGAGTTTTAAGAGTTCTTTGTATACTTTTAGATAACAGCCTTTTATCAATGTGTCTTTATCAATCATTTTCTCCTAGCTTGCCGCTCCTCTTCCCATTCTCTTGACATTGTCTCTCACAGAGCAAAAGTTCTTAACTTTAATGAAGACCAGCTCATCAGTTCTTTCTTTTATGGATCATGTCTTTGGTGTTGTATATAAAAAGTCATCATCATACTCAAGGTCACCTAGGTTTTCTTCTATGGTATCTTCTAGTAGTTTAATAGCTTTGCATCTTACATTTATGTCTGTGGTCATTTTGAGTTAAGTTTTTAAAAGATTTTATTTATTTATTCATGATACACACAGAGAGAGGCAGAGATATAGGCAGAGGGAGAAGCAGGCTCCCTGCAAGGAGCCTGATGTGAGACTCATCCCAGGACCCTGGGGTCACGACCTGAGCCAAAGCCAGATTCTCAACCACTGAGTCGCCCAGGTGCCCCCATTTTGAATTAATTTTTATGAATGCTATAAGATCTATGTTTACATTTATTGTTTTGTTTTGTTTTTGCATGTAGCTGACCAGTTGTTCAGCACCATCTGTTCTAAGAGACTATTTTTGCTTCACTATATTATCTTTGTTCCATTGTCAAAGATGAGTTGGCTATGTTCATATGGGTCTATTTTTGGGCTCTCTATTCTATCCCATTGATCTATTTGTCTATTCTTTCATCAATACCACTGTGTTGATTACTGAAGCTTTACAGTAAGTCTTAAAGTCAAGTAGTGTCAGCCTCCAACTTTGTTCTTCTCCTTTAATATTGTGTTGACCATTCTGAGTCTTTTGCCTCTCCATACAAACTTTAGAATCAGTTTCCAATATCCACAAAATAACTTGCTGAAAATATTAACAACTTGACAATATTGAATCTTCCTATCCATGATCATGATTTTGTTCGTCAGCCTTACAGACTTCCTCACATAGATCTGGTACATTACCTTATATCCTGAACCTTGCTACAGTCACTTAGTAATGCTAGGAGAGTTTTTTTTTTTTGTTTGGGGGTGGGTAGGAGTTATCAATTCTTTTGGATTTTCTACGTAGGTGATCATGTCCTCTGCAAACAAGAACAATTTTATTTCTTCTTTCCCAATCTGTATATCTTTTGTTTCCTTTTCTTGCATTAGCTTCAATTTCTAATATAATGTGAAAAGGAATGGTGAGAGAGACATCCCTGCCTTGTATCTGATCTCACCACTAAGTGTGACATAAGCTGTAGGTTTTTGTAAACAATCTTTATCAAGTTGAGGAAATTCCTCTCTGTTTCTAGTTTACTGAGAGTTTTCATATGAATAGGTGATGAAATTTATCAAATATTTTTTCTACATTTTTATATAATCATGTGATTGTTTTCTTTTTAAGCCTAATGATGTAATAGATTATATTAATTGATTTTCAAAAACTCCATTTGACTATTTTCTGTTAATCAATCTTTTTGATAAACTGTATGGTAAGATACTTGTCCTATATGTTATACATTCCCAGGAGTGCTATGCAAAACAGAAGAATTATACCTACCATTGAATAAAATGAATTGCAACCCATATAACAATGCATTGACATGGGTATTACACAATAATGATATTAAACCATACCAAGAAACCTAATCAATCAAATCATACAAAACTGGTCTTTCTTAGAGTGTGTCTATTTGAGTTTCTAGTGAATGACCACCACTCAAAGTAGTCTAAATGAATTAAATTGGAAATCAATAGTAGATAGATATCTGGAAAATCTCAAAATACTTAGAAATGAAACATACACTTCTAAATAACCCATGGGTCAATAGAGATAACAGTTGAAACCAAAGTAGTGGAGCCAGATCCATTAAAAATTATTAAGGAAATAACTTGACCCAGTGGCCATTGCTGGTTACCTAGACCACATCATTTACTTCCTTTGCCCTTTAAAACACAACAAAATTTGTTTCTTCATGTTTCTATTTCTTCTCTAAAAACCCTGTGTTCTTCAGGAAAAGTGTGCATCCAGGTTAGTGTTTCTATAGGCCTAAGTGGTCTAAAAATAAATCCATCCCCCTTGGACAGTGATTCATTCAGTTAATCATACTAAGCAAATCAACTCATGGCGTTCAACTAGTCATGAGCTAATGTGTCTAAGAATGAGGATATAGTTTCTTAATTTCTTTAGAAGATAACTATCTAAAGTAAAAAATAATAGTAATGTTTTGCAGGACTTCTAAAATTTATAGATATAAAAATATACAAAAATAGAGATGGTGTTAAATAGAACACATAGTATTGAAAGATTCTTGCATTATATGTGAAGAGGCATGTTATTAATTCATACTGCTATATGATGAGTTAAGGAAGCCTGCTCTAATCCTCAAGCAAAAAGTACAACAAAGAGTAATAGCTAATAAACCAGTAGTGGAGATAAAGTGGAAAAAAAAAAACCCTCAATTAATCCCAAAGAAGATAGGAAAAGACGAAGAGAGGAATAAAAAACAGGTTGGACAAATAGAAAATAAATAGCAAGAAGGTAGAATTAAACCCAGCAATAAAAATAATTACATTAAATATAACTGTTACACATACCAATTACAAGAAGAGCAAGACCCAACTATACACTATTTACAAGATATACTTTACAAGATATACTTTAAATATAAAGACATAGATAGGTTAAAAATAACAAGAGTGAGAAAAATAAAACATGAAATACTAATAATAAGAATTTAGAGGAGGTATATTAACATCAGATTAAGTAAACTTTAAAACAAGCAATGTTGCCAATAATAAAGATGCACATTTCTTATTAAAGGTATCAATCCATCAAAAGAATATAGCAATCCTTTTTTTTTTAAGTTTTATTTATTTACTCATGAGACACACACACACACACACACACACACACACACAGAGGCAGAGACACAGGCAGAGGGAGAAGCAAGCTCTTCGCAGGAGCCTGATGTGGGACTCGATCCCAGATCCCAGAATCATGACCTGAGCTGAAGGCAACCTCCCAACCGCTGAGCCACGCAGGCATCCCAGAACATAGCAACCTAAATATTTGTGGACTTTATAACAAAATAGATGAGGCAAAAAAGTGACAGAACTAAAAAAAAATAAATGAACAAATTTACAGTGATAATTGGCTACTTTAACATTATCTCTGTCAGTAACTGATAAAACAAGTAGGCCAAAAAAATCGGTAAGGCTATAGATTTGAAAAACATGAATTAGCAGAATGCATATTCTTTTCAGTTGCATATGGAATAACCACTGAAATAAATCATACTTGTGCTATAAATAAGTCTCAGCAAATTTAAAATGATTGGATCCTATAGAGTGTGTGCCCCAATTACAACTGAATTAAATTAGAAATCAACAGTAAATAGATATCTGGAAAATCTCAAAATACTTAGAAATGAAACATACACTTCTAAATAACCCATGGGTCAAAGAACAAGCAAGCAAAATTAGAAAATATTTTGAACTGGATAAAAATTGGCCAAAAGCATATCAAAATTTGTAGTGTACACTAAATTAGCACTTAAAGGGAAATTTATAGCTCTCATTGCTTATATTAGAAAATAAGAAAGGTCTCAAATCAAAGATATAAGTTTCCACCTAAATACACTACAAAAGAGAAATAAATCAAACCCAAAGCAAGTAGAAGGGAGGAAATAATAGAGGTAACAGTTGAAACCAAAGGAATAGAAACCATAAAGCAGTGAAGAAAGTCAATAAAACCAAAAGCTGTTTCCTTGAATAGATTAATACAATTGAAACCACCTAGCTAAACTGAACGAGAAAAAAAATGGGAAAAAACACAAATCATCAATATTAGAGATGAAAGAAGGACTGCAACTATAGATTTTACAGATATTAAAATAATAATAAGACAATGTTATGATAACTTCATGCCAAGAAATTTGACAACTTATTTTTTTTTAAGATTTTATTAATTTATTCATGAGAGAGACACAGAGAGAGAGAGAGAGAGAGAGAGAGGCAGAGACACAGGCAGAGAGAGAAGCAGGCTCCATACAGGTAACCCAATGTGGGACTGGATCCTGGGACTCCAGGATCACACCCTGAGCCAAGGCAGGCACTCAACTGCTGAGCCACCCAGGCGTCCCAAATTTGACAACTTAAATGAAAATGACAAATTCCTTTAGAGACACAAACTACCAAAACTGAATAAAAGTTATTCTATTTCTAATACCAGCAACAATTTTTTAAAGTTCCATTTATAATAGCATAAAAATACTTAAGAATGAAGTTAATGAAAATTGTACAAAATCTGTATTCTTAAAACTAGAAAACATTGTTGAACATCCTAAATAGATGGATGGACATATTATGTTTGTGGATTGGGAAACTCAATACTGTCGAGATGTCAATTCTCCCCAGACTGAACTACACAGATTAAATGCAATCCATATGAAAATTCCAGCAAGCCTCCTTTAAAAAAAAAAAAAGTAATAAGATAATTCTAAAGTGTATATGAAAATGGAAAGTCAAACAATTTAAAAAAGACAAAAACTATCCTGGAAGATTATACTACTCGATTCAAGATTTACTCTAAAGCTTCAGAATCAAGACAGTGTAGTATTGGCATAAGCATAGACATATAGATCAATGGGACAGAATAAAGCATCCAGAAATAGATCCACACTTATACGGCCAATTGATTTTCAACAAAGATGCCAAGGTAATTCAATGAGGAAAGGATAGTCTTGTCAACAAATGGTCCTGAAATGATTGGACATTCATATCCAAAGGAAGGAAGGGAAGAAGAAAATGAAAGGAGGAGGGAAGGAGGAAGATGAACCATTACCTTACATCAGAAGAAAATTTAATTTAAAATGGATCACAGCCTTAAATGTAAAAAGCTAAAACAATAAAAATTTTCCAGTAAAAAGCATAGGAGAAAATCTTTGTGATCTTGGGTTAAGTAAAAATTTCTAAAATAAGACATAAAAATCATGAACCATTTAAAATATTGATAAATGAGAGGCACCTGGATGGCTCAGTCAGTTAAGAATCCAACTCTTCATCTCAACTCAGGTCTCAACCTCAGGGTTGTGAGTTCAAACCCTATATTAGGATCCATGCTGGTTGTGGAGCCCACTTTAAAAGAATAAAAATAAAAAATAAAATAAAATATTGATAAATAAACTTAAAATTATAAAACTTGCTGTTCAAAAAACACCAGTAAGAAAACAAAAAAGGTGAGCTCTAGACTGGAAAAAAAAGTCATAATATTTGTATCTAACAGAGGACTTGTATCTAGGATATATGAAGAATTCTTATAACTTAATGAGCTAGTCCTCCCTCCTCCCCAAATGAACAAACTATTTGAACAGACACTCCCCAAAAGAAGACTGCAAATAGTCAATAAAGCTGAGATACTCAGCTTCTCCATGGTTTTTCCCTCCACAGTTCTTTCCTTCCTAAAGCAATCAGTGTTGGAACCAATTCTATGGACAAGACATATCTCTTAAGTTCCCCTATTCATTTTAAGCATTTATTTAGGGAATAGTTATTGAGCATTTACTTACATGCTCATTAAACTATTACAAAATGGATATGCTTTAAAAAGGGCAAAACAAGCGGCTCCTGGGTGGCTCAGTTGGTTAAGTGTCTGCCTTTAGCTCAGGTCATGATCTCAGGGTCCTGGGATTGAGTCCCACATTGGGCTCCCTGCTCAGTTGGGGAGTCTGCTTCTCCTTATGCCCTTCCTCCCCATTCATGCTTTCTCTCTCTCTCTCTCAAATAAATTTTAAAAATTTAAAAAATAAAAAGGGCAAGAAGGATATAAAAGAACTATCAAAACAGAGTTGCAGCAAGTAGCACTCTTTTGTTGGCAAATGTATCAGTCAGTTTTTGCTTCCTGACAAACTACCCCAAATTCTATTAATTTAAAATAAGCAATCATTTATTTGGGTGAAGATCCTGCTGGGAAGTGTTTCAGGTATGAACAAAGCTTGGCCAATCTATGCTGGGCTTTTTCATATGTAGGTGGTTAGTTTGTAGATTGGTCCGGCTGGTTAATCTCAGATGACTCAGCTAAGGCAATTCTGTTTCATGATCTCTCAGTATTCCTCAAGGAGTTGATCCGTACTTATTCACATAGTAGTAGTGATGAGGGATCTAAAGAGCATCAAGAGAGGAAAACTCTGATGCACACATGGTTTTCAAACCTCTTCTGTATCCTGTTTATGGGCATCTTTTGTCCAAAGCAAATCACCTGACTAGGCCCAGAGTCAGTGTGGAAAGCCCTCACAGTTGTATGAAAACAAGGAGGGAAAAAATTTGTGGCCATTTTTGCAATCTACCACTATAAGTCACACAACCCAAATCAATCCAAGTTAACCAAAAGGAGAAATTACTGGTTCATGTTATTGAAAACACCATAAAGCCAGTAGTGGCTGAATCTAGAGGTTCAAATACTATCAGCAGAACTCATTCTCATGACTCCTTGGTATTCCTACATTTTTTATTTCATTTCTAGAAGGCTCTTACTTTGTTCACAAGATGACCTTCAGCAGGTACAGACTTTAGCTCTTTTAACCTCTCAACATCCTAAGAGGAAAAAGAGGATATCCCCCCCTCTCCACTGGCAGTTTTAGGATTGAGTCACGCTGGACCAAGTTGAGTGGAACACCTATCTCAGTTAACCTATCTCAGTGGCCAGTAAGATAAGAATAAATTGATTCTTTAGGCCTTGGCTATATGCCCACTCCTAGTGGTAGGAGGACAGGAGCACTCCCATCTAAATCACATGGACAAAGATGAGAAGAGATGAATCTACCTAAGAATTCCCTAAGAAGGGGGATTTGATGCTTAGCCGCTGAAACAACCAAGTATCTTGAGCTATAAAAATATCCTGATGAAGAAGATGTTGCTATGTCATGATTGGAAAGATAGGGCTATTGCTGCTGTTGTCAACCTACTATCCTTGACTACTAGCCATAATGAATTTGCCCTATGCCAGGCACTAGCCACCCTAGGAACTGTAAATCATAGGGCTCTGGATTAAGAGAAGCAAAATTTATTTTTTTAATATTTTATTTATTCATTCATGAGAGACACAGAGAGAAGGCAGAGACATAGGCAGAGGGAGAATCAGACTCCTCGCAGGAGCCTGATATGGGACTCGATCCCAGAACTCCAGGATCATACCCTGGGCCAAAGGCGGATACTCAACTGCTGAGTCACCCAGGCGTCCCAAGAGAAGCAAAATTTAGATCTGAAGTATGCTTCATCCTGGACTCAGAGAGATGGAACTATTGGGTTGTTACCTTGGAGAAGGGTGAATGGATTCTGTGTGCAGAGAACAGTACACTGGATACTCAGTGAGGAAAGCAGATTGGGGTAGATATTAGTGGTGCTCACCCACATTTCCATTCTTCCATTCTGCATGGATAGGAGCACTGCATTTCTTTAGCTTGTTGAAATCAGGAATTTCAAGAAACTGTTTATTAATTAAAAAGGAAATGTGAGCAGAAACGATACATGTCACTTCTAGGCTGAAGTATTTAATTGCTATGGTGATCATACAAGACTATGTTAACACCCGCATGCCATAAAAATGAGGTAAAGTGGAATGCTGAACCTGGAGTCACCCAGACCCACAGAAGACTTTGCTCAAATGAGAAATAACCTTGAATTGTTATTGCAGTAGAATCAAGCCTAATTGGACCATTACACACTAAATAATACTATAAGACAAATACCTGCACATCAATTTTATAGGTGAAGAAACTGACACATAGGGAGTTTAAACAAACTTCATGGAGTCCCATATTCAGCAGCATATGCATAACCAGCTGCTGAACCTGCATAACCAGCAGACCCAAGATTCAAATCCAGGTCTGTCTGATTCCCAATTCCATGCAGGAAAGACGGAAGGGAAGGAGGGAGGGAAAAAGGAGGGAAGGAAAGCCAAGTAAGGAACAAGGGCATTATTTTAAAATAGTTCTATGTCTTTAACCTGCCCTCAAGCACATACGAAATATGAGAATATAAAAAGGGGACTTTTTAGCTGAATAGGTTCGCTGTTCACTTGCATGATCCGAACATCCATTTTTAGTGGGAGAACCCATTAGCGTAAGTATAAGAAAGCCCAGGTTCTAGCTCAGTTTGTCTGTGTCTTGTTATGTCACTTAACTTCTCTGGTTGTATGTATTTATATATTTTTTTAAATTAATAAGTCACCAGGTCTACTCATAGTGTGATTAAATGATATAATGCCTCTCCTAGCTGCTGCTTCTCTCCTCAACCTCATTCTCATTTTCAAGTCTGCCTGTAAATTGACTGTTTTCACCAAATGTATCCACTGGTACATGGTTGGAACGTGATTTCATTTGTCCAGATTTAAGCAGGTATTGGCACATTCCAGGCATAAAGCATCACTGCGTATCTGTGTATTTCTTGGACATCCTAGACACCACACCAAGTGATCAGGGTTAGAACAAAGAAGCACATATAGGTTGCCTTAAACAATATGAGGTTTTCTTGTTTACTTTTCTATAATTTTCAAATTTTCTATGAAGAAAATAACTTGAAAATACAAATTTCTTAAAGGGAAAACTGAGGCCTAAATGATTTAAAGATGTTAGAATAAAGATATCAGGGAAGAATATTATACAAGTAATGTATATAAGTGCTACAAGTCAAATAGTTACATTGGTTTTACCCATGACAAATATATAATTAATTTTAGGCAATATTTAAAATACAAATGAAATTATATATATATATTATATATTAATTATAATTAATATAATTATAATTATAATTTCTGACAAAGGTAGCTAAGTACCATACAAATGAGAAAGAGCTCAGATAGCTATTTGCCCACCTTTCACACTTTTACCTAGTTCTGAAGATAGGTAATTTTTGCAGAATCAAGGTCCAAAAGTTCATGTTGCAGGCATCTTTCAGAGAAACTCCTGAGACATGGCCTATTTTATATTGCACACCTCAGGACTCTAAGATCTATTTATATTCTGCTTAAGCTCTTGATGTAGTCTGAATCTTTTTTATAGCTTAAAATTAAATTGTGAATTTGGGGCCAACTCATCCCAGTGAATTACAACTGCCTCTCAAACAGATTCCAGGATATACTGTCCCCTAAATATATCTCGTTGTTTCAGAGAAATCAAGACAACATCATAGGAATCTCTGTTATATTCTGTGATTGCAGTGAATCCTATTGCCGTGACATTGTTACAGCAAACATATCTTCATTACTAAAAATAAGATTACTAAGTTTTACCACAAATATTTCTCAGTATAGTGGAAGCTCAAACCTCTTTGAAGTTGTGGTGTTGTGTTTTGATCTCCAGTATATGTACTACAACATTTTTTAGTCCTCTCATTCTCACAAAGAAAACAAAGTGGATCCAAGACATAAATGCCAATAACATTCTTAGTCTTGCCTCTGAGAGCACCTTGAATTGGTAACCCCTCCCAATAGACTTGCTTCACTTTTTCTTGCTAATAAGATCCTGATTATGTACAAGATAGCAGGGCACCCAGCTAAAGACTTCATTTCCCAGGTTCTGCACGTAGGCAGTGGCCATGGTCCTGGCCAATGAGATGTAAGCCTGGGGTTTGCTCATACTCATGGTCTGCTGGGGATCTGCTGGACCTGCTCATTCCCTACCTTTTCCTCCTTCTTGCCTTGACTATGAGCAAGGTGACTGGAATTCCTACCACCATGTTGAGACAATGAAGGAAAGGCCAAAGGAATCTCAGGAAGTTACGCATAAACGTTGTCGAGCTGATAAATCAACAAAAGCAACTATCTGCTTCCCAACTTTGCTTTTATGGGAAAAATAAACTGTTGTTTGTTTAAGCCACTGAAGTCATGTACTTTATTACCTTCAGCTAGCAACATTCCTTATAGTTATACGTCCTCAGACCAGTCTTGTGTGAGGTAGTTAGCAAAGCTTTTCTCTAATCCTTAATAGAAATCAAGAATGGGGATTCCTAACACATTAATTAGAACAGCTGCCTGTGCACCTGTCCTGCTAATGAGCAACCCCAGGTGACTTTTTGCTGTCAACTGTAAAATCAGCACTCAGATAAGCAATTATTTATATTATTCCATAAGCTGCCCTCCTCCCAAACTTCAAACCCCTGCATCTGCCTGAAATTGTCAGCTCTTTGAGGTGGGGTTGTGTGAATGATAGATTTCCTCAATTCTCTGTGTTGCTATTGCAGCCCAGTCTGAGCATTAACGACAAATTGGCTGTGAAAGGAATCATGGGGGGAAACGCTAAGGTCCAGATAACTCCAGATGATTAAATGAAAGCTCAGTTGGCCACATAGGCCTAAGCTCAAAGGAGTGGGGGTGTATTCAACATGAGGTGCAATTTCTTTGGAAGAATGAGCCATGTAACTTAGAAAGATAAGAAATGCTATCTCCTGTTCTCATGAAGTAAGAGTTAAAGACTACAAAATATACTATAAACAGTCTTTTGGTTAGAAGCAAAGATGAATGTACAAAATGAAGCTAAGAATGAGTAATGATAATAATTCCAGTGGACCCTTACAAAGCACTTACTCTGCTACAGGCAAAGTACTTTATGTTCATTTTTTTTTTCTCATTTAACCCACACAACCATATCATGTAGAAGTCACTACTAAGATCTTTATTTTACAAATGAGGAAATAAAGACTTGGAGAAGTTAGGCAGTTTGCCTGAGCTTACACAGCTAGCAAGAAACAGAGTCAGGATTCAGACCCAGGTCTCTCCAGTGCCAAAGCCCATGTATGCTCTCAGCCCTGCTTTGCCACCACTGTGCTGTACGACCCCTGCCAGGGAATCAAAGGACATCAGACCTGAGAGACCCTGAGTAAGAATCTGGTCCAGGGGCTCCCAATATTTTCAAGCATGAAGATCCTGTTATCTTTCCTTTAAAATTCACAGGTTGAATACATTCATAGTGACAAAAGTAGCTGTGAATTCAATAGTGCTCATACATGACTCTACATTATATGTGTCACCCATATTCATTTGGAGAGTAGTAGTTCATATAAATGTGAGACCTAGAATTCATAGAGTCTAAAGACATTGCTTATTGAAGATGGAATTTCTGGATCCTTTGAAATATTTTCCTGACCCTTCCTATCTAAGTTGAAAGTTGGTCCTCTGAGTAGCAGATACCAAGACCAGATTAGATGCACATAAGATTTATCGAGCGATATTTCTGTGAAGGATAAACGGGATGTGCGCAGGAGTAGGCTTGGAGAGGCTTCAGATCATGATGCAGTTCCAATACCTGGGAAGGAGGTGTTGGGTAGAAAGGATTGGGTAGGAGGAGGCTCAGACTGCAGTGCAGTCTAAGGAACTCTTGCCCAGCTGATGGTAAGTCCCTGAGCTAAACCTGCCCATCAGAGGAAGCCGGAATTGGCCCCGTACCCCTGCCATGTTCAGTCATTGGCTGGAAGCAGCCTAGTAGAAGTGTAGCGTTAGGTTCATAGGGGCAGTAGCTGGGGGCTGTAAGTCAACCATGTTCCCCACTGGACGGTTCAGCACATTTCTAAGGCAACCACAGGTTAAGGACCAGGGACATAATCCAATATCTCCATTTTACAGATGAGGAAAATAAGGCCCAATTACACTGAGCCACCTAATCCGGATGAGAATTTACTTGATCCAATTTGCATGCCAGCAGAGTGCTTGAACACTTTGTGAAGTTAAATTCACCTTAAGTCTTCCTAAATAGATGTTTAAAGGTACTTCCTTGCAAGTAGAACATAAATAAGTCCTGGAGCCCTAATACACAGGATAGGGGTGACAGACAACAAAACTGTATTATAAACATTAAACTTAGTAAGAGACCAGAACTTTAATCATTCCCACCATGAGAAGAAATGATAGTTATTGATGTGATAGAGGTGTTAACTAATGCTGCAGAATCAATCATATTTCAATAATGTCTCAAACCAATATGCTGTGCAACTTAAATTTACATAATGTTATATGTCAAATGTATCTCAATAAAAAATGATAATAGCATCTAACTCATAAGACTGTTGTGAGCTTCAAAACAGAAAACACGTAAAAATGCTTAATACAGTACCTGGTACACACTAATCCCTCAACAAGTGGTAGCAATTATTATTTCCAATCCAGTGTTTTTTCCACTGGATATAGATAAACTGAAAATGCAGAGAGCATCTTTATGTCCTTATACTTTTTCTTCAATTTATCCTTTCATAGATATTTGTAGAAAAGTAATCCAGTGCTATGGCAATTATTCCTAAATGTATGCAAAAATCTCCAATGTTAGATACTATTATCAATATTCCAGACCTTATGTAAATATCAATATTAATATTCCAGGTCAGATGGCCTCTCTGTTCAAAGACACAAATATATTATAAATAAACAATTGAAGTAGTTTTAGGAAGACTCACTCAACAAGTTTTTAAAGTCGAATCATTTAGTGCTTTCAATATGAATTCAGTCAGGTTTTACTCAGGATAAAAATAAGCCTCTGATATTTAAAATCCGATTCAATGCCTTAAAATATTTACTAAAGTAGAGGAGAACAAATCAATGCTACAAGGTCAGGGAGGAACTTGCACATACTTGGAGAGTTACCACTACTCCTCAGGCCTTTCATAGAGCTTGGCAAATGGAAGTGAGCCCCCAGCCAGAGGGGAGCTGCCTCTGGGGTGCTACATGATACTAAGAGAGTCTTATTAAAGGCCATGAGCTCTTAGTTCTGGGGAGGGCACAACTTTTTTCTCCTTGGCTTAAAAGTCTACTTTCCAGGGCTTCTGGGTAACTCAGTTGGTTGAGCGTCCAGCTCTTAACTTCAGATCAGGTCATGATCTCAGGGTCAGAGATCTCAGGTCCAAGCCCTGCATTGAACTCCTCATTGGGTGTGGAGCCTGATTAAGATTCTCACTTTCCAGATCCCTGGGTGGCTCAGCGGTTTAGCGCACCTGCCTTCAGCCCAGTGTGTGATCCTGGAGCCCCGGGATCAAGTCCCACATCAGGCTCCCTGCATGGAGCTTGCTTCTCCCTCTGCCTGTGATTCTGCCATTCTCTCTCTCTCTCTCTCTCTCTCTGTATGTGTCTCTCATGAATAAATGGATAAAATCTTTTAAAAAAAAAAGATTCTCGCTTTCCTTTCTCTCTGCCCCTACTTCCCTCCCCCCTCTCTCTCTCTCTCAAAAAAAAAAAAAAAAAAGACTACTTTGCACAATTGGAGTATAGTTGACTTTATTGAACTATATACTTAAAAATGGTTAAGATGGTAAAAAAAAAAAAAAGCAGTGGGGAAATTCTGTGTGAGGTGTGGTGAAAGAAGGTACAAGAATTCTCTATTTTCTGCTTAATTTTTCTGTACACTAAAACTGCTCTAAAAAATAAAATTTATTAATAAAAGAAAAAAACCATTATGCTAAGTGAAAGAAGCCAGATACAAAATGCTATATGCTTAATTCCATTTATATGAAATTCTCAGTATAGGCAAATCTATAGAAACAGAGAGTAGGCAGATAGTGTGTATTGGGGGATGGGTGGGGAGCAGATGAATAGGAGTGCACAGAGAATTTTTAGAGAAATGAAAATACTCTATATTTGTCATGATGGATATGTGTCATCCTACACTTGCCCAAATCCATAGAGTGTGCGACCCTGAGAGTGAATCCTAATGTAAACTTTGGGTGATTATGATATGTCAATATAGGTTTATCCTTGGTAAAAAAAAAAAAAAAAAAAAAAAAAAAAGCTCCATTCTGGTGAGTGATGTGGATAATGTAGGAGACTACACTTGTGTGAGAGCAGAAAGTATAAGAATTCTCTGTGTCTTCCCGTCAAGTTTTTATAAACCTAAAACTGCTCTAAAAGAAATTAAGTAGATAGTGTTGCAAGAGGAGAGGAAGGGGAGAGACTACTCATGGGGGTGGGGTTTCTTTTGAGGACGATGAAAATAGACCAGAATTTGATAGTGGTGATGTTTGCACAAGTCTCTGACAATATGAAAGACCATGAAATTTCTACACTGTGAAAGGGCTGATTTCATATTATGTGAATATGTGAATAAAACAAAACAAAACCTTGTACTGAGTATAACGTTGATCTCATCTTTTTTCATTTGACCAGGAGACAGTGGAATATTGGAGAGTGGAGTATAGAGGAAAGGGAATCAGCAAAGGTGTTCCTTTCTTCTGCCTTACAACCTTACCCATCACCCTCCAATGAACTGCACAGCAAGGCTGGCTGCTGAACCAGCTCTCAATGCTCTTACACCCTCCTATTTCCTCCAGTTTGTGTATTGTAAGGTGTATGTGGTCCTCTGCTTACCAGTAGTTTCTTCTGTGGACTTTTATTTCTGCTTTTCTTGATTAGCACCACAGTGGTCTGTTATCTCTTGATTTCTCCTTTCATTTCCTCGTATTCAATGCATACACTTTCTACTTCTTTATCATTCTCACAGACAGGTAAAATTCCCTCTTGTTACCCAGTTATTTATCCAACCATTCTTTCCTCCATCATTCACCTATCTACCCATTATCTATCTCAAGAATTTCCATCATTTTAGAAGGAAAGGGCTGGCTCACTTCCTGGAAACACCAATAGGAAATATAGCCTAAGGAAACAATCACTATTATCTCCCAGCTTCTGTGACTAGGAGCCATTGAGTTTCTTCACTTCATAAATATTTCCAGCTGCTACTACAAAAAAGGGAATGAAGCAACTGACCACCAAGGCCATGGTCTGTCCAGGTGACTCATAGATAGATTGCTTTGGTACTTTGACAATGGCCATTTACAGACGATGGTTATTTCACAACTTCTATGGTGATGAACGAAGTTGCAAGAAATGGCTTAAGTGTTGTCTTGGCATATCCTTCAGTTTATTGACACACACTTATTGGCAAACAGTTACAGACAAAACCAGAAGTTTCCTTTCCCAAAATTCCCCCTTCTAATTCCATCAGTTTTAGACTTATGAAAAAGAATGGGTTGAAAGTAATTTGGCAAGCAAATTGTTGTTTTTAGTTTCAAATACCTTTTTGGAGGAACATCCTTATTAGTGATTCAAGTATTAGTATGAATCAATTTAATGATATCTACACCTGGACATAATCAGCCCAGACTGGAGCTTTATCTATGAGAAGGGAAAGAACCAATGTAAGGTTGGGTCATTTTTTTATGCCTTTGAGAAAACTCCACCATGGTGAGCTCACTTCTTTCAAGTGTAACTACTTCTTTCAAGTCTGAATTCAAAAGTCACCTCCTCTTATGGTAATTATTTCTTCTTGTCTCTCATTTCGGTTCTTTTTTTATTTTTCACCCACCAATAGCACTCTATGCTAGGAGAAAATATTAGCAATAATATGTAGATAACAAAGAATTTGTATCAAAAATGTCTCTAAAGACCTCTTGCACAATAAGGCAAACAATCCCTCATTTTTTTAAATGGACAAAAGAATATGTGAAGAACATACATAAATAGGCAATAAGCACATGAAAAGATGCTAAAATAATTAGTTAACAGGGAAATGCAAATCAAGACACCATTAGAAAGTCTAAAATTAAAAGAGTAACAATATCAAGTGTTGGTGAGGTTGTGGAGTATTTATTGCTTGTGGAATGTAGACTGCTATAGCCACTTCAGAAAAGTCTGGTGGTTTCTTACAAAGTTAAACGTATGCTTACCATATGACACAGCAATCCCATTTCTAGTTATCCAAGAAAAATAAAAACATTAGTCCACACAAAGACTTGTATGTGAATGTGCACAGTGACTTTATCTACAATAGTCTCAAACTGTAAACAGCTCAAATGTCAGTGTGTGAATGGAAAAGCAAGTTGTCGTATACCCATACAATGGATAGATAAAAAGGAACTAACTGCTGGTATAAGCAACAACATGTATGGATCTCAAAGTGTTATGTTGAGTGAAAGAAACATGACACAAAAATGTCGATACTACATGATTCCATTTACATGAAACTCACAGGAAATTTCAATTTAATCTATAGTTACAGAGGGCAGGTCAGTGGTTTCTTGGGTCCAGGAACGAGAGGGGAAAAAAGAGAAACTTCTGGGGTGATGGAAACACTCTGTATCTTGACAGTGGTGCTGGTATGGGTATATGCATTTGTCAAAACTCTTGAAACTGTACACTTGAAATGTTTGCATTTAAGTTATACCTCAATCAAGTTGGTTTAAAAGTATATGAATTCTCCCATACCCAACACTTAATCTCCTATAATCTACCTGCACTATCTCGTCTCTCATATTTATTACAGGGCCAAGTGTTTGCCCTTGTAACCTTCAAACCTATTCTATAGAAATATGGAAGCCTCAAGTACTTCCTTGCCTGTGGCCGATGCTTGACCTCAGATGGAAACTCAGTTTAGTCATTTCTGACCTCTGCTTCAGTCAAGGGACTGCCTCTGTGGGTAGCTGTTTTGCATCCTTTGTGAGAAACCCTGAGTCATTCATTTCCCTCCATTTCTAAGCCTGTGTTCATTTTTGGCATGATTTCTAAGGATAGTCTAAGCCTAATGGAGACACTATATTATCTTTCTTCCTGCCCATGAGTGAAAGTGGTTTGTAAACTAGAGATATCTTCTCTCTAACCTTACTCTTTCGAGAAGGTGATTTTCAGATCAATAGCAAAGCTAGTGAGGCTCCCCCCTCCCCTTTGCTTGGCCAACTTCATTTGTGGACAGAGCACATTTGTCTTTCACTTTACTTAAGAAGATCATGCTGACAGAAAGCCAATTTGATTCTTTGCAGAGCAGTTTTATTCTAACAGAGGAAAATGATTTTTTATTTTCCAAAAATCTTTCCCAGGGTCGCAGTGTGTCAGGGCTGATCATTCTTCCTTGGCCAAACAATAATTCCAATAATTCAACCTCTCTTGCCTCTAGTGGTTCGGTTTGCTAAATGGAAAGTTTTCACCAGGGAACCTCTTAAGGAAAATGGCTGGACCTAGCAACCAGTACAGACATTGAGGAGAGTTCAAGGTACTTTCAGAATAAAAAGGAGGATAAAAGAAAAATTCAAAAACAAACCACAAAATCAGCCAAGTGAACAGACCCACCAGACTGTAATGTTTCATAGGTGTAGCTGCTGCTCTGCTAACCCCCATTTCCATCCCTCTCTTCCTTCCAGGTGCACTGTAAGCAGAAGACAATTGGAGCTTTGTGTGACCACTTTGGACGTCTTAGGATGTTTTATTAAATGATTATACAGATGTTACAAGCTGCCCTTGGGCAGCATTAATAATCTTCTACATGAAACATTCTGCTCAAGGGCTCCATCAGCATCAGACAAGATGTGCCCTGTGTATAATTGCAGGGACTCTCATATTTTCCATATTAACAAGACTGTCTTTGAACCTGTTCTATTTCACCAGTGTTGGCCTTATTCTAAGGTTTTCAAAATCTTTTAGGCACAAGTAAGATGACTTGTAAAAATCTTTGGTAAACTCCAATGTTATCAGTAGAATTTGATGATTTCTGAAATATCCATTAAAAACCCATCAGATAGTAAAAGATGTAAGCAGGCCGTTCACAGAAAAATTTACACAAGAGGCCTTTAAATATATAATAATGCTCAACTTCACCCATAATAAAAATGATACAAATTAAAATTACACTGAATGCTATTTCTCAACCATCTCATTGGCAAAAAATTCAAAACTTGAAAATATACTTAGGACAAGACTATGGGGAATAAAGAGAACTTTCATATATTGATGGTGAGAGAGAAAAATGGTACAGTCCACTTGGGGGGACTTTTGCATCTTCTAACAAAATTACATATGCATTAATCCTCTGACCTGCCAATTCCACTGCTAGAAACTTACCTTGGAAAATACACCTTCACAAATACAAAAAATATGTACAAGTTATTTATTATTACATTATCTGTAATAATAAAACATTAAGGACAATAGAAATACCCATCTACAGGGCATTATAAATAAATTATGGTACAGCTACATGATGGATTACTACACAGCCATCCAAAAGAATGAAGAAGATCTCTATAACTGATATAAAATAATTTGCAGGACATACTGGCAAGTGATAAAAAACAAAGTACGAGAGTGTTCATAGTTTGTTCTTTTCTATAAGAAGGAAGAAATTTAAATGTATGTGTATCTATTTCCTTATTTTTGCAAAAAGAAAGTCAGGAAAGATAAATAAAAAAAAACTCCCCATGGGGGCAGCTGGTGGGATGTAAGGAATAGGGGTGCTAGAAAGACTATTCTTAGTAGAATGTTTTTACTAATCTTAATTTTTAAGCTGTATAAATGTTATTTAATCAAATCATAATTTTTTAAAAGATTTTATTCTTTTATTCATGAGAGACACAGAGAGCGGCAGAAAACATAGGCAGAGGGAGAAGCAGGCTCCATGCAGGGAGCCCGTTGTCGGACTCAATCCTGGACCCTGGAATCACAACCTGAGGCAAAGGCAGACACACAACCACTGAGCTACCCAGGTGTCTCCAAATCATAAAATTAAATAAGAAGGAAACCTTAACATTGACTACAGAAAGAAGTGAATCTACAATAAGATAGCTACATAGAATAATAAATTCATTCAAGTAACTTTTAAATATAATACTGATTGTACATTTTTAATATTTATTTATTTATTTATTTATTTATTAGAGAGAGAAAGAGAGAGAGAGAGAGCACAAGCAAGGTGAGTGACAGGCAGAGGGAAAGGGAGAAGCAGGCTCCCTGCTGTGCAAGGAGCCAGATGCAGGGCTCCATCCCAGGACCCTGGGATCATGACCTGAGCCAAAGGTATGTTTAACCAACTGAGCCACCCAGGTGCCCCAGACTATATATTCATAATAGAATATATTTTAAGACCAAAATAATTGCAAACACATCTTGAACTTAATAGGTTTATCATTGACAGAGTTATTGGTTATGTTTCTGAAACCATATTGTGCTTATTGTATGACAGTATAAACAAGTAAATCTATTGATGTTGAAAACCAAGGTTTTCACTGTGGGATAAGGAAAGTACATATGTGGAATGGGGGATTAGGGTTTTGGGTTGATTTCTATTTTAATTGAGGAATCATTATGAAGTCATCATTTAATTTTTTTCTACTTAATCTATTAAAAGGGCCAGAAGCAATGATACTCAAATAGTAACGAGCATACCTCACAGAGTTCTTTGTAAATGCCATTTCCCACTCAAGGAAACTAGGATTTCTTATAGACATGGTTCCAGGTCTGGGGCAGGGAACATAAAAGGTAATATCAAGACATCTTGGGCCAGATGTCAAAGAAGTACTCAAAGATTAATGGGGCAATGTCAAAAGGATAAAGAAGCATTGAATTAATTTTAAGAAATTATGATCCCATAGTGATACTCAAAAGAGGAGGAGAAGCTTTTTTAAAAGAATAATGTTAGCAGAAAAAAAAAAAGAAAGTGTAAGAAGAATAGGAAAAAAAACCCATAGTTTGTCACCTTCCATATATTAATTGATTAAAGCAAATCATCAATAGATACTAAAACCATTGGATGAAGGACAGTTGAGAAGCAGAACATTCACAAAATCTCAAATAATCACAAGTTATTCATTACATGGGGAAAGTAACCTTAACAATGAAAAGATCTGTGACCATCAGCCTAATCAAGTGATCAAACTTCATACAACAAATAGTGGGACAACCTGGCATGAGGTACCTACCAATTTGATGCAATAAAACATCACCTAGACACTTTCCAGCCAAAAATGTTTAATAAGCATTTAATCATGAGGAAACAACAAAGCAAATGCACAGTGTGATGCAGACTACAACACAATTGGCTCAGACTCTTCAAATGTCAATATAATGGGTAACAGAGTGAAGCAGAGGTTCTTTTCTGATTTAAGCAGACTAGAGACTCATCACAAGAAAATGCAATTCATAAAACTTGATTAGATCCTGGGTCAAAAACAAAAAAAGAAATGAAAATAGGAATAAAAGGTATTTTTAGGAAAAGCTACAGAAATATAAAAATAGCCCATATATTGGAACATAGTAGAGAATTGTTCATTTTCTTGTATGTGATCATAGTATTGTAAATGTAGAACAACCTTCTTCTTAGGAAATGCATGTTGAAGAATTTAGGAATGAGATGTCATGACATCTGCTACATATTTTTGTATGGTTAAGAAAAGATCTATCTGTATAGGTAAAATGTGCATACTGGTGAATTGACATGAAGGATATGTGGATGTTCATTGTATGCTTCTCACAACTTTTCCGTAGTTAGAAATATTTTAAAATCAAAGTTGGCAAGGAAAAAAATCCTACTTAGTTTCAAGGTTCCTTCTTGTGATCCATACCCTCATAGCCTGTAGAAAAAGAAAAGGGATCCTCTTTAGATGCAGAAAAAAGCTGTAATCAGGGCAGTGGTTAAATGCTTGGGCTTTGGAGTCAGATCCAGGCTGAAGACCTATGCAAGTTACTCATACACTGTAAGCTTCACTTTCCTCAACTATAAAATGAGGTTAATGACAGTACCCACTTCAAAGGACTGCCATGTTCATGAGATAATCCACATCAAGGGTTAGCATGAAACCAGCACATGGTCACCACTCACAAATGCTTGCTCTGATTTCCAGAGTGCAATGTGGCTTCTCATTAGAACGTAAATATTGTTTACATGACATACCCTATGACTTAGATCAGAAATACTACTTTTGATGTCATCTCTTTATCTGTTTACTTACTTTTCAAGAGTCTTCTCTGAAAAGCCCTAAAATAAAATTAATAAGGAGGAAGAGGAGGATAGTGATAGGACGATCACGTAGACAGAATGCAGATGACAGCTCACATTTCTAAGTTTAAGGAAATGCCAATGGAAAGGGAGTCAAAAAGAGGATGTAATTCAAAGTCAAATGCCCACATTTTTCAAAAGGTAAGAATAATTTCAGCACATCTTAATTTGTGATGGAGGGGTCACAAAATACTTTTAGAATCTGATAGACCCACTACCCTAAAAAAAAAAAAAAAGACATAGTGACATGACCCATGCAAATTAGAAGTTCATGGTCCCTCTGAGGCTAGTTCATGGATTAATAGGCAAGTATTATTGCCTCAAGAATAGGGACCTGGTGGGACCAGAGGACAAGACCCTCACTCTCCAATACCTCCATGTAAAATGTCTACAATCCTGTCACTGGACAAGCACTACACCATCACTAGAAAATTGAAATTTGCAGTTCAACCTTGGGAGTAATAAAACAGATTCAAAACAAGTGAGCTGTATCAAAAACATTGGGACCTTGGAACAGAGTCTCTTAGGGAGCAGAGGGATGTGAAGGAGAACAGAGCTAGGTCAAAACATCCTGCTTATGTAACCAGAAAGACAGGATTTGGTTTCAGTTGAGCTAGAATCCTAGGAGGGGCTGATGGCCTTGTTTTGTTCACATGGAGAACCTCTCACCTTTAGCAGGAGCCTCTACGTCTAGAATCTGTATTCAATGAGGCTTAAGAGTTTCTTCAACTCAGGAGTTTGTGTAGTTAACAAAATGATTTATTGAGCGTGATTGAGCCCACTCTGTTAGGAGCACTATTTATAGCGCTGACATAAACTTACCATCCACACACTACAGAGGAGGTACAGTGGGTTCCAATAACAGTTTCCAGCCTTCCTCCTAAGGATGTGGTAAAAGAACTTTCCCTGGGCAGGTTTTGTCCAAATCCTCATCCGTGCGCCCTGCATTGCCCTTGTCACCACAGACACCTTACAAAAGAGTCTTAATCTTTCCTCTCAGTACTTGCTCAAATTCTAGTCCTCATTGAGCTTCAGCCCTCCATTGATTACTGGAGGAAGCATTGCATCCCTCCAACATGCCCTGCAAGATGTCAACTGTGAATTGTGACAACAGAGCTCTCCACACCCCTCTTCAAGCACTCTGGTCCTGCTTCTCTCTGCAGAACTAAAATCCCTCAGCTCCAGAAAAGGCATTCTTAAAGGGTACTATTCTTAGTATTTTGTCAACAGGAGGAATACTTGAAATTTTTTTTGGCTAGAAGAATCACTGGCTACTTGTGGTCTCTCTGAAAATGGATTGTCCATCAAAAAGAAACAGGGAAGCTAGGACACTCCCACATAGCTCCTCAGAGGCATAAGTCAAGCCATGCCTCTCTAATAATTTCCTGTCCAACATCATGAGGGGTCACCAGGTGTTCTACTTGCTCTGAAATGCTGTTACCTTAATTAGACCCCAAACCATAAAATCTGGGTGTTAAGAAGCACAGCTGGAAATATCTTGCTGTTTGCCTGGAGCCATTCCTCTTAGGCTCAGCTAAGTATGTTTCAGAGGTGTTCCAGAGCTGGTTCATATGGGCATACAAGGGCAGACTGTTAAATTTTCAGGAATTTTGCAAGTCAGTTGTTGAACTGTTGGTGACTTAAAATTGACATGGTGGCACTATTTACTCCAAGGAAACAGGCAAACACTAAAAATAATGGTTCTCTCTTCCACCTGCAGCTGATTGTTAACTGTTTACTAGCATACTACTATTAGCAATGGTAACCTATGCAGTCTACGTCATGGTTAAGCACACAGGTTTTAGAATCAGGCTGAATTGAACCAGAGTCCTAGCTTTACACTTACTATATTACTTTAGTTTCACAGAATAAAATTAAGATTTAAAAAAGTACTATGCTGTGTAACACTAATTCCCCATTCCTCATGTTTCCTTTTGGAGAACTTCCATTAGACTCACATTCCTGGCTTTCCTCTGATCCTCAAAGGAGGAGGAGTGATGTAGGTGATTGGTGAATTTAGGAGAAGCATCTCAGCATGTGACTCTGCCATCCTAGCACATGGTATCAAACATCATGGGCCAGGATAGCTGCTTGAGCATTTAAGGGTTCTACACCCAATTCCAGTATGTGTGTGTGTGAGGGGCAGTCCCTATACCACTAAGCAATTCTTGGACACCAACTGGGTGTCCTACAATTCAGTTCAATTCTGACACCATCTACCAGGAGATACTGTCAGAACACAAAAGTTAAGGGACCAGTCCTATGAGACTGACCCCTCCTCCAGTTCAGATGCTAACAGCCAAGTCCAAGTGCTTCTGATCAACTGGCTGTGAATCAGAGGGTCCCACAAACCCCTTCTCAGGTTCAATTAATTTGCTCACAGAACTCAGAGAAACATCTTACTAGATCACTGGTTTATCAGAGGATGTAACTCAAGACCAGCCAGATATGGGCAAGGGGATATAGAGTTTCTATGCTCTCTCAAAGAGTGACATTCTCTCCCAAATCTCCATGTGTTCACCAACCTAGAAGCTCTCTAAACCCTGTACTTTTGGGGGTTTACAGAGGCTTAATTACATAAGCATGATTGATTAATCCTGGGTCATTGGTCATTGCTTCAACCTCCAGCCACTCCCTCCTCCCTGGAGATCAAGGAGGGTATCACTAAAAGTTCCGATCCTCTAATCACAGGATTGGTTCTCCTGGCAACCAGCCCCTATCTTAGATGCTCTAAAAAATCACTCATTAAGATAACAAAAGACACCTTTATCACTCTCATCCCTTAGGAAATTCTAAGGGTTTTAGGAGCTTTGTGCCAGAAACAGTAACAAAGACCAAATATATATTTCTTATTATGAATTACAATATCCAGCATCCCTATCAGGTACACACTATAGCCAGCAGGAAAGAGGCAGGCACAAAGAAGGGCATGCATTCTTCCTGTAAGGACATTTCTCAAGCAACTTCATGTGACACATATTTACATCCCATTGGCCAGAATTTGACCATATGGCCATTCCAACTGCAAAGGAAGCTGGAATTTTTTTTTTCCAGTCAGCCATATACCTAACTAAAAACCAAGATTTCTTTTAATATGTAAGAAATAAATAACAGGTATTGGGAGGAAAGTAATAGTCTCTGCCACAGCATATTAACATTAGACACAACTTGCTCACAGTAAACATTTAGTGAATACTACCCACAAGTATTTTCCTTTTTTAAAAAAAAGATTTTATTCATTTATTCATGAGGCACACACAGAGAGAGAGAGAGAGAGAGAGAGAGAGAGAGAATGGCAGAGACACAGGCAGAGGGAGAAGCAGGCTCCATGCAAGGAGCCTGACATAGGTCTCAGTCCCAGGACTCCAGGATCATGCCCTGGACCAAAGGCAGGTGCCAAATCGCTGAGCCACCCAAGGATCCCCCCGCCCCACAAGTATTTTTTATCAAAGCATCTAGGTTATTCTGTATCTCTATGCCTATAATGATATGGGAAGTTGGAAGCCAAAATATTCCTTTGGCTAAAGGTTTTTATTCCTATTTTCTAAATTCCTCTGCTTAAAATCCAAACACCCTTTGGAAGGGGCAATCTCTAAAAGGGAGAAGTGACTAATACACTAGCATGCATTGCTCTTGTGTGTTCTAGGCCCCCTGGGAACCAGGGAAGGAAGTGAGACATTTCAGTCAAGTGTGAGACTAGAGCCACAGGTTTGGCACAAACACTGTCCAAGATGTAAATAAATGGAGGGCACTGGAATATAAGGGAGCCATGAGGGTACTGGTTGGACATTGAAACAGGTGCATGGGATCCCTAGGTGGCTCAGTGGTTTAGCGCCTGCCTTCGGCCCAGGGTGTGATCGTGGGGTCCTGGGATCGAGTCCCACATCGGGCTCCCTGCGTGGAGCCTGCTTCTCCCTCTGCCTGTGTCTTTGCCTCTCTCTCTCTCTCTTTCTCTCTCTCTCTCTCATTCTCTCTGTCTCTCTCTCTGTCTCTCATGAATAAATAAATAAAATCTTTAAAAAAAAAAAAAGAAACAGGTGCAAAGGTGCAAATTATAAATATCTCCTAATTCCTTATTTTGCAAAAAAGCTGGCCCTGAATTTTTAAATGAAACAATCTGGATCTTTGCTCTTTTTTTTTCCTATACAATTAAACCTTTCCCTCACATTCTTTCCCTTCTATCCAGCTAAGACATTTTCTAGGTGCCTTTCTTGACTCACCCTCCATCAGCTTCAACTGGATCTTTTCCTGGAGGGAAGGCCTGCCATGTGTTCTGTGTGTGAGCCTGGGCAAGTTGTAAACCCCTTTATGCCTCTGTTTCCTCAGATGTAGATGGAGATAATAATAGCATCTATCTTCTTATAAAGCTGTTGTGAGAACTTGAAATAGAGGCTGGTACATAGTAAGTACCATATAAATGTTGTTATTATACTTAATTTTGGTCCATATCATATGCTACTATAACTTTCTAAAGGCAGGGATTTTTATGTCTTATCAAAAGAGTGGTGTCAAAACAATAGGTATGATCATTGTAATACTTTATCCCAGAGGTTATGAGTGTTACACCTATAGAAGTCATCACTGATATGAAATAAATGCATTAAGTATGACTCAGATGGTACCTGGGATTACCCACGTCCTTTCTACTACATTGGTATATAGAGTTAGGATACTCACTGGACTTGAGAAAAGAATGAAAGACATCAGTGAGACCTCTATCACAGAGATAAAAGATTTAAGAAAGAATAAATCAGAGATGAAGAGTGCAATAAATGGAGAGTAGAAACATTCTTGATGCAATGAACAGCAGGCAGGAGGAAGCAGAGGAATGATTAATGACCTAGAAGACAAAGTAATGAAAAGCAATGAAACTGAACAAAAGAGAGAAAATAATTATGCAAAATGAGAATAAACTTAGGAAACTCAGTGACTCCATTAAACATAATAATATTCATATAGGAGTCCCAGAAGAAGAAGAAGAGAGAAATGGGGGTAGAACATTCATTTGAAGAAATAATACCTCAAAACTTCCTTAATTTGAGGAAAGAAACAGATATCCAGATCCAGGAGACACAGAGAACCCCCAACAAAATCAACAGAAACAGATCCATGCCAAGACATATTGTAATTAAATGGGCAAAATATGGTGATAAGGAAATTCTTAAGGGAAAAATACTTATAAGAGGAAACCTATAAGGCTATTAGCAGATTTTTCAGCAGAAACTTTCCAAGCCAGAAGGGATGGGAATGATCTATTCTAAATGCTGAATGGGAAGAATCTGCAGCCAAGAATACTCTATCCACCAAGGCTAACATTCAAAATAGAAGGAAAAATAAAGAGCTTTGCAGACAAATGAAAATGAAAGGAGTTCATGACCACTAAACCAGCCTTGCAAGAAATACTGAAGGGGATATTACAAGTGGAAAAGAAAGACCAAAAGTGACAGTATGCAGTAAAATGAATATTTCTATTAAAAAAATCAGTGAAGGAAATCACAAAATAAAAGGATGTAAAATATGACAGCTTATACCTAAAAAGTGTGGAAGACAGGAGTAAAGAATATGCTCAAGCTTAAACAACCATCAACTAACATGGACTGCTTTAAGCAGATGTTATATACAAACCTAATGGTAACCACAAATCAAAAACTACTAACAAACATGCAAAAAATAAAGACAAATCTAAACACATCTCTAAAGAAAACCAGCGAAAGATGAGTGGATAAAGAAGATGTGGCTTATGTATACAATGGAATATTACTCAGCTATTAGAAATGACAAATACCCACCATTTGCTTCAACGTGGATGGAACTGGAGGGTATTATGCTGAGTGAAGTAAGTCAGTCGAAGGACAAACATTATATGTTCTCATTCATGTGGGGAATATAAATAATAGTGAAAGGGAATATAAGGGAAGGGAGAAGAAATGTGTGGGAAATATCAGAAAGGGAGACAGAACGTAAAGACTGCTAACTCTGGGAAACGAACTAGGGGTGGTAGAAGGGGAGGAGAGTGGGGGGTGGGAGTGATTGGGTAACGGGCACTGGGGGTTATTCTGTATGTTGGTAAATTGAACACCAATAAAAAAAAAAAGGAAAAAAAAAGAAAACCAGCAAACCATGAAAAAGATAAGAAAGTATCAGAGAAAATCTCCAGAAACAACCACAAAACAAGTAATAAAATGGTAATAAATACATACCTATCAATAATTACTTTGAATGTAAATGGACTAAATACTCCAATCAAAAGACATAGGGTATGAGAATGGATTAAAAAAAAAAAGACCCATCTATTTGCTGCCTATAAAGACTCATTTTAGACCTAAAGTCATCTGCAGATTGAAAGTAAGAGGATAAAGAAATGTTTATCATGCAACTGGATGTCAGAAGAAAGCCAGAGTAGCAGTACTTATATCAGACAAACTAGACTTAAAACAAAGACTGTAACAGGAGGCAGAGAAGGGCACTATCTAATAATGAAAGGGACAATCCAACAAGAACATACAGCAATTGTAAACATTTATGTTCCCAACACAGGAGCACTCGAATACATATAAACCAATAATAAACATAAAAGAACAAATTATAGTAATACAGTAATAGTTGGAGACTTTAACATCCCTCTTAAATCAATGAATAGATCTTCCAAACAGAAAATCAACAAGGAAACAATGGCCTGGAATGACACACTGGATCAGATGGATTTAACAGATATTTTCAGAACATTTCATCCTAAAACAGCAGAATACATGTTTTTTTTTTTTTTTCAAATACAGGTAGAACATTCTCCAGAAAAGATCACATATTAGACTGCAAAACAGACCTCAACAAATTCATGAAGGTTGGAGTCATACCATGTACCTTTTCTGACTACATCGCTTCAAAACCAGAAGTTAACCACAAGAAAAAATTTGGAAAGAAAACAAATATATGGAGGTTACCATGTTACTAAACAATGAATGGGTCAACCCAGAGATAAAAAAAAAAACTATATGGAAATAAATGAAAATGAAAACACAATGTTTCAAAACCTTTGGGATTCAGAAAAGTGGTTCGAAGAAGGAAGTTTATAGCAATACAGGCCTACCTTAAGAAGCAAGAAAAATCTCAGACAACCAAACCTTACATCTAAAGTAGCTGGAAAAGAATAATAAATTAAGCCTAAAGCCAGCAGAAGAAAGGAAATGATAAAGATTAGAGCAGAAATAGATGATATAGAAACTACAAAAACAATAGAACAGATCAATGAAACCAGGAGCTAGTTCTTTGAAAAAATTAATAAAATTGATAAACCTAGCCAGATTGATCAAAAGAAAAGAGAAAGGACTCACATAAATAAAATCACAAATGAGAGAGGAGAAATAATAGCTAAAACCACAGAAATACAAACAATTATAAGAGAATATTATGAAAAACTATATGCCAACAAATTGGACAACTTACAAGAAATGGATAAATTCCTAGAATCATATAATCTATGAAAATTGAACTGGAAGAAATAGAAAACTTGGACAGACCTATAACCAGCAAAGAAATTGAATCAGTAATCCAAAAACTCCCAACAAACAAAAGTCCAGGGCTTGAATTCTACCAAACATTTAAAGAAGCGCTAATACCTTTTCTTCTTAAAGTCCTTCAAAAACTAGAAAAGGAAGGAAAATTCCCAAATTCATTCTATGAGGCCAACATTACCCTGATGCCAAAATCAGATAAAGACACCACAAAAAAGAGAACTATGGCCAATATCTCTGATAAATATAGATGAAAATATCCTCAACAAAATTCTACCAAACTGAACATGTATTAAAAAAAAATCATTTACCACATCAAGTGGGATTTATTCCTGGGTTACAAGGGTGGTTCAATATTTGCAAATCAATCAACTTGATACAGAACATTAATAAAGGAAAGGATAAGAACCATATAATCATTTCAATAGATGCAAAAAAACATTGACAAGTACAACATCCGTTCATAATAAAAACCCTCAACCAAGTAGGTTCAGAGGGAACATAACCTCAACATACTAAAGGCCATCTATGAAAAACCCACAGCTAACATCATCCTCAATGGGGATAAACAGAGAGCTTTTCCTCTATGGTCAAGAACAAGACAGGGATGTTCACTCTCACTGCTTTTATTCAACATATACTAGAAGTCTCAGCCACAGCAACCAGACAACATAAAGAAATAAAATGAGTCCAAATCAGCAAGAAGTAAAACGTCCGCTATTTGCGCATGACATGACACCATATACAGAAAACCCAAAAGACTCCACCAAAATACTGCTAGAACTGATAAACAAATTCAGTAAAGTTGCAGGATACAAAATCAATGTACAGAAATCTGCATTTCTATACACCAATAACAAAGCAGCAGAAAGAGAAATTAAGGAATCAATCTCATTTACAATTGCACCAAAGTAATAAGATACCTAGGAATAAACCTAACCAAAGAAATGAAAAATCTATACTCTGAAAACTATAAAACACTGATGAAAGAAATCAAAGACAGCACAAAACAATGGAAAAACATTCCATGATCATGGATTAGAACAAATTTTGTTTTTTCGTTTTTTTTTTTAATTTTTATTTATTTATGATAGTCACAGAGAGAGAGAGAGAGAGAGGCAGAGACATAGGCAGAGGGAGAAGCAGGCTCCGTGCACCGGGAGCCTGATGTGGGATTCGATCCCGGGTCTCCAGGATCACACCCTGGGCCAAAGGCAGGCGCCAAACCGCTGCGCCACCCAGGGATCCCAGAACAAATTTTGTTAAAATGTCTATACTACCCAAAGCAATCTACATATGTAATGCAATTCTTATCAAAATACCAATAGCATTCTTCACAGAACCAGAACAATCCTATAATTTGTATGGAACCAAAAAATTAAAAAAAAATTAATAGCTAGAGCAATCTTGAAAAAGAAAAGCAAAGCTAGAGGCAGCACAACTCTGGACTTCAGGTTATATTATAAAGCCACGGTGATCAAAACAGCATGATGAAAGCACAAAAATAGACACATACATCAATAGAACAGAAAACCCAGAAATGAACCCACAATTGTATGGCCAATTAATCTTTGACAAAGCAGGAAAGAATATCCAATGGGAAAAAGACAGTCTCTTCAACAAATGGTGGGGAAAACCCAACAGCCACATGCAGAAGAATGATACTAGACCATTCTCTTTCACCATTTGCAAAATGAACTCAAAGTGGATTGAATTCTTAAATGTGAGACTTGAAATGTGAGACCATAAAAGTCCTTGAAGAGAGCACAGGCAATAATTTTTCATCAGACATAGCAACTCTTTTCTAGATAGGTCTCCTAAGGCAAGGGAAAGAAAAGCAAAAATAAACTATTGGGCCTACATGAAAAACAAAAACAAAAAACAGAAAACATTTCTGCACAGCAAAGGAAACAACAAAACTAAAAGGCAATGTTATGGAATGGGAGAAGATATTTTCGATTGACAAATGTGATAAAGGGCTAGGATCAAAAATACATAAAGAACATATAATTCAACAACTTAAAAATGAATAATTTGATTTAAAAATGGGCAGAAGACATGAATGGACATTTTTCCAAGGAAGACATCCAGATGACCAACAGACATGAAAAGATGCTTGACATCACTCACCATCAGGAAAATACAAATCAAAACTACAATGAGATATCACCTCACACCTGTCAGAATGGCTGAAATCAACAACACAAGAAATTACAGGTGTTGGCAAGGATGTGGAGAAAGAGGAAATCCTCTTACATTGTCGGTGGGAATACAAACTGGCGTAGCCACTGTGGAAAAAGTATGGAGGTTCCTCAAAAATTACAAATAGAACTACACTATGGTCCTGCAATTACACTACCAGGTATTTAGCCAAAGAATACAAAAATTCTAATTCAAAGGGATACATGCACCCAGCTGTTTATAGCAGCAGCATCTACAACAGCCAAATTATGGAAACAGCCCAGTTGTCCATTGGCTGATGAGTGAATAGAGATGTGAGATATATATATATATATAATGGAATTATATATATATAATACTATTTTATATATATATATATATATATGGAATAGTATTCCACTATAAAAAAAGAACATAATCTTGCCATTTTTCCATTTGCAATGACATGGATAGAGCTGGAGAGTATTACGCAAAGCAAATTAAGTCAATCAGAGAAAGACAAATAGCATATGAATGTCACTCATATGTGGGATTTGAGAAACAAAACAAACAAAGGGAAATAGAGACAACCAAAAACCAGACTCTTCATTACAGAGAACAAACTGATGGTTCCTGGGGGTGGGAGGAAGGTATCAAACAGATGAAGGGAATTAAGGAGGGCACCTGTGATGCGCACTGGGCGATGTCTGGAATTGTTGAATTGCTCTACTGTGTACCCAAAACCAATACTACACTGTATGTTAACTAACTGGAATTTAAATAAAAACTTAAAAAGAAAAAGAAAGTACGTTAGTAAAATAGTTACCTCTGGGCCACAGGAGCATAATCCTCCTAGAGTCTCTGGGAGGTAGCATAAGAATGCTGCTCAGTCCTATCCCCAGTAAGGAGTAAGGAAGCCGGGGTGTTTATGCACCGGCTCCCATCCATGGCAGTTAACAACTAGTGGGGGGTCAGGAGGGGAATGAGTCTGATTCCCCAGCGCCGTGGCCAGCTCTGTGGCTGTGGGGAGCCAGCCAGGGCCTGCCAGAGTGGTGAAGCCCTGAGGGCCGTGGGGCAGGGTGCTGGCAGCACCTGTTAGCTGCTCAGCCTGTCAGGATCAGCCTGCCCCGGAGGAGGGGGGACGTGCACCTCACGCAGCGGCCGTGAAACCAGCGGAATGATGCACACAGCCTGCTGCACATGCAGGAGAGACAGAGAGCCCAGAGCACAGGGTGGGGGCCCAAGGGCCGGGCAGGGGAGCAGGTGCAAGCCCAAGAGGACTGCGTAGGGAGACTAGGAGGTGGTACTAGGGGGAAAATAATAACTTTATGAGTTGAACATATGAAACAGACCCTGTGAAAACAGCAATATGCCCCCACACATTCCAGCAGCAAACAGGGCCACCCACAAAGGCCTTTCAAGAAGTTTGCTTCTGGAGAGTCAACAGGGAGGTTTGAACTGCAAAACCCTGCATTCCCTGAAGGCTGCTCAATACTGTGACAGGAAAGAGGGCAGAGGGGGAAGGATCTGCTTTCCTGAAACAAAGCTTCCAGCTTGCTGGCGATCCTTACCCGCGGGGAGAGCAAGGGGCTCCTTTCACAGGACAAGCACGCACAAATGTCTGCCCTTCCTCCAAGGGAAAGGAAATTGCTTCAAAAAAGCACTGGCTCTATTTTTTACAAACGAAATGTAAACTCTTATTAATTCTAAACTGACTTATTTGTGTTAATGTATTTGTGATGGGTCTGGACTCTTGATGTCTTTTCTTTCCAACAAGTTCTATCATTCGTGAACCCTCCTGAGTAGGTTTTCTATGTGCTCTCTTCCTAGTTCAGATTCTCATCCTTTCTAGTGCAGGTGCTTCGTTCAACATCCACTTATCCCACCCAACTGGGTGTCCTACCATTCACTTCAATTCTGACACTATCTACCAGGAGGTAGCCTCAGAGTCCACAGATTAAGGGGGACCAGGCCTATGAAACTGACTGCTCCACTTCAGATGCCAACAGCCAAGTCCTGGTTGTCACCTGTGCCTCAGACCAACTGGCTGAGTCAGAGGGTTTGACAAGCCCCTCTTCAGGCTCAGTTGGTTTGCTCATGGAACTCAGAGGACCATCTCCCTGGATCACTGGTTCGTCAGAGGGTGTAACTCAGGACAAGCCAATATGGGTAAGGGGATGTAGGGTTTCCATGCTCTCTCAGAGTGACATGCAAAACAAGGATAGGGATAGAGAACAGCAGGGGTGTAGGCTCAGGGCAGGCCTCAGTGGGAGTGAAGCCCTGAAGGAAGTGCAGAGGTGAACCATGAGGTATCTGGGTAAACAGTAGGGGCATAGGCTAAGGACAGGCTTCAATGGGAGAGTAAAGCTGAGTGAAGACCTGAAGGAGGTACAGGGGTGAACCATGAGGTATCTGGGTAAACAGTAGGGGCATGGGCTCAGGGCAGGCTTCAGTGGGAGAGTAAAGCTGAGTGAAGACCTGAAGGAGGTGAAGGCATGAACCACGAGGGATGGGAGCAGCAGGGGCATGGGCCCAGGGCAGGTCTTGGGGAGAGCGAGACTGAGTGAAGACCTGAAGGAGGTGAAGGCATGAACCACGAGGGATGGGGAACTGCATTTCTAGCAGAGGGAACAGCAAGCACAAAGGCCATGAGGTGTTAAACACACTGTGAGATGCCAAATGGACATCCAAGTGGAGCTTCAGGTGGGTAGCTGTCAGCATGAAGACTCTGGAGCTCAGGGGACAGCACTCAGGGCACCAACTCTTGCTTGGGCCCCCCTCCTCCTCCAGGAGGGTGACCAACTGTCCTGGTTTCTCTGGGCCAGAAGGGTTTTCCAGGATGCAGAGGCCCAGGTAACAGTCAGTCACCATCACTCCAGGCCAGCCTATATCTGGTTACCGGTGGAAAGCTTGTAAAAAATGCTTTAAAAAGGAGTCCTAAAAACCCTTCCACAGTTGCTTCCGGCTCAAAGGATGAAAGTTAAAGTTCTATAGAGTATTCAGCACAAAAGCCCTTTGCTTCTCTGGTCAACATCTCTCCACCCCTCCCTCAGCAGCGCCCCCCTCCCCCGGTCCACTCTGGCCACCCCTACAGTCAACAGGCCTTTCTCAACAACCACCCAGCTCATGGCTTCCTGAGAAATGGACATATTCTCACCTGTCCTCCTTCCCCCCACACACCTGACCTCCTCTGCGTAGTGGAGCTCCTCTTGCTCAAGTGTTATCTCATGCATCAGCTCCTGCGAACTTTCCTGGCCCCTACACTTGTTTTATCCCCATGTCCTTGGTGCTCACACTCCATCCTGCCAGGGGGTCGAGTCCAGGCTTAGTGGCTTCTGATCTTATATAAGTTGGCGGGGTGGGGGGGGTGCCCTCTTTAAGAAAAATAATACAAAATTATGAATGCAGATTCAGGCATAAAGATCAGTATGCCTGGGTGGCGCAGCAGTTTAGCGCCTGCCTTTGGCCCAGGGCGTGATCCTGGAGACCCGGGATCGAATCCCACGTCGGGCTCCCAGTGAATGGAGCCTGCTTCTCTCTCTGCCTGTGTCTCTGCCTCTCTCTCTCTCTCTGTGACTATCATAAAAATTTAAAAAAAAAATAAAGATTTAAAAAAAAAAAGATCAGTATGTATTTAGAAGGGACACCCAAAAATAAGGAGTCTTAAAGCCCTAGAGATTAAGATTCACAGTGAATGTGAATGTCCCTCGGACCACATCCTCTGCAGCCTGCGGGGTAATGTGTAGGTCATCTGTCCCTTGTACCCTGTGAGCTCTCTGAGGGCCAGAGAATCTGCCTGGAGGGTCTCTGCATCTTCCCTGCCCAGCACATACCAGCAGTTCAATGGGTGTTTGTTGACTGACTGGTCAGGTTGAGGATGACTAAGGATGCCAGTCCTTTGAGTCAGATCCAAGTTCCGGCAACTATAGCCACTGAGCAGTTGAAGAACCTGCAGACAAGAAGTAAGGAACTTAACCCCCCCAGAAATGAAAAGACATCAGGCAAGCTGCCTGTGTGACATTGCCAGATGGGGTGTCTGGCCCCAAGGACACTGAATAAATATCCATTTCCTGTCTTTTCCTGTCCGTGGGCTCCATGTGCCTTCCCCTGGTTGCATATCCCCAAGGCTGGGACACAAGCCAGGGTGATGCCACTACCTGGGAGAGCACGCACCTGTTTAGCTTTGCCCTCTTATGTCGCAGAACCAAGATCAATGTTTTAGCTGATGTAGGTTCCCAGCACTCACGGGTTAGGATGATTTCATTGACTTTCTGACCCCCGTATTGGTCTGCAGGTGGGAAGGTACATCTCTAATGTGCCCCCTCACGCCTGAACTTGGCCCAGGGTCTGAAAGTAAGGACAGGAGAGTGCTGTTCCTGCCATTTAAGCCAATCAATGTGATCGTTTTACGGAAACCAATTTCCTTCCCTGTGAACCCAAGTCTATAATAAATAAATAATTCAGCTTCCCCGAGATATTTATATCATGGGCAGGTGGCACTTCTGCTCTCTGAGAAAAGCAGGTCGTCCAAGAATTGCCTGCTGTTAGGTAATGGTGCCCCCAGTACTAATCGCAGCAATTCTGTGTCCGCTGCCTTGGGTCATTTGTCTGGTGAGCACAGCAACCTTGAGACTTAAGTAGAGCATCTCCTTTTAAAGATGAAGAAACACAAGAAATAGGAGATAAGTTCACAGGGCAGGAAGGCTCTGGAGTCAACATTACCATCCAGAACAATGGCTCTTATGCAGGACAACAGTCTCTACAACCTCCTTCCAGATGAACCCTCCTGCTTATCTGCAGCACCCGGCATATGCTATAGGATGCATTGTGCTGGGGCAGGGGGCCGGCATCCCAACCCAGGCTCTGACCTCTCGGGCCAGGTCACAGCTTTGGGCCGAGTGAAGAGCTACAGATAGCATCCCTTTGTATCGCCTTGGAAATCTCTGGTTCTAAGATGACTGCTTGCTTTGGCATCCGCTAAACGTGGTTCAAGTGCCTGTTGCAATGACTCACTGCTTTATCCTTGAATGGATATTACCTGTTGAGGACGATGATGGTGGTTAAAATGAACATTTATCCGGTACAAGCTGCATTGCTGAGGGCTGCACTAACAGCCTTCCAGCATTTTAATTCTCAGGTCTTCAAGGTAGATTATTAATGTCCTCCTTTTTTCATTGAGACGGGCAAGTTGCGGGAAATAACTGGTTCTAGATCACACAGGTGATAAGTAACCAGCACAGCCAGGATTCAGGTTGGGGCCTTACCCAGGATGTGCCTTTAGCCACTCCGATGGCTCCAGTGGGAGAAGGGTCAGTGTTAGCTATCATGTGGCATAAGCTCCAGCCACACTGAGGACATCCCTTTATTTCTAAGCAAAGAGTCTGTAACTCTCCTCCCTCCATTTGCCCATACTGGCTCTTCCCTTTGCCTGGGCTGTTGCTCTGCTCTCCCTGCATTGTGGCGCTAACCCCCTCCTCCACCTTTAAGTCTTACATGTTAAATCTTACCTCCTTCTCATGCGGCTCTGCATAATCCCACTCCAGGGTGAAACCAGATGTTGCGGAACCTCGGCCACAAGGTGCAGCCATGCAGATGACTCTAGGGGTGATCGAGGGTACCAACTAGAATGAGACGGTGTCACGACAGCTCAGCTCCATTTCCTGTCCGCTCTGGGGTTTTCTGGATGTGGGATGAGGCATAACCATGATCCTCTAGAGCTTAAAGTCTAACCCGAGCACCAGAGTGGCTTTTCTCTGAGATATTGAGCCATCTTAGCTCAGTAGATAAACCAAGGCTCAAACGATTTAAAACTGGTCACCGCTGTGATTGGGGTTTGAGCTGCTGGGCTGTGTCCTCCTGCGCAAACCTAGAATTGTTTGACACACTAACAGGAACTCAGCAAATGTCATTGCCCACGTTTTCTCGGGGCCACAGGACTGAGGCTGAGCAGTGTCCTGTGATCTCCTCAAGGGCAGAGAAGCTGGCAAATGGAGAGCTCACCAGGGTGTGATTACAATGTAAAAGCCCTTTGTACTGGGCCACACTGGGTCTCCCAAGAACTAAATCAGAAAAGGAAAATCAGAAAACTAGCTTTTATGGCTTTAGCAATCGTGTTCTGGATTTACACCCCTGCATACAAAGTAGTCTCACGAGGGAATAATAGATTGTTTGCAGATGATCCGACACCATTTGGAAACAAATAGTGTTTCCAAAAAGCCTGTATTGGAGCCATCTGAGTATTACTCCCTCCCCTTTAATTCCCTTTGTTGTTAGTTATGGGAATGAGACTAGTGGGTAATGCCCTGAAACCTGACATTGATTCCCATAGGACCATTCCTCTTACTAGCCTCTTACTTCGGCCTCGAACCTTCCCCCTGAAGCTTTGCTTACAAATCCCTGGACATTTCCAAACCTACCTCTAGACTCCGGGTCCTCAGGGGAATTAAGGGAAAGCCACAAACTGATCTCCCTAAGACCACCTGTGATTCCTTGATGCTGTCTGGAGCACCAGGGCACCAGCTCCAGCTTCCTCCAGATTCTGCTTCCCAGCCAGTTCAGTGCAACAACCCTCTATCCTTTCTCCTCTTCGGTAGCACCAGCTGTTTATTATCAGGAGAAGTCAACCTGAAATTATGGGCAGAACCCACACATCCCCTTTCACCTCCATTCCTGGGAGAAAAAAAGGGAAGACTGGGGTTACATTTACAGTAATAAATCGTATTGCTCTACATCTGTCCCACTCTCCTGTCCCGATTATTACTGGGAAGCCCGGGGGGGCAAGAGCACTTATGAGCTCACCAATACGGGATTCCATGTTCCCTCTGGCCCCCACCATCCCAGCGCATCATGGACCATCTCTGTCCAGCTCTTGGCCACCAAGGCCGGTGCAGTACTCCTTTTGGGGCCCCTGGAGCACTGTCTCCATCATGCCATTGACCACCTGGGCTCACGGAGACCTGGGGACCCACAAAAGCTGCCCTCAGGTCCCTCCAGGCGGCTATGGTGGCGGCCACCACCCTTCATGCTCCCTGCATCGACCCCTGATGTCTCACAGTGAGGCCCACAGTGACTCTGCTGCAAAGAGCAACTGTTCTTGCTGTGCACTTGGGTCTTTCCCCAATCATGGCTCAAGCCTTGCTGACTGTTCCAGACGCTCACAGAGAGGTGTGAGAACAGCTCTCGGGTTTTTATTTGTAGCTTCTCCTTGGGAGAAGGACTCTTGGGAGCACCTGGAAGGTGAACTGCACCATATTCAAACCACTCCTGCCTCAGACCAGTGAGACAGTCATTGTTTTGGGGCAGAATTCGTGTGCTGGACCTCTGACCTTAGCACCAACTCCATCCTGGGGACATCTAATACCTCCTCAAGGGAATAGGTTCCGCCAGCCTCATGCCACTGGTCTTTCTCCTCTGCAAGTAAATTCAAGTAGAAAAAAAAAAAAAAAAGATTACTCTTCCATCAGGACCCTTGAAACCGAGGTATGATCAAAACACCTGCCTCCAACCCTGAGCTTACAATCACTCAACCCCCAAATACCCAGGAAGTTGGGAAACTGCATTGATTGGCTTCCACAAGACACACTGGGCAGATTCTTTCCACACGAGGGAGATTGCTCGGGCAGGAGAGGTCTGAGCTGCACCCTCACTCCCTACTTCAGACACACCACAGAATGGGTACGAATTCATGCCAAGGACAGCCTGCCCAGCCAGCAATGCTGTGTCACCTCTACTCATCTTCCAGGTGTGAGGTAAGCCAGGACATCTGTTTTCTCCTGTCTGGGGGGGGGCCTGCTTAGCAGTGGCTAGGGTGAGTAGAGCAAAAGCCAAGACAGTGCTGCAGTTGTGCAGGCCTTTGTGATCCCTGGATCCCTGTTATAGGCCTGAGTTGTCAAGGTGCTTAAGGAACCTCCATGATTTCTTCTCTGGGAACTTTACTTTTCTGAAAGACTATTTGAACCCTGGTCCCTTTGACAGCAACAGATACACACGGCTTTTGTGGATTCTGACACAGCAAACTTCCTTCTGGAAATCATTGCAGAAAGAGGACAAATGAGACCAAAAACAAATGCAAATGGTAGCAAAAAAAATTTTTTAAATATCAACCCCAACATTTTTTTCTTCCTGCCCCTCCCCCTTCTGCCTAACCACCCAGCTTCAGGTTTAGCTCAAGCTGGAAGTGCCTGCAGCCAAAAACATCAGTGCAGTGAAGTTGCACTTAGCCTCACCCATGGCTGCTCTCCCACCCGGAACAGTAATGACCTAACCAACGCTGAGTACCCTCACGACATATTCAATGTTCTGTTGGTGTTGCTGCATTTATAGGACAAATGAAGAGAATACAACCACGATGATGACAGTGAGCAATGACTACTACCTGACCAAGCACTGTTCTCAGCAGAGTCTGACTCAGTCTGGGCAGAGGGGGAGAGTGTGGTCAAGGACACAGAGCAAATGGCAGCAGGCTGGCAGATGCCCTGGGCTTTCGTACACCTCCTAACATGAGGCAGGCACTATGACAGACTCGCTGAGTTCCCTCCTTAATCCGCACGACCCTGCTGTGGGGATTATCATCCCTCATGTATGACCCAAGAACTGGGGCCTCCTCACTGACTTGGCAAGGTTCTCACAGTCACAAAGAAAAATATCCCTGAGGTTCTTCTAACCACGTCCTTAAATCACGTGTGCATTAGTCAAAACTCAATTGTGGGAGACAAACCCAGCTCAAACTAGCTTGGGGTTGAGAGGGGCAGGGAGGAACCCTTAGAGGATCTAACCAATTTCAGACATGGCTAGGTCCATGGACTAAAATAATGTCACATGGATTAACTCCCTCTCTCTCTCAACCTGTTTATCCCAGCAGCTTGCCACTGCTTCACCTTGCATGTGGGAATGCTATTCTCTTCTGCTGTAAAATCTGCCCCTTTATATCAGAAAGAGGACCACAAATGGGTCTAGCCAGGGTTATGCTTTATCTCATGATCCCAGGAGAAGAAAGAGATGTTCTTTTCCAGAATCCACAATTTCTCAGGGAAGACCATGGTGCTGTTCAGGTCATATCCTACTTACCCTTGAACCAAACCCCACAGTAGGGAAGTTGAGTCCCATGATGGACAGCCAACCAGGGCCACGTGGAGTGGGGAGTAGTGGCTCTTTGAAAGGAAGGTTGCTGGCCAAACAATGCAGGTATCCATCAGAAACAGGGTCCAAGAGAACTAGTCAGGACTTAATTTAGATGCAATCCCTTCAGAATGTGGGTCTACCAATTTTCATGGTGTTGGATTTCCTTTTGTTTTACACGCTCTCCATAATTTGTGATATATGTGCAGAAGTGGGATGTGGCGACAAACTTGGAAGCATCAATAACGTGTGTGTGTTTAAAAATTAATGTAAGTTAGCAGTTTTCTTTCTAGAACAAAAAGTTTGTGGTTAAAATAGAGTTGCTGGAATCTTTTAAAAACTGTTTTTAAGAGAAGGCAGCATCACCTTGCAGTGTTCTTGCCAAAAATGCTTAACCCAAATTTAATCATGAAAGAAAAAAGAATCAGACAAATGCAAAAAAAAAAAAAAATTGACTTGGACTCTTTAAAAAATGGTAATTTCATAAAAGATCCCCTCCCCGCCAAAGAGAAGGCTGAGCGGCCATGCCGGATCAGAGTAAGGAGACCCAAGAGTCATGACAACTAAATATAGCATGTGATCTTTGATTAGATCCTGGATTAAAAAAAAAAATTCTAAGTGGCATTACTGGGATGATTTAAGAAATTCAATACAAAGATCTATATATGTGATGATAATATTGTACAATGCCCCATTTTCTGAACGTGCCTGTTGTGTAGAAGAATGTCCTCATTCTTAGGAAACGATTTGCTAAAGTATTTAGTTGATGAAAAGTCAAGATGATGAAAGTCATTTTCACGTGGTTCGGGTTGGGGGCGGGGAGTACACGTAGATCTGGGGAGAGAGAATGAAACTGTGGCCAAATGCTAAGAATTAGTGAATCTAGGTGGAAGGTATATGGGTGTTCGTTACACACGACACTATCCTTCTAATTTTTCTCTAGGTTTCAAATTTTCCCAAGTACAATATTGATGGGAAGGGGGAAAATTAAGGTATAGTCTCGTAGTCATCTAAACTTCAACTCTCCTTCTCATAATACAGAATGAGAAGTAAAAAAAAAAAAAATTAGTCATGTAAATAAGGGGCTGTTATTGGCGGGTTAGTTAAATGGGCGAGTTTTTAAGAATTTAACAGAAAACAAATTTTCAAAAAAATAAAAGTTTATTAACAGAGATGCAGGATCTGTTCAGCTCGTTCCTCTGGGACTTGTGGGTGGCACACCTGGCAGTAGTCATCGCTCCAGCTTCAAGTAGGGTGGTGGTGCCCTGGGTCCTCTTGGGAATGATGCCAGGAAGCTTAGAGAGGGAGACTTGATTTCCTTGCCCCACACCAGGAGGTTGGCCAGGTGTATTCTGGGCATGAGGAGACCCACCCTTCCTTCTCCTACTTCCCAAGCAGAATTGCAGGTGGGGATAAAGGTGACCAGGGTCTAGTCTATGTAGGGAGCACTGGCATCCAGAGGCCTCCTCCTGGGACACAGAGTGGCAGGCTTGGGGGCTCTCTGTCCCTAACAGAATTCCTGGGTTCAGGAACCTGATGTCCATCAGGTCAATGAGGGAAGTATTTGGAAAAGTTGGATGCCATGATTAGGGGTTTTCATTCCAGAACAAACATTAGGTGGTTACAGTAGAGCTGCTGGAATCTTTTAAAAACTGTTTTCAAGGGAATTCAACAGAATGATGCAGTTCCAGGTGCCAATAATCATATTTTTCATGTCACCTATGCACACATGTGAGTTTAAATAGCAACCCATGCACATGCATACATATGAGTACACATGCACATTTTCTGAATGGAAAGTGAGGCATGTGTACGGGTTGCTATTGTCACATGTGGTAACATGTTTATGAACCAGATCCCTTACTCTTTCATCTTCTTTTTTTTAAATGTTGTTGGTACAAATAGTATATATGGTACAATGTATTGAATAGTCTATTTACTAATGATTTATATCTTGCCTGTTTTTTAGAAAATGATTTGATTGTGGTTCATGATGCCATATCCTCTATAAAGCAAGACAATGAAAAAAATTATAAGATTAAAAAAACATCAGAAGAAGAGATGAGCATGAGGTAAGTGAAACCATCACAAGTTTAGCAACAAAAGGAAACAAGATAGGCTATTGCTCTTGGATCCTCACCAGGGTGTAATCTGGCCTGAAGGACTCCCAAGGGAGCAGGATGAGTGGAAACAAAGAGTTGTTCAGTGGCAGCAGCTAGAGACATCAAAGCAAGAAGGGTGGCATCATGAGGACATGGGAGAGAGGCCCACACTCTACAAGCCACAAGAGCATTCTGATCAGGCCAACCATGCCTAGAGGCCCCAAACAGAAACCAAGGAGACAAAAAGAGCATCCCTGTGTAACAGCTGATGGCTGCAGCTGGAATTTCAGGAGTGGCCATGGGGTGAGAAGGAAAGCAGTATTTCGAGGACCCAGGGTGCAAAGGACATAAATATATCTCTTTGCCCCAAAAGAAACCTAGTTCATCTTTCATATGAGGGGCAGAGTCACATGGTGACTCTGGGTTTTGCAAATGACACAGAAACGTTCTTCTTATGAATGCTTCCCCTAGATTGCTCTGCAAAAGACAGAGCCCGGGCAGCCCCAGTGGCCTAGTGGCTTAGCGCCACCTTCAGTCCAGGGCCTGATCCTGGAGACCTGGATCGAGTCCCTCGTCGGGCTCCCTGCGTGGAGCCTGCTTCTCCCTTTGCCTGTGTCTGTGTCTCTGCCTCTCTCTCTCTCATGCATAAATAAATTTTAAAAATCTAAAAAAATAATAAAAAAAAACAGAGCCTGTGGATTAAAAAGGCAGGTTAAGAGCTAAATGTGATTTGTGAAATCAGTAGCATTTCTACATACCACTGAGAAGCTATTAGAAAATATAATGAGAAATAAATCCCAGTTGCAGTAGCCAAAAAAAAAAAAAAAAAAAGAAGAAGAAGAAGAAGATAAAATACTTGGGAGTAATTTTTATGGGAGTCTATTTTTATAGAGTATGCCCTCTATAAAGAAATTCCAAAATTTTACTGAGAGTTGAACTACTTGATTAATGGAAAGGTATAGCATATTGAAAAAGTAAACAGCATAAGAGGTCAATTCTTCACAAATTAATTTATAGATCAATGACAAAAATCCAACAGGTCTGTTTTTAGGGGCAGGGTGGGAAGGAAGACAAAAACATTTCCAAGTTCATGTGAAGCAGTAAACAAAGGTGAATATAAAATACAAAATAACTTCCAAAAAGTGGTAGTAATGTTAGTGGGGTAGACATGCAGTAGTGAAGAGTCCTACACAGTAGAAGATTCTAAAGCAGTATTTGAAAAAGTGTGGTGCTCTTTCAAGACCAGGCAGATGATTGGACTGGATAAACTTAAAGATGTAGATCCTATTATACCTAAGGATTAAATATGTGATTTTTCACAAAGGCATCACCAAATAATGCGGAAGAAAACAATAATTCAATTAGTGCAAGTTGCAATAGTTGGCTAGCAATTTGGCAGAAAAATTCTTATTTAGATCTTTATCTCATACATGCATCCTAATGAATTTCAAATGGATTCAGCCTTTACATATAAAACTCGGACAATTTTTTTAAAAGCAGAAGAAAATAAAGCCAATATTCATCAGACTTCTGGTGGGGGGTGGGGTGGGCAATCCAAACTTGGGAGCAATTGAAGGAATCACAAGAGTGCGGCATTCCAGTGCACATAAAATGTCTTCACATAAAAAATATGACCAAGCAAAAGATAATACAACTAGACAAACTACATATATGACAAGCACCAAGGCAGGGGTTAATATTTTTTACCTTTATATAATAAAGTTTAAGCAAAGTAGCAAGAAGAGCACTAAGATGGTTAAGGATAAAAACAAGCAGAGGACATCAGTAGGAGAAAGTCTGGGGTGCCTGGGTGGCCCGGTCAGTTAAGCATCTGACTCTTGATTTCAGCTCAAGTTATGATCTCAGGGTGGTGAGTACTCTCTCTTTCTCTCTCTCTCAAAATAAGTAAAATCTTAAAAAAAAAAAAAAAAAAAAGGAGAAATTGCTCCGCCTCATAAGACATGAGAATGAAAAGAACAACAAACTTTGTATTTTTCATCTATTAAATGAGTAAAACTTTAAGGGAAAAAAGATTACTACCCAGAGTTACGGAAGAGGATATTATTACCCCTCTAAGAGCATTAGAAACCAAGAAAACTGGTTTCGAAAACAGTTGGCGATATTCATCAAGAAGTATAAAAACATTTGTTTAATGTTGGCCAGTAATCCTAACAAAATTGGTTTTTTTTTGTTTTGGTTTTTTGTTGTTGTTGTTGTTGTTTTTAGATTAGTTGCACTAAAGAATTCCTAATTTGTTTGCAGCCACTGGTATATGCTTTAAAGTTGATGTGCAGGGGCAGCCTGGCTCAGTGGTTTTAGCGCCGCCTTCAGCCCAGGATGTGATCCTGGAGACCCTGGATCAAGTCCCACATCAGGCTCCTTGCTTGGAGCCTGCTTCTCCCTCTGCCTGTGTCTCTGCCTCTCTCTCTCTCATGAATAAGTAAATAAAATCTTAAAAAAAAAATAAAGTTGATGTGCAAACTTTTAGGGGGCTAGAAACAAATTCCTGCTGCCAGTACTTCTGTGGCCCACAGCGAGACATCTTTATTCTCCAGATGAGTACATTCTCAGAAGGACTGTAGGCCTGATGGCAAGTTAAAGTAAGAAGTAAACCTCAGGGTGGCTTAGAGTGCTTCCTCCTCTATAATGTGACCCATCTTTCACCTAGCAAATATTTATTGAGCACCAACTGTAGGCACACTGCTAGGAGGGCTACATAGATTAATATGACCCAGTTTGTGCCCCCCAGGAAGTGGAGAGCCTAGGAGAAGAACACAAAAGTCAGGTTTCGGAGCATTTGAGCAAAAATCCGAAGTAGAAAAGAAGAAATCCCTATTAGAAGTACCAAGTGTTTTTGTAACATCTCTTTTTGAAATATCTCCTGTGTAGGCTGATCACATAGTTTTCAAAGCAAATTTCTAGAATGATGTAGTGCCAGTCTCATATTATTTTGTTAATAAGTAAAAATGCAACAGAAACTCAGGAGAAATTCTTTGTAAATAAGCATCCTGAGGTGAATGTTCTTCTCAGAGGCTTCTCAGAGGTAGTGAGCCAAGGATGAGCCATGGGCCTAACACTCCTGACCCTTCCAGTCGAGAAGCAGGAGAGGCAGTAAGATCCAGAGACACACCAAGCTGCTCCTTCTGGGCTTCGCTTCACGGTGTCTACTCTGCCCCGAGTAGGAATGTGCTTGGTGCTCTAACATTTGAATCTACAAGAACCAGGTTCTACAAATACACATCCGAGGGTCTCACCAGCCCTGGTCCAAAGTACACACAGTCTTCTTTCTCTTGAAAACTCTTCTTCATTTCCAGTTGAGAGGTTTGCTAAACTCCTTTCCTCAGTAAGGAACCACATTCTGCCCTTACCTGTGTATTTGTGAACTTTTTTTTGACGTGTCAGGAGGTGTCTAGAATATAGTAAGCACTTAAAAAAAAAAAAAAAAGGTGGGTATGGTTAACCCGGGCAAGCTGCACTGAAGAAATGAAATTTAAGTTGATTTGTAAGTAAAAAAGGGTCATGGATAAGCCTGTCTTATTCAAATTGCTTTTTTCCCAAAAACCTAATGCTTCGCCTTAGTTTTCATTTCTGATGCTATTTCTTAGAACTACTGCATACTCGGTACATATTGATTTAATTTTTGCTCCGAGAGACTTAAGCAGTGAATAGAGGTTAATTTGTTATCTGGTCCATTGATTTTTGTCCTAAGAGAATGGGTTTCATTTTCAGCATTTCCATCTATTAATTGCTGCTGGTACCATCAGTGGATTCTCCGCAATGACTTCTGTTGACATCTCATGTATTTTCTGAGTCCCTCAATACTCCTGTGGTTATTGTAGTGCTTTGTCATGATGGTTTCATTCTTATTTCCAAACTCTCTAGAGTGTTGCAGATAGGTAGGGGGCTGCCAGTAAATAGTGACCTTATTCTATGACCAAGCTCTCAGCAAGTTGGGAAATAAAACAATGAGCAAAGATAAAAAACCAAAATATTGACATTCTTCATACTAGAAGCTCAATGGGAGGGTAACATTTATGGTATTCACGGAGAGGGCCCACAGCCTGGATTAGATGATTTCAAGCACTAAACTCCAGGCAGAAATGAACCAGGAAAAAACCTCCACCATCCCCATCACCCTGCCTACCCTGGAGCTCCTGCAATTGCCATGCAGAGAACTTTGCTCTGGAAGGCAGGCTCCCTCCCAAAAGGAATGAGGGGAGAATTCTTCCTAAATACTCCAATCAGCTATGTTGCTCCCCCCACCCCCCAGGGTGGGGTGGGAAAGGGAGAGAGGCCAGGTGTGAAATGACTGAGTGCCTTTCATGGGAAAGAAACATCAGGAGATGAGAAAAAAGAGGACCTCACTAAAAAAGGTATGTATTCAGAAGCAGTAACAGGAAATCAAAATATTTGGCATTGGACCTGATTTTGCCAGTTTTCCAGCTGTGGGGACTTGAGCAAATAGCATCTCCCTGAGCATGTTTTTTTCACCTGCAGGAAGAAGATAACACCTTCTCATCCTTCAAAGTTTTATGAGAGGACGTAGTCATGCAACATAAGAGACTCTTGGCACGAATGTATATCAGGCAGAGAAAAACTGACACCAATTCCTAACTGAAAATCACAGGCTTAAGAGTTTGAGCTCTTAGTGGATGGTCTTTCTCTCAACCTTCAGGCTTCACACAACTATGTATAGATTTGTTCCTTAAAATGATCCCCAGTTGCCTTCCCCTTCCTCCTGTGTGTTTCTCATTATAACTCTGAGGCCCCAAGAGATTCCCCAGGGACCTCCAGGGCATTTCTGCCTCAGGCCTGCCCCCATGTCACCCCCTTTCCTGGGTTAGCACTCAGCCTTCCCACAGCTGAGGGCAGGCAGAAGCTTTGCACTGCTTCCCTGATGAAGCAAATGACTAGCGCCTCGGAGGCCTGTTATACCTCATCCTTCACATGGGCCTGACTCCTTTTCATCATGGGCAGGACATCCCCGGCCAATCTGTTCCCCCCCAATGTCACAGGCTCCAGGAGTGGCAGCGCCAACTCTTCAGTTGCTGAACCAGGAAAATCTGGGCTTCATCGCTGGCTCCTCCAGCACCCTCCACTTCCCACATGAAAATAATCGTTACCACGCATGATGCTGTGGATTAGGTGCTCTTGTAGATGCTTTAAGTGCCACATCTCTTTCAATACTCAGTACAGTCCCATGAGATGGGCCCCGACTTTTCTCCTCATTTCCTAGGTGAGGCAGTGAAGGCCCAGGAGGTAAAACAACTTCTGCTAATCCCACGGCCAGTAAGTGGTCTTAAGGGCATTTGAACTTCCACCTTCTCTCAGTTGCCAGGTCCTGCATATGTGTTCTCCTGTTTTCCAAGATCTATTCCCATATCTTCCCTCCAACTATCTTTGTTAAATTGGAGTCTTTGTCATCTCTCCTCCAGATGGTTGCAGCTTGCAACTGAAAGGCCCTGCCATCTTTCGCTGGCCTCCACTCACCTCTTCAAATATATGTCCTCTGACTCTGCTCACCTTGCATCCTCCACTTGTCCCAAGTGTTTTCAGTTTCCAGAATGTAATTTGTCATTTCACGTTTGCACGGTTTGCCACTTTTTCCAATGTTTCTACTTGTAAACACCTGCTCAGTCTTCAAGACCCTGTTCATGTGTATTCTCTTCAAAGGCTTCCTGGCCTTTCGAAGCACAGTTGACCAGTCTCTTCTTTATGTTTTAGAAGCATTTGTGTATTTAAGTTTTTTTTTTACCTGTTTGTCTTCCCAAATCAACATGATTTCCATGATGACAGTGTCAGTTGATAATAGTAGTGATATGGGAAGCTCCAGTTTATTAGATGCCTACCATAAATGGAGCTATGTATCCAGAATGCCAAGGACAAGCAATCCTAATCTAGAATTCTATACCCAACTAAAACAACATGTAGCTTACTTGAATTTTATATCATGCGAAAGCATTCCTTATTCCCCAAAGTAATATAATAAAAATGTTTTAAAGAGAAAATGGAATAGGTTTTTTCAGGTGAAGACTAAACTGGTTTATTATCCAAAGATCTTCCCTGAAAAAACTACTAAAAAAAAAAAAAAAATCAAGAAAAGTCCTGAGTAATAAATCCACAAGTAAGGTGAGAAATGCAATTGTTGATTATAAAATAGAAATAGTTATTGGCAGCAAAAATAGAAGTAATAATTATTTTCTCTTATTTAGAGACAAGATGGAGCCTAACATTCTAGATAATAACATGAAAGATAATGATGGGAGGGAATTGGAGGGAAAACAAACATAGCTAATTCCTCGTTTTCTTTGAGAGTCATATTTTGCTCCTGTGTTCAAATATCTAATGTAACCATTAAAAGAATAGAACCAGAATGTTTGCAAACTGGTACAAAACAGAAGGGGGAAAATAGAAGAACAGGAAAGGAGAAAAAAGAAATAGAAGAGAAAGTATGAAAATAGAAACTCAGAGGAAAATAGCAGAGATAGTCCAAATACCTCAGCAATCCCAATAATGTAGACAGATGAAATTCACAGAATAAAGAAACTCCCAGATTGACTAGAACAAGCAAAACATGACACTTGCATGCGACACACCCAAGTGGAAGCCTTCCATTTCCCCCAAGCTGAGTGTGTATATGTGTATGTCTATGCTGTGTGTGTGTGTGTTGCGAAGGGAGGAGGGGATGATAATTCAGTCTGTAGGCTCCTTATAAAAGATTTTGGTGGCACTTGAAAGTATTGCAGGCCCCGAAACACAATTTTAACTTTTGCCTATTTTTTTTTTAACCAAGGTGTAATTCGGGTAATCACATTTTTAATTTCATTGACAGTTCATCTGAAAAGTGCACAATACTGAGTGTAAAGCACATCAGAATGAATTTTCAAAAAGGTGGTATCTGCGAGAACAATCAAGGGACACCCCCAAATATCAGCTGGTTTGCTCACTCTTGGAGAAATAGGTTGACGTCACCATGTTATTCTAAATACAGCCATTAAAAATTCCAAGGAGGAAGAATTTCACATATTACTGTTATTCAGTGGATAATTTTAGCTGGAAGATCATTCTTTCCCGGAGAGGGTCTAAATTGATTGTAACAAACGGTGCAATTATCACCCTTACAACTGACTGCTTTGTGGCAGATCTAAATTCTATTTTGCAAGTCTGCCAAAAACTCTCCTTTGCCTCCTAAGCTCAAAAGCCAGAAAGCAGCTGAAAGATGGTCACTGCTTTGTTCTTGAATGGAGCTAATTACAGAGATGCCTGCAGCAGGACAAGCGCTCTGCTGTCGGGATGTCAATAGGGACAATTAGAGCTCATTTCAGGCAAACATCACTTCTAAAAAAAGAAACAGAACTTCAGATTTTAATTACTCTCAAAGGAATTGTTACATTACACAGAACCTGGCCATTTCTTCCTCCCTCGCAATTTAGTTCAACTGTCATGACAATTCTCTGTCCTAAGAATGCTCTAATTTTAACATTCCTACAGATGGGTTGGGAAGAATGTGAAGTTTATTCCTCCCTTCTTTCCTCACTAGATTTATTTTAATCCTACATCACAGTCAGTTTTAAATAATTTGCATAGTATTGAAATATGTATTTTGTTCCTGCGCCTTCTTAGAATCATTTTTTTCCAATTTTTAAAATTCAACGAATCGACCATTTATTAAACCCTCTATATGTGTTCTAAGCATTGCGTTCAGTGCTTTGGAAACCTTCTCTGGCTTGATCCTCACATCTACCTTGCTAGTGTTATTCTAATTTTTTTTTTTTTTTTAGATTTTATTCATTTATTTGAGAGAGCGTGAGAAAGAGAGGAGGGGCAGAGGGAGAAGCAGACTCTGCTGAACAGAGAGCACGACGTGGGGCTTGATCCCAGGACCCCGGAATCACCACGTGAGCTGAAGGCAGACGCCTCACAGACTGAGCCCCCCAGATGCCCTGTATTTTCATTTTATAGTTGAGGAAACTAAGATGAACAAGTTCACACAGCTAAGTGGTTGCGCTGTGATTTAACTCTAGCTTCCAGGGCCCTTTCCTGGCAGTAGAATTGAAAGAGCAGTGTCTGTCCCCGGGAACGTGGCTAGAAGACCGGAGATAGCAGCAGGTAGATTGGGGACCACAGGAGGTACTTTGGCCATGTGTCCTTCTGCAGTAGGGGTGGGAGGAGGTATGGGGGCTGGGAAGAGGACTGTGCTGACAGGTGAGGCAGCCTGTGCTCTTGGCACTTTTTAGGTCACAGTGCCAGATGGAATGATGGATCTTTCCTCAACATTTGCGAAGCTCATAGAAGAGGACTGCTTTGAGATGGTCAGTCTCTTTCTCACTCACTTGCATCCTGTGTGCGTGAGACTGGTCTCAGCCCGACCACATTGCGTTAGCTCATGGATTTTCTTCTCTATTGAGTATTTATTATCCACGATTCATTATATATTGTTTTAGACTTTTATTTTTTTTTCCCCAGAGTGCTACAACTCTCCTCAGATGGCATCACCTGTCCTCCTTGAATGATTCACTTGGTGGGAACAACAAAACCATGTGCCAGAATGCTCTCTAACCCACAAAATCCCCCTATGGAAAGGAAATAAAATTCCAATTTGTGGAGGAGTAAAAAACACTGACTCAAAGTTTTGGAGCAAAGAAGCAACACGGCAAAAGATGTGTTCAGGGAAGCTAGGTCTGGTTGTCCCTACAACAACAGGATATGTTTTGTGTGAAAAGTCTGGAGCCTGGGGACTGAATCAGGCTGCTACAAAAAGCCAGAAACCTGGGAGCCTTCTAGACTCTCCACATGCCCCCGACTCCCACGCACACACACACATGCATCCAGGGAGTAGCCAGGGCTTTTTCAGTCCTGTCTCTTTAGCAGCTTCTGGAGTTGCCATGCTACTGGATTGTGTCCCTAAAAGGCAAATGCCATTATGTCACTGCTGGTTCCCATCCATCAATTGCCTCCAAACACCATACAATACAGTCCAAGCTCCAACACATGGTCCACAAGGTCCCACATGACCTAGCTTTGCACACCTGTTCCCATGCCCTCAGAGCTCTGCATTACAAACTCTGAATGGATGCTTCACGTTTCCATGACTCAGCATCCTGGCGCTCTTCCTACTCAAAACATGTTTCCCCAAATGTTTGGAAACTCTTGGTCTCCTTTCCAGTTCCAGCTACTGCATTAGCTTCTTAGAGGAGCCTTCCCTGGACACTCATTACCAACGAACACCTTCATCCACTCAACACATTGTGTTTGCAGTTATAGGTTTGTCTTCTCTGCTAAAGAGGGAACTTCTAGACAGCCCAAATCTGTGCCAAACCATGACACAAATTACTCCCATTAGACTCATGCTCCACGAGGAGCCCTCCCATATCTATTTTGTTCACATTATCCAAAGGCGAATACATATAGACAAGTAATCAGTCTTTGTTGAACTCATGGAGGATAGAAAGTAGTTATTAAACATTGAATGCATGAGTTGCAAGTGCTATGGGATGGAAATTGGACTAAATTTTCCAAATACCTAGGAAGTCATACTTTTTTATGTACTGCGTGTTGATTAAAAATTGTAAAGCTAGCCAACTGTAGAAAGTCAATTTGTACTGATAGGAGGTCTCCTTGGTGACATGCCTCGTGTCATATGGCTCACAATCAGGCATTTAGTTGGGACATGTCTGTTGCTGAAGATGGCAACAACAAACTTATTATTAAATAGCAAGTATCTTCAGGTTGCGATTAAAAATATGGAAGTGTCAATGGGGTTAATAACTAATTCAATCTCACCCCAAAAAAATGCACAATCTCCCTTTCCCCAAGAGACATTTTCCTTTATAGCCCACACTTTATAATCATTCATGGTCTGCCAATATCAGTTGAAAATAAATAAGCTCAAACTGTTTAACTTCAAAGAAAGCCAGAGCCATGACATTGAGACTTAAAACCACCCACGAGTTCAAAGTGGACAATCATTTTTATGCACTTTCTGGACACCACACATCTCTTTTCAGACCAAATGTCACTACAAGGTGTGCGATCCTGCAACTCCAGAAGGGAAATATTAGAACAGCCCACCCAACCAGTCGGGTGGCACCCTCTGAACCCCTAGCACAAGGGCCAGCTCAGCGCAGGTCCCCACGTGAATGAATGAGCACTAATTTCCATACTCTGATCATTACCAATGACGGCAACCAGGCAAAAATTAGGAAAAAAACAACTCTACTATACTCATCTGTATTCTCAAGGATTGTTTCCCTTGAACCTTGCTTTTGTTTGAAGAGTCCAAGCATTTCCTTCTTGTTTCTGACATTTTAATAGCTGCAAATAAATTACCTTAACTCTTTCTTTTCCTTCAGTAACTTCCCTTTTGCTTTCCAGACAAAGGCCAAATTCTTGAGGCAGGACTTAAGGCTTTATAGTGGGCATCCTATTCCCCACAGTTCCTCTGTATGCCCACCTTACACTATGGCGCTAGGGAACTCTCTGCTATTTCCATTCATGGTCTAGAATTTCTCACCCCAGTCTTCGCTCACACAGATGCTTCACCTGGAATGTCCCTTCAAGCTGCCCACAGCATAGGGTGGCAGGATTCAGAGCTTCATCTTTGGGCCAACACAGGCTCCACTGCTTACTGTTGCAGGACTTTGAGTGAGTTATTTGTGCTGGTAGTTTGCCTGTTTGCTCTCAGACACACCCCTTGCTCTTCCCCCGCTCCTCTCTGAGTCCTATTGGTTGACACTGGGGTCACCATAGGGAGGTCCCAGTGGGCCACCAGAGGACAGGAAGAGAAAGACCTGGAGTGTTTCTTCTCTCTAGCTGCCTTGGGTAGCATCTCTGGCAGGAGCTGCATCTCCTCCTTAGCTCCAGCTACCGCCAGACAGGTCTACTGTGATTTCAGCTTCCTGGGTGGAAAGAGAGGAAAGGAATCCCAAGGATCTCCCTCAATCCCTGCATTCAGCTACGCCTGAAACAATAGAATATAACCCTGGCAGTTCTCATTCATGTCAGCCAATATACTCTCTTTTAAAATGTAAGCCGTTTTGACTTGGGTTTTTTCACCAGAAGCAACAAAAGGTGTTTATTAGTTTAATCCCTCAAGTTGAGAATGACTTATCAAGTACATAAGAGAAAGACTATTCTTAAATCACTGTGATGCAGGGTAGAGAATACTACTTGGAGTAGGAAAAATGGGAGAGCTCAGAAGAGGGACAGTGATCCGTGGGTAGTAGAGCCAAGGCACCCAGGTTGAAACGGGAAGCCAGGGAGGGTTTTTGAACAGTGGCTTGCCATGATTTCAGCTACATTGTACAGGCAGATTCCTATGGGCACAGTGTGGGCCTGCAGAGCAACCGCGCTGCACAACTCCAGGGGCGTCATTCACCCAGAATGGCGGTGCTCCCTGGAGTTGTACCATGTGCAGCCTTGAACTATGGAGAGAAACTAAAAATATGGTCAAAGAGCTTCTTTCCTCCAGGACAGAGGTGCAAGGGACTTGGGTAGTATTATAAGGCAGGGGGTGGATTTAAGACACATTCTAAAATAATTTGAAAGTTTCAATGTGGAGGAAGGCAGAGGTGCCAACAGAAATAGGGAACTTGGGAAGAAGAGTAGACTCGGTGGAGATGGAAAGTTTCTTTTCAGACAAGAGATTTCAAGGCAGTCATGGGACGAGGCTGATGGCCTCTGACAATGCAACTGGGGTGCAGGGAAGTAGTGCTGAGAATAGGGATCTGGAAGTCATCCACATGGGGATGGTCCTGGAAAGCACAGTTTGGAAGGAATTGCCAAGAGAGAAAATATGTGTTAGAGTATCCAAGGAATGTTCCTTAGGGAGTAGCTCCATGGAAAGGGCAGAGGGGGAACATGGGTCAGAAAACTGGATGGACGAGTGAAGAACCAGAGAATCGTGAGAAAACTCAGAACCATGTCAGGGGGACCAAGGATGAGTTTCAGAAAGGAGGGACTGGCCATTCCCACACTCCCTTCTCCCTCCACAGTCATTGCTGAAGTGTTTGTCAAGGGGCACCCGGTGGCTCCGTCAGTTAAGCGTTCAACGCTTGATTTCAGCATAAGCCATGATCTCAAGGTTGTGAGATCAAGCCCATGTCAGGCTACTCACTGGGCTTGGAGCCTGCTTGAGATTTTTCTTCTCCCTCAGCGCCCCCTCTCCTTATCTTTCTCTCTCTCTCTAAAAAAAAAATAATAAAATAAAATGGAAAGTGTGTCAAAGATGAAGCTTCCATCAGCCTGGGTCCCTGAGCAACAGTGATGAGCAGAGCCCCAGATGACCTGGATGGACATCAAGCATGAGCGAGAAGTAACCTTATTGCTAAAAGCCAAGAATAGTGTTTTTTGTTTTGTTTTGTTTTTGTGTTTGTTTTTTTTTTTTTTTGTTTTTTTTTTTGCAGCAAAGCCCAGTCTGTCCTAACAAACACATGGTTGCCACTTGGGGATGAGGGAATGGGGGAGGAAAAGCATAATCAGGGGCCATAGCATGTTTGTAGGACTAGGGGGAAAACTGGTAAAAGAAATTGAAGATTCAAGAGAGGGTAGACTTGTTGGTCTTGGCCCTAGGGGAAGGTCAAGGGCTGTGCCATCCCTGTGCACACCAGCACACCACAGACTGGGCTTGCGGGGTACAGAGCCAACACATCAGGTCTTCCCAGGATGCCTATGGGTCTTGTGGAGCTATAGGCCAGCTGGGAAGATGCTGGCAAGGCCCATAAGGTTGTTCTGCAATTTACAGCAAGAGCAAGTTCCCTCTGTCATCTGCTGGGGCAAGGCACTGGGCTGTCCAACCACAGGAAGCGTCTCAGAGCTGTGCTCCCTGGGCATGACAGAGGTGGCTGGAGGAAGCCCAGCCTTCCCACATGTAGCTACTGCCTTGAGAACTCATCTCTGTTCTGGGGCATTCGTAAGACTGGGGTGGAGCTTAGTGGAGGCGGTAGTTAGAAACCAAACACAGGAAATATTTCATGGAGTAAGAGAAGCAGCCTTGGGTTAGAGATGCGTGTTTCTTGATTTTGAGTGAAGGCTTGCCCAGGAACAGCTTAGGTCCCTTTCTGCTTCTGATCCCTTGTCTAGGACTTGATTCTTACTACTCTATTTGCTGAGGAACAATCAATGGGAAAGGACCCTCGTTCTTGAGGCTCCGATACAAATACCAATATTCCATTTTCTTCTGTGGGCTCCTGGTCTGAAGCAACAGAGGAAGACAAGTGGTTCTCATCTAGGTGTTTTATCCCCTGGGTAAAATAAATCACAAGGAAAGAACTGAGTGGACTACAGTAAAATAATAAATAAAATTTTTTTTTAAATAACTTTTTTTTTTTTTTTTTAAAAGCCCATGGAACAAAGATTGTCATCCCCTGGAGAGCTGTGGCCAGGCTGGTCACTGCATCCCTAGCATATAGCTTAGTGTCTGACGCAGTGTAGGCGCTCAGAACAACTGTTTGCTAGATGAACAAATGAATGAATGAGTGTTGTACTGCACTGTGGTTGCATAGATTGCTTCAAACAATCACAGTTACAGGTAATACGAGGAATCTATGGCACTGGACCCAATGCATTTAGGACCCATCGAAGAAGCCATTGAACTGGGGGAATTCAGACCCGAGGGACAACTACCTCCAACATTTGACTCCACCGTGCTGCGCAGCGGGTGGCTTTACAGGCTCCACCAATGACCAACTCCCTGGCCTGAGTTTTCCCATCTATTGTGTGAGGACTGAAGTAGTCAGCAGCGGGACCCTTGTTAGTCTCTGTTACACTCTGAGGATTCTCTCACATCCCTGAAAATACGTATTTTTAAACAAAAACATGGATGGTAAAGCTGGGAAGTTTTTAACTTTTTGTGCTGTGAAACTGTAGCAATCTCTGTCATTAACGCAATGAAAGAAATCCATAACTTCAAGTCCCCTCCTCTCCTCTCCCAAAACGAGTAGGTCATGTCTGCAGACTTCTTCAAACTCGACCCTGACATTTTTTCTACTGGAATAAATCCTTTCACAGTAGGTAGGTCCACAACATTGAGTGAGAGGTGCCCTTCACACACACCAGTGCTTGTTTCCCTCAGGAAAAGGGTATTTCCTTCCCTACTTCCTTCTTCCACAAACATCTAGACATTAAGTACAGACACTAAAAGCAGGAGATGCAACTATGAACCGGTGAGAGCCAGAGTTCACATCCTGGGTTTGGCCAAGGACTCAGATACGTAGATGGGAGGGTGAGGTTTGGTGCAACATAATGACAGGAAAAATGTAATTTGGGAAGAGAGTACGCTGGAGGCATCCAACCCAGCTTGGAGGGTCTGGGGTTCTAAGTGAGAGATGCTTATGCTGTGACCTGAATGTTAACTGTGAGCCAGGTGAAGGAGTGGTGAGGGAAGGGTGGGGAGTCGAAAGAACGGCACCTCCCATCTCTGAAGACACCCAACTATGCTCCCTTCTTACCTTGTCCTCTGAGCCTCAATGACCTCAAAGGCTGTAATTTTCAGGAGGTTGACTTATTTTTGACCTTGGCAGAGACCTGGGACTCCATGGACTTCAAAACTGTCTTTGGTGATGGCTGAGGGAAATGGAAACTAAGGCCTGTTGCTGCTTCAAGGCCCTTGCCTTTGGAGGGTGTGTAGAAACAGGAACCCTGGTGCAGTCACTCTGGAAAATAATATGGGGGGGGGGGGTTCTTCAGAGAATTAGAACTAGAACTGCCCTGTGACCAGTAATCACACTACTGGGTACTTAACCCACGAATACAAAAACACTCATTCAAAGGGACACGTGCTCGCCTGTGTTTACTGCGGTATTATTCACAACAGCCAAATCACGGACGTAGCCCACGAATAAAGAAGATGTGATATATACACAATGGAATATCATTCAGCCATAGAAAAACGAAATATTGCCATTTGCAATGACATGGATGGATCTAGAGAGTATAATGCTGAGTGAAATAAGTCAGTCAGAGAAAGATAAATATCACATGATTTCACTCATATGTGGAATTTAAGAACAAACAAAGGGGAAAAAAAGAGACAGAACAAATATCAGACTCTTAACTATAGACAATGTATGGTTACCAGAGGGGAGGTGAGAGAGATAAGCGAAGGGGATTAAGGGCGCACTCACCTTGACAAGCATTGAGTAGTGCACAAAATTGTTGAATCACCATACTGTATACCTGAAGCGAATATAACCCTGTTAACTACATTGGAAATAAGATAAAATAAAATACTAAAAATAAAATAATAAAATAAAAATAAAAATAAAGGCACTTGCCTTCATTTTACCTCAGTGCTTGGGATTAAAATTTAAAATGTCACATTCCACCCCCCTCCAATAAACACCACAGGTTGGCCTGTTCTTCCACAGGTTTGGGTTCCAGAGCACGAAACACAGTGCAATGAACTACTAGAGAGATATACACGAACAACACTGTATCACTTTTGCAGGGCTGTGAGAGAGAGGTCAAATTATCATTTTGGAAGAAGCATATGAAACCTGCTCATTCAGAGAACAATTACTTATTTTCAAAAGTTTTTGTTTTTGCTTTTTGTTTTTTAATGGAGGTTCTAGGGCCATCTACAATGTAGTTTCTTTTACCAATATCTATTTCCAATGCACTGTCAGGAAATTGATGTTAATTGCTAACTTTAGTATTTTGTACTGGATTTAACTTACTTCTCTTTTATTCATTCATCCAGCAAACCTTTACAGAGCACCTCTACTTCATCACATTGTCCTACAGCCACTGCTCTGAACATATTTGAGAACTTTATAAATATTAAAGACATAAAAAATATACTAATCTCTAAATCTATCCAAGCTTAGAATACTTAAAATGGAGTAATCCAAAAACAGTGAAATCAAGATTTTTTCTAAGAAATAAAAATGCAGGATGTTATATTTCAGCGGGTTTTTAAAGAGCTGCCACCTAAGGCCTACTTTATCAAAGTAACATAAAGAACCAATCGAATCTGTGGAAAAGTATACATAGATAAAAATAAATCTGTCCTTTAAGTAAGGACAGTTAAGGTGCAGTTAATCGACTCTAGTAGTTTTATATTTACTGTCAGTTTTCTTAAGCCTTGGTTTCCTCATCTACAAAGAGGGGTCACTCATTTAAGAGGGTTCACTCATTTTTTAAAAGATTTTATTTATTTGACAGAGAGAGCCAGAGAGCACAAGTGGGGGGAACAGCAGACGAGAGGGAGAAGCAGACTCCTTGCTGAGCAGGGAGACTGACCCCAGGACCCTCAGATCATGACCCGAGCCAAAGGCAGATGCTTCACCAAGCCCCCCAGGCACCCCGGTTCACTCATTATTAACAAATATGTACTGAAGGCCTACTGTGTGCCAGGCACTAGTTTAGGCTTTGGAAGACAGTGGGAAACAAAACAGACACAACTCCTGTCTTCACAGTGTTAATATTCTCATGAAGATTGTTGGGAAGATTGGCTATTAATGTAATTAAGCATCCTGTAAGTTGCAAAGTGCTTTGTAAACCCAAGGCTCTTAAATGGGAGACTGCTTTCTTCGTTCTATCTCCACCACCTGGTAGGTTCTAATAAATGGTGATCTGAGTAGTCACAAAGGCATCAACACTACCCCTTGTGACCACAAGAGGTCCTCCACGGTCAACCCCAACACAGATCCATTCTATTTATTATATTCATTCACTCCAGTGTAATTTCCCAAAAGTAACTTAAGAAAAGTGGTTATCTTAAATAAAATGTGTTCTATGAAACCCTAAGGGACTATTCACAAGAGATTAATTATATTAACCAAGGTATCACATACCGTGCACCAAGAATTGTGCTATCCCTGGATGAATGCCAAAAATTAAGAAATACTATATAGTAATGCTTCATCACAGCAGCCTCACAAAACAAACCACTTTACCACCATACATACTTAAAGATAAATCAATGTCTGCATCATTTTTAATGACTACATGGTATTCTCTTTTATGGTTATACCAATATTAGTATGTGCTATAGTTAAACTTATTGCTCGCTAAATCTTTGTATTATTATTTCTTCAAGATCAAGTCTTGGGTTTTTCTACAAGAAAAACACTATCTATAGGAAAACAGCTTAAATTTAATAAAATGTGTCTATTTTCAGATTTACTGGCAATTTTTTTTGATGTTTTCCTAATATTCCCCCAAATTTCACCAACTCATGAATTTAAAATTTTACACACACATGTTCCCCACAAATAGTTAGGAAAACAAAATAAAAATTCTGCCTAAGTGGCATTTTTCTGTTTTCTTTTTTGAAACATCACAGGAAATACATATTGAACTGCTTTATAACTTTATAATTCTTTATAATTGCTCAGATTATGAATATACAAAAATGTGAGTATTTCAAGACTCTTCTCACTGTGTCTCAGTGTGAAATCAAAATAGAATTACAGGAACTAGAAATTCTTACTGTTGGGAGCCTCCCATGAACCCAAGACTGGTGTCATTTATAGAACTGTGCTTTATTCATTTTTTTTTTTTTTTTAAAGGTTTTACTTATCTGACACAGAGAGAGGCAGAGACACAGGCAGAGAGAGAAGCAGGCTCCACACTGAGCAGGGAGCCTGATGCAGGACTGGATCCTGGACCGTGTGCAGGTCATGACCTGAGCCAAAGGCAGACACTTAACTGACTGAGCCCCCAGGCACCCCAGAACTGTGCTTCAGTAACTGATAAATTATTTCTATTATCTCACCAATTCTTAAATATGGGTCTGACTGAGACAAACTTCTAGCAGCTACAACAACTTAGGAAACAAATATTGCTATTTAATGGCAGAGTCTTATAATCTCCTGGGAGCAGGAAAGGGAATTCCACAAAGATGAAAAGGGTAGTTTAACAATAAAATTAAAACTATTCTCAAATTATGAATGCTTTATATATGTAATTTCTCACACGAACCGAGGGATCAGAATGCATTCACAACACACACAAAAAAAGCACACTGAGAACTTGGTGCATATGTTTGTTTTAATACTTGAGAAAATATAAGCTAAAATCTGATACAAACACTGCAGCACAAGAAAAGAATACACACAGATTTGGATTCCAATGGAGTCAGTATGTGAACCTGGAAGCACAAATGTATCAAAACAACCTGTCATTGAAGACTTTTAAAGAAGTAATAGATTTTTAAATCAAGTGAAGGTTAATAGGTTACAGAAGGAACAGTAATTTTCTCTCAAAACATTTCCCTCATCCATTAAGAATTGTAATCTCTATGTGGAGAGGAAAGTTAGAGATAGGTATTTTGAAGACACAAGTCTTGAACACCTGCTGGAAGCCCAAACAATCTAAAAATAATCAGCATTTCATTTTCCTCCGAAGGTCAGTTTGGTTTACCAGTCATGGTCACAAATTACAGAAAGGAAAAATAAAAACTCATCCCCTTCTTTTTTGAAAATACATGTTATTTCTTCTGCTTTAGTCATTTAAGCTTCATATTCATTTTGTTAAATATAAAACATGAAAAATCTTTTAAACCTTGCACTCTAAGAAGAAATGGAAACTTCTCTCCAACATCAATGGTGTATTTTAAAAATTGTGAAAATGATTAGAAACACCAGCTCTTAAGAGCATTTCAAAATATATTTGAAGAAAGTGTCTTTGAAGCTGTTGTTTATTTTAAAAAATCTTTATCTTGGAAGGGTAAGCTACCCATAAGAAAAAATTCATTCAACATGAATATAATTCAAGGTAATTCCTTTCTGATGAAGAATAGGGCCATCTATAAATTAACTTCCAATTAAAAAAAAAAAACAAAAACAGAAACAAAAAACCAATGCTTGGAATTTGTGCCAGATGCCTGTGGGATACTTTTACTCATGATTACTCTCAACACAAAAGTTACTGTTTACACATTGTAAAATCTACTTCATTTCATAGATTGGAAATATGTTTTTTAAGTTCTAGAAATTACTGGTAACAGAAGCAGTGTTTGATCATTAGGAAGGAAGAAATTCCTTCTTGAAGGTCAGATTTGTCCTCTTTGAAAGATGCATTACATATTTCTGATCACTAAAAACGTAAAACTTAGAGCACTTCTTGAATGATTTCACTTTCCAAAGATGTAGGTTTTCTCTCAATGCCCAGAGCCGTAGAACTAAACCAAATAGTTGGTGACTGTCTCTTGTAAGAAAAGAATCTACTATTCCAAAAACTAGCCTGCATATATCTGATTTTAACTGTATTCCTCTGACAAAAGAGCATTTCATTTTATTCAAAGTTTTCTTGCTTTATAATCTATAGAATGTTAGTAGTCACCTTAAGATGCTTATCTTATAATTGCACATTTGTGTACACCATTATTTTTCTTTAGAAAATACATTTTAGTTCAAAATAGGGAAACACAAAGTTTAATATTGAATATAATAACCTGATAACTGATAATACTGTGAAGTTATTAAACACACCCCTAAGACTTCTGAAAGTACATTAATAATTTCTTAAATAGCCACAATCCCTTAAAAAAACAAATTATTTACAAATACCTTGGAGCAGAGGAGCCTATGCAGTCATTACATGATGTGGGTATGTTCCTTGGAGAACCTGCCTATGGAGCAGAAAACACTAGATATATACTGTCCACTTGCCTTTGAAAAACTGAAGGCAGCATGACTTTATTAAAGAAAATTAATGTGATTGGAAGGATCTAATTAAAACTGGCATTGTGCTATCTAAAGAAAAATAACAATCACATGATGGAATTTTTATATAGCACCGCCACAAGTCTTTAATAAGACCTTAATTTTAAGATTGTTAACACATAATTCTGATGCTAACACATTTTTTCAGTTAAAAATTCATATCTGCACTCATAGGAAAACAATATTAAAAATATTTGCAATATGTTAAAAGTTACTGGGTCAGTTTTCCCTTTCACATTGCACAGCATCCATCTAAAATATAAGATGTACATTCTTATATAGAGATATAATAATATATAAAAAGTCTCATTTTTTAACCAAATTTCAGTTTATATTTCAATATCTTGCACTTTTTTTTTACCAAAAATATTATAATTTTTTTTACCAAAAATATAACAAAATATTACCAATGTTAATATAAGCCAGTCGAAAATCAGTTCCCTCTGATTTGGAAAGTTTAAAAAATTTTAAGCAGCAGGATTCTATCCACCCTAGAGTAACATCGAGCTAATGAGCAGCAGCCACTGGTACTTAGTATTGTTCAATCAGAGGATCCTGATCCAAATATTAAATTAGGTGCCTTTTGTCAGATGAGTGCCAAACCGTTGCCATTTTACTAAAATGCAATAACCAATATTAAGAACACCACTGTTGCTATGAGCCGGTATGTAACCTCCATGTTTAATAAGTATTCAAAAATATAGCACCTGTAATCCTAAATCCAGTAGTGTTAGTGAAGTCTACACTTCCCTCACAGGGCAGCTGTTAACCAAGATGCTAGATATTGAGAATCATACAAATGTCTACTATTAATAAGAACCTCATGGCGATTTTACAACTGTCCACTGCAAAAGGGTAAGTCTGCTGAATTCAGGAACGTGCACTCCGATGTGCCCTGGACCCCCAACCCCAGCCCCAGCCCCATCCTCATCCGCAGCCCTGCCCCATCCCCATCCCTGCCCTAGCCCCATCTCCAGTCCCCAGTCCCCAGCCCCCCAGCTCCCCAGCTCCATCCCCAGCCCAGCCCCAGTCCCATCTCCATCCCTGGCCAGACCAGCCAGGCCCCATCCCCAGCTCCATCCCCAGCCCAGCCCCAGCCCCATCCCCAGTCCCACCACCATCCCGATCCCTGTCACAGCCAGCCAGCCAGCCCCAGTCCCATCCCCAGCTCCATCCCCAGTCCCACCCCCATCCCCATCCCTGTCACAGCCAGCCAGCCCCAGTCCCATCCCCAGCTCCATCCCCAGCCCAGCCCCAGTCCCAGCCCCAGTCCCAGCCCCAATCCCACCCCCATCCCCATCCCTGTCACAGCCAGCCAGCCCCAGTCCCATCCCCAGTCCCATCCCCAGCTCCATCCCCAGTCCAGCCCCAGTCCCATCCCCATTCCTGGCCAGGCCAGTCAGGCCCCATCCCCAGCTCCATCCCCAGCTCCAGCCCCATCCCCATCCCAGTCACAGCCAGCTGGGGCCCAGGCCCAGGCCCAGCCCCAGCCCCAATCCCCCTCTTACTGCCTTAAGTCTGAACGGATTTGGTCAAACACCAACAGGAGAAAGTTTTAGGATGTGAGCTACCATTCCACGCTCTTCCTCTCCTGGGTTCTTAAAATGACACACGCAGCATTTACTTTCTAGGCTTCTTGCTTCCAGTCATGACAAAATAATGGTCGTCGTCTTCCTTCTTTGCAGTAGGTTTCTTACCCGCGCTGGCGGCTTCCTTGCGGGGTGCGGGCGGTGCCCGGGTTGCCGCCGGGCCTCCTCCCCGTCCCGGAGGCCTTGGGGCAGGAGGCTGGCCCCCGGCCGCCCCCCGGGCCGCCCCCCGCGCCGCCCCCCGCGCCGTGGGGCTCTGGGCCGACGCCTGGGGAAGGCTCACGAGGGACAGCGGGGCGCGGCCGGGGGGCCGGGGCCGGCCGGGGCCTCTCTTCGGGGACGTGCTTTGGCCGGGAGGCTGTTTTTTGGCCCCTGGAACCACGGCCTTGCCCTCTGAGTCCTGCGCGGCTTTGGCGGCTGCGGCCGCGGCCGAGGGAGAGGGAGCGGCGCGGGCGGCTCCGGCGGGGGGCGGGCACCGCGGCCCTGGACGGGGCGCTGTGCTTTTGGGGCCGGATTTTGTCATTTTTGCAGGGGGGCGGAGAGCGGGGGAAGGCCTCGGCCTTAGGTGCGTATTTGCTCTCCGCGGCTCTGGACGCTCGCACGAGGCTGAGGGTGCAGCTGCCGGAGACTCGGGACCCACCCGGGCGCGGACCGCAGCGGGTTTCAAAGGCTTCGGTTCGGTTTTGCCCGCAGGCTGGCTGGGCAGCAGCGCCGAGGCCGGCGGGCGGGCGGGCCTCGGGGCGGGAAGGAGCCGGGCCTCGGGGGCGAAGGGGGGGGCCCCTCTTCTCAGTGGCCGAGGTTCAGGCGCCGAGCCCTCGGGGGCAGCGGCTGCAGAAGTGCTTGCACCCGCCGCACTGCCGGAAGGAGCCTGTGGTTTCTTCGCTGCGCCTTTCGAAGATTTGAGCTTAAGATGAGAAGAGCCCAGATCCCCTCCGTTCAGGGGAGCCGCGGGCAGCAACCCACCTGGCGGACGCACCTGCTTCTCTTTGCTCCTTGCAACACCAACTGGCGGGCCGGGCTTTGATTTTTGTTTCTGAAACATGCTGACTGCCGACAAAGGATTCATGTGAGGTGGCTGAGGTGTTCTGGCTGACGAATCGGGTACGCTTTCATTAGAAACTCCTTTTTGAAAGGCTAGGATTTTTTGTTCTAGTGTAGCAAACTGTAATATTCGACAGGGATCATATTTAAGCAAAAATCCTTGCAGAGTATCCCAGCCACCACCAACACGGACCATAACATGTTTTCCGTGGAGCATCTTTTCCCCCAAAAGAAAGTAGAAAAAAAAATTGTAAGGTTCACAATTGCAATTCATTGGCAGTCACAATTTGTGATGTCGATGATGATCTATGAAGTTCAGAGAATTTACCAGAAGCTTCACTATAAGTTGACAGTCTGTTTCTTATATTATTAAAATAATCAATTGAATTCATTGAATCATGCAACTAAATACAGGTCCTCTAATTTGTAAGGAAAATTTTTGCACATTAAGCCACATCCTAAAAATCCAAATTACAAATATACAAAACTGCAAGGGTTGTATTGTTCAATAAGGAGGGAGGAAAGACAGAGGGAAGAGGAGAAGGAAAATGAGGACTTACAGAAAATATGCCTCATAATAAACAAAAAACAATTAACGGAAGATAAAACAACTAAAACTTGCACTTTACAACTTAATAAATTACTTTCATATATACTTTAGCAGTTTACCCTTTCAAAAAACCTTGATATGATTTATGGTTTAGTTCTTCTCTGCAGACAAGAAAACTATGGCTCTGTGAGATGGAGGATATTTGTGTCAGATCATACAGCTTTGGCCTGGCCTGGAACAGACCCGGCCGCCCAACCCAAATGGTGCTTTTGTGCAGACAGGACGCATCCTGGGTCTGCCCACACAGTTTCAGCTAACCATTCGGTAGGCAAATCTGAACCATTGTATGAGATTGCCTTGCAAATTTTAACTCTGAATCCCATGCTCTGTGCACCATCCTTATATCAGACTGCCTTAAAAAAAGAGAAAGCTAATTAAAAAAACAAAGTGCTTGAAAGTGTTTCTATGTGAGTTGAGTGAAGTGTGGGGAGGTAATGATAATATATTAAATTAAAAAACACAGGATGGTGAAATTACACTTTTAAATATCTTTAGGTTATATTCCCAAATTGAGAACGAAAGGGCTCTTGTATCAGACGTGGACAGAATGCCGAACAGGTGAAACTTCAGTCTCTCCACCAATAAAGGGGACAGTCAATCAACTGCAGGTCGCAGATGGGACACAGGAAGGAAATGAATATGCACAACGGGATACTGGAATATTCACTGATGCTGTGTCAATGAAAAAAAGGTTTTATGCTTAAGACCCAATCTATATATTATTATAAACTGCAATGTTTCTACCTCCTTTTCTTATTACTGATATTTCATCTTATGCTTTCATTAGAAACTCCTTTTTGAAAGGCTTGTCCTTTTTGCAAGACAGTTGGACCATTTATTTCCATCACTTCTTGTGATGGAAAATTATGCCTTTTTAGAAACTTTGAAAAATGGAATAAATTACCTGAGGTATATAAAGATTTTCATTCCCCCACAATTATATTCAATGTCTGAATAGTCTTAGCTATCCTATCCCATAGTTAGTAGTCTATTGTGTTAAAGGTGTCTGCCCAAGCTCATTATCTACTCCTGAAAGCAAGTATTCCATATTTTTCCTGTGCAGTAAAATGCTTCCATTAATAACACTATTCCAATTTTTTAAAAATCAAAGGAGAAGCAAAAGGGAATTTGGTAAAACAAGAAATCCAATTTCAAAATAAGATCTGTATGTAAATAGGATGTAAATGATGGACTTACTCTTATAAAGAGTATTTTATCCCCAAGTCGGTACCGCCCTTCAGATAAGTACTCAATAGAGAATCGATGGGAACAGCTACAAGGAGGGTCTTCAGCAATATGTTTAACCTAAGATTAAAAGTAAACAAAATTTAGTGCTTGTGACAAAAAATATTTTATTTAATGTTAAAATGCAAGGTCATTTGATAGATGGGAAAATCAAACTCAAAGATAAAAATGTAAAGACACTTGGACCATTTATTTCCTTTACCTGTTGACAAATATTGAGATTAGGATTTTTTTTTTTTTTTTTAAGTAATCTCTACACCCAATATGGGGCTTGAACTCATGACACTAAGATCAAAAGTCACATGCTCCACGGACTGAGCCAGTCAGGCTCCTTGACAGATACTGAGATTAGACATGAACTAATCTGATGAAAGCTGCCAGTGACAAAGTCGGTTTTTTTTTTCCTTTTTAAAAGTAGGCTCCACATCCGACATAGGGCTCAAACTCAGGACCCTGAGATCAAGAGCCACATGCTCTACTGACTGAGCCAGCCGGGTGCCCCAGTGATGAAATCTTGAGATTCCCTCTCTCCTTCTCTGCCTGACCTCTCTCTCTCCTCCTTGTCTCTCTGCCTAAGTGCAATCAGATCCTAGCGTATTCACTGACTGCTGGAGGTCTGGAATGTGTACAACAGTGAAGTCGATTCACAACACACTCAGTAAGTCATAGGAAGCTCGTGAGTTCACTAGTCAGTCAGCTTGAATTGTTTTATGCCCTGGATTAAAATACCTGTGTCAAATCAAAGATAGGCCAGTTGGATAAAGCTTAAGTAGGAATCTCACTTGTCCCTTAACACGATGCTAAACTAACATTGGAGGGGAATGTCTAGATTGTTCCAAGATTACTGTTAAAATAAGCAGATGTGTATATATATCTATTCATCCAAGACTGGGTGAAATTCTAAAGAATTCGATTCAAGAGGCACTTTTCTAAAAGTGATCGCTTTTTTCAACAGTCTGCTAAGGAGATGAGAATCGGGGAGAAATCCCTACTTCTAACCCTCGAGGAGCTTAAGAGAATTTTTAAATGCAGTAAATATCTGAAAACTGGCGTGTAAAAAACAATTCAGGAATTCTGTATTTAAAACATGGAAATTATAATAAATTGATTTAAAAAATAAAAATATTTGATGAGAATCGGGGAGAAATCCCTACTTCTAACTCTCGAGGAGCTTAAGAGAATTTTTAAATGCAGTAAATATCTGAAAACTGGAGTGTAAAAAACAATTCAGGAATTCTGTATTTAAAACATGGAAATTATAATAAATTGATTTAAAAAATAAAAATATTTGTTGAGATTTGATTGAAAAAAAAGTTTGATATCAGTCACCATGCTAAATATTTTGTTTTCCTAAAATTAAATTTTTGAAAAAGCCAGGCCATGAATATCTTCTTCAATTATCTGTCACACAGAGTATACCTAAATAAACTCACTTCATTGAACTTAGCCATGACGTTCAACCAAAGTATCTTCAGATAGGCCCAATCTAGTTGACCACTAACAGAAATGTATGATCGTCTTCATTATCTACCCAAAATGAAGAGCCACAGATGGAGTCACAACGGTCTGATCACAAGGGTGCACAATTTATCTCCCTCATTCATTTAACAAAATAATACAATCATAAATAGACTGATTTTCATAAGCCATTGAATTAAGTTTAGCTCGTTCATAACCTGGTATTCATGCACACATATGGCACCTGCATAAAATGGCTAAAAATTAACTGTGAGTAAAGAATTTACAATTATTAGAACCAATTACACATTACCAGAGTAATCTGAAAGGAGGTATTTTTTTTAGTCACTACTTTCTTTTAAAGATTTTTTTTTTTTTCTTAAATTTATGATAGTCACACACAGAGAGAGAGGCAGAGACATAGGCAGAGGGAGAAGCAGGCTCCATGCACCGGGAGCCCGACGTGGGACTCGATCCCGGGTCTCCAGGATCGCGCCCTGGGCCAAAGGCAGGCACTAAACCGCTGCGCCACCCAGGGATCCCTCTTTTAAAGATTTTTAAAATTTACTTATGTATCTATCTAGTTATTTGACAGAGAGAGAGCGCATGCACAAGCAGGCAGAGCGGCAGGCAGAGCAAGAGGGAGGCGCAGACTCTCTGCTAAGCAGGGAGCCCGACACGGGGCTCAATCTCAGGACCCCAGGATCCTGACCTGAGCTGAAGGCAGACGCTTAACTGCCTGAGCCACTCAGGGGCCCCTCAGTCACTACTTTCAATCAATGGAAGTTTTGTAACATACAGAAGTACAGCTGAATACAACACTCTAAGTAGTGAATCAGTTGATAATTGTTCCTTACTCTAAACATGACCCCAAGATCTCTGTAGATCACATACGTGTAGCTGGACACTGAATGATTCATGTAGCACATATGTGTCTAAAGAAATGTGTTCCTTTTGAATGTTCATGAGAATGAAGACATGAAGTCACTTGTTTTCTTTGTTTAAAATATCCAGACACCACTTACATTCAGCAGTAAAAATTAGCATTGACCCACAATCTAAATAAAGGGGTAAGCCTAAAAGAAATAAAAGCTATGGATAAAAAGTATCCTCTTCTGGTTTTATTTACCACATACTTAACATTAAAATACTAAAGGAAATAGCTTAAAGAAATAAAAATCATCTAAAAAGGCATTCCCCTACAATCAATTATTTTCATTCTCCTTTTTCTTATAGCTCATCTATATACACATACTTTTAATAAAATATTTTTCTTGTTGCCATATAGTCTTCATAATGATCACATATAGTGATTATTCTGTTAAGATAATGGATCCTAATTCACCTAGACATGCTCTATTTGAGGGTATTTACATTGCTTCCAATTTTTCACCATTTATAATAGCCCAATAAATACTTTCATTCACTCTTTTTTATCCCCCTTCAATTATGATAAAAAATGAAAGAGGAACATTTTTGTGATTATTGATATCTATTTGTTAACCTGTTTTTCAAAAGGTTACAGCATTTTCCATCACAGACAGCAATCCCTAAGTACAGTTTTACCAGAATCTACCACCACCAGGTTTCATAATTTATTTATTTATTTTTTAAAGATTTTATTTATTTGTTCATGAGAGACACAGAGAAAGAGAGAGAGGAAGAGACACAGGAAGAGGGAGAAGCAGGCTCCACACAGGGAGCCCAACATGGGACTCGATCCTGGGTCTCCAGGATCAGGCCCCAGGCTGAAGGCTGCACCAAACCACTGAGCCACCTGGGCTGTCCAGGTTTCATAATTAAAAAAAATTTTTTACTAATGAGGAAAATTGTATTCTTAATTCCTTAGTTCTCAGCAAGTCTCAACAGTATGTTTTCCTCTTATGTGAATAACAAACCTTGCACGTTTACCTTCTGGAAATGCTTTTCTAACCAAACTGTGTATGATCTTTATATAACAGAGAAATTAATACAATGTATTTTCTATTCAATAAAAAATATTTTACCAATGTTTTCTTCTTAATTATCATTATTTTAAGTTACATGAGATTTAAAATTAAGTTTTATTTTAAATTTTTTCTTTTTCACTGTGTCACATACTGACACTGACAGTCATTATATAAATCAATAATATAATGTAGGTAAATATATTTTGGCCTGGTAAAGAATATTCAAGCTGACATTTTAATCTGTCTTGCAAGGATATCCAAATCTTTTACTATATAGACTTTTATTATGTTAAACAATCAAAGCAATACTTTCTAAATATTTAACAGTAATGACTTATTTCTTTTTTAATTATTTTTTAATTTTTTTTTTAAAGATTCATTTATTTATTCATGAGAGACACAGAGAGAGAGGCAGAGACATAGGCAGAGGGAGAAGCAGGCTCCTCGCAGGGAGCCTGATGCGGGACTTGATCCCAGATTTGTTATTTCTTTTTTTTTTTAAAGATTTTATTTATTTATTCATGAGAGACACATAGAGAAGCAGAGACACAGGCAGAGAGAGAAGCAGGCGCCCTGCAGGATCCCGATGCAGGACTCAATCTAAGACCCCAGGATCACAACCTGAGCCAAAGGCAGATGCTCAAACACTGAGCCACCCAAGTGCCCCTGACTTCTTGTTATTTCTTAAATAATTTTATACATTAAGCGCTTTCATAAAATACAACAGTCTGAAAAAAGACCATAATTGTAAGCAGCAGTGGAAGAAGAAAACATATACTACTTAGTTCACCTTCATCACTTATTGGATTGTAGTCACCACAGAAGACACAGCCTGAGCAACCACAACTCTACTAACCTCTACCTAATGATGAACAGGTAAAGTGAAAAGACTTTCCAGTTCAGACCCATCATCTAAAGTCTGCATTCCCGTCAGGGGAATATTCACAAAAAACCCCATCAATTTGCTCTTACAACTTTTCCTCCTGGTATATTCTCCAAGTGTCAGTGTACCATTTACTTAGAAACCTTGAAAACCACCCTAGGTTTTCTCCCTCCCTTTCAGAATCAGGATTCTTCAATTCTACCTCTGAAATATGTCCTATTTTTGTTCCTTTTGCTTCACCTTCACTACTGCCGCTTGAGTGCAGGTTCTCAGAATCTTACACCTGGATTATTACAATAAAACCAATATAACCTCTACATGACCATGAAAGTAATCCTTACAATTTGCAGATCAGATTATAACACTACCATGTTTTAAAAAAGAATCAATGAATTCTTATGGCCTACAGTACCCTTCATGATGGATTCCAGCCTGTTTGCCTCCCCACTCCCCAACTACATATCCATTTCTCATCATATACAAACAACAAATCATCTTTAATATATCGTGTCCTAAACTCACCAGGGAGTAGAAATTAGTATTGGTGTATGTTCTAAATAAGAAACACTTTCTTTTAAACATAACATCACCTGTGGCAAACAAAAGACTGACACATCCCAGTTGATAGAAAATAGAGCGATTACTTACGGCCTCATGTAACTCTTCATGTTGACAGCATGATTTCGGAATGCTGATGGAATCTTCAGGCCCAGAAGTATTAAGTAAGGTCTCTTCCAGTTCAATTTCTTTCTCAAGTTTTACTAATACTGGTGGCTCAACCCCATATCTGAAAACCAATCAGGAGATTTCATTATTCAAGAAAAGTATGACCCATTCACTCCCATGCATATCATGATAGGTTATATCTTATTTAAAAAGTGGAGTCTATATGACTCCCCTCTACCAATTGTTTCACTGGAACATCTGGAAATGCTTTTTAACGTCCCACAGCCTACCAAAAATTCAGGATATAATCTTCACATTATATCATATATTGCGATCATTAGAAGCTCCCAATATTCAACCAAGAATCCTGAAAGTAAGTCACCTTTAAAGTCAGCTTGAGAGTAAAGATGGGGCTGAGCCAGGTATGGGGGACGCTATGCCTCAACCTTCTTATCAAATCCTCTTTGGGTTCAGAAGATTTGCCTTGCTTTAAACTGCTAAGAGTTTTATATGCTCTTACCCTATTCTTAGTCTAAAAAATTTAACTAACCACTTTTTACAGTTTAATACTAAATGAAGGCAAGGTATATGGGTGAGCAGATGTTGACATGACACAGCTCACACAAACAGAACAAATTTAATAAAAAAAAAAACAAAAAGAAAGAAAAAATAGGAAATTAAGTTATTTTATTTCAACCAAGAATTATTTTATTTATAGAAAATAGTGTTCTATCTAAAACAAGGTAGCTTTTCACTGAGGAGGGCACTTGATGGGATGAGCACTGGATGTTATACTATATGTTGGCAAATTGAACTTCAATAAAAATATATATAAAATAAAATAAAATAAAATAAAATAAAGTAGCTTTTAAAAAATTAATGACAATGAAATTCTGACATAACATGGAATACACACCTCGACACAATTCGACCAATTTCAAGAAGACAAAGATACACCTGTCTTGGGTCTTTGTGTAAAACTGTGAAAAAATAAGATCACATATTTTAAAGAGCAAAATTAAATAGGGAAATATATTTCTGGCATGGAAGAAGTAAAAGGAAAGAATAATGAAGATGGTAGGTTTACTTGTTTGGAGACTTAGAAAAGACATTTTCTCTACATATTATCACCATCTATAAATTTTTAAAAAACTAGCTAGTAAGAGGATGAAAACTTACCATGTACCCTAATTTGTAGCATTTTAAGTCTAAAAAACTAAGGGCTTAGAAACATTAAATTATTCTATTTCAGACCTCTCAACAGGAGATATTGTTTGAAGAGATATATCACCTCAATTTTATTCTACACTATCTTTAGCTTAGGACTTTGTGTTAATGGCCTTCTCAAACTTTTCAAAAAGAGAAAAGGAGGGGCATTCTTAACACATTCTATGAGGTCAATATTACCCTGACACCAAAGCCAAACAAATATATCACAAATAAACTAAAGATTAATTAATATCCTTTATGAATATAGATGTAAAAATCTTCAATGTTATACTTGCAAACTGAATCCAACAGCAAGTGAGATTTATCCCAAGAATGCAAGGTTGGTTCAACATATTAAAATCAATCAAATAATATGCTAAATTAATAGAATAAAGGAAAAGAAACTTACAATTATCTTAGTAGATACAGAAAAAAGCATTTAACAAAATCAAATATCCTTTTCGTGTAAAAAAAAAAAGGAAGAATCAACAAACTAGGCATAGAAGGAAATTTATAAATCTGAAAATGGATATCTATGAAAAATCCATAGTTAACACCATTCTTAATGGTGAAAGGTTGAGAATCTTCTTCCTAAGACTAGGGAGAGGACAAGGATGTCCACCCTCACCTCTTCTATTCAAAACTGTACTGGAGGTTCTAGGCAGAGCATTTAGGCAAGAAAAACAAATAAAAGGTATCCAGATTGGAAAGGAGGAACAAAAACTATCTCCATTCAGATGACACTGTCCTTTCCATAAAAAACCCCTAAGGAATCGACAAAAAATATATGTATATATTAGAACAAACAAGCAGTTTCAGCAAAGTTGCAGGATATAAGATCAATATACAAAAATCATTTCACTTTACACACCAGCAATAAACAATCTGAAATGTAATTTAAAAAATAATTCAATTTACAATGCTTCAAGAAGAATAAAGTACTTAGGAATAAATTTAATCAAAGAATTTTATGACTTGTATCCTGAAAACTACAAAATATTGTTGAATGAAATTAAGGAAGAGACAGATAAGTGGAAAGACATCTTGTGTTTTCATTTCATTTATTGAGGCACCTGGGTGGCTCAGTAGTTGAGCATCTGCCTTGGGCTCAGGTGGTGATCCCGGGGTCCTGGGATTGAGTCCCACATTGGGCTCCCCACAGGGAGACTGCTTCTCCCTCTGCCTGTGTCTCTGCCCCTCTCTCTCTCTGTCTTTCATGAATAAATAAATAAATAATCTTTTTAAATAAACACATAAAATAAAAATTTCATTTATTTATTTACTTGAGAGAGAGAGAGAACACTTGCGCTCAAGCAGGGAGAAAAGCAGAGGGAGAGGGACAAGTGGACTCCACGCTGAGCTTGGAACACTGATGCAGGCTTGACCCCACAACCCCAAGATCATAACCCAAGCCAAAGTCAAGAGTTGGATGCTTAACTGAGCCATCCAGGTGCCCCAAAGTATAACTCAATTTTTAAAAATGCTATAAATACAACAAAATCTAATATGCTTAACATGGTTAATTTGGTAGGTTGTGTCCTGTATACTCTAGCACATTTGAAAATTGTTTAATTTTTTTAAAGGAACCCAAATGCTAATCTAAGGATTCAAACAAAGACCTTAAACGTGGAACCTACCATATAGTAGGTGTGAATCATTTACCTTTCTATTCCTTCCTTAGAGTTAAAAGCTCTAGGAAACTTCCACCCTAACAGAATAATGCTATGTGTGATGAACAGCATGTACACTGACTCTCCCAAAGGATTGATTTATGAATATCATCTATTATATATCCCAAGCACAAAGTATATACTCTTCTCTAAAGCAATAAAAAGGCCTATATTTGACTTTAAAATTCACACCAAAAGGAATCTGTCTTGTAATTTTTATTAAACCTATTTCTCTAAAACTAGCTTTTAAGCATACTTAGAGCATAGCATTTGTTTTTTTTAATTGCTTTGATTTCCTAGCAAAATGTAAAAATTTAGAGGCTTATCTCTGAAATCTTTAGAAAATTAAAACATTAGCTCATCGGTTCAATGCCTAGAAATCACGGTTATTGGCAGTGCTTTATCTAGATCTATACTGACCTTCAGGACAGTCAGAGATGCCTTCTACTGACAACGAGAAATATACAACAATTTTATATCCTTTCAGAAATAATAAACTGGAAACTAGGGAATTCAAAGCATTTCCTCTTTCCTTTGATCCCTACAACCTGTATATGCAATTAAGTCACTTCATTGTCAATAACAATCAACACACCTGGATTAAAGCAGAGTGCAAGATGGGGAATCAAACAGTAACCCATTACATTTTTTTTTTTATTGTATACGGGATAGGAATACCCGGAGGCATATCAAATGGGTAGCAGGGGAGCAGCGGCCTACCCTACGTGCAGGCAACAAGGGTGTGCACAGAGAATTTTATTTTATTTTGTTCTGTTTTTAGTTTATTTTCTCAGTTGATGTTAGATATGGAACTATGAACAGATGGTTACCTAATACCCTGAATCTCCACTTAAGGCAGCAAACTAGTTATTCCTTTTTTTTTTAATTCAGAGAATTTTAAAACAATAATAAAACCACCCCAAAATTCGTTTGTTTTTTATTATCATCTTGAACTAGCAATTCTAAACAATGTTAGTGATAAAATACTTCTCTGTAGCAGGGTACACTATGACCCCCATGATCTCTGCCCACTCCTGGTAGGCTAGTGCTCATATCAAAACATTGTTAAGTTCTGTGTGTGTATGTATATACATACATAAATGCTTTAAGGAAATATTTATACACACACATATATAGTAATTGAACACAGCTAGTTTCCACTTTAGTCACTGCACAGATGCTTCTATTGACTTAAAGTAAATAAGACAATATGTCAATAATTCTTCAGTAGAGCATGACTTTTTAAAATGAATTGTCAAAAACATGTATCCATTTAGATAATCAACTTGGCAGCTGCTGTGTACAAGGTAAATCTAAATCCATGAGCATACCTCATTTGACCTTCTGTTATTTCTAGAATTATCCAGTTAAAAAGAAATTACTAGTAATTTAGACTTTGGTAGAGTAATTCTTGATGAAAACATTAATTCGCAAAGCATTAGTCCAGAGCCTTTCCCTGGCCAACTCATTTAGGAATTAAACTGTTTCTAAGGCATTCCAAATATGTAAGACCTTTAACTGTAAATGAAAAGCTTAATATATATGGTTTAGAATCTGATTCTCCAATTGTTTTATATATAAAGTATCAATTTTTCTAGGAAAATGAGATACGGCATTTGAATCCTTATTTGGGGAAAAAAATTAGATGTGAGACATACAAAAATACCCTAACAAACATTAAACACAATGATGACAACTTACCTAAACCTTCAGATTCAAAGAGGTAAGTCTCATCAACCCCAATGTGCCTGCACCAGTGAAGGAAGTTCGCAGTATTGTCTCTAGCAAAGAATGAACCTGAAGCAGCATCTTTCTTACAGGGCACTTTTCTCATTGGAAAATTCTGGAAAAGATGAAAGGATAATTTTAAAAATGCCTATTGAAGATATTTTCATTAGATATCCTTTTTAATATTACTAAATAAATGTTTGGTGCCTTGAATGTAACTACAAACATACAACATTAAGAGGAAAAGATATCTTCAAAATTATTTTATTTACTTTAAGTATATTCCAAAAAATGATTCCTAGGAAATCAATCTAGTCAAAATCTAGTCAAGATCAAACATCTCTAACCTCTTTCTGCTTAAAATAACATGAGTCTTAAATAAAAAATGACAGTTTAATAATTCTAAAGCACACCTCTACATGTCTCTCTACACACAGTTCAATACAAACACAAAATTACTGCTACGCTAAAGGTTAATGGACACACTCATTTTTGTTCACTTTCTTATTTGTAGATTCATAAATGTGGTTCTGAGTTTCTTGAGGATACTGTCAAACAAGTAGTAGTCCATTCTTAATTCAAGTTCTTTGAAAACTGACAGTCTTTTTAGACAATCCTAATTTTTTATCTAGACCAAGAATAGTTAACCTGCTGAGGCAGAGAGGTTTTAGTTATATTTTAAATTTCTACTTGAAAAAGCAATTCATGCATAAGATTTTAAAAAATGCAATAGGCACAACAGGGTATACGTCTTTCTCCCTCCTCTATCACTCAGTTCCTCTCTCTTCCTAGAGATAACCGCTATTACCAGTTCATTATGTACCCTTCCTGTTGCTGTATTTTCCAGGATTAAAATAGCCTTGTGAGTTTTTCTAATTGTCAACCGAAATCTTCTCACTCACATGTTAGTAACCATTTCTACACACAAGGGCATCCACAGAACGCTGCACAAACACGCTAGCCCACAATCTGATCTATGTGTGTATGTGTCTTAACAGTCTATAGGTGTCTTTTGGGGTGAAAAAATAACAAATTAAAGCAGTCATTTCTAGTGAATGGATAATGCATTCCACTCAGTTTAGGTGCCATAATTAATTTTTAATGACTTGTTTATTGAGAAGCATTTAAATTGTTCTTAAATTTTCCTGCACAATGGTATTTGTGAAATTGTGGTTATCTTTTTAGAATAAATCCCTAGGAGAATTATGTTATGTATAGAAATATGTGCTTTACTTTCAATGTGATATGTATCACCCACTGTCTCCCAGAAAGATGATACCATTCCTATTTCTACCAACACTACATGAGTATCCAGGTGCCACGCTCACAGACCCCAAATCTCATCAGTGACCCATGTTTGATGTGAAGACAGGAAACTGCATCTACTTCAAATTATGACTTAAGGGTTAATAGAGGAAAATTGTCTAAAAAATTATTATTCATGCAATCAAATTATAGAATTTGCCACCAAGACAAAATACAGGGAATCTAAGGATGGTGATGATGATGGTAATAATAATAATAGCAGTAAAAATGATAACTATGTGCCAGGAACCATCACAAGCTCTTTTCTCATTTAACTTTCACAAGTGAGAGTATTATTCTCAAGAAGAGCTAACTACTTACTAGACATTTACTTACACCAGACACTAAGCTAAATACTATCTGTACATTTAATACTATCTGAAATTCATTTAATTTCACTAAATCCTCACAAATAAGTCTGGCAATGTAAATATTAATACTCCCATTCTGCAAGATTAGGTAAATTATCTAAGGTCTTATATACATAGTTGGATGGAAGTTTGCAACCTTTCAGATATGATAAGAAATGTATATTATTAACAAATTAACACGAACCAAGGTATAATATCACCTACTGTCAGGGCACCAGGTGGCTCAGTCAGTTAAGTGTCTGACTCTTGGTTTTGACCTGAAAAACTTTCATCAAGATCATGAAATCGAGCCCCATGTCAGGTTCCATGTTCAGTGTGGAGTCTCCTTCAGATTCTCTCTCCCTCTACCCCCTGCCCATTCTCTCTCAAATAAATAAATAAATAAATAAATAAATAAATAAATAAATAAATAAATAAAATCTTTAAAACCACTTACTGTCAAACATGTTCTTACCTCAAGTTCCTCAGAGTTGCATGCTTTCACCATGTTTTGAAGAACATCAATCAGTTGGCACAACAGCACTCCATTATCAAGTTCTTCCAATAATCTTTCCGCCTTAACCTCAGTACCTAAAAACATATTTCAAAGGTAAGATTCTACTAGAAATGGTAAATTCAAACAATATGGTTAAAATTTAATTAAACGTAATTCGATTATAGCTGAAACATGAGACAAATGTTAGATCAGACTCCAAGTATTCACTCCTGGAAGCAATAGTCTAAACAGATAATGCCAAATTAAGTGAAAGACAACTGAAACAAAAATATCTGTGATGTAGAAGAAAAAAATAAAATGATATTTTATCTCATTTCTTAAAAACCAGAGTGCTTTATATTTCACTATTAACTGTTCAGGTTACGTTTTGATTCACTGCATATTCCTACTGCCTGCACCAGAAAGATTCACCATAAGTAAGATGAACTTTGTTATGATCTTAAAATTAAAGATAACAGCATAACAAACACCTGGAGAATACCAACTTTTCACCTCCAAAATCCTTTCCTTAGAACCCTTAATAATTACATAATAAACTTCTAAAAAATTATCTAAATCATCAAACTGATATGAATTAGAGTGTGCAGTGTTTTTAACTATCTTGGGAAGACCATAGATGAAATTCTGTATTTGAAAGACAGTGTTTTTCTGGGGAGAAAGTTGAGAGCACTCCTAGTCTCTAACTGAGTAAAGAAATATCAAGCCAGGGATCCCTGGGTGGCGCAGCAGTTTGGCGCCTGCCTTTGGCCCAGGGCGCGATCCTGGACACCCGGGATCGAATCCCACATCGGGCTCCCGGTGCATGGAGCCTGCTTCTCCCTCTGCCTGTCTCTCTTTCTCTCCCTCTCTCTGTGACTATCATAAATAAATTAAAAAAAAATTAAAAAAAAAAAAGAAATATCAAGCCAGATATTCTCCAACCTGACAGTTCCTCCTGGGCTTCACATGCCTTTGTCCCTCAATGCCTCAGAAATAGCAATCATTTCCACTACAATATATATTTCACTCAGAATCTCATGCCTTATATGAGACTATGGGAGGCAGTGCATCAGTAATAGAGATCCCAAATCAGACCTATATACTTAAAAAAAAAGTTTTAACATTCACAATGAAAACGTTGATTATTCAAAGATTACCACTGACTTCTTGTGTTAAGCCTCAAACTTCCTTACTATCCAAGCCCTAAAGTTCGAGGTGAATTGGAGTATCTCCCCAACTAGAATGCAAGCTTGTGAGAACAAGGATATCAAATAATCAAATATTCCATTCACTGGAGTATCCTCAGCCTCTGGAACAATCACTCCTTGACAGAAAGTAAGATTCTCAATAAATATTTACTAAACAAAAAAATATACAGTTTTAAGTATCTTTCCAAGTCTTACCTAATAAACCGGATAGCCAGATTGACAGATCTTCTTGCATGGGCAACAGGGTGGCTTCATGCCTCACAGCTATCCACTCATCATACTGACAAACATCAGCCAAACCTGGCCCGTGTCTGGGGGTTAAAGGACTCCGTGGACTTAGAGGCAGGTCTTCTCCAAACCACACCTAGAGAAAACACCAAACGAATGGATGAGACCTTCTTAAAAGTTAGTATAACCTATACTTACATTTAAATGATGAATTATAGACAACATATAATATACACATGCATAAAACTATAGCAGGTTACAGAAAGTTTATAAAGTAGAAACAAACTATTAATCTAGATACTTGAGATATTTTCAGTATCCAAAACTGCGGTAAATACAAATGAATCCTTAATCAATGAATGGATTCTAAAAAAAAAAAAAAAAAAAAAAAAATGAATGGATTCTACTATGAAACCACAGGATAAAGGTCAACAAATAATATTTTTCCTTCACTTGCTAGCTAAGTTTAATAAGTTATGTGAACCACAGCTTCAGCCTCTCAGCTATAAAATGGGTCATTGTCACCTGCCTTATAAGATACATCTTTGTAGCATCTAGCATTGGGCCTAGTAACAATTGTTGTATAATAGATAAATAAATGAACAAATGCATAAGTGGGATTTTATAACTTTTGAACATAATAACCGTGTTCTCTTAAATTCTATTCTAAATAATTTGGTATGTCATTTGATTTTTGCATGGCCCACAATCTAAGAATGGTTTTTGCATTATAAAATGGTTGTCATCTAAATACCTAAATAATAGCATCAGTTTTGCGTACTGACCTGCAAAGCTAAATATTTACTACCTGGCAAATCTCTGGGTAAGAATAAAAATTGACAGAAACATACTATCAAACCAAAAATTTTGCAAAATTTTGAAATACAATTAGACATGCTTTAATATAAGGTTATTGAGAGAAAAGACTTTTCACATCTCAATTCAGGACACTTCCTGAATATTCAAGCCCAAGTGATCAGGGATTCTCACAGGAGACAAGCCTGAAATGGAGGTCAGAGCGTGAGTGAGATGAGAGAGTGTCCACACATGGTGATAGCCCTGTGTACCGTATTCACAGAGGGTATTCACAGAGGAAGATGGGGAAAGATCCCAGTGCTGGGCATCAGAGCCCAAGTCAGCTGAGAAAGCCATCAACTCAGGGAAGGTGTGGCAGCAACAATGGGAGACAGGTTGTATTTGCAGGGATTTATCAAAAGGGAGCCAGATTTCTCACTGCCAAAGAAGTGGAATAAGAGAAAACTAGAATGAATTCTAGAGTGACTTGAAATATCTTTTACCAGAAAGCAAGGAAGGGCTCAAAGAATGATAGGGACCAACCAAAAGGACAGAGAAGTAAGCATGAAGGGACTTCTACTGGCTAAATCAAGAGCAACTTGAGCATCAAACAATAATGTAAATGGATTATAACCCGTTGAATAGAAAACTATTAATGCATATAGACATAAATACATGAAGAAACTGGGATTTTGAGGAGAAATGAGATTTTTATGTAGTTTCAAAGTGCTTCCCCACAAAATACAAAGAGAAGAAAGAAAAACTTTACAGTAAAATAACCTGACAGACAGCAACTTAATGAGTGACAAAGGTAAACACCATCAATAATGAGACAAATCAAAATCACATTCCATCTGCAAGGATGCAGTGAGAAAACACAGTATCCCTCTGTGATATTCCTACCAAAGATGCATAACCTGAATCTAACCATGAGAACACACAGGTAAATCCAAACTGAGGGACATCCTACAAAATAATTAGTCTATACAATTCAAAAGTGTCAAGGTCACTAAAGAGAGCAAAGACACCATTCTAGACAGACTAAGGGACAGGACAACTAAATGCAGCATGTAATTCGGAACTGGACATTATGGAGCAATTGACGACACTTGAATGTGGTCTGAGTATTAGGTGGTAGTGCTGTAGCAATGTTAATATCCAGTTCCAATGATTTCATTGCAGTTGTGTAAGATGAAGTCCTTATTTGTGAGAAATACACACTAAAGTATTCAGAGGTAATGGGGCATTAGACTGGCAACTTACTCTCAAATGGTTCAGGAAACAAATATGTCTGTTCTTGTGATTACTTTAAAATACAGGATTTTTTTAAAAAGATTTTTTATTTATTTATGATAGAGAGAGAGAGATTGAGAGAGAGAGAGAGAGAGAGAGGCAAAGACACAGGCAGAGGGATAAGCAGGCTCCATGCCAGGAGCCCGACGTGGGACTCGATCCCGGGACTCCAGGATCATGCCCTGGGCCAAAGGCAGGGGCTAAACCGCTGAGCCACCCAGGGATTCCCTAAAATAAAGGATTTTTTTTAAAAAAAGAGATATGAGGATAGGTAATACCAAGTGAATCTAGTTCCTTCTTGATTTTAAATGTAGATCATTTTCCCTCTAAAATCTATTATACATACTGAGGTATACCGAAGGCAAGTCTTACAACACCAAATCAAAATCCATAATACCATTGTTAAATTAGGCAAACTCTGAAGAAAAAAAAAAAAAACGGAAGAAGGTGCTGCTTTCACGTTTTCTGATGAGAAACAAACACATTTTACAAATACCAAGGCAAAGAAAGAACACGAATACACCACAAGAGGCAAGAAGGAATAGTGAAACTCAATAAAAATATCCAAACTTGGGAAGCCTGGGTGGCTCAGCAGTTTTAGTTTCAGCAGTTTAGCGCCGCCTTCGGCCCAGAATGTGATCCTGGAGACCTGGGATCGAGTCCCATGTCGGGCTCACTGCATGGAACCTGCTTCTCCCTCTGCCTGTGTCTCTGCCTCTCTCTCTCTCTGTCTCTCATGAATAAATAAATAAAATCTTAAAAAAAAAAAAAAAGTCTCCAAAGTTTAGAAAACAACAACAACAACACATAACTTATTTGAGGGCCATTATTTCAGGAGCTAAGGGTAGAGACTGAGGAATGAACCCCTAAATATATAGAGATCTTAGAAAGTTTCAGGAAAAAGACAAGATATCTTTCTTATTTATTTCTCTGAGTTCTCTTAAAATTATTTCAAATGGACTAGAGCAAAAATTACTATCTAAATCTTCCTTTTTCCTAAGCATGTCTTATTTCTGTTTGTAATCCCATAACTCAGTATAATATTTATTTAGCACATGGTATTCAGTTAAATATTTGTTGAATAATTGAGGATGTTAGCAAATGACTCTTTGCACCATCAAAATCAAGATGCATCTTATGGGTGGAGTATTTTAGAGCCAATAGAATGTTATTTGTCTTTTAATCATTTGGTTGAACTGAAAAAAAAGGCAGACCAGTTGCAAATATTTGTCAAGGAAAGATGTACACTAGTTAGAAGGGTGGTTTTCAAAAAAAAAAAAAAAAGTGTGAAAATGGAGAAGCTAACATTAACAGGAGTCATTCTAATTTCTTGTCACATTAATTAAATGAATATTTGGGTTTTCCTACTCTTGCCAACAAAAGATTCTATAATAACCTGGGCTAGTCAATAGCATATTAATGTTGTTAGAAGTTAGATGTTAACAGCAAAAACTGCATGGATAAGGGTTGTTCTCAAACATGTGAAAGCTGTCATATGCAAAGATTCTTAATCCACAGGCAGTCTACAAATGAACCTGAGTACATACACAAACTTTACTTACATTTAGGCAAAATCTTATGCCTGTAGACAAACGGGCCTTTTTTCAGTTCATAGCTTATCAGATTCTCAAAGGAGACTATGTATGACCTAAAAGAGATCAGGAACTACTGTTCATCAATTTTTAGACTGTATGTTTATTTACTAATCAGAATGAATGACATAAAAAAAAGAAGGGCAAGGAAGATCTTAATGTATTAAATTAATAAGAAATCAACTGATAAGCTATCTACTGGATGTCTCCTCTCTATAAGGCATTCATGGTTAACTACATAACTGTCTAATATAATTAGCAGAGAAAGAGGTGAAAATCCTACAAAGTTTTCACACTCATCAAGGAGGGAAGCAAAAACGTCCATGACAGATGGTAAGAGGACTCTTGGAGAAGAATTAATAAAGATATATCTGTAGAATCTAGACCAGAGAAGGTTTCATGGAACTATAAAACAAAACCATGAAGAAAATCAGCAAGTTAAGAAAATATTAATAGCATTAGGGTAGAATGAGAAGAACATGGTCAATGTGGCAATTATCAAAAGCACCCTATGATGAACCAAGAAAATATAATTAACATGAAACTGATGACATTTCTGAGACTTAAATAAAAAGAGGACAAATAGAAATAATCTGATTTTAAAAAATGGTATAAAACACGGTTTTGAGTAACAAAGGAGTTTTGAGCATACTCAATGTGGATTTGAGAGGATCCAAAGAGCAAGAATTAGACCTTTAGGTCCCAAAAGGAAAAGAGTATAATAGAACTCTTTATTAATAGAGTAGAGGATATAGCTGCACAGCACACATAGGAGAGAGTATAAGCAGGATCATATTCAGAACTGTTGTTAACATTTGATAAATACATCATCTTTTGTCTTCAACCACTGTCATCTTGATAAGCCTTCTTTCAAGAAAAAGAAAGAACAGATGAATGAACGAGAGAGAAAGAGAGAGAGAGAGAGAGAGGAAGAAAGGGAAGGAGGGAGGGAGGGAGACTTTCATGACACCGGTATAATCTCCAGTTTTATATGTGGAAAATTTTGCTGTATCAATGATACAACCAAGCTTCTGAAGTGTCTACTACGTAACACACAATGTAGTAGGCACTTTGCTCATGTTCTCACATTGATCCCATTGATTTCCTCAACAAACACCCTGAAAAATAAATGCTATTATCCTCACCTTGGAGGTGCGGAAGCAGAGGTCAAATAAGTCACCAGAATTGGCAGAACCAGAACCACAAATGATTACTTTTAAAGTTCTCACTTTGCAAGGGAAATTTTATTATCTGCTGCTCACATCTTAATAAGTAGAATTTCAATCTGATTTTTATCTTTAAATTGAGATTCAAGCATATTCTATTTATACCAAAAGAAAACTTTCAAAAGAATATAAGAATGATACAGCAAATACCAACATTCAAGTGTAAGGTTATTCTGGTTTGTCTGATTATCTCCAGCTTGCCTCCTCTCACCAAAAAGCAAACAAACAAACGAACAAAAAAAAAAAAAAAAAAAAAACACTTGAAATTTTAAGTTTTAGTGCCTGGTTATTTATAGGCATGATAGGGCACAGGCACAATTATCTAAAATAAATAATTTATAATTGTTTTCATTGAAAGCTCTTTTAATTACAAATACATAGTAAATTGTAAGGAGAGAAAAACTACAAAAATGTTCCAATTCTCTTCCCAAGGGAGTATAAGAAAGATGGACTTAACCAATTCTAAGGAATTATTGACTCTTGCAAATAATGAGTAGAAATGAATGCTTAAAATTAAAATCTTTTCAAAAAAAATAAAAATAAAAAAATAAAATAAAATCTTTTCAGAACTAGAAAGTTAAAGTACAGTAATTCCTGTTATTAAAATTTGATGCTTAAAAGAACTAGTACAGTAAAAACGTTTTGGGATGATTTTAGTATTCTACTAATTATTGTAACTTTATATAATCTCATATAATTATTATCTCATAATTTTAAAAACATATTTTTCCAGGGAAAACACATACTTGAATTGCAGGTTGCATGGTCATCTGTATTGAAATGAAGTTCTTTTCTGAAAACAGAACAAAACATTAATATGCAAATAACAGTAGCTTTCCTACTCCCCCAGCCCCCAAATTACAAAGAATCTGCTTTAGTCTCCTATTTAACTGAAAACCTAAAACTTTTTCTTTTATTTGGAATAGCGTGACTGTGGGAGAGAATTCAACAATCACTCCTAGCTTCTCACTTATGAAAGTACTCGTATTAAAGAGGCAAACCTGAAATACACTTTATATGCACTTTCTGGCACTAATACCAAAGTAATTCGCGCAGCATCTGGCTAGAAAAATAAAACTGACAATGAAACTTCGCACATGAAGAAGTCTACCCAAATTTTCCCTGTAAACCTAACATGAACTTGTACAATGCAAACAGCAACAATACAATGGCTGATGCTGAAGTCAAGAACTCTCATCTGATTTTTTTAAAGAGATCGTGTAAACTCATCTGGACTTTGTAGAAATTAACAAGCTTAACCATCAGCTGCTTCTGCCAGACAGCAAGGTAATAAAGACTGGCATCAATTTTAACTGTTAAACAATACTCAATGCCTTTCTATAATAATTTTTCATAAGCTATTTTCTCCATAAGGTGCTAAAGAAAAGGAAAGAAAGAAGAAAGAAAGAAAGAAAGAAAGAAAGAAAGAAAGAAAGAAAGAAAGGAAGAAAAAGAAACAGCAAATTTAACTCCAAAATCTATAGGAAATCTACTTTGAAGTCTATACGGAAAAAAGTATGATTTTAATTAATTAGGTAAATACAATTATTTAATGTATTTTCAGAAGGGAAAAAAGGTGAAGAGCATAAAAACAGAATAACACAGACTATATAAAATTTAGGATTTTTGATTGCTTGTAGCAACATAATATACTAGTCTCTTTGTTATTATAAACCATAATTAAAACACTGTACGAAAAAAATTAAAATGCTATAAAGCTATAATGCTATCAATTTCCAAGGAAAAGTTACTTTCGCCTCTAAGTTATACCAAACATACCTCCTGCACAGTATCAATTACACATACCACTTTCCTTTCAGGAACATTTCTTCTAGTACCAAAGTTGAACTTGAGCTAAATCTAACTGAAAAGTCTGATGTTACATCACACTTTCTTTGGGGAAAGCAAAGGACAGCAGAATGTCCTTTTTGATGCCATTTTTCCTTCTCTCTACCATAGCAAAAGGCCAAAGTACAATTGAGCATTACTAATGAGCTTGTTATGCTTCCCACGAGCTAATTCAGTGGGGAGTACATTTTCCTTTAGCATAAATAATCCTTTGTCCTCAACAATGGTCCACAGTAAGATGCTTCCGAGACCATTTTTTAAAAATGCAGCAGAGAAGCTGCTCCCATTAAAATAAGGAGTCCCAAAAAATCAGATAAGAGCTTTAACAGTTGGAACTGTCAACCCAAAACAAAAGAGGGCCTAAATTATAAGGCGTGTGCAAATCAAGAACAGTGACATATTCACAAAGAAGCTAGCACAAGAATGTTTGGTAGTTGCACTTTTTATGGAAAATCCAACAAAATTAGTTTCATGAAAGAAATGAATTTGTGCGCAACCTTCAGTCGCTTGAACTTTAGCAGAAGAGTCTTTTTAGATACATATTTTTCAAAGCATTATTCTTGTGTAATGCAAAGAACTACTTTTAAGATGACAAAAATATAACTATCCGTATTGCCTTTAAAAAGAAACTCTTTGGGCAGCCTGGGTGGCTCAGCAGTTTAGCGCCACCTTCAGCCCAAGATGTGATCCTGGAGACCCAGGATCAAGTCCCACATCCGGCTCCCTGCATGGAGCCTGCTTCTCCCTCTGCCTGTGTCTCTGGTCTCTCTCTCTGGGTCTCTCATGAATAAATAAATAAATCTTAAAAAAAAAAAAAAAAAAGAGAAACTCTTTAATGAAATCTTACTCAGAGAAGCTATAATGTGTCTTCATGTATGAAAAACTATCATGTATGCAAATATATGCTTTTATTGGGAAACTTCTATAAACTGATGAGATTGTATCAGTGAATCATCAATGAATTAACAAGTACTCATCATGTCCCTGATCCTGAGAACCAGTTATTGATATTTTCTAGTTATTTACTATTCTCTTTCTAAACCATCTTTGTGTCCTCAGGCATTTAATCCCAAGAGTAGCATCTATTCTACAGTTACCCTGACCCTAGTCTGCATCACAACCACAATTCTTCCTTATATTTTTTTTCCTTTTGAAAAAAATTTTATTTAAATCCAAAAATTAACCTATAGTGTATTATTGGATTCAGAGGTAGAGGTCAGTAATTCGTCAGTCTTATATAACACCCAGTGCTCTTTACATCACGTACCCTCCTTAACATCCATCACCCAGTGATCCCACCCCCCACCAGCATCTTGATCAGCAAATTGTTGCCTTTATTTTGTTTTGCTTTTGTCTTTCTGTCTTTTGGGAGGAGCCTATTTCAACTCTTTGCCAACTCAAGGAAGTCTTTTCCCTTAGATTTGGGCAAAAAAAGAACTCTCAAGTGACCAAGTCCAAACTATACTGTAATCCTGCTGGGAATCATTCATGAGACCAGGAATTTAAACAGATCTTAAAGGAAGAGTACTGTACTTAACTTTTAAAATCTGGGGAGAACAGAAACACAGAAGGCACTCACTCACCCACCTGAAACCTGAACAGGATTTGGACCTGACCCACTCATCTTAGAAACAGGTTCAATTATGAGGTCCTCAAGATCATTTATGATGAGCCTCTTCATACTCATTTGATTTCAGATCATGATGGGGGAAAAAATGTCAACTAGTTGAACAGATCCTTTGTCCCACAGCTGTAGGCTTTGAAACTGAGTAATTCCTCACCCACATTATAAGATATGATGGGGAGCAAAAGGGGGCATAGTGCATTCTTGGTACAAATCAGGGAGGACACTTGGAAAAGAATGGCAAAGAAACAAGTTTTTTTTCAGAAAAATATTGACACTACCTGCTGCTGTATGACATACAGTACTCAAACACCAGATTATTGCCATTTTTAAATACATAGGCTTCAGGGATACAATAAATGTCAAAGTTGGGATAGTGGGATAATGTTTACTGCTGAGGAGGAAAAGGGAGATGAGACTGGGGAGGAATGCACAGAAGCCTTTTAACTGTGCTAGTAAGACTTTATGTCAAGATAAGTGGTAAAAATACAGGTATTATACTAGTCTGCATGCCTTTCTGGATGTCAAAACCATTTCATCATTTTTTAATGTTTCATTTAGAAAAACAACTGAAGAAGGTATCCTCTTTGATTTGTTGGGGGCGGGGGAGCACTTTCTTAGCTTCAAAATTTTGAGTTAAATATTTCCTAATTGCCTAATAGGGAAAATAGAAGTGCTATATAGCCATACCAAACATATTTCGGTTTTTTTCAATGTGTACTAAAATAACTCACCATAAAGGCACCTACTATGGTAGCAGAAAGTAGCAGACACATCTGGTTTGAATTCCAGGCCTAGCATATTAGCTATATGCGTACCTTGGGGTACTTAACTTTTCTCCTCTATAAAATGGGATACCATCAGCTCCTTCATATGGTTATTTTTTTTTAAGATTTTATTTATTTATTTACGAGAGAGGCAGAGACACAGGCAAAGGGAGAAGCAGGCTCCATGTAGGGAGCCCGACTCGGGACTCGATCCCGGGTCTCCAGGATCACATCCTGGGCTGAAGGTGGTGCTAAACCGCTGAGCCACCGTAGATGCCCACCTTCATATGGTTATTATAAAGATTAAAGGAGATGATACACATAAAGGACCTGACACATAACTACCACTTAACAAATGAGTTGGTATGATTAATACTATGATGATATAATTATAGTTCATTTAATCCAACTTACCAAATTTAAAAGAAAGAAGGTTGTAAACTGCCCAGAATTCAACATAATATGGAAAGCTTCTTTTGCTAACAGATAAATATAGTTATAACCAAAAGTAAAAGCTTTAAAACAGCCATGTCATAATTGGGAAGTTACTCAGATAAGAGTTTTGACTCTCAATTCTCTTTCCCAGAATAAAAGTTTTCAGGAACTTATCTAACATAGGCCCTTGGATCCACTCAACCTGTCTCCTTGTTGTCCTCCCTCAGTTTTGTTCATTTCTTTCTTTTTTTTTTTTTTTTTTTAGGAGATTTTACTCATTTATTCACAAGAGACACAGAGAGAGGTAGAGACTCAGGCCAAGGGAGATGCAGGCTCCCTGCGGGGAGCCCAATATGGGACTCGATCCCAGGACCCCGGGGTCATGACCTGAGCCCAAGGCAGACACCCCCCCAGGCACCCCAGTTTTGTTCACTTCTGTGGCTACATCACGGTTCCCACTGTGTGCTTCTCCATGTGGTATATGCTCATTCACTTACTCAACAAGCACTCACTCTCTCTCTTTCATGAACCAGCACCAAAGCCTCTCAGAGACACAGTGATGACTGTAACAGATGTGTGACCTGCCCATATGGAACCAAGTTGAGAAAACTTTAAAAAGCAACCACAAATGAATATGTGGTGTTAAATCATGGTAATTTTATTATTATCATAATAATAGGGAAGGAAAGAACAGGAAAGGAAACAGCAGGCGCCTACTTTAGACTTAGACTGAATGGTTAGAAATGGTTTCGCTGGAGGGAAAACATGAATTTTAAGAACAGAAGGCATCAGTCAAGAAACGAGAAGGAGAGTTCCAAGTGTAGAGAATCATTTCTGTGAAAACTCTGAGGAGAGAACATGGCACACCCCTAGAGGCTGCACGGACAACGGGCAGCCTCAGGGGGCTGCGAGGCCAGGCAGCAGCCCCATCACACAAGGCCTGCTGAGGAAATTTGACTTTATTCCAGTGATGGTGGGAAGCCATGGAAGAGCTCCAACCAAGGGAGAGCCAATCTAATTCATGATTCCAAAAGAGCTCCCTGGGGGGAGGGAGGAACAGGACAACGAAGGAAGGAGACACAGAAAGGACAGAAACAGTGAGGCCACACAGGAAATGGGTGCATACAGGAGAAGAGATGGAGACGAGGCTGGCAAAGGAAGACAGGAAACCTGAAGGATGGCAATGGTTTGGTGACCAACAATGGTGACTGAGCTAGAACACGGACAACGTCCTCCACTCAAGAGAAGTGAATGGGATTTATATCCAGGTCACTGAGAGCCATGTCCTGCTAACAAAGACGGAGGGCTGGGAGGGAGGGCTGAGGGGCACAATGACTTGGCAAGGGTGACTCCCCGGCTTCTGGCTGGAACAGCAGAGCAAACACATGGTGGGAGCAGTTATTGAGGTGAGGATGACGAGAGTCTAAACCAATAACGGCAGGGAACACGTACTGATAGGTCAAAAGTGCTCTGTTTGGGTCACGTTTAATTTGAGAAGCCTTTATAGATATCCAAGGGAAGTGTCTGTCTGGCAGCTGGAAATACTAATCTCGAGCTGAGAAGAAAGTTCAAGAGGACGTAGAAATTGTCAGCAAATACCTGGGAGGTAACACCACTGAGAAGAATGAGATCATCTTGAGAAAGAAATGGACAAAGCAGGGATAAAGGCCAAAGAATGAGTCCTGAGAAAATCCAACATTTTGACATGAGAGAAGGATTTAGCAAAGGAGATAGAGAAAGAATAGTTGAAAAGATTTTCCATCATCTCAACGAACCCAGGCTTATAATTTGTTTGGTTTACTTCCTTCCAGTAGCCCTTTCTGACTAGCTGGAATTACTTCTGATTTTATCTTTAGTTCTTGAATTCACATAGAATTTCCCCAATCACATGCTTTTACAGTGCTTCACACCATTTTGTGTTATTTCTGCACACTGCTTTGCCAATTTTAAGTTCCTGGACTGCCACTGGAAGCAGGACTGAAAGAAGTATTCAAGCCTAAAGTTTAGGAAACACTTTTGGTAGAATATCAGAATTTCTAGGGAAACTTGGGTTGTCCTCCTTCTCCACAACATTTCTGCTGTGGAACAAAATGTGACATAAACTTGGAAGCAGCTACATAGTAGACAAGCACCTACCGGGAGATCTTTTTTTTTTTTTTTTTTGTATTCTTTATTATTTTTATTATGTGACCCGAGTTGAGTTGATAAATGATTTTGCCTCTCACCCAGCATGTCCAACGTGGTATTTGTACAGTGGTTACTGGTCAAGGTACCAGCAGGTCAAGTGAGATGCCTGACAGATCAAAGGAATCACTAAGAAAAAAAAATGACTAAGAATGGTGTACAGGAGAGGGTCCAAGTAAAAAGGATGGAATAGCTGTGCCAAAGGGCATAGGTTCTGGAAACAATGTGCTACTTAGGAATTTATGTGCCTCAGTGCACAAGAACATTTTTATCACATCTTAAATAAACTCCATTTGTGGTAGAAAGAATAATAGTTCCCCAAAATGTTTACATCCTAATCCCCAGAACCTGTAAATATGCTACCTTTATGGGCAAAATGGGCACTGCAGATTGAGTAAATTAAAGACTCTGGGATGAAAGATGATCTTGCTAGGTGAAATGTGATCACAAGACTCTTTATATAAGAGGCAGGCAGATGCTAAAATCCTTGATGAACATAGACGTGAAAATCCTCAACAAAGTATTAGCAAACTGAATTCAACAATACATTAAAGGGATTGTATACCATGATCAAGTGGGATTTACTTCAGGAATGCAAGGATGGTTCAACACCTGCAAATCAATCAACATAACATACCACGTTAACAAAATAAAAATTATATGATCTTCTCTATATAGAAATAGCATTTAACAAAATTCAACATGAACTTATGAAAAAAATTCTCAACAGAGTAGGTATAGAGAAAACATAACATAATAAAGGCCATAACAAGCCCTTTGCTAACATGATATGGTCAAAAGCTAAATATCTTTCCTCAAAGATCAGTAACAACACACGGATGCCTACTCTCAGCACTTTTATGCAACATAGTATTTGGCAGCCATAGTCAAACCAATCAGAGAAGAAAAAGAAATGTATCCAAATTGCAAAGGAAGAAGTAAAACTGTCACTATTTGCTCATTACGTGATATTCTATACAAAACACCCTCAAGACCACCAAAAAACTCTAATAAATGAATTCAGTAAAGTTGCAAGATACAAAAATCAATACATAGAAATCTGTTATTTCTATACACAAATAACAAATTATCAGAAATAGAAATTAAGAAAATAATCCCATTTACAGTTGCAACAAAAAGAATAAAATATCTGGGAATAAACTTAACCAAGGAGGTAAAAGACCTGAAAGTTATAAGACACTGACAAAAGAAACTGAAGAAGACACAAATATATGAAAAGATATTCCATCTCTTAAACTGGAAAAATTAATATCATTAAAATGTCCATATTGTCCAAAGCAACCTACAGATTCAATGCAATCAGAGAACCCAGAAATAAGCCCACACATTTATGGCCACTTTATAACAAAGGAGCCTAAAATACATTATAGTGAATGGACAGTCTCTTCAATAAATGGTGTTGAGAAAACTGGACAACCACATGAAAAAAAAATGAAACTAGACCACTATCTTATTCCATACACAGAAATTAACTCAAAATGGATTAAAGACTTGAATTTGAATGTAAGACCTGAAATTATAAAACTCCTAGAAGAAAACATAGGTGGTAAGCTCCTTGACGTGAGTCTTGGAGATGATTTTTTTGATCTGACACCCAAGGCAAAGGCAAAAAAAAGCCAAAATAAATAAGTGGGACGACTACCTCAAACTAAAAAGCTGATACACAGCAAAGAAATTATCAACAAAATGAAAAGACAACCTACAGAATGGGAGAAAATATCTGCATGTCATATATCTGATAAGGAGATAATATTCAATTCAACTCAGTTGCAAAACAAACAATCTGATTAAAAAATGGGCAGAGGACCTGAATACACATTTGTCCAAAGAAGACCTACAGATGGCCAACAGACACGTGAAAAGATGCTCAACATCACTCATCATCAAGGACATGCAAATCAAAACCACAAGGAGATATCACCTTACACCTGTAAGAATGACTATTATCAAAAAGACAAGAAATAATGAGTGTTAGTGAGGATGTGGAGAAAAGGGAAACCTCATGCACTATTAGTGGGAATGTAAATTGGTGCAGCCACTGTGGGAAACAGTACGGAAGTTCCTCAAAAAATGAAAAAACTGATTCAAAAAGCTATATGGCCCCACAATGACTACAGCATTGTTTTCAACAGCCAAGATACAGAAACAACCTAAGTGTCCACTGATGGATGCATGGATAAAGAGCTGGTATATAAATACAAGAGAATATTACTCAGCCATAAAAAAAAAAAAAAAAGAATGAAATCTTGCCACTTGTGACAACATAGATGTACCTGAAGGGCACCATGCTAAGTGAAATAAGTCACATAAATAAAGACAAATACTGTATGATCTCACTTATCTGTGGAATCTAAACAAACCAAGATTCTTGATAAAGAGACAGATTGATGGTGTGGACCCCAGTGGCAGGGATTAGGGGGTAGGCAAAATGAGTGAAGGGGTTCAGGGGGTACAAACCTACAATTTATAAGTCATGGGGATGTAATGTAGAGCATGGAGACTATAGTTAATAACACTGGACTGCACATTTGAAAGCTGCTAATAGAGTAGATCTTAAAGGTCCTCATCATAAAATTAAAACTATGTATGGTGATGGGTGCTAGCTAGATTTATCATGATGATCATTTTACAATATATACAAATACCAATCGTGTCCTTTGTACATCTGAAACTAATATAATGCGATATGTCAATTGTATCTCAATAGAAATAAATACATTCTTTTTTTTTATTTTTTTTTATTTTTTTTATTTTTTTTATTCATAGAGACAGAGAGAGAGAGAGAGGCAGAGACACAGGCAGAGGGAGAAGCAGGCATCATACAGAGAGCCTGATGTGGAACTCGATCCAGGGTCTCCAGGATCATGCCCTGGGCTGCAGGCAGCGCTAAACCGCTGCACCACTGGGGCTGCCCTAAATACATTCTTTTAAAAAGAGGAATAAAGAAAAGTCAGAGAATGATATGAGAAGTAGAGAAAGAAACAGATTTGAGCTGCACCACTTCCGGCCTTGAAGAGAACATAGGTGCACTCTCAAGGCTAGAAAAGGGAAGGAAATGGATGTTCCTCTGGAGACTCCAGAAAGAAGGAAGCCCTGACAACGTCTTTTTTTTTTTTTTTTTTTTTTTTAAGCTCATTACAGATTTGTGACCTCCCAAACCATAAGATAATAAATTTGTGTTGTTTTCAACCACTAAGTTTGTGGTAATTTGCTCTAGCAGTAATAGGAAAGTAATATACATCTTAAGTGGAGAAAGGAGGCTGGACCCAGAGGGTCAAGACATTTGGCCCCAAGAAAGCAATATACATCCAGAACATGACTGGAAGATAGAGTGAGCCCAGCCAGCATGTTGAAACAATGAGAAAAACACACCAGATGTATACAGAGGCTGAAATATAAATAAAACCAACCAAACAAAAAAAACACATGCAAAATGTATAGGTAAAATCCATTGTGCTATATGTGTTCTCTATCATCATCACCACCACCACCACCACCACCATCACCAACACCAACACCACAACCAACATCACCAACACCACCACCATCATTACCACCACCACCACCATCACCATCATCATCACCACCACCACCACCACCACCACCAACACCAACACCACAACCAACATCACCAACACCACCACCATCATTACCACCACCACCAACATCACCATCATCATCACCACCACCACCACCACCACCATCACCACCACCATCATCATCATCAAAGGCCCTGCCCTGCCTTTGTATCACTGAGATCATTTATTCCTTTACTCACTCATTTAAATATTTACAAAGGCTTCCTGCATTTACTATTTCAGGGAGCAGCACCAACATTCACCAAGTTAAACAGGTCAGCCATGACTCCTCCCTCTCCCAGGCCTCCACTGTCTCAGTGGATCCCTCAGTCAAAACAATCAGTGATCATACCTTGTTGCTTCTGCCTCTAAACTTTTTCTTTGGCATCTAGGGCCACCCCTCTAGTTCACGCCACCATCACCCCTCTCTCTAGGTTTATTGAAACCGACCGATTCCACTCAGTCACCGTTTCTCCATTCCTGCAAGCTTCACCCTGCTCTTCACATACTGCAGCCAGACTGATTCATCACAAACCCTCATCTGAGGATGCCTTTCTACTCCCCTGCTTAAAATCCCTGATGACCCTCCAATGCCTACAGAATAAAGCCCTAACTCTTCAACAAAGCCAACAAAGAGTGATAGATCCCCTCCAGCCTCGTCTCTTGGCCCTCACACTCCAGCCATGTTAACTTCTTTTAGACCCTTTGAGTATGATCTCTCATCTCTGGGACTTTGTACCTGATAATCTATCTACATCATTTTCTCTTCCTTTCTTCCAGACTCAGTCCTATCTATCTTCGGATTTAATTCCTCTAAAAAATCTCCCAAACTCCCTCCCTAATTTAGGTTACACAGCAATACATGCTTTTATTTTACTCTATACTTTCTAAAATAAGAACCATATGGAGGTAACATTCTCCATTTCCTCTACTACTATGTAGAAATTACTGCTAAAATTAGTACCAGAATTACTCCTAAGCACAATAAATGTTGCATTTACCACTAAAGAGATTGAGAAACAATAATGAAGTAAATCTGCAGTATGCTCATTTAAGGAAAAAGCAGCTTCTAAAGCAGATAAAGACTTTTAAGAGAAAGAAATAAGATTCTTACAGCTTCATAAAAACATCACATGTTAGTTACAAAATTATAAAAATTATTTGTTAGGAGTCTTTGTTTTTCTATTTGAAATTTTCCTCTTGCAATGTTTCATAGACATTCAACTTGAATAACTTAACTTCATGTTGAATAGAACTATTCATATATCATAAATTTTTTAAAGAACTTAAAATCAATTTGCTTTTATACATGATAAGCTAAAAGACTATGGAGAACACACCCATACACAAACACTAATATACAGAAATGTGACAACATAAAGCGTCTATTAACAGGAAACTGCTCAAATAAGTTATCATACATTTATATAGTGGATTCATTCAGTCACTTGAAAAAAATAAGAGCTATATCTTGAAAAAAATAAGAGCTATATCTACTGATATGAAAAGATGTTATGTGACCAAAATCAATCTGCAGAACAGTACGTATAATTAATTACATTATTGGGATCACAATGTTTTCCAAACTGGAAGGATATTAAAAAAAAAAAAACTTCTAAACACAAGTTTTTCAACAGCCAATTTTATTTTTTAGAATCCAAAATAGTAATGTTATGTATCGAGAGAAATTAAAAGTCATTATGCTTAACACTATATAAAGGCAGCTCTTCAACCACAGTTAAGAGTAAACTGTTATAGAAGAGTTTATGTTGTGTTAAAAGTAGGCCGAAATCTCTATAAGTCAGCACTTCAGCAATACCTATCATGTGACTGATGGTCACAGTACTATAAATTCCTAAGATGGTTTCGACATCAAGGATGAAATTATCATTTAGTGCATACACTACATTTTATTACATTCTAGTTCTTTGGAAATTAGTAATTCATTGATAAAATAAGCAGCAACTTTCTGTTAAGACAACCTACTATGCAGCAACGTAGTAACTTAAGAAAACATTCTGTGTTTCTAGAAGGAGAAACACTAATGAAATGCAATTGCAAAGACTGCCTTATCTTGTAAGTAGGCCTTCTGAGGCATTTCTTTATGGCAGTTAAATTTCAATTAAAAATAGGGAAACTGGAAGTGAGATAAAGTCACTGACAGACTCAAGTTTCCTATTCTCTCAACTTCTATGTACGTCACAAGGTTCCTGAGGTATGAGGTGTACGAGATGTATCTGATATCAAAGTACACAAATCAAAGTACACAAAGCAATAGGTAATAAGAAGAGAGTAAAACACATACACACAGACATGTTACTGAAAGAAAACTATAACAATACATATTAGCCTTAATCCCTTACTTGCCTCATCAACAGTTGGCTTGAAAAAAATTACTAAAACAACTGAACTTTCTTAACTGCAAACTTGAGATTCACAGGTGACAGGTGAAAAAAAATAATAGAAGAATGTTGCATAGTGAAAACATAGTGAATACACCAAAGCTAAATGGGAAAATATAAATTAGGAAATATTACTTCTGAACTGGCCAATTCTCCAAACACCACTGAATCCACTTAGTTTTTTGTAATAGCACGTACTTTGGGACGCCTGGGTGGCTCAGTGGTTGAGCGTCTGCCTCTGGCTCAGAGTGTGATCCCAGAGTCCAGGGATCAAGTCCCACATCGGGCTCCCTGTGTCTGTGTCTTCTGCCTCTCTCTATGTGTCTCTCATGAATAAATAAATAAAATCTTTTCCAAAAAAATTAAATTAAAAAATAGCATGTGTGTTGCTGACAGTCTTCTCTTATCACACACTTTGATTTACCACCACAAATTATTTCTATTTTTTTAATTAATGAAATATTCAAAAATAAAACTATACCCATGGCAGAAATGAACCTGGGCCACACAAACAACTCTGTGCGAGATGTTATGTGACACCAGAAGTATAAACAAAGGATAGTCTGACACACAAACAAAGCGGGTTGGACTGAATTCCAGGTGGACTTAGGTTATTTGCTTTCTCTGAGCTTCAGTTTCCTCACCTGTAACAAGCAGTAAACACCAACTACATTACAGGATTACTAAAAGATTTCACAATAATATAAGTAAAGCACCTAAAACACATACTTGCACCGTCTAGGTAATAGTGTGTTTGATAAACAGCAACAGTGTTTAGTATGTGCCAGATACTGTTTTTAGTGCTTACAAGGTATTAAATTAATCAGTGAATGAGAACTCATCACTACTTCTGGTACTACCTTTACCTTCTGGGCCTCTCAGTCCTTTGGGTATAGCTTGAAACTTTTAATCAGAATTAAACAGCACCGAAATAATAACAGCTATGTGTCAGGCACTGTACTAAACTATTTATGTAGATTATTTCACTTAATCCTCACAACAATCCTCCCATCGATAAGGTAGGAACTATTATTAACCTTCTTTTACAGATTAGGAAATTTAGGATTAGAAGGATTAAATAACTTGCCTACGGTCACATTACGTGGTAAAGCCTGACTTCAGAGCCTGCATGCTTAGCAACTCTGCTATGCTAAAAAGAAATATTGCCTTTAATCCAATAATGTCAAAATAGACTATCCAGTGTCTGTTAATGAATTTTTGAAACAGATGAAATCAGACAACTTGTATCAGAATCCACGCTAGTAGATTCTCACCAGTTTCCACTTCTTCACTCGAATCCATCCCAGTCTGCTCCCAAAGGAAATCTGAGGTTGTGAGAATTCCAATCCTTAATTAAGTGCCAAGAAACATGGTCATATAGCAGGTCACCAACTGCTTATCTTCTGAGAAAGCAGTTATTAGCGCTCTTGGTACAAACGGAACAAAACACAAGGTGTGACTCGGCCTGGGCTTCACTTAAGGACGGAATCAGCAACTCAGCCACGCACAGCACAAAGCACTCTTAAATCCAGGAAACTCCATTTGAAAAGATTGGTTGGGAGGCAGGAGTGGCAGCGTGAGGGAGGACGCCTTCCGAAAGTTTCTCCAGGTTTCTGGGCGAACTACAAAGCCTTCCCTCTAGTTTACAGCTCAGCCCCCAGGGCAGCCCTCCAAACTAAGGGGTGCGGCCGGAGCGCAGAGCCCCGCCCCAGCCGGACCCGGAGGGGAAGGCGCTGTCAACCTCGCCAGAGGCACCCAGTCGGGGAGCGCCGCTCCCTCCGAGGTGAGTGACTTCACTAATCCTTACAGAGGGTGAGTCGAGAAGCCGAGCGGCCCTAACCGTGCCAGGCGCTGGGGGTGAGGGTGCCCCGGAGCCCTTCAACCAGCGTCAGGCTCCGCTCCCCCCGATTCTGAGGCAGAGCGGTTACGGCTCCAAGCCTGCTCCGGCCGACGCGGTCCGCACCTGCCCCCCGGCCCAGCACACCTGCAGCCGCAGCGCCGCACCGAGGCGGCGGGAGAGGGCGGGCGGACCATCACCCTGACAGCCCCGGGGGCCAATCCGGGGGCGCGGCTGCCGCCGCAGGCCAACCGCAGGGCGTCCCGGGGACCCCGCCGAGCCAGCGCCGGGGGTCCCTCGAGGCCGCAGACGAAGGCGCGGCAGCCCCAAGGCGGCGAGGAAAGGCTCGCGAGAGAAGAGAAGGCCAGCAGGGAAGGACTCACCCGCCCGGGCCCGGAATGGTCACTTCTCCCCGCGGGGCGACATCTCGGTTCCGGCCGCGAAGCCCGCCCGCCTCTGACCCGCCGCCGCCGCCGCCGCCGCCCGCCGCCTGGTTCGAAAGGACCAATGGGAAGGCGGGGGAGGGCGCGGCCGCAGGCTCCGCCCCGGGCGGGGGAGGGCGCGGCCGCAGGTCCCGCGTCTCCCTCCCCCCCCGCGCCCCGGGCCTCCGGGAGCGCCCGAGCCCCGCGCGCACCTCACTGGGCCGGGGGCGCCCGCCTGCCGCCGCCCGGAGTCTCTCACGTCGGGGGGCCAAGCCCCGTTCTCCACCTAAAGGCAAGGTAGCTCCTCGGTGTCACGGACCGAGGCCCCCCGGCTGGCCCCCCGGCGACCGCCACAGCCTGGACATTTGTCCCCGCAGACTCGCAGGGTGGAGGTCGAGGGTGTGGCCCTGAGTCTCACCCTGATGTGTTGGGAGCCCCCGCCACGCCCCGACCCGACCCCGAGCCCCGGAGATCTGGCTGTCGGGGGGCGCCCGGTTTCCGGAGACAAACGCACCCCACAGGAGTCCCTTCCCGAGGGAAGTCTCTTCCCGGAGTCGGTGTTGAAAGATGCGGAGGGCTGCAGCTGCCAGCCCCAGCTGTGGGCGGACACGGGGCGCTGGCGCGGATTTCAGGAAACACACAGAAACCAACCTCATCCTGATGAGGGAGACTTACTGGCCCAGACGGCCGAGATAAAGCAGAAACTGCACCTCCATGTAGAAGTGCATAGGTCCCTGATAACTGTAAGTGTAATGTGACTTGTAAAGGGGCGGGGGGGGGGGGGGTGTCAGTGGCCAAAAGCCTGAAGGCCCACCCAGATCCTTCCCCTTTTAGTTTGATTTTGTGAGATCACCTCACCTCTCTGGGCCTCAGTTTCTCATCTGTAAAATGGTCGACCTTCTGTTGACCTGGAATGATGTTCTCTCTCTAGTGTTTATTCCTTCCTTCGTTCATTAAAAACCCTGAGGGGGTCCTGCTGCTGCTCTGCGGTGGAAACGAAAATGAAGAAGATTCCACGAAAATGAAAAAGACGGTGCCTGCCTTCGAAGTGCTCAGCAGCCTGAAGGCTCAATGGAGGTCTGCAAAGGAAGGAACACCTGACAGCCTTGGAAGGTGATGGTCAGAGGTTTGAAAGGAGCCGAGAGTTTTGAAGGATAATTAGGAATCTGACAAGAGCACGGATAATTGGGAATAAGGAGTGCTTTCCAGGCAGAGAGAACACATAGTTCCAGAGATATGAGAGCACCTGAAATGTTCCTGGAATAATAGTTTTGAGAGACTAAAGATTGGAGATTGAGAGATAGATCAAGCTGGAAGAGTAGGCACCGATGAAAGATCTGGTAGATGCTGAAGAGTTTAGAATTTTTCTTGCAATCATTTGGGATTGGTTATAAAAAAAGGAGTGGTAGGATGGTGTGTTTTAGGGAAACATTTTTTTCAAGGATTTTTGAAGAATGGAATGAGACTGGTGACAATTCCAAAAACTAAATTCAACAATTACCTAAACTAATTCAAAAGAGGTGGAGAGAAAGAGGTCTCTGGAGATACCTAAGAAAGCTGACTTACCTGCATTTTGGTTTGGGGTGTGTTCAGTCTCAAGTGTGAGAGGAGCATGCAGGTAGGGGTGGGTGTTCAGAAGTGGTTTAATTGGTTGGGGCAGGAGACACAGATTTGAAAAGTTAATTCACAAACATCGTTGAGTGCTTGCTCTGCACCAGACTCTGCCCCAGCAGGAAGGGTCCTGTTCTCACAGAGCTTATACTCTGGGCTGGGCTGTAAGACGGTCAGCCAAAACTTGGCATGTCCTGGCAGTTGAACCTGACACCCTTTCATGGTTGCTCCTTCTTTTTTACTGAAGTTGCTCCCAGAACCCTTTGGTCCCGCCATCTGCCATAGATCAATTTTCACCGATTGTTCAAATAAATGTATGTTTTACAGTATTTCTGTTGAAAACTAAGGACAGTTTGTCATATTCCTTCATGTAGCCAAATTTCAAAGTGGAGTTGTAGCTTTCAATTGGATTTATTGAGTACCAATATCAGAACCTGTACACTTTTCTATAAAACTTTAAGAGTTGTTTGATGAGCCAATAGTTAACATTTTTTTCCTACATGCATACTACATGCATAAACATTTAAATTCCACTTATTAAAAATTGAAAGTATGCTATACTCCTATATGTACATGAGCGTCCTTTCTCTACCGCCCCATCCCACTTAATATTTCTAAACCATTTACTGAAACTTTGACATATTTTAGGGTATTTTATGCTTGCTTTCCTTTTATTCTCATTGTCTATGTGATTTGTCTTGGTAACTTATGTACCTTATAAAGATATGACAGGAGGAAAATTAATCTGCAATCAGAAAGTCTAAACAAATCTCCTCTCTTTAAGCCCATATCCCTGACTGGTTAGAGATATATGTTGGCGGAGAACTCCTACCTCAATTATTTGATTCTTGTTGCTTTTCCCTTCTGTATAGGAAGGAAGGAAGTACTCGTGTTGCTTTCTGAACCTCATTTCTACATCAGCTCTCAGTACCCCTCTCCTTCAGTGCACTCACCATCTTACCTATCTTGATTTTAACACTACAATTAGTAATTGAGGGTTCCACCTAATGAGGTGAAATCTACTTTCATGTGTAGATTTTCTAATTGGTGGTTAGGCTAATACCTATACTTTAGAGGTTCTTATTTTACTGGAAATTACCATGGTTGCAACATACAGAGCAAGACTTGCCCGTCATTTTCATCAGGTGACAAAGTCTAATAGATGTGACTTTGCCAGGATTGTGAAGGTGTGCCCCCACTTTAAGAAAATGCATGCTTGGAAATCTAAATTTTAAGTTATTACATTGGAATGATCATTGATCCGACTAATCAAATAGAAGAGCCTCTCAGAAACATATATGCCTTGGATGTTGAGATATGATTTGGCTTTTTCACAGCCCTGCAAAGAATTACTTAAAACTGCATTGCATTTTAAAGCAACTGCATTGCTTAAAACATACTGTAGTGACAAAAATAAACAAAAGTGGATTAAGGACTTAAATGTGAGACCTGAAACTATCAGAATTCTAGAAGAGAGCACAGGCAGTAGTTTTCCTTACATCAACCATACCAACATTTTTCTAGATATGTCTCCTGAGGGAGGGAAACAAAAGCAAAAATAAACTATTAGGACTACATCAAAATAAAAAGCTTCTTCAAAGGAAACAAAACTAAAAGGCAACATACAGAATGGGAGAAGATATTTGTAAATGACATGTCTGATAAAGGTTAGTATCCAAAATATATAAAGAACTTCTACAATGCAACACCAAAAAAATAAAGAATCTGATTAAAAATGGGCAGAAGACATGAATGGACATTTCTCCGAAGAAGTACAGGTGACCAACAGAAACATGATAAGATGCTCAGCATCACCAATCGTCAGAGAAATGCAAGACCACAAAGAGATATCACCACACACCTGTCAGAATAGCTTAAGTCAGGGCACCTGGGTGGTTCAGTTGGTTAAGCACTCTCAATTTCAATTCAGGTCATGATCTCTCTGCTGGGCATGGAGCCTGCTTAAGATTCCCTCTCCCTCTCCCTTTCCCTCAGTTCCTTCCTCTATAACCCAAGAAAGAAAGAGAAAGAAAGAAAGAAGAAAAGAAAGAAAGAAAGAAAGAAAGAAAGAAAGAAAGAAAGAAAGAAAGAAAGAAAGAAAGAAAGAAAGAAAGAAAGAGAAAGAGAGAAAGAAAGAGAGAGAAAGAGAGAGAGAAAGAGAGAGAGAGAGAAGAAAGAAAGAAAGAAAGAAAGAAAGAAAGAAAGAAAGAAAGAAAGAAAGAAAGAAAGAAAAGAGAGAGAGAGAGAGAAGGAAAAGAAAGAAGAAAAAAAGAAAGAAAGGCTAAAGTCAAGTAGTCAAATACAGAAAGAACCACAAGAGATTCAAGAAGCAACAAGTGTTGGCAAGGATGTGGAAAAAAGGAAGTCTCATGCACGGTTGGTGGGGATGCAAACTGGTGCAGCTACTGTGGAAAACAGTGTGGAGGTTCCTCAAAAAGTTAAAAATAGAACTACCACATGACCCAGTAATTCCACTGCTGGGTATTTACTCAAAGACTACAAAACCACTAACTTAAAAAGAAACATGCACCCCTAAGTCTATTACAGCATTATTTACAACAGCCAAGATACGGGAGCAGCCCAAGGGTCTATCAGCAGATACACACACACACATACATACATGTATAGTGGGATATTACTCAGGCATAAAGAAAGAATGAAATCTTGCCATTTTCAAGGATATGGATAGAGCTAGGGAGCATAATAATGCTAAGTGAAATAAGTCAGAGAAAAGACAAATACCCTATGATTTCACTCATTTGTGGAATTTAAGAAACAAAGAGAAAAAGAGACAAACCAAAAAAACTCTTTTAACTATAGACTCTTAACGATAGAGAACAAACTGACAGTCACCAGAGGGGAGAGAGTGTGGGATGGGTGACATAGGGGGTGGGGGTGAAGGGTACACTGTTCTTGGGGAGCACTGAGTAGTGTACAGAAGTGTTCAATCACCACATTGCACCCCTGAAACTCATATAACACCGTATGTTAAGTAATGCTGGATTAAAAAAAAACAAAAACATAGTTGTTAGAGGTTTTTTTGTTTGTTGGGTTTTGTTTTGTTTGCTTTTAATGCGTTTATTAGTTATTGTTCTGCATCATGTGGCTGCTGCTGCTGTTGCATTTAATGCTCTGACACTATTGAGTGTCAATCGATGAACACACCTTGTGTGAAGTACTGGGTAAAATTTGGGGGCAATAGAAGGTTTGATTTATTCCTAATTAACTATTCATTCAGGAGATAGCCTATTGAGAGCCTACTGCATTAAAAACAATACTAAGCTTAAAGAAATGTTACAGATTTACATGAACAAATATTTTGTGAAAGTAATTCAATGAGGTCAAATTTTATAACAACAGCTGTGATTAATGCTAAAATGTTATATCTATGTAGTGGATGGAATAGTGTTCCTTCCCCTATAAATCCCCCAAAATTCATGTCCATCTGGAATCTCAGAAGGTGACCTTATTTGGAAATAAGATCTTTACCAATTACCCGCTCCCCCCCTCAATTTTTATAATTTGCTAGTATGGTTTGCAGACCTAAAGAAAACAGTTTACTTACTGGTTTATTATAAAGTGTACAACTTGGTAAGTAATAGCCAAATGGAAGAGGCATAGGGTAAGGTATGGGAGTAGAGGAGAGGACCTGGAGCTTCTGTGCTCTCTCTAGTGTGTTCCATGCTCTTCACCTCAGTGTGTTCATGGACCCAGAAGTTCTCTAGATGCATCATTTAGGCATTTTTATGGAAAACCCATTACATAGGCATGACTGATTAAATCCGTGGCCATTGGTGATTGACCTCAACCTCTGGGATTGTCTCCCCATCGCGGAGTCTGGGAATAGGGCCAAAAGAGCCAGCTTTCTAATCACATGATTGGTTCTTCTAGCAATCATCACCCTTCCTAAAGCACCTAGAGCCCCTCCTTCCATCATCTTGTTAGCATAAACTCAGGTCTGGTTGAAAGCAGCTCGTTACAAATATAAGGTGCTCCTTTCACCCCATCAGGAAATTCCAAGGGTTTTAGAAAGCCCTGTGTCAGGAACTGGGAACAAAGGGCCTATATGTATTATTTTATCACAATTCATTTTCGTAAGCATTATTATTTGCCATTACAAAGTCTTACCTACATGAATGAATCCATACCTACGTGATTAACTCCTAGTTCAGTCTGTAGTGTGCCCCTTAATTCAGCTCATTCCCCATCACTTTCCCTACAAATGCCCTGTGATCTGGGAAACACCAAACCACATTCTGTTCCCCAAACCGAATCTCCTCCTTCAGGCATTCAGAAGCCGGCTTCCCTGTCTGATGTGTCCTTTCCTTACCACCTATCTCCCTTGAGGGGCCTGCAACTTCCCACTTTTCACCCATTAGCTAAATTCCTAGAGATCTTAGGCGCTGGTATCTACATTTCCAGATGGTGAAATGGAGGCTTGGGAAGGGTTTTGCCAAGGGTTGTCTCTCCCCAGATTACTTGTGCTTTTTAACACCTGCACCTCACCAGCCCCTGCTTGTGCTCCTGCCACCCTTGCATCCCGTTCCCTCTCACAGCCTCTATGGAGGTCCTGGCTATAGCCTTCCAAGCCCAGAGGAAATGCCACCTCCTCCTCCTCCAGGAGACTTGCCCAGTGAGCCCACAGAACTTGTCTCTGCACCTCTTTGCAAACCCCTCCAGGCCAGGACTGTGACCCTTGAGGGACCTTGTACTTAGTGGGGACTCAAGTCTTGTTGTTGTAGCAAGTAGAATCCAAGTAATGCTAGCCCCGCTTGTTCCCTTTCCCACCGTGTTTAGGACTTCAGGATGGTTCTAATATTTTTTTTTAATTTTTTTTGTTCTAATATTTTAATACAGAAAAACCTTTTGTGTGCTAAGCAAGCTCCATTTGTCTGACTTCAGCAGAAAGGGGTATATATAAGGCCATTGCTCATAGGAGGTGTTTTATGGTATTCACCCAAGGACGATGGGGAGAAGAATACAGCAGTGTGTAACAATGAATGAAGGAAATGAACTAATTCCTGGTTTGGGGGAAGTATACAACAGCTGTGCACCCAGCTGTAGAAGTGTTTTCCAAAAGCAAAACAAAACAAACCAAAAAAAAAAAAAAAAAACAGATTAATTATATGCACTGAAGCCAAAGTTAAATGCTTTTAAGAGACAAAAGGGAATATCCCATCACTGGAGTTATTTGCATTTGTAAACGCGGCTTCAAGACCCTAACTTTGGAAAGGGTTTGCTTGAGGGAATACTTTATTTGAGAATCATTAGCTTTTCTGAATGCTACTTCTTTGACTTCAAAGAAAATGAAATGATCTGAGGGCCATTACAAATAAATGAATATTCACCAGGGCTGCTTCTAGGATGAGAAAAAAAGAAATTTGTGTTGTGAGAGTTTATCTTTTTGTAAACTACCCATCACCACCACCACACACACACACACACACACACACACACACACACACACATGCCAAGCCCAACAGGATGTCATTCACCATTTAAAGAAATGAGTTTCTGTATTTTTCAGATTTTGTTCCAAGAGAAAAGCCTACTGCCATTATGTTCAGTTTATTGCCAAAATTGAACACAACTCTTTGATAAAATATACGTGATGATGTAAGATAAGAGCAAAATGAAGTTTTCCCTATCTCAACCGATGGAAGTGCAGAATGATCAATGGAGCGAGGCGAGCAGGACGGCCCGTTTGGACCAAAGAGTCCCTGAAGCCTTGTCAAATGCCATGCGGAGAAAGCAATGTTATCTAGCTCAGTATTTACAACTTTGGAAGTCGCATAATCACTGCATAAATATCCGCCAAAGTTCTTGCGTGAAACCAGGTACAAATGAAACAAAAAAAGTCATACATCAGACATATTGTGAGGAAAATGAAGCACTGGATGCTCTTGCCCTGCCAGACTCCTCACTGCACATCCCAGATTTCACAGAGAAGCGGGGTGAACTTGTGGTCATTCACTCTCCATGACATCAGCATCTCTGCATGGTGATGATTGAATGTCCGCAACTCAGTCAGGCGACCCAGGAGACAGGCAAAATGTTGAGGATTTTCAGGCTGATAAATCTTGCACAACTTTTGTAGCACATCGAGCAGGGGTTCCTGAAGCTTCTCTACCGCCTCCCTGTCCTTGATGTATTGTCTGTCTGTGTCGAGGATTAAAATAAAGTTCCATTTTAAAATTGAATTAAAATTAAATGGGTTAAAAAATGGGTTTTTGAGGAGCATCAATTTGTCATGATTATAGCAACAAGAACTTGCTTGCAATGCGACTTATAAGTGCGCGCTCTTAAATGTATATATTAAGTGTTTTAACGTGCTGAATTTTCACACACACACACACACACATATTTTCATGTAATCACAACTAGATCAAGATATAGAACATTTACTACTCCCCAAACTCTCCTTCCAGTCTGTGCCCCCAAAAGTGACCCATATGGTGGGTGTAGGCATCACTTCTAGTGGGTACATTCTAAGTAGCAGAACTGCCAGGCCACAGGGTAGGTATGTGTGGACTTTAGTATACAGAACCAAAAAGGTTTTCTTTAATTATTTGTTTTATGGTAAAACAAACAAAATGACCACTAGCTTCTGCCTCAATATTATGTGTAAGAATGGTTTAAAGCTAATGTTGAAATTATGCTTTACAAATCACGCACGTGGCATTACTCTCAGATAATTAAAATAATCCAAAAATACATGTGCAGAGATGTTCATTTTGACATTGTTTAAAACCACACACACACACACACACACACACACACACACACAAAATGGAAACATCCTATACGGCCAAAAACGGTAACCATCGTGTAAAGGATTGTACATCAACATGATGCATACCTGATTCTACAAACTTTCACTAATATAATCTCATTTTGAAAGAGAGAGCACATGGGCACAGCGAGCTCCATCTCACTACCCTGAGATTGTGGCCTGAGCCCGAATCAAGAGTCTGACGCTTAACCAAAGAGCCACCCAGGTGCCCCCATTACTGATATAATTTTTTAATGACATAGAAAAATAAACTAAAAAAAAAAAAGATAGTATGTTCCCTATTATGTTATAAAGTATGTGATTCCACTTAACTTCCTGTTCACATATCAATCCCTTAGAAAAGCCTTTTCTGTGGGCCTCTGGGTGGCTCAGTAGTTGAGCATCTGCCTTTGGCTCAGGGCATGATCCTGGGGTCCTGGGATCGAGTCCCACATCGGGCTTCCCACAGGGAGCCTGCTTCTCCCTCTGCCTTTGTCTCTGTCTCTCTGTGTTTCTCATGAATAAAAAAAGAAGATATATTTTTAAAAAGCCCTGCCCCCACTTTCTTTCCTTATATCCTCATCTTTATATATATTTTTTAGCATTACCACCTCCTGAAAAAGTATTTTTGCTTCCTCATTTATTGCCTTTCTCACCCCAGTGGAATGCAAGCCCCACGCAGCCATCTCCGGCCCATTTCTTTATTGCTGTCTCCCCCAACATCTGGAACCATGTTCAGTGCATAGTAGGTACTCAAAACGCAATTATTCAGTGCATGAGTGCGATGTTTAGGGAAAAGGGCTGAGAAGAACTGCATTGAAATTTTAACAATGATCTCCCAGGAGGGGTGGGATTATAGGGCCGTTTCCCAGTTTCTTTCTGCCTCTGTGTCGTTCAGATCTTCTCTAAGAAATGTTATTACTGTCATACTGGGGAGGAAGCAGAATAAACGAATGGCATAAAAATTAAAACACGGCAACGAAATTACCTGGAGAGAGGATGACGATTGCTGTAAGCAGAGCATACTCTTCTTGCGTCATTTTCAGTTCGGCAACACTTTTATAAAAACTAAACATGGGCGTTATGTACTCATCTGAGATACCTATGGGGAAGAGATGACAAATTGCAGAGGCATAAGACAATTTTCAGATGACGAAAGAGTGTAAAGCTACGAACACACTGTACATACACACACGGGTTAGGATTACACAAAATGAACAGGTAATTACTATATATCATGTGTCTAGTCAAAGGCAGGTCATATCAAAGAAGGTCAGTTAACAAAATCCTCAGAATATCACCTCCTTAGTGACTTGTGCATCCCTGATTTCAGCAGTGCCTTTGGTTGGGTCACTATGGCCTGATAATAAATGATACTGTTCTCAAATTGCCCCCCAAAAACCCTCTCAACTTCACCATTCTTTACATAGGGTTTGGTTAATCTTTTTAGTATAAATATCTATAATCAAGGTAGAGGTAGCATTTTAAACAACCAACCAAAAAGTTATTGATGTTAAGCGCAAAGGTATAAATGTCTCCACTTAATACATCAGCTAGGGTTCCTCTCACAGTTCTGCTGCCTACCAGGGCATTGGTACCTGGCCCTTCTCTTCAAAGTTGTTATGTCCAAAATCAAAAATAACCACGTACACAACTAAACTCCTCATCTTCTTCCAAATCCGTCCCTTTCTTGGTCTCCCCCTTCTCAGTGACTAATATCCTCACCCAGCTGCCCTGGCCTGACACCTGACACTCGGCCGTCTCTCTAACTCAGGCAGGTGCCAAGTCCTAGGACTTGACCTGCTGCCTTATTGGGTGCTCCCTCTCCTCTTCACAACACCTGGAATTGACTTAGTTTAAATCCTTATTTCTTTTCATCTGGATTCTGGCAACTGCCTGCCCGCCAATCCTTCTATCTTCAGTCCCAGAATCACAAAATTCAAATCACACCCTGTTTCCCCCAGTTCTTATAAACTTTCAAAAAGTCTCTGTTGCTTTTGTTATAAGTGTTCTCTTTTTACATGGGAAACTCCAGGCCCTGTCCCCTGCCGATCCCACCACCTGCTACTCACCTACATGGTAATAGTAGGATCCACGTGCTTTAAGCACTCATCGTGTATTAGGCACTATTTCCCAGCCATTATGCTAGAATTCCGAGCCTAATACCCCATAAGGTAGGTACTGAGAAGTCATATAATTTGCCCCAAGACACACAGTTGGTGAGAGATGGAGGCAGGATTCAAACCACAGCTAGCAGGCTCGAGAGTCCTGGCTCCCGGATGTCACTAGGCTGCACGACATTTCTATCACACAGCCTTGTCCAGCTACTGGGAGCTCCCTAAATAATCCACACTGCCCAATTTTTGTATTGTCTCTCCTTAGAACGTCCTCCGCCTCCTTGATCTAGCTTGTACCTCTTCATAATTGAAGATGCCTTTGTGTCACTTCCTCCATTCATTCAACAAGTATTAATTTTGTGCCTGTTCTGTGCATGGCTCCCATCCAGAAGAGCTTCGACTGGGGAATTACAGAGAAAAAAAGGAGAACGAGGAAGAGGAGAAAAAAACCATGGGAATTAAAAAAATAAAAAGAAAAAAAGAAAAAGACAATGATGTGACTTATGGATGAATTAAGATGAACATGAATTTCCCAGAATTGGTCCACAATATATAGACTGTTCTCTTCCGTTCCAAATCAGACCTAGAGCCAGACAGCTTTGGCCAAACCAAACTAGAATACAGTTGGATTCCGGACACTAAGGAGCACGATTATCATCTAATGTGCTTCACAGAATCAGAAAGTCTGAATCCTTAGATTTAGAATAGTCTAAAGAGCTTTCCCAAACCCTGGCCTTCCTCTCTTTAGTTTAAATATCACATTTTTCTTCCCCTTTGACTTTTGATTCTTCCATTGACCCCAGTGGGCTCTCTTCACAACGGCGTCTTTGTTAAGCAACTTGGATATTACGTCACATGGAAGATTCCAGCTTCCACAGATTGAACCGAATACCCATGACCAAACTAGATATGAATTTAAAATGCCGAAGGTTGAAGTATGTGGGCCTGGGAATACCAGTCCTGGTTTCCAGAAAACAGGGAGGTTAAGAGTTAGGGAGCCAGCTCTGAGTTTGAAACCTGACCTATGACTTGACGAACGTAAACTCCATGAACCGTGGTTTCTTCATCTGTGAAATGTGAATTATAGCAATGGCATCATATGATATCTGCGGAGTGCTTAGCATGATGCCATGATAGAGTTTGATAGCAAACTCTCAGTAAATGTTAGGACAAATACTATTATTGTTATTCAGGAAATTGGATCAATTTTAGTTCATGAGTTCATTTTTAACTCAGTTCATTTTAATTTTAGTTAGATTAAGGTCACTTACTTGCGTATTTACAAAGCTACATTTTTGTTTTGTTTTTACCCTCTGCACTTCCCCAGAGATGAATACAAATTGGTTGATCAGTGATTTGCTTCAGGATTTTTCTAGGTATTAAAGCTAAAACTAAGATCTATATTTTAGATATATATATTGAAATATTTTTCAATTTATTTTTTTATATATAAATTGAAATATTTTTCAATTTATTTTTTTTAAAGATTTTATTTATTTATTCATGAGAGCCACACAGAGAGAGAGAGAGAGAGAGAGAGAGAGAGAGAGAGAGGCAGAGACACAGACAGAGGAAGAAGCAGGCTCCATGGAGGGAGCCCGACGTGGGACTCAAGCCTGGGTCTCCAGGATCATGCCCTGGGGTGAAGGCAGCGCTAAACCACTGAGCCACCCGGGCTGCCCTCTTTTTTACTTTAAAAAAGAAAAATGGCATCCGTCATTTGTGGCTACCTGAAATAATAACTCACAACTACACTATTTTTTAAAATGGTAAACAAAGATTTGGTGATAATACTAAAAGTGGTTGATTTGAAAATATTTAATTTTTATAAATCATCTTTGACTACCTAATTTCCTATCTTGTCTTTCTAAATCCCCATTAACCTTCCAAAAATGTCACCTCTGTTAGCTAATTACAGGAAAAAAATGAGGTAAAGAAATTTGTTACAATTGTTCGTGTTGTACATGTTGTACAAGCTGACAGTGAATAAAGTGAAAATGTGGAAAATCATAGAATTTTAAGTCACAGACATTTTTCTAAAATTTGAATTTCCTTCCTTTTGCCTCCAGACTTCTCTGGGGTCAGCAGCCACCCCACCAGGGGCCCGGGGCCACGGGTTCAGCTGATTACCATGGGCTCTGTGGCAAACCAGCAGTTTGCAGGTGGCTGGGCCAAGGCACCAGAGGAGGCCGCTGCTCCTGTGTGGTGCCAGCATCTGTAAGTGGCTCAACGTGCGCATGGGGTTCGGCTTCCTGTCCATGACCACCCGCGAGGGGAACGTGCTTGACCCTCCCGGTGGATGTCTTTTTGCACCAGAGCAAGCTGCACATGGAGGGCTTCCGGAGGGTGAGGCGGTGTAGTTCACCTTCAGGAGTCTGCTGAAGGCTTAGAATCTATCTGGGTCACCGGGCCTGCTGCAGTATTTGTATTGGGAGTGAGAGGCAGTCCAAAGGGAGGAACATGCAGAAGCGCAGATCAAAGGGAGACAGGTGCTACTGTGGAGGTCTAGACCACCATCCAAGGAACGCAAGCTGCCACCCCAGCCCAAGAAAGGCCACTTGTGCCAGAGCTTCAGCCATATGGTGGCCTCGTGTCCACTGAAGGCCCAGCAGGCCCTCAGCTCGCGGGGAAAGCCAGCCTACTTTCAGAAGGAAGAAGAAGAAGGGATCCATAGCCCTGCCCTACTCCCAGAGGCCCAGAATTGAGCTACAGTGGGTGGGGGCAATTCCTTTGTGATCAGGAAGTTTGGGGGAGAGAGTGGAGAAAGTGGGGACAAGGTGGGTAGGGGGCAGCTGGCTCTGCCATGTATCTCAGGCCGGGGTCCCACAGCATCACCCCCACTTCCCTCTTGGCAGGGTAGAGGGGAAGGGGTGAGGCAAATGAACTACAACCATGCTCTATCCAAATGCCTGTGAGGGTCTGGAGAAAATCCCTCCCCATGTGCTTTACCTGAGTCTCCACCCTCAGATCTCCAGCTTTTGAAAGTGGCCTGGATAGGGAAGTTGTTCTCCTTTCAAAAAAGGACATGTAATAATAATTTTTCCCAAGCCAGAGTGTAGAGATAAAGCATAAGACCAGATTGATGGGCTCAACCCACAAACCACTATATTCTGTGGAGAGGGAATCTCTAAGGGGTAAGGCAGGGTTTTCCCACATCTTGTCTCATAATCCACTCTTGGGATAGGGTACTGAAGACTGTCCCAAGCAATGGGTTGTGACAGTAGCCACAGGGATTGTTGGGGGAATAGCGACAGACCTCCTGCTCCCAAGCTTAATCCCACCCCATCCTGGGCCGATAGGATTTTATTTGTTCCCTTAGACAACCGCACCTTGGGCCCCACTTTCTCCAGGATGCCAACTGTACTAGCTGTGTGCAAATGATGTATCTTGTGCATTTTAACTTTTTTCTTTCATAATATGAATATTCTGGTTTTTGTATTTTTGTGTATTTTAATCTTAAGGACCTCATTCCTACACTGTGTTCTCAGGTACATGAGCAATCTCAGGGATAAGTCAGCAGCAGCTCCAGGTCTCACAGCAGGAACACTTTTTTGTTTTATCACCAGGGAGAACAACTATCTGGAGTGCATAGCCTATTGAACTACCTCATTTTTGCCAATTAGAGCTGGCTTTTCTGCCATAGTGTTCTCTTGAAACCCCTACCTTCAGTGTTCCATAGGAGAAGAGGTTTTAACTCAGTTGCCCCATGACTTGATGTCCTTCTACTGGAAGATTGGAAATTGGTCTGAACAGGAAAAGCTGGTATAGGAAGTAACATTAGGAGAGGCCACACCAGCTGAAAGGTGTGGAGGGGAAGCCAGGATTAGTCGAGGGTTGTCTATACGTGTAATAAAGGATTCCTGTTCCAGACTTCTAATCTCAGGGCACTGGACTCATTTTACATACCAGATCCATCCTTTGCTGGATTGGGCTAGGCATACCATGCACAACAGGGTGTGCATGTGTGTGTGTGTGTGTGTGTGTGTGTGTGCATGTGCGCACATGTTTTAAAGATGAGTTGGTAAGGATAGGTTTAAGAATAATAACTCTAGGGCAGCCCCAGTGGCTCAGCAGTTTAGCGCTGCCTTCGGCCCAGGGTGGGATCCTGGAGACCCAGGATCGAGTCCCATGTCGGGCTCCCTGCATGGAGCCTGCTTCTCCTTCTGCCTGTGTCTCTGCTTCTCTCTCTCTGAGCCTCTCATGAATAAATAAATAAAATATTAAAAAAAAAGAATAGTAACTCTAGAACCCATCTTGAGCTGCCCAGAGATGGGGTGTATGAAGCAAAGGCTAACTTTCTTAACCTTTATAAATTCTGGGCTTTTCTTGTTGGCTTCCAGGGAGACCATAAGCCATGGCAGTGCCTAGAGCCAGTGTCTTGCCCTGCTGCAGTGGTGATTAGTGTCATGGTAGCTAAAGGATAAAAGAAGGTTTTATTTAATATGCTGTGAGATCACCACAAACCTACCTCACTGTGTTGAAATGGGGCAGATGCAATAGAACACATTGAGTGATATGCGTCTGATCCTGGGTTCTTGTCTCCCCTGCTTGCTGCCCCCTCTAGTGATTGTATTTGTCTGGGTTTTTTTTTTTTTTTAATTTATTTATGATAGTCACAGAGAGAGAGAGAGAGGCAGAGACACAGGCAGAGGGAGAAGCAGGCTCCATGCACCGGGAGCCCGATGTGGGATTCGATCCCGGGGCCTCCGGGATCGCGCCCTGGGCCAAAGGCAGGCGCGAAACCGCTGCGCCACCCAGGGATCCCTTGTCTGGGTTTTGTCGATCTTCATGAATAGCTGATTGGGTGGCCTGGTTTGTGTACATATAATGTGTTGGTCTTCTCCATGTTCTTCTGGGGTTTTATTGTTTACAAACTTCTTTTTATATTGAGAAAAATAGCCAAATCATCTTTGACAAAAGGTTCTGCACCAGGAAAAGACACTGGAACATAGCTTGGTGACCCCTCTTGAAGTGTGGCCGCCTTGGACTATCCTTTTGTGTTCCCTTCCCGTATTTCCTTTTTTGAGCCAGATCTTCTGTCCTAAAAACTTGACTCCTACTTTACCTCTCTCCCATCCCCCCTCCCAAGAAAAGGCCCCACACATACAAATTTCACATTCTGAAGAAGCAAAGAACACTTCCTCCCTTGTTCCCAATCTCCTGTGTCAAGACCATTCTTTGATGTGATTCATACTAATACACTTGTATTTGGATGGAACAAACCTATTTTAATCTCTCCAGTCTGAGGGAGAGGGAAGCAGAAGCAATGAGAGGGGACTTGAATGTAGAAAGTAGGGTCAGGAGACCAAGAAAGGAAGATGAATGTATATCCAAGTCACTAAGGAACTTTTATGCAGGTACAAGAAACTTCTGTCAACGTGGCCGCAAGATTGTTTAATAGGAGACGGATGAATGTTAACTCATATTTACTGCTAGAAACCAAAGCTTTGTGTGAAATCTTGAACTTATTGGGGTCGAGGTGGGTGGTAGGAAAGCTTTACCTCTATTCTTAACCTGATTCCTTCCCCTCATTTCTAAACTGCAAAAGACTGAGCCCTCTTGGGCTTTAGTGACTCCATCTCTGGGGAGTGTTTATTTGATGGTTGATGTTGCTGTGCTGGGTACTTCCTTTCTCACTTGCTATTGTCTTGTAACACACATGCTGACCCTTCTCCCTTCTCTCTTTACCTTGGAAAAATACAATGAATAAAAACTTATTGGTACTGAAAAAATTTTTTTGAATTTCCTACAGCATGGATCAAATATAAATCTGCTTTTATAATTGGAGTTAATAATGAGAATTAACCACAGAACGGTCAACAAAAGAGTGTCTTAAGTGTTTATGGACCAGCAACTTCTAACCTAAGAAATGTAACAATAATATCATTCCAAAGGGGCAATCTCTTCTTGTTTTCTTGCCTCCTCCTTTCTGGAGATTGCTGAGTTTCTTTTTCTTTTTTTCTCTTGTGCCCAATAGCTGACTTTTGGCCACACGGGGGGGCTATTTTCTAACTTAACAATAAAGACGACTGCGGCAAAGTTCTTTTTAAAAAGTATGTTTCTACTTCTCTGTTTTTCCTTTTTTAAAAAAAGAGGTATGTAATTGATACATTAATTGTTCAATAATCAGAAATATTCTTTGGGAGAAAAATTATTTGCTAGAATAAACTCTTATGCTATTTTAAGTTATTTTGAATGTAAATGTCACTTACTTCTAACGAACTTCCAAGTTTTTTGGGAACAAAAATAAAGCAGAGGGATGTGTGTGTGATACAAGAATACCTATTGTAAAAGACACAATTCCTGGAATTTTAAATACCTCTATATGATGTATTATAGTTGATGGGATCAAGAGAGGCCAAGAATCTTATTTAAAAATGATGCTTTCTGGGAATGCCTGGGTGGCTCAGAGGTTGACCGTCTGCCTTTGGCTCAGGGCATGATCCCGGAGTCCTGGGATCAAGTCCCACATTGGGATCCCTGCATAGAGACTGCTTCTCCCTCTGCCTATGTCTCTGCCTCTCTCTCTGTGTCTCTCATGAATAAATAAATAAAATCTTTTTAAAAAATAAAATTAAAATAAAAATGTTGCTTTTTGCTCAAAACCATGTAAATTTGACAACTTTCTAGAAATGACAGCACCCCATAGCATGGACGTTATGGTCTATGTCTCTGACATGGCCTACAGAGCAATGTTTGCCTTCTGCTTTCCTTTCTAACTGAGCTCCCTCCATGCCAGTAGTTTCTTTAGGAGCTAACAACAGCAACTCTTGGCTCCTGAAGCCGATTCGGATCACTGTCCACACCACTCATCTACCTTCTCCTACCCCCACCCCACCCCCACGGCCATGTACTATGGCAGAGGCAGACTGAAGCTCTAGCCCAGGACCCGGCCACTGTTGGCCTCATCTTCCTTGTCAGAGGTTGGGGTAGTCAGCAACAGTACAATTCTAGCCAATGAGATGAAGTGGAGTCTACTCCCGGAGCTCTCAAGAAAGAGGCCTATATTCACGAAGAGGTCATTGTGTTTCCTTATTAAGTTTCTTTTCCCCTTGGCCGTTTTTTGCTGCCTGGAAACGAGCTGGCCAGGAAGACAATCAGCCGGAGGGTAAAGCCAATACATCAAGGATAGTACAGCCCAAATTTGAAAAAGATTTGTCTTTCTGATAAAGCGTTGAGCTCCCTAATTAACCAGTTCCCCTGCCACCGTTCCTCTGGGTTCCTCATTTGAACTAATGTCCTTACTATTTTTAGGCCATGTTAAATCGGATTTTCTGTTATCATCAGCCAAGACTATCCTAACAGATAGTTCCTCTGACAAATAAGATACATTTTTAATGTCTTCATGCTTTTTTGCCTGAAATGTAAGGCAGGATTCCTGTGAGGCTGGGACACATCACTCATGTTTCAAGGTGGCATTCAAATTTTGCTTCCTCTGTAGAGCTTTCCCTGTCATAGTAAAGCAGAATCGAATCAGTTGCTTTCTTCTCCAGGTTCATTTCTATTGCATCCGTCACAATTCATAATCTCTCCTTCCCAATAGAGTGTGAAATGTCAGAAAAAATTCTATGAGAACAGGAACCAATGCTGTATTCCCAATGCCTGACACACTGCCTGACCACTCAGGGGTGCTCCATAGAGGTTTCTCATTCATCTCTGTATCCTCTGTAACTAGCATCCTGCCCATGGCATGGCAGAGATTCTCAAATGTCTGTTAAATTGGGCAACATTCAGTTTTGCTAGTTCCTTGCAGTGAAGGTGACATAGTTCTGAGACATGATGGGGCAAGGGATGCCATTAAGACCATGGAATCATTCCCATGGTGTTAAGAGATTGGACCCTACCTCTATTTCAACTGCTAAATTCTATCCAGCGAGGCATTTGTGCCATACATTGGGCCCTAATTAAAAAGTGGCCATCAAATTAACAATTCAAAAAGTAACTACTTTCAATATAAGATATTTAATTGGAAATTTTTAATAAATAACATGCTTCCCATTAGTCCTAGTGGCTAAAGGTTAGCTGCTAAATTAGATCTCTCTGGTGCTTAGGAGTTGCCAGGGTTTGGACCATCAAGTTCCAGATTCATCCCAACACAATTCACCAATTTTTGTATACCACATGTATGCCAGGCACTGTGATAACGTTGGGAATAACCTTCTAGCAGTAAACAGATTAATAGAAGCAGATACATAAATAAACACATAATGTCCAATACTGGACAAGTATAAAAGGCTTAGGGAATAGAGCTAAGAGCCAGTGAAAATGCTAACTCATATATTAATTTATTATTTTCTCTTATTTTTTTAAAAAAGGCTTTTTTTGTACACTTTGAACCCCAAATTTGTCCATGCCAAAATTACTACACAATCACTTTGAAAAACTAAATGAGGTTTAAGAACTCTAAATTTTGACATTTACTTTTCTTATAAATATTCTGGGTTTTTTCGTTCTTAACATTTCCAACCCTTTTTCCATGGTTAGTATCTTAACTGATAATCAGCCTCCATCAGCTTCTTTAGAAAAGTTAGTTCTTACAATTGTTTTCATTTGTTGCCAAAGCTAAACCAATGAAATCATGTGTATTCAAAGAGCAGAAAAACAGGCACAGTATCCTGCACAGAGCACACTTTACTATGTGACTATAAACTAGCCACAACTCCATCACGCTGATAAGGTTCACTCATTTCTCTGACACCTTCGCCCGGATTCCACTCACTTTACCATTTACTTAAAGCCAACTTCAAGTCCCTACCTGTTCCTTACACATTCTTTCTCAGCCAAAGGGCAGGAATCGTGTTTTGGTAGGTCTGCATTCCTATGAACCTATGGTAGAGCAAATATTAGACCTTGGGGAGTGACGGGTGCACTATACAGAAAGAGCACTATGCTTTGAGTTGGATCACCTGCTTTCATCTCCTGGCAATCTGCTGATTAGCAGTGTGACACTGGGCAGGCCAGTTAGCTTCTCTAAGCCTGTTTCTTCATCTATATAATAGGAGCCTAACACCCACCTTTAGGGACCACTGAGAATACGGACATGATGAGGTGTACAAAAGTAAACCATTGCAAAATCGCAAGACATATTGCCATCCTGAGAAAGACAAATGAGTTGAATATTTCATGTATGTCTGTTATGGGAATTAAAAAATGGCCAAAGAATACCATCAATTTCAGAGATACTTATATTTGAAGTTAATAGAACAAGTTGCACTGTTCTGTGAAAAGTTACTGCTCAGTTCCTTAATGTTAAAATGTAAACTCATTCAACGTTAGCAATGTCAGCCCTGTCATATTTTATCATATGATTATTCCTATTTTTAATGAATATTTCAGCTTTAAAACCTAGTTTGCATAATACTACTTTAGGAATAATGTAATTGAAGGACTAGAATCACATAGAAACAACCTGACTATGGGTTATGTCAGATATAAATGTTCTGAAGCCTCAATTAACATAAATAAACACTATAACCCTCATTAAGTAAATGTATCTCAGGAGATAGTACTTTTGTTTATGTAATTGGAATTTAATAATAGCAAACAAAAGAGTATGAATTTGAAGAACAAGCAAGGAAATTTCACATTATATTCTTTAAAGAGTTCTGCAGGCATAGGCGGGGCAACTGAGATGTTAACGTTTCTCTAGAATTAAATGTAAACTCGAAAGAAGAGTGTGTTATATTTGCATAAGAATAAAAAGTTATTCTGAAAGGTCATCTTGTGAGTTCAGGTTTTTATGTGGTGTGTGGCAGAGGCAATGGTCTGAAAATCCACTGGGAGAAACAAATTCATAAATATTAATAAATGGAAGAAGCATCATTATAGATAATAAAATACGAAGCAGCATGCGAGTTTGGATGGTTTTCATTGTCACAATATGTGGTTGATGTTTGGGTAAAGTAATCTATTTATGAACTAGAGGCATGCATATTTATTTGTACAGTTCACATTCTACAAAACTTCATCCTTGAACTTTTCTGAAACTTGAAAAATCACAAGTTCTGAAATCTGTTAATTAAGCAAGGTGGGGTTTTTTTTCTTTTTTATTGCCTATTTTTAATCTGTAAGACTCTCACCATTTCTCACCTAGTTAGGGCATTGATCTCTTTATAGAGACCTGCTTCCTGTCTCAATCCCTCAAAAACTTCCTTCATATTACTGCTTGAAAGATCTTTCTACAGTGCTGCTGTGGTCGTGTTACATCTGTTCAAAACATTATGAAGACACTTCATGATATAAGAATGACATTAAACTATTTTCGTGGTGTTCAATGTCCTTAAGAATCTAGCAGTTACCACATTTCACCTTCATAAATACTATTTTTCAGCAATATCAAAGTATTCGTGAGTCCTTATACATGGGTGCTTTTTCACACGTCCATATCTTTGCACTTGCAATTTCTATATTATAATTTAATGGCTATATCTCTTGGAATGCCTTTCTCAGACTTTTGTGGCTTGACAAGTTCTAAACTATTCTCCATGATTCACTTGTCAACTTTGTAAGTCTTTTTGACTCACCAAGGAGATTCAGGGAAGGCAAGTGCATCTTTCTGCCTCAATTTCATTTTGTATACACGTCCCTCGTGCAGTTACACTGCATATTGTTTTAGAATCCTTTGCTTATACATCTTCCCCATTAGTCTGTAGGCCCCCAGAGGACAAAGACTATATTTCTTCATGTCCATACCCTCAATAATTATACACAGTTAGGCACAAAGCACGTATTCAGTGTATATTTGTTGAATAGAAAGATCTCCTTATTTGTGCCCATTGATTAATAAACTCATTTCTTGGGATGCCTGGGTGGCTCAGTGGTTGAGCGACTGACTTCAGCTCAGGTGATGATCCCTGGGTCCCACTGGGAGCCTGCTTCTCCCTCTGCCTGTGTCTCTGCCTCTCTCTGTGTGTCTCTCATGATTAAATAAATAAAATGTAAAAAAGTATTACTCATTTCTCCCTTTTAGGCAATGGGCATAAATTTTCAGTTAAGCAAGATGATATTGGCTATACTACATTGTACCAAGAGGCAACACTACTGTATTACACACTTACAATTTTGCTAATAGGGTAGATCTCATGTTAATTAAGTGTTCTTATTACAATTTTTAAAAATTCAAGATATTCAAGTAGTTGCCCAAATGACTGGCTAAACCAGCAGTCAGAAAAATTGGTTAGTTAAGAGAAGACAAGCAGTGAGACTTATAGAACTGGAGGTACCTTAGAGGTTACCTGAGCCAACCCTTCTTCTCTCTTACCCCCAGCCTCCTGGATGGCTGGACAAACAGATTAAAACACACACACACACGCACACACACACGCGCATGCACACACACTGTATACATTCCAGCACATGTAAAATAAAATCTGCCCAGCACCAGAATCCCTATCTCTTTATAATATACTGTCTTTCAAAGGGTGAAATTCTCCAACAATATGTTTCTCAGATCCTTTCCCTTCTCTCCATTTCTTCTGGGAGCGCATTCTTGAAACCTCTTGCCTCTTAAGAGGTATTTCCCACCCTAACTATCCTAACATTGCATTACATTTGTTCTAGTCGCTTGTAAAGGATAATACTTTGGAAAGAAAGGATCTGGAGACATCATTTCTTCTCTCATTCGTCCCTCCCTTCCCAATCCATATATAAAGTATCTTGGGAAAATAAAGATTTGTAGAGCATGGTTGATGTTTTTCCTCCCCTGCTTAAAATTCTTCAATGTCTTCCTCTTTCTTAGAAAATAAAGAATAAAGCCTTTAGCCTAACATTCAAGACCCTCAGTTATTTGATTCTAACTCTTAAAAGTTTTCTATTTCCCTTTGATGTAACCCTTAATCCAACCAACTCAACTATTCATTCTTCTATGTGTATAACCTAAGCTTTCTTGCCTCAGTCCTTTGTTTCTGCTGGTCCTTCCCTCTTGAACCTCCACCCTGAATATCCACATGTAGTGTCATCAAGGCTTAGCTTGCCAGTGAAATCTTCCCAGAGCCCTACCAAGTAGAAGTCACTCCTATCTCATTCTCTTCTACATTTTATTATAACTCTCTATATATAGTTCATGTCTTCCTAATAGACTGTAAGCTGCCTAGGGGAAAGAAGATGCCTGGTTCCTTGCTTCACTGCCTCCACAGTACCTTGCCCTTAAATATATTTTAAGCTAATAAATCAATGGATATACAGGCATGATTCATCTTCTTAAAATGTGTATTCTTTAAATCTGCCAATGATGATAATTATGCTTTCAGTGTTGGAGAAGAAAACACAATGACTACAGGATGGCTGCTTTTACAATATAACTTCCAATTTTTCAATTATTTTTCTTATATCACAAATGCAGAACTGATTTTATAAGTACTTACACTTGTTCTAGTCACTCGTAAAAGGATAATACTTTGGAAAGAAAGGATCTTGAGACATCATTTCATCTCATTCATCCCTTCCTTCCCAATCCATATATAAAGTATCTCAGAAAAATTAAAACTTACCCTATTTTAAGACTCTTTTAAAATAAATTGCACAGAGTTCCTGGAAATTTATCCCAATGTCTCTTAGCTTTTTCTTTCTTTTTTTTTTTTTTCTTAGCCCTTTCTGTCACAGTATTCCTCCACAAGAAGTTCAACTCATACTATTATTTCATTTTGTCTCTTGAGAGGCAGTATAGCATAGTGGTTTAGACACAAGGCTCGAAATCAGGTTTTCTGTAAGTCTCTGGGAAAGTTATTAACCATTCTCTGTGTCAGTTTCCTTGTCTATTAAATTTGAACAATAATAGTACTTATTTCGTAGGACTTTGCAAGGATTTGATGAAATCCTATATGTAAAGTATTTAGAACAGTGTCTAAAACCTAGTAAGGGATGTATAAATATTGCTACTAATAATTCTTTTATTTTGCTTTGAATAGAGATGGATAATAGTTTGATCCATAGTCATTCATACATGAGGGTTTTGGAACAAATGAATCTTTCTTCTGGACTGATAATCCCAGCTCCTGTATGCTATGTTTTTTTACCAGACTAGTTTTCCAAACTTTTAAAAATTTACTCCTTTGGTCCTTAATATAGGGCAAAGAGTATTTTTAGTATTTTGCTAATACAACCCTCTGAAAGCACCACCTATTTAACACATATCTTTTTAGAGCCGTTCATCCATACTAGTCACAATGGGCATTTAACTTTGCATAGGATAGGCAAGAAGCCTGCCTTCATGGGATGTACAAATTCTAACTTGGAGTGGCAAACTCTTTATCACTAACCAAATCACTTACCACTCTTCCGAATTCTTTCTTCCAATAGGTCAGCATGTCCAGCTGGAAGTTTTTTATTGAAAATCTCAGCTGAACGGAGGAACATAGCTTCAACTGCAGACCCTTTCAGCAAAGCAATCTGATCTTCGTGGTCCAAAGTCTGAAATCCTGGATGAAGATGATAATCAAATCAATATCAAAAAATTGTGAATGCCATATAGCAATATTTCATCATCGCTATCATCCCCATTGATAAAGCATTTCCATAAAGTGATTTTATAATTGTTTTAAAATTGGGTAGTCAGGCTGGGTCATTATCTATTGTTCTCTCCCAAACAGAAGCTGACTTTTATTTTTAATGAGTAGGATTTGTCGAACAAGTTGGTTAAAAAAGAATGGCAGATCCACACCAAAAATACATATCATGGCAGAACAGGCTGATGCAGATGAAGCAACCCTCAGAAATTAGAAGAAATCAGATTCTCTTTGAGCCATTATATTAATCACATCTGATGTCACAGGGTCAACTCTATAGAATGGAAGCATCCACAAACAAGAATAAAAATCTTTACATGTATCCAGACATTACTTGGCTGACTCTTTAGTCAATTTGGAGAATGGGGGCATTTGAAAAAAAAAATCAAAGTCATGTTGAGATATCTGCTTTGAACTCATTGCTGTACCATGCAGGGTAGAAAATATCAGAGATATATGGGAACAAATTGATAACCTAAAGGAATATAACCCCATTTGGAAAATCTAAATTCTTTTCCCTGGCTTATAATCTTGTCCCAGAAGCCTCCCTGACATGATTGCTTCCTCCTCCTTCCCCTCACTCATTGTGCTCTAGCCACACTGACCTCTGGTGCTGCTGTGAACATATAGGCTTGCTTTGCTTCAGGGGTATACTCTTCCCCAGCTATCCCCATGTCTCATTCTCCCATTGTATGCAGGTCTCTGCTTCAAGATGACCTGACTAAAATAATACACCCCAGAACTCACTGGTTCCTACCTCCTTTATTTTTTATTCATACAATTTACCACTACCTGACATAATAAATTTATTTGCATATTTGTCAATTGTCTGCCACCTCTAATAGAGTACAAACTTCTTGAGGGCAGAGACTTTGCCATTTTGTTCACTTTTGTATCCCCAGTGCCTGGCACATAATTGATATCCAAGCATTAAGTGTTGAATAAATGGATAACTGAATACATGGGAAACAAACACAAGCTCCTACGCACATCTACACACACACACACACACACACACACACACAACACATGTAAGAATAAACTAATACCATCAGGGTCCAAATGGCTTAGAAAAGTATCAAGTAACAAGAGGAGTTTAGAGAAGAGAGTAATGCTGAGGATTAAGGATCATTCTTAGTGAATCTAAGAGCTCCTTTGAGGGCAGGAGCCATTCCTTGCAGAGTCTCCAGCACCCTGGACAGTGCCTCGCACTGCGTATGTTCCACCAACTGCAGAATGAAATGATTCATCTCTCACAAACACCTTTTCATTATTGATATTCCATCAATAATATCAATAATAAATTATTATTACTATTTATAATAATATTTCCATTATTATTTTTAAGATATTAATTTAACTATATTGTTACCATTATTAAAATTTATTTTTCATGAGTTTTGGATCTTTTCTTTCCTTCTGTATTTTACTTTTTTTCCCTTCTGCTTTCTTCATTTTTTAAAAATTTACTTATTTTTAAGTAATCTCTGCTCCTAATGTGGGGCTTGAACTCACAATGCCAAGGTTAAGAGTCACACGCCGTCTCAAGTGAGCTAGCCAGGTGCTTTTGCTTTACTCATTAAACATATATTAATTGTACTCTTTCCTCCCCTCAGGACCTAGTCTAAGCAACTGGGAATAAAGAGGTATGTTAGTTATTGCCATTGCCTTCAGACAAACTACCTTTTATAAATAAGATTTTTTTTCTTCAATTATTTTGTGGTTCAAGACCAGCAGATCATTTGAACTGAAAAACTCCCTTTTCACAAACAACCAAAAACATCATATTTCTCCCTTTCTTTATTCTTTCTCCCACACGTTTCACTCTTGTACAATCTTGTTTTTGATCAAGATTGCCTTAATTAGCATATAACAAATTAAGTCCTTTCATTGTTAATAAAGAAATGAGAGAATATTAATGTTAAAATGATAATGAGCACTTTCTCCTCACATTTTATGAGTTTTATGTAGGCTTATGTCTATCCATGACACTTTAATAAAATAATAGCATAATGCTGGCCAAAGAAGACAAATTAACCTAATTAAAATCTTACATCAGAAGTTACCTTCTATAATTTAGTATTACATTGTTGTACATGGTATGTATTATACTCTTCTAGATCATGGAATTCTATTGTACTAATATGTTTTTAAAACACTGAAACAACTTAAGTGTATTGGGTTTGATAGGATTGATAATATAGCTGGAAGAATTGGGAAGCTGGGAGATAAGAATCTTGAATTCCAGTTTCTATACTGGAACCATCCAAATGACTATAATAAGCGCCTCTCCCTCAATCCACAAATATAATTGTTCACGAAATCCTATCAGTTTGTGAATCTCTCTTCATTTTGTTTTCTCCTCAGTCTCCCAATAATGCTGTTGTTTTATTTCAAGCCTTCTGCCTTGACCTGCACAGTAGCATCCTAACTGATCCCTCCTCCTTGGTCCTTCCTCATTCAAATCCATCTTATAAAAACTAATCAAGTCATATCTGAATAACATAAATCCATCACTTCCCTGCCAAAACAAACAGCAACAACAAAGAACCACCAAAAACTCTCTACTGTACAGGGGATGGGGATTAAATTCTTTAGTTGGGCCCTTATCAGTCTGGTACCAACTACTTTATGTCTAATCAGGGAGCCCACCACATTTTGCTGCAGCCACATTGATTTTTTTCTCTCATCTCTAATAATCCTATTTTTGTTTACGCCTTACAGTTTACATTTTCACAAGCAGATATCTTGACTTGGAAGTTTCCTTCTCTTCCCTACCACCAGGAAAATTGCTTTATCTTTCAGACCCAATTCAAATATAATTTTCTTTGAAATCTTCCTGTCTTTCTCAGATACAATTAGCAACCACTTCTCTGTTCAAACAGCACTTTGTAATTTTTTTATTATAGTCTTTCTTTACTCACTCCCCTTGAAGGTAATAGCTAGGTACTTAGTATAAAATAAGTATCAAGTGTTTATTAAATGAATAAATTGATGAATGACAACTTTGCAAAGTCTCAATTTTTAGTCTATCACTTTAGAAGAATTTTTATAAATGATTTCAAATATCTGGCTTAAACATTTCATGTCTATATTAGTTAGACACATTAAATCAGATGTGAAATAATCTCTACAATAAACAGAATGGACTCTCTCAATGTCACAAGAATATTGCACAGTATAACAGAAAAGTATCTATATGTAAAAATACCTGGCAATGTTTTTGTGAATTCAACGAGAATCTGTACATGACTAGTCGCCATTTCAGTTAAAATGAGAAAATTTTCTTCTGCACTGAATTCTTCTTTTAACTAAATTTTAAGGATAAAAGCAAATGATTAATAAGTAGATAAAGGGATAAATCAACACAAAATCTTTAGACTAAAGAACCTAATGTGGAAAATAAAATTAAGATCACAGCTCATATTTTTCAGATCTTTGGACAGTTATTACCATCACCTAGATAGAGATGAGACTTCTTATTCTTTGTTTAATCCTTCTAAAAGTTTAAATGTATAACCTATATTCTCAGCTTTAATTATTTCAAAGTAACAAATTAATACATAAATTCTACCTCCAAAGTACCAAAAGCTCCAGAAAATATAACTTTAAACCCATGTATTTTCAGATATTTGTACATACAATTTTATTTGCTATTTCCTGAGGCATCCTCTGTTTGCTGTATGAATCCATAATATAATGCAGAAGATTCTGTTGATCTGGGGTGAGTTCAGTTTTCTCCTACACTGGCAAAAAAATAAAAAGTGTTAGGGAAGATGTTTTTGTTTTTTTTTTTTTAAATTTTTTTATTTATTTATGATAGTCACAGAGAGAGAGAGAGAGAGAGAGAGAGAGAGGCAGAGACACAGGCAGAGGGAGAAGCAGGCTCCATGCACCGGGAGCCTGACGTGGGATTCGATCCCGGGTCTCCAGGATCGTGCCCTGGGCCAAAGGCAGGCGCTAAACCACTGCGCCACCCAGGGATCCCAGGGAAGATGGTTTTAAGAAATTTTTTGCATATGTGCATTCATCTAGGGTAAACTAATCTCAGAAATTTTTGATAAAATCCCTAAGTATGGCAGGAACTCTGCACTCTGATATAATGTATACTGTAATTGCTTACTCAGAGTCCTTGGGCAAGCCATATTACACTTCACTAAATGTGTCCCCAGTTGTTCATTTTTATATCTGTAAAATAGGGATAACAAAATATCCATTTCATATATTTCTCAGGAATATATGATAGTTTGGATATGAAGCCTACCAAGCCCATTCACAGAGAAGTTCAGTGAAAGTTCAAGGTTAAATCACTAAGGAAAAGTTCATACACTTAAAGGCATTCATATAGAGCAGGAGTTGACCAACTATGGCCCATAAACCAAATCTACCTGGTTTTGTGACTCTATTGGAACACAAGCACACTCACTTGTTTATGTGTTATTTATGCTGCTTCTGCACTAAAATGGCAGAGTTGAGTAGTTGTCATAGAGACTTTGTGGCCAAAGCCTAAAATATCTCTTTACAGAAGAAAGTGTTTGCCTAGCCCCGCAGTAGAATCATCAATCTGGACAATTCAAACCCTGAACACTTTTTCCCTTACTAGCATCTGTTGAAGAGTGTGGATATTTGTGTCAACCCTTTGCTTCCTTATACCAAAGTGTTATTGATGAAGTACTATGGCAAGATAAGACTTTGATATGAAATTATTTTTTTCTGAAATGAATGCAAAATATTATACTTAGAAAACTAAATGTGGATGAAGTTTTCCTTGTTAGTAGTACAATAAATATTAAGAAGAGTGGGACTTAAACAATCATGGATTTTTGTTTTCTTAACTAATGGCAAATTAAAGTTCTTCCATATATCCTGTGGATTATCATAATGTGTCTAATCATCCAAATGCTGTTCTTCTATTATGTCTCAAGTTGTTCAAAGGATTTCTTGCATAATGTGTGAGCTCAATGGGAAAGACTTTTCTCTATTGTTCCACAGATATATAACCACCCAATTTTACCCATTGATAGGAACTAATCCACAAATCTCTACTGAGTCCACATCCTTTCAATTTTATGCTTCCTTTCTCAGTGACAGAGAAAAGAAAATGGTCATCAAAAATCCACTTGAAAAATCCATTTTCTACACTGAACCATGTCTACTGGCAACCTCTTGGTAGTAGGAGTGGAATGGAGCCAGGAAGACAGAGTATTCACTTTTTTACATTATTACATTGCTATTATTTGAATTTCTACACCAAAGCAGATATTACTTTCTTGATTAAAAAGAAGAAACCCACTTAATGCACAACTGAAATGAAATTCTGCTTAGAGCTGTGGCTCTAATGTTAAATAAAACCTCCCGGCCAGATCACTATATGCCTAGAAGCTCAGCTGCTGTGGGCTTTAGCAGACACCATCACATGTTATTACCCTGCATGACTTGGTTGTCGAGGTCACTTGTCGCAAATCCCGACCTTCGCTGTCTTCATTAATGGTCTGATCTGCATGCTGCTTCACGTTTTTTCTTAGTCGTTTAGATTTACACTGAATTTCAGTTAACAAGCCTGAAAAAATAAAACACAAAGATCTCACCACAGAGTCCTATTGGGCGTGTGGTCCTGAGGCAGCTGACGGACGTGTAGTCAGCTCACATCTATGCAATTTGGCACAAAGCTAATTCTAGCCCTTTTGAATTTTGAGACGTGGCCCTGAACCAGAAATGTATCCTTCTATGAATCTCAGTTTCTTCATTTATAAAACAGGAAAATATCTACCTCAAAGAGTTTCATGTAGATTAATTGGATTTTTTAAAAATATATTTTATGTAAAGAATTTGTAATACCAAAGCATTGTACAAATGTAAGGTATTCAGTCAATAAAAAAGTGAATGACACGCTCCCTATTCCTGGCCTAGGAGATCCTGAAAGTTTGTGTTTCACAATGTAACATTAATATTATTTCTCATCCATGTTTACATAACTGTATCATAAAAAGTGTATTCAATTTCACATTAAACATACATAAGTAAACACATGCTGAGCAAAAAGCCCGTCAACATCATTTAGGGAAAATTTTAAATCTCTTTAATTTTTAGACTATAAATTATTAGAGCATCATTAGAGATGAAAATCACTCAAAGGGACTTTGAAATTTCCTTTTGAATAATAATATAATAGCACCATTTAGTTTATACTTAAACAGAGCCATAAAAACCAATGCAGAACAATCTTCCATATTCCCATTTAATGTCCTTATTTTTCAATGCCAACGAAACTAAGTTTCAACAATGTCTTTGTCCAGGGAATTTATTTTGTGAGATCAGATGAAAGCTCTGCATCTGTTACTGGACAAGTTTGCATCAATAATAGTATAGACTCTTAGAGGCGGAATCATGAAAAATGTTCTCAGTACTTCTGTCGGAACAAGTTCATATTTAAGTGATGAGCAACATGAACCAAAGTATCAAAGCGTTTCCATTGCAGGATTGGATTCCAGCAATGGTCTCTACTGCAGTCTCTTGTTTCATATGCCAAGAGGCGATAGTGATCATCTACTATAAAACTTTCATCTACCCAGGACTGGATTATTTACACTGACCTTTTTTCCCCCTCCTGCACACATTATTTCTCTGGGTCCATCCCAGTCACCTGTACAGTTTGGGAACAATAGTCTTGGAGTCACCTTCCAAAGGCTTTTCTTCCATGTGACATTCCCTCCCTGAATGTTATCATCCCCTTGGTGACATTTGTTTGTCATTTGTGTTTTGAGGAGGAATAGGACATATCTCAAAATCTGAATGTAGAATTTGCAGAATGAAAAATTAGTATGTTATATACTAGCATGCATTCCAAATTGATGAAGATTATGGTTTTTCACAAAACCAGCAGTTAATAGTGTCTCTTTATCAGATCAAAGGGCCAAATTATATTAAAATTCACAGTAGTTAATTTCCTGTGTAAACCTATACAAATTGGTTCAACGCTGCACTAAGAGAAGAAGGACTTCTAATAAAATGACTTGGTTTAAAACTCTATTTAGACAATTCAGAGGCAGTTAGACCTTCTAAAACCTTCTTAATCTTTCCCACAACTGTGAATTATTATGCTAATTAAACAATAAGAAAGATATTAAATCAAAGTTGGAGAAAATTTTTAGGCTGTCGTCATTCAGCTTATTAAAACATGTTATTTTCACCGTAGATTAAAGCCGCTTCCCTCCACATGTGATTCCTTGCAACAATGAATAACATAAAGCTGCTTCGCTCAGGTGAATAAAATGCTCTTTAGCTGACACTTTGGACCATTTCGGTGGTTCACGACCCTTTTCAAGAACCTCGATGGCTTAGTAAATCCCTTCTTAATACGTGAAGTACCCTTCTAATCATACGAGTTACCTGCCGTCTGCCTCCTTAAGAGATTTTTAGTGGAATTTAATTGTTTGATGTGAATACCTGTATACATACATTCAGCCAACATTCCCATCTCTTTGCATTTTCTTAGGCGACACTCTTGGCACTTTCGCCGCATGTACATATCCATCACACAGTTGCCCCCGTTTTTACACTTGTACACAGCATTTTTGGTGATGCTTCTCCTGAAGAAACCTGTGGAAGAAACACAGAAAGGAGTAAAAGGGCTCCTAACAACTCCAAATCAGAAAAGCCCATTAGGATTAAGGATGCGGAAGCATCTTCTCAAGAACCCCTGGGAGAGACCCCAGGCATCCCTGAGTGTGCAGCTGACAAAGGTAATTTCGACCTCCCTGTGTCATCCAGAAGGCTGCAGTTTTGACTTTCTCTCTCAAAGATAAAGACATGTTTGAATTATAACCTCTCTTAGGATAAAATCTCACTTTGTTGGGGTTTTTTTGGGGGGGAGGAGGTCCTTTTTAAAGATTTATTTATCTCAAAGAGAGAAAAGGGAGAGGGGCAGAGGGAGAAGGAGAAAATCTCAAGCAGAGGCCCCGCTGAGCTCAGAGCCAGATGTGGGGCTCATGTCAGGTCACCAACTGAGCCAAAATCAAGGATCCGGCACTTAACAGACTGCACCACCCAGGCCCCCTGCAACTTGTGTTTTAAGAAAGGAGAGTTACTTTCCCTTGCTTTTCATTGGGAGAGGACTTCGTGCCGGTGAGCTCCAGGTACCAGTGGTACAAAAGCGAGTAAGGAGTGTCTGTCCTTCCAGAGTTCACAGCCTGGTTGAGGGCAAAGCCACGCAAACAACCAAACAAGTGAAATTAAATGTTCCTGGGCTGTGCCAGGTAGAGGAGGCAGGGAGAACGGTCAGCTCTGGGTGAAGAGATCAGACCTGGAAGTGTTGAGCTAAGCCTTGCAAAAGGAGTTGCCATTTACCGGGAAGACTGGGAGAGGTCACGCTGAAGGTTTCAATTCGGGACCAGCGGGACCAGCGGGGCCGGCCCAGCGTGCTAATACACCTGCCAACCTTGATTTATTTTTTTATTTTTTTTAAATATTTTTTTTAATTTTTATTTATTTATGATAGTCACAGAGAGAGAAAGAGAGGCAGAGACACAGGCAGAGAGAAGCAGCCTCCGTGCACTGGGAGCCCGACGTGGGAATCGATCCTGGGTCTCCAGGATCGCGCCCTAGGCCAAAGGCAGGCGCCAAACCGCTGCGCCACCCAGGGATCCCCCAACCTTGATTTAAAGGCAAACACCTCCCCTGAGAAGATGTGGCCACAACTGCAGCCTGCGACAGGTAAGCTGCAGCCAAGACGAAAACACAACTGCCTTCCTTTGTCTTTTCCTCCATTTGCCACTTCTGCTCTCTCTCCCCTACCTGGCTGTCATTTCTGACTTTTCCAGAGTCGAGGTGAGGAGATGACATGGGGAATAAGGACAGGGGTGTGGGAGGCAAGGAGAAGAAGCAACTGGGAAGTGCTGACTTGCCGATACTGTTAGAAGAGAGCTTGTTCCCAGCACATTTCTGAAATTGGCTCCTTCTCTCTTGAGTTAGTTTCCTTGGAGGATGCCCACCACTGGGGTATGTTCCTTTGCAATTCCTCCACGAGGGCAAATGCATCCCTATTCTAGCCCACAACTTGGACTCCTTTCTTCTGCATCTAGGAATTTGGCAATATGCCACCATCCTCCCTACTCTGTAGTCCTTCCACATGGCCTTCTTGTCAGGAGCTTAAGATAACCCCGTGCCAGCTTTCTCTGGTCTAGCAAATTGTGAGGAGCAGAAATCTCTCCCACTTACCCATAACACAGCCATCATACTTCTTGCCCTTTCAGCTTCTCAGGGGAAAGTCAGATGCCTGTGTCCCTCAGCTGTAGAGGATACATATCAATCTCCTCAAGTGATCCTGTTTTTTGTGGGTTTTTTTTTTAAAGATTTTATTTATTTATTTGCGAGAGGCAGAGATAGTGACAGAGAGCACAAGCAGGGAGGAGAGGAAGAAGCAGGCTCCCCACTGAGCAGGGAGCTGGATACAGGGCTCCATCCCAGGACCTGAGCTGAAGGGAGATGCTTAACTAACTGAGCCACCCAGGTGCCCTTCAAGTGATCCTGTTACAGACCCTTTCGTTCCACACAGAGCAGCAGGGCCTCCTTAGTGTATAGATTACACCTTGGCAATGGAGGGGACCTGTTTTCCTAATCCTCACAAAAGTACCATACCTTCAGTGGTGGCCCCCAGAGCAGATACCTGCATCTCACAACCCCAACCCCTGCAATGGAGATACAGGATTTATAGCACACTAGTCACATGCTCCAAAGTCTTTAAACACTACTCTAGAATGTCCAACTCCTGTCCACTTCATACCCTCAAAGTAGGTCAGGTTTTAACTATTTCTTAACTACCCACTGAAAGATGGGCTCACTTTGGATGTAGCAACTAGTGTCTTCATGAATGCTGAAATTGAGACTCTGAGAGTCTACTTTAACAGCCTATTGGAATAATAGTTAGTATTTATTAAGCACTCACTAGTTGTTGTTCTAACCACTTCACCTCCATTTAGTTATTTAACCTTCAAACAACTTTATCATGAAGATAATATCGTATGTCCCCATATTACAGACATGGAAGAGAGGCACAGAGAGATTAAGCATCTTGGCCATGATTATATGGTTCATAAGTAGATTAGTAGGATTCAAAACTAGGCAGTGATGTGACAAAGCCCACACTCCTAACCACAATACCATAATTACCTCCTTTGGGTCCTAAGAGGATAGAATACTAATATTAAGTACCTACCATTTTTGTTCTCTGACTTATGAGACACCCAGATAAACAAAACATTCCTTGTCCTCAGAGCTTCCAACTTAGAAGACAAAGAAGTAAATTTACAGCCCAATATACGGTAGAGTGATAGGATAGCCAATTAAGTAATAAATTATTGGAATGTAGATGAAAAAGTGATCATTTCAGGGTCACCCTATATGCTTGTGAATATTATGCCACATTTGGGGAGGTGATTCCATCACAGACATAGAGATTTGCACATTTGTTATGATAATTTTTCTAGCAGAAGGCAATAAAAATTGTTCCAGTAAAATAAGTATAACATGACAATGTCCTAATAGCTAGAAATTTAGAGTCTTGAGGAAAAGGCATTGTATGGCCTAGGAATGGCCCTGATTAATCTGAGTAGGGGAAATTGGAGAGGACATCATGAAGGAAGTAGAATTTGAGCTAGGCATTAGAGACTAAGTAGAGCTTTAAAACATGGACTGTGAGGGAGGAAAGATATTCTGGGAAATGAGAGAGTTATGCATATGCCAAGGAAGGGTGGATGATCTATTTTGGTGGGAGAGTAGCATATAGAGAGAATTAGGGGAAGGTGGGCAAGGTATGTAATGGGACAGAATATGATAAATGCCTTTCAACATGAGGCAAAAGCAGTTGAGTTTTTACCACTGTTGAGTGGTAAAAACTAGAAAGAGAGAAGCCCATTAGAAGGTTTTGGCAGAGAGGGTGTGACCTAAACTGCCTCTTGGGAAGAATCCTTGATGCAAAGTGAAAAATGTGGAACAGCGGAGAGGTGATTGGTGCCTGCACTGGATGATGAGAACAGGGAAGAGGAGACAGGGGACCTCAGGATTTGGTAACAAACTCAACATAAAACCAGAGGCTAAAGAAAAAGTTAGAGATAGCAAGGTTTAGAAAGTCATAGACTTGCCTGTGAATCTGTCAGCTGGTGTAACTTTCAGTAGGAAAGATCTTACCATTTTCCTAAATGTCAAATCCAACCACACAAAGTCTAAAAAAAGACTTTGTGCTTCAGATCAACATTGATACTGGGAGTGCAAATACCAAAGCATGCATTTTAAAAGAGTCCCTAGGCAAAAAAAGGAAGGCTGGAAGGAAGAATAACGAAGGAGAGAAGAAAGAAAAAAGGAAGGAAGGAGGGAGGGAGGGAGGGAAGAAGGAAGGAAGGAAGGGGAGGGACAGAGGGAGGGAGGAAGGAAATGTTTTTCCTCATTCCTTAGTCAACCTGAGTCAATCTTCCCATGAATATTCAGCCCCTCCCCCAGGAATGATTCCATTTAAAAACCATTGTAGTTACTGGTAGCTTACTAGTTCACAGAATTAAACCTCCTTATTCCAAGATGAATCAAAGAAACAGTACTAGGACAATTCTGCAGAGTTGGGTTGTTTTTTTTGTTTTTTTTTTTAACTCTGGTATTAACTGAGAAAGAAATCATTATCATCTCAATAGCTGAATTAATTACCTTTCACTCTGAGGTGGCAACACAATATTATCATTACATCACTTAAACCTGGGGACTTATACAGTACTTATACTGATGCAAATCCATCCATACACATACTTCTGCCTCTATCTTGTGCATATTCAACAATGCCCACAAACTCCATTTGGAAATGAAAGGGAAGGAAATTCACTGAGGAACAGAGACTCCCTGGTAATGAAAGGTAAGTAGACAGAGCTGGCATCGCCATCTGAAGAAGGTGTAGCACCAGGGGAACTCCTGCGGGGGAGGAGAATGTCTGTAGGAGAGTAGAATGGGTCCCTCAGGTGTACAGAATATTGCCTATTTCTCTGTTTCTCTGCTGGTTTATACAGACAAAACTCACATACATACCCTACTCCCAACTCATATAGACATATGTGTGTGTGCACACACATGCAGAGACGCAAGCACACATGCATGTGCACACATCAGACACCACTGGTGACCCATTACTTTAAAATCAATGAAATCTTGGTTGTTTAAAACTTTCAAGGTCTCAGGGTGCCTGGGTGGCTCCGTGGGTTAAGCGTCCAACTCCTGACTTCATTTCAGGTCATGATCTTAGGATCCTGAAATCAAGCCCTGTGTCTGGCTCTGTGCTCAGCAGGGAGTCTGCTTGAGATTCTCTCCCTCTCCTTCTGCCCCTCCACTACTTGCTTGCTCTTTCTCCCTAATCAATCTTTAAAAAAAACAAAACAAAACAAAAAAAAACTTTCAGGTTCTCCATACTTCTTAAACAGCAACAAATGCACAAAGCCATCTTTATATCCAATACAGACTAAATATAGCCTTTAGGTCCGTCTCAGCACATTGTCAAATAAAAAGGATTCAGCCACCCACTTGGGTAGAACATAACTTGTATCAGGCACTGTTCTAAACACTTTGCATATGGTGACTCATTTAATATTCATAACAATCCTATGAAGTTGATTCTGTTATTATATCCCTCTTACAGCTAAGGAGACAGGATACACAGAGAAGAAGCATTTTGCTCAAGGTCCTACAGATAATAAATAGTGGAGCTTGGATTTGAACCCCAACAGGCTCAGTTCCAAACTCGATGCTCTTGACCCGTACGTTAGGCTGTCCTTCTAGAAAGGAGCTTACATTGCTAAAAATGGTCTTTAGACATTAATCTTTTTAGAACTTGGTAATAGACTCCTGATCACCTAGCAGGAGCAGTGTCAGACTGTTATTTTCGAAAAAGCAAACCTCAATCCTCTGAGATAAAGTTGATGAAAATTATATTTTAAGTTTTTATTTTAATTGGAGTTAATATACAGGGTTATGTTAGTTTCAGGTATACAATACAATGATTCAACACTTCCATACAACACCCGGTGCTCACTGCATTAAGTGCCCTCCTTCATCACCATCACCTATCTCACCCATCTCCCCATCCACTTCTCCTCTGGTAACCATCAGTCTGTTTTCTATAATTATGAGTCTGTTTCTTGGTTTCTCTATCAATCTAGATATCTACCTATCTCTTTTCTCTTTGATCATTTATTTTGTTTCTTAAACCCCACATATGAGTGAAATCCTATGGTATTTGCTTTCTCTGACTTATTTCACTTAGCATTATACTCTCTAGCTCCATACATGTCATGCAAATGGTAAGATCTCATTCTTTTTATAGCTGAATATTCCACTGTATATGTACACCACATCTTCTTTTTCCAGTCATCTATCAGTGGACACTTGGGCTGCTTCCATACCTTCACTATTGTAAATAATGCCGCTGTACACATACGGGTGCATGTATCCCTTTGAATTAGTGTTTTTGTAGTCTTTGGGTAAATACCCTGTAGTGTGGTTACTGAATCATATAGTAGTTCTATTTTCAACTTTTTAAGGAAATTTCATGCTGTTTTCCTACCCTACTGCCCTACTTTGCATTCCCACCAATGGCTGTCCTACTTTGCATTCCCACCAATACTGCAAGAGGGTTCTGTTTTCTTCACATCTTCACCCACACCAGTTATTTCTTGTGATGAAAATTATGATTGACTATTTAGTACCTGCTAATAATTAATTTTGAGTTTTTCCTTTAATCTATTGGAAAGCCACAGATAGTCAAACAAATTTAACCTGACTTTTCCAACACTTGCTTTTACCAACTACAATCCCTATTGATTTTTTTCTTAAATACATTTTAAAAGGACTTACTTAAATAAAATAAAATAAAAATAAAAGGACTGACTTTGAATAATTTTAGGAAGCTGCCTAACATCCTTTTAAAAAGTAGACAAATCTACAAACAGTAGTCAAAGGGCTATACACTTTAAAGGCTATACCCTTAGTAGTCAAAGAGCTATACCCTTTCTAACTTTAGAAGTCAAACTTCTCTACCCCCTTCTGTCAAAAATACCACAAAATAAATGTTCATGGAAATTGCATAGTCTCTAGGAGTTAGAATACAACTCCCTCAGTGTAACAAAAATGTTGATGAATCTCTGAAAACCAGGACACAAAGTAAATTTATTAAAAAAAAAAAAAAAAAACTTGCCCAAGACAGTTGCAGAAGAATGCAGGATTAGGAGCAATGGAGGAAACTCCAAGTTCAGATACAAGATGCTGATGGCCTACAAACTCTCAGAGGGAGCATGGTGCTAAGCCAGGAGTTTGCAAACTACAGCATCCAGGACAAATTCCACCCCCTGCCTATTTCTGTATGACTTTTAGATTTTTAGTGAGTGAAAAAAAGTCAAAAAGAAAATTATTTTGTGGTATGTGAAAGTTGTACAGGACATTCAAATTTTAGCATCCATAAATAAAGTTTTACTAGAACATCGCCAAGTTCATTCACATGCATGCCTGCTTTCACACTACAGTGACAGTCAAATAGTTGTGACAGAGACCTTAATACCTACAAAGCCTAAAATATTAACTATCTTATCTGGCTCTTAACAAAAAGTTTGCCCTCCATCTAATCCATGGATTGCAGTAGTATTTGCATGCTATCTCTAGCAAGGAATATAAACCAGAGTGGGAGGTGGACCTCCAGGGAGAATGGGGAGTCCCCATGCCTGGAAGATAAAGACCCTAACATTCTATCCAACCACACATCTTGTCCTCCCTCCAGATTGCTAAAAGCAGGCTGTATAAACACAAACAGTAGCCTTACAGGGGCAAACAGGAAATCTCAGAGGCCATTAAATGAAACCACTCTCCTTTCTGAAGTCATATGAGAATTGCCTTTGTGGGAGTTTGCCTGGGAGGCAACTCAGTCTATTCCTACTTTCTCACCTTCACTTATTAATAGAAGGTACAGGGTCAAAGTATAAGGCATTGCAAGGTAAGCTCCCACAAAGGCAATTCTGAAATTATATATTTTAATCCTCATGTGTATCACAATTAGAAATGAAAATACTTAGATGCTTCATTATTTTTAAAAGTGATATGACTAGTGGTTGTCATTTCTATGTGTGAAAGGGGCTGACAACCCTACTTTCTTATTAAGAAGATAGTCTCTTTACACACAAATGAGTGTTGTTCAATAATTTAGAGTTGTGACTGCTTTTAGAAAGCATGTTGGTCAAAAAAAAAAAAAAGAAAGAAAGAAAGAAAGAAAGAAAGAAAGAAAGAAAGAAAGAAAGAAAGAAAGCAAGCAAGCATGTTGGTGGAGAACAAACACCAAGAAACCATTTCGTCAAACAACCAATGGTTTTGGATTCACCATCACCTAGATCGTGTTTGTTTTTCTCTTCATTCATGTGTTTTTTTTTTCCTAAATGCAAAACCAACTTTTAAAACATTCATTTTCCTTGCATATGCCTTTGGAAAGTGCTATCTTTGGAAAGTCATTGACAGCAGGTTACAAGGAAAGACAACACAGAGAAAAAGTATAGCTCAGGAATCCTGAGGATCTGACTACCAATTCTACTCCATTCTTTCACAGCTGTGAGACCTGGACAAGTTTCTGAGTGTTGGTATCTTTATTTCCAAAAATGAGATGACAATACCATCTCCTGGAGCCATTATAAGGATTAATGAAATAAACAGTCTACGGTGGGAACTGCCCAGCCCATAACACAGAGTCATGACCTTCCTCAAATGTTTGAGTCCATTAATTATTTTTTCAATAATTTCGGCAATGTTAATATGAAAGGATAATTTCTTGAGTAATTCATGCATGCTTTGTTCTTTCTCCTATTGTTTTTTGGTGTGTTTTTTTCCTTTTCTTCTTTTCTTCCCTCCTCCTCCCTTTTATTTGGGGGGGGGGTTCTTTCCCATCCCAAGAGGGTAGCCATTTTTCTATGTTCACTTGATAAAACAAAAGCTAAAGCTGTCCATCTCTAAGAAAAGATAAATCTTGCATAGAGCTTTTGTTTTCTACTGCTTATTGAAAGGGTTATACTGGATCATCTCAAATACAATGGAGGTGGGGGTCAATACTTTTAGATTGGGAAAATGAGGGGAGGGGTAATAATGCTCTGCGTGAGCTTGATTTTGCATGTCTTTTTTTTTTTTTTTTGTAATTTTTTTTTTATTGGAGTTCGATTTGCCAACATACAGCATATCGCCCAGGGCTCATCCCATCAAGTGCCCGCCTCAGTGCTCATCACCCAGTCCCTCCATTCCCCCTGCCCACCTCCCTTTCCACTACTCCTTGTTCATTTCCCAGAGTTAGGAGTCTCTCATGTTCTGTCTCCCTCTCTGATATTTCCCACTCATTTTCAGACTCCCAGATAGGCAAATTCCCAGGAGCTGGAGGCTTAAGCAAACTGGAGGGTTTTTTTCAGTCATTACTTTCATATTTACATATTGCTTATATATTTAGTTCAAATACCTTTTCTTGTTTAAATATAATTTTATGTCTTAGGTGTGTCTTGCATCATTGCTATATATTTATGTGAAATTTCAATTTTTATCCACTGGAAATCATCCTTTCATTACTTGATTTTTCTGTATGTTCTTTTTGATACTATTTCATTATTTTTACATTTTGTAATCTTTAACTTTTTTGTTTCACTGTTTTTTTCTTTTTGTCTATTTTAGCTCAGTTCTACAAACTTCCCCTGCTTTGCTTTACAATGGTGAGTAAGAGAGCTGGAATTTTGTCTGTTTTGTACACTGCTGCATCTCCCATGCTTAGAATAATGCCTGGCATATGGTTGGTACTTAATAATAGTTGCTGAATAAAGAACAGAATTAATGAATTCAAACTCTCAGGAGCTAGAAGCTTACTTAATTAGTTAATAGGAAGAGAGATAGTTTTGAAGACCGTGTATGATCAAAGTTTGGGAGGCTAGATGAGCAGAAGGGTAACAAAAATAAAATAATGAGAATTTACCAACAAAGCAGCAATTACTAATGATCACTGAGCATTTAAGTGTGCCAGGTATAGAACAGGACATTTCAAAAACAATCTCTCATTTTTTTCTTCACAATTCAATGATAATAGTAATAATAATGGACATTTATTGAGGGTTCACCATAGGCAAGGCATATGTTAATTGGTTTATACATATGATCTTGTTTAATTTTCCCACTGACCCCTAGGTACCTACTTCAAAGAGTGGTCCTGAAGATTAAACAAACTAATTCAGGTAAAACCCCAGATAAAGCTTGCACATAATAATTATTTGATATATCTTATCTCCCAGCTGCATCACCATTATCCTCATCTCAGCCTCAACCTTCTTCTCCTCATCTCCTCCTTCTCCTCATCTTTATTAATTATCCTCATTTATTAGGAGAAAAGTCTAAAGCCCAGACACACTGAGTTAACTAGGAACAGCTGGGAAGAAAATCAGCAGTGGGGGGAAGGGGATGTTGAAATCTGGGTTGTCTGCTGTCAGAATCTGATTCCTCCTGTGAATTTTATAACACTTATCACAAAAGGTGTCCAGGGGGCACCTGGGTGGCTCAGCAGTTGAGTGTCTGCCTTTGGCTCAGGTCATGATCCCCAGGTCCTGGGATCGAGTCCTGCACCAGGCTCTCTGCATGGAGCCTGCTTCTCCCTCTGCCTCTGTCTCTACCTCTCTCTCTGTGTATCTCTCATGAATAAATGGATAAAATCTTAAAAAAAAAAAAAACTACTTCCAATGCAGTGACATAGTTTAAGCCCTACCCCCTTGCATCCCACTCTAAAATAATTTGACCCACAGAGATCAGTAGGTTCATTATCAGATTTTATAAAATCAGACCTCAAAATCAAATCGGATTTCAGGAAGTTCATGTGTGAGTCAGGGCACCTACCTCAGCCCTGACCCATTGGAAACACTCCACATCTATTTTACACACCAGAACAGTTGCAATAACTATGGAGTCTTTTCTAGAATGTCAGGACTAAGAATATGTTCAAAAGGACAACAGGTCACCCATTTACTCACAAAACTTCTTTTACGAATTCTACCTTTCTCTAGCTGATAAGTGAAGACTCTCCCAGCCTAGAGATGGATGTGACTGACGTTGACCTATTTGGAAATGTAGCCGTTTGAAATTTCCAGTCAGATGCAGATCAGCTTTGTTCAGCTGACACTTCAAGTGTGAATCAAAATTCATCCAAACATTAGCAAAATTTCATAAGCCCTGCTGATCACGGGGGGGCGGGGAGAGGGGAGAAAGCTCTTGATTTAATCTAGTGCTGAGCAAACGGTGGGCATTGTCACTGTGCTATGCTTATGCTCTTACAATTATTACTTTTAAAAACGTATTGAAATTTCTCTCGTGGATGCCATAAATGTCGACAATAAAGCCTTCATTATTAAGGTTAAAATATTTCTAATAGAAACAGATATGAGACCAATGAAATCAGAATGTTTAACTATGGTCTTTGTTTTGTTTTTAAGCTTTTAAGCATTTTCTCAGGTGTGTGTAGGTGTATGTGTGTGTGTGTGTAAGCATCACAAGCATCACTGACAGATCTCCTGGGAAGCCAGAAGCAAGAGAGCTGCCAGGATCTTTACACATAATATTAAGTTAACTCTACAAAGACCTTGTGGAACAGATATTACCCTTTGTTTGCAGCTTGGAGGCTCAGAGAAGCAACATCTATAAGCTGAGGATTGGCTGGCTGGATGTCCATAGCTCCTGCTTCGATTCTAGTGTGCACTCTCTACCGTAAAGGCAGCAGAATTGAACACAATCTTTCTCAGACTCCCTTGCAACTAAGACTATGGAGATGATGTAAGCTATGTCGGACAGATGCCCTTGCAAGACTGTCGTCTCTGCTGGCAAGCAGGATTGTGGAATTGTGTGGGGGCAACATCTTGGCTTCCAGTTGCTAGCTTCGAGGGCGTTGAAAGGCAAAACATAGGGCATTTATCACGTATGTGTACAGATTTTCCCGGCAAGCCGTAGCTCTGGAAGAGGCAGCTTCCAGATGCCTAGATGGCAGCTATGGTGGTCTTTCTGGAGCCAACATTTCCGAGTTAGCTTCCCATTTCCCCATTTCCATGACCGTAGCAACTTCTCTGACAGGCCAGTTTCGCGGTGTGACACTGAGCATCCTCTCGGAGACCTGGCACAGAACCTGCTCCTCTGCCTTTCCAACTTCTCCCATATTAATTCCTACTGCTTGAAATTTTGGTTTCTGTTTTATTTCACTGAACTCTGACTGATATTATTAAGGACCATGCTTATTCAGCCAAGGCTTATGGTCTAGATTCAATGCATGCCTGTGAAACTCCCAAGTCCACACACTTCCTTTGATAGAAAGCTATGGAATAAGATTCATTTTGTATCTGGTGAGCACAGATACTGAAGGGGTGTGGAGTCGGGGACCAAGGTGGCCGAGCTGTTAGGCCTTCCTGGTGTGGGGTACTCTGGTCCTTTCCTTTGTACTGTACCCTGTGCTGTAACCTCCTCCCTAGTCACAAAGCCAGGATAGTATTCATCTGTTTCCTCAAAAGAATATATACAATGGACAAAGGAGCTTGTTATTGGCTTTTTGTCACCAAAGCCTAAGCCTCAAGATCTCAGAGACTAAATTTCCCCTGAGTTGGGAAAGGTAGGACAATAAAGAGGAAGTGAAGAGAGCCAAGACATGTGAAGTGCATGAGAAGGCCCTGAGCTCCGTCCCTCTCACCTTTGTGCCGGGACTGATCCTAGGATGTGTGTGTTGAAAGATGATAAAAAACCCCACGTCATTCGGGAATCCCAGAACAGAAAAATCCTTGTGCACCTTCCTGGAGACAGCCTGGAGAGGCACCTGGTGTTGCCCAGGCTCAGGGCAGCACAGGAGCAGGAGTGAGTAAAATAATCCCGAATTGAAGAAAAAATATGGTTTCCACTAGGGCTTGAAATTGAATTCAATCCAGTTATACAAAATGAGTTTACATTTCTGGTATCCATGCTGAGTGCTATAGTCTCTTACTACACAGTTTCCAGCTAGTTCTCACACTCACCCTCCAGTCATTGGACTAGAAAATCAGTCATCAAACTATAGCTATAGGCCTATGGGCCAAATTCAGCCTACTGCCTGGTTGGGGGTTTTTTGTTTTGTTTTTAAATTTCCTTGCCTATTTTTGTAGGTTAAATAAAACCACAGCTATGCCTCTTCTTCTTCTTCTTTTTTTTTTTTTTAAGGATTTTATTTATTTATTCATGAGAGACACAGAGAGAGAGGCAGAGACACAGGCAGAGGGAGAAGCAGGCTCCATGCAGGAAGCCCAACATGGGACTCAATCCCAGGTCTCCAGGATCAAGCCCTGGGCTGAAGGTGGTGCTAAACCGCTGAGCCACCCAGGCCGCCTGCCTCTTCTTTAGGTGGGTGTGTTTGCAGAGTTGAGTAATTGCAACAGAGACGACTATGGTGCAAAGCCTAAAATATTTACTCTCTTTTTACAGAAAAAACAAAAAAAACAAAAAACCAAAAAAACCAAAAAAAACAAAACACACACACACAGACACACACACACACACACACACACACACACACACACACAAAACATTGCCAACCCGATGTAGGACACAGGCCCTTCCTGACTCCATCTCATCTCTTCCCCACCCTCTGGTCCTTTTGCTCCCACCCTGGGGGCAAAGTCCCAAATCAGAATCAACCAAAGAGTTCTGCCTTTTTCTGCTCTTAAAAACTCTATCTTTATCCAGATCCAGCTTTTCCTTCCTAACCTGCCCCACCCCCCCAACCCACGTCCAAGGATGGGGTTGTCTCTTGACCACGTTTCTGGATCCTTGTGTCCTATGACCCTGTGCTTTCCTGGTACCCTCCCATCTCTGGCTTCCTTCTATATCCTTTAGGGGCTATTCTTCCCCTGCCTGCTGTTAAAGTCAGTGCTTTCTGGGGTTGTCCTCGGCACACTGGTTTCACCCCAGTCACCCTGGATGCCCCAGATTCTTCTCAGGAGGACCAGGTTTCACCAAGTATCCACCTATAAGGAGGTGAACTGGCCTACATTATGGACTTTAGGGGCTTATTCCTTGATCGAAACAATACAACACTTCGGCCGTTGATTTAGTCAATAGAATAGTAGTCTTGAGCAAATAGCTCCAAGAGTAGAATGATCACTCAGTAGGCAAGGATTAAAAGACATGGTAGCCTAGTGGTTGACACCAGACGCTCTAGAGTTAGATCCATAAGCTATAGATTCGAAGCTTCCCTGCTCTAATCCATGGAAGCCTTGAGTAAGTTTACCAACCACCTGTGCTACACTTTCTTCATCTATACAGTGGAAATGAAGTATTAGAACTAACAAGTTTACCATTTAGGTGTAATAAATACCTTGCATAATAAAGTCTTATTCTCCTTGATCTCAGTTTTAAAAGAGATGAGTTCAACAGTTTCTCTTTCTTTTAAAAAATAACAGGGTGCCTGGGTGCCTCATATGGTTGGGTACCCAATTCTTGATTTCAGCTCAGGTTGTGATCTCGGGGTGGGGGGATTGAGCCCCATGTCAGGCTCTGTGCTGGGCATGGCACTTACTTAGGTTCTTTCTCTCTCTCTCCCTCTCTCTCTGCCCTTCCGTTGAGCTCTCTCTCTCTCTCTCTCTCTCTCTCGAAAACAAAACCAAAAAACAACCCCCACCCCGCCACCACCACAATCCATATATTTCTTTTAACCATGTGTGGGGTTGTAAACAGGAAATAGTTCACTTATATTCATTTATGCATAAGCTAAATGCACTAAAAGACTTTTCCTGAAGATGTATAACAGCTCAGAGTGGAGGAAGAGAAAATGGGAAGTTACCTGGGAAAAGGGAAGAATCCAGTCTAAAGGATTTCAACAACCAATAGAGTAAAACCTCAAGGAGAAAATGACCAACTAGAGATGCTTACCTTTGCACCCCTCACAGGTCAGTGCATTATAATGGTATCCAGATGCTCTATCTCCACAAACAACACATAATTCATCTCCTTTTATTCTCCCTGCTGATGCACCCATTCGGGCCTTTTTTGTTACAGGGATCTCTGCTACCTCAATCTCTCCCTGGTAGACAGTCTCAGCTGGCATCCGCCTGAGTTCATATATCCCAGAAGAATACCACTCCTCAGGATGCTGGGGGTAGAAACCCAGGTTGGAATAATAGGATGATGACGAAATCTGTGGTTGAACTTGCGGAAATTGAACATTGTTGTATTGGGAGTATGGTTCCACATCTAGATTCTGTCCCCGAGGTCCTGCTGCTTGTTCTGTTAGGACACCTGAGCAAGAGTAACAAAATTAGAATTAATGTCTAAGACCAAAATTTAACTATATTAAAAAAAAACACTGTGAAAGGATTTAATGAATACAGATTCAGAAAACTATCTGCAACATAAAAGACAGATCAAAGACTCATTGTTAATAGGTAAAGAGCACTGGCAAACCAATAAGAAAAATTCAACAACCCCATGGAAAAAAGGATAAAGGATATGAATGGACAGTTTTTAGAAATACAAAGTGTTTTATAAATGTACAAAAACTGAATTTAAACTAATCAACAACATCAACAACTAAATTTAAAATTAAACTGCAATATAAAATATAACCATATTCATCCTCAAATGAGTAAAGATTAAAATTGCTTGATAAGTGTAGCCGGGGTGGCTCAGCGGTTTAGCACCTGCCTTCAGCCCAGGGCATGATCCTGGAAACCCAGGATTGAGTCTCACATCGGGCTCCCTGCATGGAGCCTGCTTCTCCCTCTGCCTGTGTCTCTGCCTCTCTCTCGTGTCTCTCATGAAGAAATGAATAAAATCTTTTTAAAAATAATAAAATAGTGATAATAATTATTATTCCTACTGCTATTATTACGAAATGAGTCTTTTATCTATAAAACCTATAGGTATTGGAAAACTATAAGGTTCTGAAAATGCTTCTATTTCCAAGAGACACAAACCATGGCTGTTTCAGAAATAGAAATATTTAAACCATGCAAAATACTAAAAAATTTAATAAACATAAATAAGATATAGGAGAGTACACAAATGTGTCTGATTCTTCAAGCACAGTCAGGCAACCCCAGACTGACATTCCAAGTCCACCTCTAATGAACAGTGGACTTCAGGCACATGACTGAAACTACTGATGAACCTGTTTTTCAAGGCAGCCAGCTTGGGATGAAAATATCTATAGTGAGGGATATGCTGAGGATTGAACGAGGTAATACAGATTCACAGTCCCTCATCTAAAACCCTTGGGGTCACATGTGCTTTGGGATTCAGAATTGTGTGTTTTAGGAGAGCATACAGTGCTGTTTCTCCCAGCATGGCCCAGGACAGAGCTCTGAATACAATGCAGCAGCCTTTCCCACGATGAGAGGTCCAGATATTCATACTAAGTGGAATAAATAAAGGTCATCAGTATCCTCAAATCCATTCAGGTCAGCTTTTGCCGCCAGAGAAATTTGTGTCAAACTTTGGATAAAACATTCAGGTTTTAGAGCTTTTGGAATTTAGAATTGTTAGTTAGGGACTGTGGATCTATGTATCTACACACACAGATACTACACGCATAGATACTACTACTCTTTGCAGTGCCCCAGACCTGGTGGTGGTTTGGGTTGGTATTATTGCTACTACTACTATCAGAAAAATCTCAGAGATGCCATCTTAGCACCAGGCACTTGACTAGTTTCAACTTTTTCACAAATTCCTATGAGATGGGTAACATGGTCATCCTCACTTACAAATGGGTAGCCTGAGGCACAGAGAATTTAGGCAACTTTCCTCTTACCTACCTAAATAGCTGAGATGTGACAGTCGGACATCAAAGCCACGTGCTGAACCACTCCTCTAGGACAATTTCAGATGTGTGATACCTTAAAGCATGATGATGAATGGTTTTCTCTTCCTCCCCCTGTACTTCCATGCCTCTGCTTGCAGGTAAGCCGCAACCAGGTGTACAAGACTCTCCGTGATCCTACCTTTTCTTTTCCGGCCATTTCTCATGTTTGACTTCTCTAAACCTTGAATGTGCATTGCTGCCTCCAGACATAGGACCTCCCTTCCCTGTCCCCAGCTGCTTCCTGAGCTAGAACCTTCTGCAGCACAGCCATTCATTCACAGAACTTCATCTCACTCTTCTCCACTTACCTATCTCCAAATATCCTTTTTGAGTATAGCTTCTCTTAGGAAGTTTTCCCTGACTTTAGGACTTTAGGTCCCTGGGCATCATGAATCTAGTTACATGGTACTTACCTACCCTGCCTGGGCTTCCCTTGTTCACCTGGAAAGAAAAGACATCATGCTGGGTGCTCTTATAGTTGTTCTTTGTATCTGAAATCTCCATAAGTATAAGACTAATTGTCTATGGGATGAGAATTCCAGGCTCTTCCACAAGGGTGAAGTGGAATATATGCCTATCAAAAGTTTGTTGAAAAGAATGCTTTCTGCCTTGATTCAGAAAAAGATTGTTGAACCACAAAGTATACACCATCTGGGCAAAAATTAACCTCCTATCTTTCATGCCTGACTTCTCCATATAAAACCAGTGTTGAGTCGGTATATCTGACAGACAAAAAGTTCTGCAACAGTCCTTTGTCTTATAAACACAAAATGGAAGAATATGAAAATATGATATTATTACAGCAAAAAGAAGAGATAAAACATAAGTAAAATCCTGATCTATTTCATAACCAAATATGACTAAAATTTGTGGAGTGAATAGGCTTGAAAAGAATGGAAAAGCATTAAAAACATTTGTTTTACTTACTCTTCTTGCTAGATTTTTAGCCTCCCTGTCAATGACCTGTTCCCACACCCAGCCCCAGAATCTCTCTGCCTACAGATCCAGCAAAGTGAAGCAACTTGCCTGAGGCCAAACAATTAATGACAGAATCTGGAGTTTTACAAAATCCAGGGAAATGTGTAATTTTTTTCTCCTCAAGTGACAATTCCAAGACCTCAAAGCATTGTTTCAATAAAACTAGACTTCCTGTTATCAATAAGACACAAGGCAGTCCCAACTGCAGTCAGATCATGGTCACAAGAGCGTGTCGGTCTTTGGAATTATTTCAATCAAAATGGAAAGCTTTCACAAAGACATTGATATTACGTGAAGACAATAAAACATGGTAAGAATATGAGAACAGCACATGTTATTAAATGATGCTTCTATCCTCAAAGCACATCTACCTCTAGTATTTCAGTGTCCCTGCCAAATCTCCACAGTATGGGGCAACTTATAATAATAATTTTTTAAAAACCCAGCATGGTCAACACCACCCAAAACAGAGGATCAGAACAACTTCCATCATGAACTGACTGTGAGACTTTGAACAACTGCCTAACATGTTTCTGTTTTAATTTCTTCTCTAAAAATGGGAACTATTAACAGCCCAGGCTTGCTACCTTCTAAGGTAGTTGTGAGTATAAAATAGTTGAGAAGTTCTCTCTTCTTGAGAAGTTGAATGCCATAATAAGGCATGTTTGTTTCTTAAAGAACCTCGCAAGATCCTGATTTTAATAGTTAACTGATAGTTAATGCGTAATTATTGAGACTTAGTCTGTTTTAATAACCTAAGTTACCTGATGCTTCTTTCATTTATGAATATATAGTGAACACTTGCTCTTTACCAGACACTGTGGTAGACTCTGAGGATTCGATAGTGAACAGGACAGATAGAATAGAGATACAAAAGGCCCCGGTCCTTATGCACATACACGCGTGCGTGTGTGTCCATGTGCGTGCTTGCGCCTGTAGAGATGTCAAGGGCTGGGACAAAAACAAGCAAACAAATAACAGAACCTTTTGATAGAGCATCAGATGTGGAAGGGGCGGAGGTAAGTCAACTTTATTTATTTTTTTATTTTTGGTAAGTCAACTTTAAAGTATGCTTTCTAAAAACGGTAAATTTGGGCACCTGGGTGGCTCAGTCGGTTAAGCATGTACCTATGGCTCAGATCATGATCCCAGGGTCCTGGAATCGAGCCCCACATGAGGGTCCCCATGCAGCAAGGAGTCTGCTTCTCCCTTTGCCTCTCCATGCATTCTCTCTCTTGCAAATAAATAAATAAAATCTTTCTAAAAAAATTAAAAGGTAAGTTTATTTCTACTTTAATACAATTTAAAGCCAATATATACATATATTGGCATATATATATATATATATATATATATATATATATATATATAAATTTCGATTTATCAGTGCTTTTCTGGAACCAGTCTATCAAGGATAAGGGAATTTAAATTCCCTTATTATAGGGAATGCTCCCTGAGAGTTTAGGAAGAGCTTTTTTTTTTTAAGATTTATTTATTTATTTTAGAGAGAGTGTGTGAGCATGTGTGAGTGGAGGAGGAGCACAGGAAGAGAGGGGGATGAGAGAGAGAGAGAGAGAGGGAGAGTCTCAAGCTGACTCCCAGCTGAGTGCAAAGCCCAACACAGGGCTCAGTCATATGGTCCTAATATCGTGACCTGAGCAGAAACCAAGAGTCGGACTTTTAACCAATGAGCCATCCAAGCACCCATTGGAAGAGCTTTTAAAAGGGAACACAGGGGATCCCTGGGTGGCTCAGCGGTTTTGCGCCTGCCTTTGGCCCAGGGCGCGATCCTGGAGTCCCGGGATCGAGTCCCGTGCCGGGCTCCGGCATGGAGCCTGCTTCTCCCTCTCCTCTGCCTGTGTCTCTGCCTCTCTCTCTCTCTGTGTCTATCATAAATAAATAAAAATAAAAAAATAAATTTAAAAAAAATAAAAGAGAACACATGAACGGACACCTGGGGAGTCTGAAACCTCCTGCAAAGGAAAGCAAAATGCTTCTCAGTGGAGAGTCTCTAGCATGCAATAGTTTCTGTAAAAGGGTGCCAGCTAAGGGAACTTCCCGAGGTGATGGAAATGTTCTATGTAGCCAATATGGTAGCCAAGAACCATGTAAGAACATCTGATATGTGGCTAGTGATCTTGAGAAACTGAGTCTTAAGTTTTATGCAATTTTAAATAATTAAAATTAAAAACTATGCAGCCACATGTGGCTAGTGACTACCATACTAGAGAGTACAGCTCCAAGGAGTCTGTGATCAGAATCCCTGTGTACCCAGATAGGAGAACCAGGTTCAGGTAGTAATGAAGGCACTTTCTCATGATCTCACAGTTTGTTTCCAATGAGCCTGGTAATGGTTCACATTATATCCAATTTTTTTTTAACCCCTGGCACAATGCTGACCATAGTAAATGTTTCATGAATGGAAAAACTGCCTTCTCTGCCTTCCTTTATTTCCCAATCCATGGTTACTTAACTAGTTGATATAGCTTCATTTATAAGCTACTTGCCATTCCTGGCCTTTGTGATGTTGGTGACTTTCTCTGGCTTGCCAGTGGATCACCTCCTTTGTGAGGCCTTGGTTAATCTCCCCAAGGATTAATCTTACCTACTCTCTGTCCACACTTCCGCTGTAGCACACTGAAGCATGTACAATCATTTGATTTGTTTACAGGCTTGCTTTCCACGCTAACCTTGAAGTAGTACAACTGGTTACAAGGACCCTACTGCATAGACAAATCTAGATTCAATTCCCCTGCAACTTGCTAGATGCACAAACTTGGCAAAGACATTAAGCTTCTCTTCCTTCCTCTATAATGTGGAATAATATAGTACCTGGGTGAGAGGTCATACTACAGATAAGCTAAGACAGAGAATGTAAACTGCATAGTGCTGAACCCACCATAAACATTCAATACAATTTCTTTAATACTGTTGTGGTTAGTCTGTGAACTTTTGGGGGAATATATTAGATTCTATCTCCCCCCCCCACTTTTTTTTCATTCTTGGCACTGTACACGAAGCCTGACACAGTGTGCTTAATAAATGTCTGTGAAATGCAAATAGTGGAAAAACTTGCTTCTCCCACCTTCCAACTAATTTCCTAAATACAGTGTTAGTCACTTTCAAACATTATATTTAAATAATAAAACAGTATGCTACTAAATCTATGACCAAAAATATGTTCAAGCTTTTTTGCAACGGGTTTGCCACCAGAACACAGGTGTCATGAAAACCACTGCTAAACCTAAACCAAAATGGGAAAGGAAAAGACTCACATCAACATCGTCGTCATTGTACACGTAGATTCGGGCAAGTCTACCACTACTGGCCATCTGATCTACAAACGTGGTGGGATCGACAAAAGAACTATTGAAAAATTTGAGAAGGAGGCTGCTGAGATGGGAAAAGGCTCCTTCAAGTATGCCTGGGTCTTGGATAAACTGAAAGCTGAATGTGAACGTGCTATCACCATTGATATCTCCCTGTGGAAATTCGAGACCAGCAAGTATTATGTGACCATCATTGATGCCCCAGGACACAGAGACTTTATCAAAAACATGATTACAGGCACATCTCAGGCTGACTGTGCTGTCCTGATTGTTGCTGCTGGTGTTGGTGAATTTGAAGCAGGTATCTCCAAGAATGGGCAGACCCGTGAGCATGCCCTTCTGGCTTACACACTGGGTGTAAAACAACTAATTGTTGGTGTTAACAAAATGGATTCCACTGAACCACCCTACAGCCAGAAGAGATACGAAGAAATCGTTAAGGAAGTCAGCACCTACATTAAGAAAATTGGCTACAACCCCGACACAGTAGCATTTGTGCCAATTTCTGGTTGGAATGGTGACAACATGCTGGAGCCAAGTGCTAACATGCCTTGGTTCAAGGGATGGAAAGTCACCCGTAAAGATGGGAATGCCAGAGGAACCACACTGCTTGAAGCCCTGGATTGCATTCTGCCACCAACTCGTCCAGCTGATAAGCCCTTGTGTCTGCCTCTCCAAGACGTCTACAAAATTGGTGGTATTGGTACTGTACCAGTGGGTCGAGTAGAGACTGGTGTTCTTAAGCCTGGCATGGTGGTCACCTTTGCTCCAGTCAATGTTACAACTGAAGTAAAGTCTGTTGAAATGCACCATGAAGCTTTGAGTGAGGCTCTTCCTGGGGACAATGTGAGCTTCAATGTCAAGAATGTATCTGTCAAAGATGTTCATCATGGCAACGTGGCTGGTGACAGAAAAAATGACCCACCAATGGAAGCAGCTGGCATCACAGCTCAGGTGATTATCCTGAACCATCCAGGCCAAATCAGTGCTGGATATGCACCTGTGCTGGATTGTCACACAGCTCACATTGCTTGCAAGTTTGCTGAGCTGAAGGAAAAGATAGATCGTCATTCTGGAAAGAAGCTGGAAGATGGTCCCAAGTTCTTGAAATCTGGGGATGCTGTCATTGTTGATATGGTTCCTGGCAAACCTATGTGTGTTGAGAGCTTCTCTGACTATCCTCCTCTGGGCCGTTTTGCTGTTCGTGACATGAGACAGACGGTTGCTGTGGGTGTCATCAAAGCAATGGACAAGAAGGCAGCTGGAGCTGGCAAAGTCACCAAGTCTGCCCAGAAAGCTCAGAAGGCTAAATGAATATTATCCCCAATACCTGCCACCCCAGTCTTAATCAGTGGTGGAAGAACGGTCTCAGAACTGTTTGTGTCAATTGGCCATTTAAGTTTAATAGTAAAAGACTGGTTAATGATAACAATGCATCATAAAACCTTCAGAAGGAAAGGAGAATGTTTTGTGGACCATTTGTTTTTGTTTGTTTGTGCGTGTGTGGCAGTTTTAAGTTATTAGTTTTTAAAATCAGTACTTTTGGGATCCCTGGGTGGCGCAGCGGTTTGGCGCCTGCCTTTGGCCCAGGGCGCGATCCTGGAGACCCAGGATCGAATCCCACATCGGGCTCCCGGTGCATGGAGCCTGCTTCTCCCTCTGCCTGTGTCTCTGCCTCTCTCTCTCTCTCTCTCTCTGTGACTATCATAAATAAATAAAAATTAAAAAAAATAATAATAAAATCAGTACTTTTTAATGGAAACAACTTGACCAAAAATCTGTCACAGAATTTTGAGACCCATTAAAACAAAAGTTTAATGAGAAAAAAAATATGTTCAATATTATAATTATTGTAAAAATGATTTGAGTTACCCTTTTGGCTGAAAATTTAAAAGGTAAGATTATCTTTTGAGAAAAATATTAAATATACAATATTACATTATATGGTCTTTGTTTTCATTATAATCTATGTTTTACTTCAGAAAGAAGAAATAGCCTGAGCCTAAAGCTGAACTTTTTACTCATCTGATTCCCCACAGATTTGGGAGAAATCTTCTATGACACTAGTTTGGTAAATCAGTGTTTCTCAATCTCGTTTTATTTTTTTCACCACAACACATAGCTTGATATATAGCTTATATCATGACCTCCATATACATTTAAACATCTGTAGAAGTAATTGAAACAGAATTTCCATGAAATAACACATATTCTTACTTCTTGAAGTGAACTCTGACATTTCTATTTACTCTACTCCTATTCTATTCTATTCTATTCTATTCTATTCTATTCTATTCTATTCTATTCTATTCTGTTTTTAAGGGTGATCATAAGCCACACATAGACTTTATGACCCACTAGGATCTGAGACATGCCATTTTTAAAACACTGCACTACATAATGTACTTCAAAGTGTTTTTTCAAGTGTCTACAGGCATCAATGTTAGAATTTCCTAGTGTTGAACTCAAAAAATCTTGCTAACCTTATATAATATTCAATGAAGAGTTTTAGGGAAAACATACTTAACATTTTATCTCAATGAGATCCTCACCTGTTCAAACTCTCAAAAATCACCCACCCCAACTTCTCACCCAGTCTTCTGATTCTGAGACATCTTTGACAGAGATCTGCTGCTAACATCTCGAACAAAAAGTCCCCCCACTCCCTCAACCCAGTTGCAAAAGTTCGGCCAAGAGCACCTGTGAACAGTGTCTTACCTTTAGCAGGCTTCATGCTCATCATTTCCATGACAAATTCTGATGTGTGCCTATGGCAAGGACAACTTTGATTTGGATTTTCTAACCCCTGAAACTGCATTACCATTCTTAGTTTATTCACAGCAACTGAAAATGAGACCAGGTAAGAAGCAACAGAGGCCAGAGGTTGTGTGGTTTACTGATTAACTTCATTACAGAGCAGAATATTTGTAAATGTTTATGAGAAAAGTCCTCCATGCCAAGTTGCCTAGTAAGCTGGAAACTAGTCTCTCAGCTAAACATTTTTGGGGAGCACTTTCCAGTTTTAGAATTTAACATGTAGAGTAGGCTTCTGTTCAGTGGCTCTAAAAGTGAATTTAGGGTCAAGTACCATGCTCTATGTCTTGACATTTGTTCCTATCAAAAGGCTACAGAATAATACAATTTTGTAATGGCAGAAAGCATTAAAGCCTAATGCTTAACAGCACAAGGCCAACTAATCTGGGTTTATTTCCACTGTTATTTAGTGGAATTGGGTCCACTCCTCCCCAAATTGGTATGTTGAAGTTCTAACCCCCAGATATCAGCATGTGACAGTATTTGAAGAGAGGGTTTTTATAGAGGAAATTAAGTTAAAATAAGGTCATGAGGATGGTCCCTCATCCCATAATACTGGTGTCCTTATACAAATGGAAAATGTAGACACTGAGATAGACGTACAGAGAAGACACTATGAAAAGACACAGGGAAGAGACAGTCATCCAGAAGCCAAGGAGAGGGCCAGGAATAGACCTTTCCCTCACAGTCCTCAGGAGGAATCAATCCTGCTAACAGGATTTGATTTTGGACTTCCTTGGTACTCACTAGCTCTACAGATTTGGACAAATGGACAAATTCCTGAACCATTTTCTGCCTCCATTACCTCATCTGTAAAATGGGGCTGATAACCATATAACCTCATAGAGTTAACTCATGAGCATTAAATGAGATAATTTGTATAAAATGCTTAGCACAGTGGGTGGCTACCCATCATAATTACACTGATGTTATGATTATTTGGCTTTTGACTCCAGTTGTAGGGTGACTTGCTTACTGAGTAGGAGTAATTTCTGCAGCAGAACCTGCTGACTATAGATAGCAAGCTTGTAACTGTTGGTTACTTTTTGGAAGATAAAACTTTAGAATAGGATCCAGCAGGCCCAGGGTTAAGCTCACACTTCATGCAACCAGACGCCCTGTATAACCTTAGGCCAGTCTCTCAGCTTCTGTGGGCCTCATTTGTCTACATCACAGATGGTAAAACATAGATAATAATTCCTGCCCTACTTCCTTCATAGACTTGTTGTGAAGATAAAAACACAATAAACATGAAAGCAGTTTGAAAGGCAAATGTATATAAGTGCAGTAATCATGGCCAAGACATTTCTACAGCCTTCACATATTTACAAAGTGGTTCCACATGCATGAAATCATTTGATCCTACTTGTATCCTCTGAGGAGGTATTATTTATGATGCCCTCTATCTTCTACCATATTTTATAGACTCTTACAAGGCAACTCAGTGACGCTAAGTGATTTGTCTAAAGCCATGGAGTTAGCAAGGGATTAAGTTAGGACTTTAACCCAGGTCTTCTGACTCAAACCCCGTGGTTGAAACATAAAGGCATACTTGCCCTCATTGCCAAGAAAAAGGAAAAGAGTGATAGTTCATGGTTATGTTTCCACTTGGATTGCCAAATCAAGATTTACCATTTGCAAAGCTGTTCTCAATCCTTAGTCTACTTCTGACCTCATTCTCTTCTCCTCACAGCCCAAGAGTTATCCTTGCCTGGATGGGAGAGCTACCCCTAGAGGATATACACCAGGATAAACTATCTCTGAATTTTCTGTTTTAAGAATTCTCAGGGCTTGGGTAGGGCTTTGCACTCAGCATAGAGTCTGCTTGAGATTCTCTTTCTCCCTCTCCTTCCACCCCTCCCCTCCCCCAAACTCTCACACATTCTCTCTCTAAAATAAATAAATAAATCTTTAAAAAAAATAATTCTCTACTGACTTTTTCAAGTCAAACAAATGGGCCTTTTGTCCTCAGAAACTGCTATACTAACAAGGAAATTAGTGTACAAGTGAGCTGATCCAGGAAACAATTGTTGCTGAGTGAAATTCACATAGGATGTTTTCATAAGACTGATTGGAATACTTTCATAAGACTGATCTGTTTCTCTCTCAGTGATGTCCAACTGCTTTGTGCTATTTTTTTTTTCTAAAACTACATTTTCTTTTGATAAGGCATGGATAGTTTGGAAAAGGCATGCAGTGAGATGAAGATTTGTAGAGAAGTAGCCAGTTGGTGGGCCATTCAGGGCCTCACAGGCTAAGAAACAGATCTCAAGGGCATTCAGAATAACCAAGCTGAGAAAGGGAAAATCAGGTTACAAATCTGTACATCTACAGAAATTTTAAAAATTGTGAGCATGGTAAAAGCTACTATTTCCTTTTTAAAAAGATTTATTTATCTATTTATTTGTGAAGGAGAGAGAAAACATGAGCAGGGGTAAGGGCAGAGGAAGAAGGAGACTCCCTGCTGAGCAGGGAGCTGGATACAGGGCTGGATCCCAGGACCCTGAGATCATGACCTGAGCTGAAGGGAGATGCTTAGACTGAGCCACTTAGGCACCCCAGAGTTACTATTTCTTGAGTGCTTTCTACATGTCAGATACTATGCTTCAGTACATTTTTTATTTTTTAGCAGACTTCCTACATTCAGGTCCATCTCTGTCATTTACTGGTATGTGGTCTTAGGCAAATTCCTTAACTTTATGCAAGTGACTTACTTTATTTAATCAAGTTCTCAGAAGAATACCTGGCACATCATAAGTGGTCTACAATTATTTGCCATTGATACTAATTATAACAACATAATCAAAAATAAAAACGTGGATTCCACAGCTATTGTTAGCAATGCTATCACACCAAGATGAGATAGAACATGTCTCATTCCTTAGGGCATCCAGACATTTATTTCCATACTGCTGGTTTTTGTTGCCTCCGTGAAGATTCCTTGCATTCAACAATGTTAAGATAAATAGAACTTCCTTCCCTTAGTGAGTAGAGTGGTATTTATCACTTTAGCAAATAGTGACACCACACTGCAAACTCCAGATTAATTACATGGTGTGAAACCAGGTTTACAGAACATTTTCCCACACAGCCCTTCAAATCTCCCAACAAGCCGTGATGTGTCATAATTACCCCTGTTCACAGGGGACAAAACTAAACTTCAGAATATCTCCATTGCCTCGAAGACTATTTTCTTTCAATTTCATTGCTTATTTCCATTCACATTCAGGGAACTTTTCCTAATATCACTAAGCTAGGACAACTAGGACTCATTGCACTGAAAACAATCGATATGGGAGCCTAAGATGGTACCTTCTCTTGCTCATTCTGTCCTGTTGTTAGAATACTTTCCTATTAGTCTGAAATTCTGTAATTTTTTTTTCAGTTCTTAAAGCACAATTTGCCAGAAGAATACATCAGTTATATTGAATCTCCTAACCCATTCATCATGCCAAACTGCGGGAAGCTGTGGACTTTGCCATTATTACCTTTTATTATACACTAATTGCATAAAGACCCTGCCTTCTTCACTCATAAGATTGAAGCCTTTCTCAATTCACTAAATTAATCTTTGACCACGTTTCCTGGCTTGCAGGATGTCCCAAAAGAAAAGAGACTTCTCTCTTTTGGGTCACTGCATCCCTCCATGCCAAGGCCTGCATGTGGATTGAGTTACCAATGAGCTGGATTCCCATCTGGATTTGTCAGGGACATTGTAGCAGCAGAATAAATTAAAGAACCTCACGAGGTCATTCCAGCCTCACCTCTACAATTCCTCCTGTCTGGGCTTCTCTCCTTCTTTTCTACAAGGACCAGCCTAGGAAAACAGAGCAAATCTGCACTATCCTCTGCCTCAAATTCTTAGCCTTCCCTTGAATATTTAAACTGATTTGGAGGAAAAAATCACTTTTAAACCGTATGGCAGACCCCTCTCTGGTAGCAGTGTCACATCCTTCAGGCCACCCCTCATTTCAGCCACAGACACAGCAAATAATCACACGTAAGCTCAGACTCGCCTTGTATTCAGTTTGTCAGTTCCAGAGCATGCCACACATCCTTTTGTTTTCTGCCCAACACCACAGGAGAGAGACCACATGGCCTGACTCCACCAGGAGTGATAAAAGCACAGTGCAGAAGTGCCAGGGAGCTCCAGAAGTTCTCCCTCAACCTGTTAGTGACTGCCCCAGTCCCTGGTCCCTCAGAAGACAATTCTCTGTGCTACTCCTGGGAGAGTCCAGTTCCCCTGTCCACAGCAGTGACCCTCATAACTTATCTTATGCTGGTTTTCCTCTTTCCCTCTCTCCTGACCCCGGTCTTTTGCTTCCATAACCCACAACCACCTCTCACATAAACTGTGTGCATACAAGTCCTTGCATCTGGCTCTTCTCCTTCAGGGTAACCATTTCTACATGTGGAGTTGCTTCCCTTTCACCTTAAGCAAAGCCTTCAGAGAGTGAGGGTCCATAACCATGTGTGGAAGATGCTGAAAGGTCATCACTGTCTCTGGTGCCCATTATTGAGTGCTCATCAGTATTTGCTGAATAATTGTCATACCACCTTCTCAATGTCCTAATGTAGGGATTTCATTATGGTCCATGCAGTTACCTGCAGGGTGGAGGACCATACCCAAAGCCACCTTGAAAGTCATACCATGTGCCAGATGAATACCAGTGAGTCCCAGTCACCACTTTCTGGCACAACTGTAGCAATTTGTGGGCCAAATGTTAAAACTAGAGAGTGGTTCTAGAATTCTTGGTCTAATAATCTTTTACTCATGCTGGTTAATGGGAATGCAAGGTCCAGAGCCAGTTCTCTAGACTCTTTCAACTGCCATAAATAAAAATGAAAAGACAAGGCCCTTCTGAGTCCATTCCAGACTTTGAGCTTTTTCATTTCCTATTCCCTCCACCTAGAATGTTCTCCTTGACTTCTTGCCTTTCAGTCTCAAGCCCAGTTGTCAAATCCTCAGCGGCCCTCCCTGACACACCAGTTAGAGCAGCCCCATCTTTCCAGTTACTATAACACCCTGTCTTATTGTTTCATAGCTCTTACCTCTACCTGATGTTTTTTTGTCTATTTATTTATTTGTTTTTTTGTGTGTGTGAGTCTATCCTCCACTAGGATCTTGCCTTTATTATTCTCTGCTTTATTTCAATGCCCAGTATATAGTTGGTACTCAATATTTGGGTCAAAGAAATGATTGCTATTCATAGGCTATACCGTAAACTTCACTTCCCTTTGTTGTAAGAACACGATAGCTGTTACTCATTATATGGACCACTGGAAAAGAATCCCACTCTCCAGCTAGTTGAGCCCATGGGTTAACACTTCTGAGTCTCTGGCACATCTCGAGATCAGGAGTGGTGAGTTTGGCATTGTGAGTTACTCATCCATTGGTCATAGTGTTTTCCTTGGTGCCCTGCATCCTAAGCTCAGGGTGAGAAGTCCAACGAATCCATCAGGGTCATCAGGACACAAATGAAGATGAGGAGGAGGAATAAGGAAATGAACATGTAAGCCTTCATCCACCCCTTTGGTGTACCTTTAGCTCAGGTTTGTTGAGTAGAGTGAGACCAAGGCCCCAGGAGGAAAGAGATGTGATAAAAATGCATAGAGCTGGCTCTAGAACTTAATGCAGAAAAGGAAAAAGTATCCCAATGCCCATGCCAGATATTAGTCTACCAGGAGAAAAGACTACATGAAGATTTGAGGACACTGCTCTAGCCAGGAATAACAGCTGTACTTGCAACTCATGCAGCTTATACTCTCAGAAATCTTAAGTGGCAGTGTTAGAAAACAAGATGGGAATGTGGTCTAGCAAAGGAGAGCTGAAGGAAGAGCAATACCAAAAGCATGAGTCACTGTGGCTTCCCTAAGCAATCACTCCCAGATGTTTCTAACTTGACAGCACTCCCACCACTCTTTCTCTACCTGCTCACATTTTTTTTTAACCTCATGGCTGGTGAGGTCAGCCTTCAAGCTAACATGCTTGCTTGCAATCATAAAATTACAATGAGATGAAAAAACAATCTTACATGGAATTTTCCCTGTAATTCCATGGAATTTTCCTTAGTCTGTGATAAGCACTTACAGTTCTAATTATCCTGTGAATTCTGATTAGTGGACAAAATTATGAAGATGTCTCTGCACTGAGTATCTTAAGGACTAATAGAAGGGTGGACCAGAAGCAAATGGTTAGGTAGCTGGACATGGAGGCAGGGCCTGTTGGCCTTGAATGCATGCATAGAATGAAAAAAAGCCAAATGGAAGAAATAAGATGCAGCAAGTATGTTTGAGAACTGGCATTTCATAAATAATTACTACTGCCTTTGGTAGCTCTGGGAGTTGCTGATAAATATCTCTTTTTTCCCCTAAACCTCTTTCTCCTTCTCTTTTATTATTTATTACTTGATTCTTATTTATCAAGTGCAATGGGTTAATAAAATATGGTCACTGCCCTTAAGTGCTCTTATACTGCACAGGGCAGGTAGATATGCAAATAGGTAATACAAATAATGACCTCTTTTTGGAAATAACCCACAAAACCATTACACACTAAGATGCTAATGACTAGTAGGTAATGGCATCAGCTATTAATTAATCTCTTTCAAAGGTGTCTATAACCAAATAAGGGATCACGTGCCTTCAAACATTGAATTCTGAGGAATTATAAATGCTTGCTTTGCATTTCACTATCATAGTCTACCACTGTCTAGGCATTAACGTAGAGTGGAAAACTGGGAGTATGCAAGCCTCCCAGAAGGGAATTATTTTTATGAGTGGCAGAAGGCTTCCCTGCCCCATCTCAAATACTGCTGCTGTTGAGTCTGTGCTGATGTTCCCAATTGAGACTCTTTATAATGAAAAGTATTTTCATAAATGTATAAAGTGAAGCAATATATCATTTTATGGTTTCATCTAGTTACAGATCTACTGAAAACAACTGAGAACAGTTTGTTCTCAATCCAATTTAAGTGACTAATCATGACACTGTGCTATATATCCCCCAGCATGAGATGAATAGTGGAAAGGAAACCATAATCTAAGTAACCTCAGCCTTTTATAGGTATAATATTAAACCATAAGAAGCATGATTTCATACTTTAGTACATGCTATAATAATATCAGAATTAGCCTGGAACAGGAATCCGTTTCTACTCCCAGGTCTGTTAATTATCTAGCCTCGTGGCCTTGGACAAGTCACAAAGCTCTCAGTCTTGCTGTCCTCATCTATAAAAAAGAAGACCATTAGGTTCAATAAATCCAAGGTCTGATCTACCTCTAACCCTGCATAGTAGCTAATGTTTATTGAGTACTTAGAAGGAACAAAAACATTTGCCAGGTTCTGTTGGATCCATCATCTAGGCCTTTTTTTCTCTCTTGTATTTCCAAGTTGCACTTTGTTTTTACTTATATTCAAATAAACTCAATGACTTACCAAATAAGTTGTCAGAAAGAGAAAATTCTTCGGTGACAGGTAAGTGGGAGTGTTCGATGAGATTCATTTTTGATCCCATCCAAATTGTCCTACTTGAGAATGCCCTTTCGCTATGGTAGTCTTCAAAAAAACTCTGAAAGACAAATAAGTAGTTTGAGGAAGGGCAGTGTAGTTAATTGGCAGTGTAGATAGTTCATTAAGAGAGGGAGGAAGGGAGTAGCATATACACAAAAAAGCAATTAGATCCCTTTGTAGACATTTTGCCATAGTCTTTCTGTACATATCTATTTTCAATATTTACCACTTTTACATCTCATTTGGTCTCACAAATGTCCAGGATATGTGCTTTCAAAAGAGATACTCTCTAATGTATCTGGAAAAATATCACATATTTTCATTTAAATTTTAGCACTTGAGAAATTTGGGAAAGATTTGATGACATTTTGGTTATGTCTTTTTGCTTTATAAGTAAAAAGAAAAATAGAAAGGCATTGATTAAAAAAGGGATAAATTGATGACTTATTATCTTAAACCTTACTCCAAAGTTGAGTAGGTATTTACAAAGACAAAAAGGCGGATTTAAGACCACTTCCTGCTGGAATCTTCTTGAGTAGGCACTATGTCAGCAAATTAAAAATTCAGAAGGTGTTATCTCAGGATCTTAATTTTTGGTCTTTAGAGAAAATTTCAGGGGCTTACATTTTCATTCGCAGGGTCTACCATGGTCTTATATTTATGTGGGCTAAAAAAAAGTTATGGTAAAAGAAAAATAATAGTAAATCTCACCAAAGTGTCCGAAGTTTCATCCTGAGGAAATGTCCAGAATGAATCCAAGAGCCCAAGAGAAGCAATATCCACTTTTGGCTATATCTTTAGGTCTTCTTTTCCTCCTTCCTTCCTTCCAAGATGTCTCCTACTTTCCTGAAGAAGTAATTTGAAAGGTCAAGTAATGAGAAGTTGTGCTATTAGAATCTCTTTTCCAAGGCTATTTTCCAAGGATGATATTCAAACCTTTTTTATCCTGTTTCTACCAAGAAATCATTTTGTTTACAAATAAATAATTATTTATATTTCCTATTTGGGAAGAGAATATAGGGTTTCTGTTGGACAAATATGTATTTCATTAGAATGTGCCTACTATATATGTCTTTATTTCTTTCTCTTTCACTCAGCAGAATGTGCCAGTTCAAGCAGAAGTGAGTTTCAGATATACTGGGCTGTTGGTAAGGTAGTCTACCAGACTATGCTGCTGCATTCATTCCTTTATTCATGCTTTCAAAAAACATTTATTAAGGACTTATTCTGCCCTAAGCTCTGGACTGGATCTTTGGAGATAAAACTGTAAAAGGAAAAAGAAGTGTCCATGATCTATGACATCCAGCCTAATGAAGAAGAGAGACATTAAAAAAATAATCACACATGTACACAAATGATTACAGATTATCATGAAAGCTGTTGATAGAGCCTAAGATCAGGATGCTTTAACAGAGAGGTTTGGGTGTGAAAAGGAGTCAAGATAGGGAAGTAGCTGATGAACAATGTAGTTTCAAGGGCAATTTTTAAAGATGGTCAAGACTAGGGTACATCAGATATGATGAGAAAATACCAGAAGGCTATTGAAGAGACAAAAAAGAGAGAGAACCTCTTGCTATAGGATACAAACCATGTCCACTGTAGGGTTGTAGACAAATCTGGGTCCATCTAGTGAACCAGTGGCATAGCCCTACCAGAATTCTCCAGGAAGCCAAGGGGCCTGTGGGAGAAAACCCATTCTAAAGTCAGACAGAGCCAAGAACCATGACCTTCCCCCTAAAGCAAACCTTAATCATTTGAGAAGTGTGTGATTCTTCTTGTAGCACAGTGTTCAACCAATCTATAGTAGATTCAAGAGGCCTTCTTGTCACCATAAGTTGAGAGGAGAGGCTATAAATAAAAAGGAAATCTAGAAGCATCAATGTATAAAGTAGAGGTAGACACTTCCAACAGACTTACTTCCAAAGAGTAGGAAAGAATACTCATTTCAGCTCCACCCTTGCTGTCACATTATCACAGTGAAACTTTGGCCCCAAAAGAACCATGGCCTTTCTGGGGCAATTTTGTAATAGTAGCAGCATGTTGGGTATCACCATAACCCATGGAGGAGCAGAGAAATTGTGCCCACTGGTCGGGTACAGCTCTACTCATGGACACAAAAAGTAAAAGAAGCAGCTAGAACAAACCTGATCATGAACAAACATGAGGAAAGACCCTAAGCCATTTCTGAAATACTTAGAGTTTGACAGAAAGCTAAAGATCCTGAGGAATAAACCAGTAAAAGCTGAGTTGTCACTGTTAATGAGACCTCATTCACACTCACAAGCTGGTTGCGGACTAGGGAAATCCAACTTTCAATATGTGTAAAAGAATTATAAAGGTATATATTCACTGTGTATATGTTAATATATCAATTAGTTATGTATTATGATTGTGTATACATGCCTGCATATTGTATGATAAATGGGTTGAAAAGCCTCCCCAAAATTCAGACAATTACTATTCGAGATAGAGTTCCTCTTCTGGAATGGAAAATTCCATAGTTTCCCATAATAATAATTTCCATAAATCCACAATGTACAAAGTCAAGAATTTTTCCTAATATTCAATCCGGATATGTATTCTGTAATATAAGACCCATTTTCTCTGGCCTTTAAAACAAACAAACAAAAAACAGGAGATTTCAGTTCTTTGGCTCTTCCTTTGGGTTTCCTTCTGTCTCACATCTGCCTTTTTAAATCTTTAGTTGTGTTCCTCAAGCTCCTTCATACTTCCACATCATATGATAGCTCTGTAATATTTTTCCATGCAAACTCATCTTCATTTTTAGATTCTCATATTTTCCTTTATATGTTTACATAAAGTGCCTGGCACATAATAAGCCCTCAAGAAATGTTGGCTCATGGGCACCTGGGTAGCTCAGTCAGTTGAGCACCTGCTTTGGGCTCAGGTCATGATCCCAGGATCCTGGGATCGAGCCCCACATCAGGCTCCCTGCTCAATGGGGAGCCTATTTCTTTCTCTACCTCCTGCTCATTCTCTCTCTCTCTCTCTCAAAAAAAATATTTTCTTAAAAAGGTGGACAAAAAAAGAAATGTTGGCTTAATTAAATGATCTGTATTCATTGTTTACCTGCTTCATTTTGCCCAATTCCCTGCCATTTGGCATGCTCTTCCTGGAGAAGTGGCACAAGACAAGGATATGATTCTCCTATTAGCACAAAGGACATAATTTATTGATCTCTCACCCAAATGAAAGCCCAATTCCTCAATTTCTGTAGCATTTGGGTCATTACTCCTTGCTAGAAGTCCACAATGTGGGTGCCCCTGATTAGCTAACAAGAAAGCCCTCCAGAATCCAAAAACAGTTGGCAGATCTATTCAAACTGGGTTTGATGGACTTGTGATTCCTGGGGAAGCTTAAAGAAAAGGAAACTCTTTAATTTCTGGAATGGTAATGGAAGCACATGGTGAGCACACCAAACACTACCCTGAAAAATAAGTCTTCCTTCCAGTTCTGTTTTCCATTTTCCTTCCCAAAATACAACTACGAGGGCCGATTCCTTGTGTATCTTTCCGATACTACAGCCACTCTTAGTACAAAGGGCCCTTGAACACTGTATGTGGCCTTGAACAGCTGGCTAGCCACCTGTTTTCATACAGCCTGCAAGCTAACAATGGTGTTACACTTCTGAAAGGTAGCAAAAAAATCAAAAGAAGGATATTTCATGACACATGAAAATTATATGAAATTCAAACGTGCTTGTCAAGTGTAACTGGCCCACAGCCACACCCATTTGTTTCCGGAATATCTATGGCTTTTCTCCTCCAACAATGGTAGAGTCGAGTAGTTGGTGCATACAATGTATGGCTCACAAAGCCAAAAACTTTTACTAGCTAGCCCTTTGCAGAAAGAGTTTGATAACCCCTGCCTTAAACAAATAACAGAAGAAGAACATTTTTTTAACTAGGTAATACTATAGGCAATCTATGCATATAGGTAATGATTGCCTTGGGCGTGTAAGCTCACTTACATCCACCTCATAGTAGGGTCTTTACTTCTCAGCAGCTCCTTACTGGGATTGGTGACTTTGACCTCACCTGGCTTGTCATTTAATGAGCACCTATCATGTCCTAAGTTTAACAAGTGTTTTCATATAGATTATTTCTTTAATTAGGGTTACTTCTACATCTTCCTCTCTCTAATATTCTTCACCCCCTTGTTGGAGGAAGAACTGCAATGGGAAGACTGACTCCCAAGAGATCCCACACCTTAGTTCTGAAGGCTTTTTTTCTCCCCTCACATCCTCCCTTCCTTAGAAGGAGTAGTTCTGAGGGTTGAGCATAAGCAATGGGTATTCTCTACACTGGTCACCTTTGAACTGCTTTGTTCATTTACTCCCTACAAAAAGTTTGAAAAACAATGTACTCCATCAACAGGTTTTTGGGTTTATATCTGTAGTTTTTCACTTTAAAAAGTCGCAAAAAACTACTTCTGACATATCATTAAAATTGACATCTTACATTGACGTTGTTACATTACTCTTAAATCTATTCAATCACTCAAATACCACAGCAATTTAATAGCCTCCCTCATCCTTCAAAGAAATACCAGAAAATGTTCTTCAACATCTAGAAAAAATTTTTATCATTCCCATTCCTCTGTGAGCTCACATTTCATTCCACTTCACCGCAGAATTTTATTCTAATGTAGCACATTTTATTACTTGAATGCCTATTATTGATCATCCTATCATACTTTTCTGCAATTAAAAACATGCACACAAATTTGGACTTAAAAAAATCTAGTGAGTTTAAGATTTTTAATGTTTCAATAAAAAATACGCTGGACTGAGTGTATTACTAATTATTATCAGTGTCCACTTCATCGAAACTGCACGTTGCCCCTTAGGCTTTCTCTGTGAATAGCATGGACCATTCTCCTCCACAAGCACACATAGAGAAATTGGTGCACAGTGATGAGAGAGCATGCACATGGGAAGGAAGTCACACACACACACACACACACACACACACACACACACACCCCAGGCACCAGCCACAGCCAGAGATGCCTGAGTACATTGGACTAGGGGAACACCTCTTAAGAAATACAGTTAAAACACTCTGTTTAAATACTGAACGTTGAAAAGCTGTAGACAGAGAACCCCAAAATTCTACAGAGTTAGTAATAAAAGCCCAGATAACAGAGAGCCATCATTTCTATTCAGATGAACTCACGCATGTGCCAATACATAAAGGATTAAGGTTAGAATCAGAGCAAAGAGAAAAAAAATATATGAATGTGCACACAGACGTCCCTGCCTTTCATTCCCTATTTTCCTGAAAACTTGTAAAAATTTAATTTTTAAGTTAATTTCAACTTATCAACATACAGTGTAACACCCAGTGCTCATCCCATCACGTGCCCTCCTCAGTGATGGTCCCCCAATCACCCCATCCCTCCACCTGCCTCCCCTCCTTCAACCCACAGTTTGTTTCCCAGAGTGAAGAGTCTCTCACGGTTTGTCTTCCTCTCTGATTTTTCTCCATTTAGTTTCCCTTCCTTCCCTTAAGGTTTTTTGCACTATTTCTTAAATCCACATATAAGTGAAACCATATAATTGTCTTTCCTCGATTGGCTTATTTCACTTTGTTAAAATTTAATTTTAAATGGAAGTAGCTTTAAAATTGCAGTAAATTCAGTCAATACAAAAAAGCATTACAGAATGCCAAGTTGCATCCTATATTTTTTTTTTAAGATTTTATTTATTTATTCATGAGAGACACAGAGAGAGAGGCAGAGGCACAGGCAGAGGGAGAAGCAGGCTCCATGCAGGGAGCCCAACGTGGGACTCGATCCCGGGACCCCAGGATCACACCCTGGGCCAAAGGCAGATGCTCAACCACTGAGCCACCCAGGTGTCCCTATAATTTTTTTCCAATTTACATTCCTACCAGCATTCAATAAGGGTGCCTTTCTCACCACACCTTCATTAGCATTACTTTCAACAATCTTCTCTAATTTGATAGGTGACAAATCCTATCTCACTGTATTAACTTGCATTTCTTTGATTACTAATAAAGTTTAACTGTTTTTACATCTTTATCATCCATATATGATAGTTTCTTTCCACTTTCTGTTTATGTCCTCTGCCACTTTTCTATGGAAGTGTTCATCTTTTTTATCGACTTAGCAGAGTTCGTTGCATATTGAATGTATTAGCATTCTGGAATATTTACTACAGACACTTTTAGTTGTCTTTTAATTATCTATACCTGAAAAAATATTCCATTTCTATAATTAAATACATTCAATTTTTAAAGCTTGTTTTCATTGTTTTTTTAATTTTAGTTTATGGCACAAGGTGAGTTTTCTTGGAATTGCTTTTTGCATACGTTTTTCCACTGATTTATGCTCCTTCTTTTATTGACACTGAATTTAGTTTCCCATTGATCATACAGCTCTAACTTATACTAGTATCATCCTTCCCTATTATTGTTCATTCTTTTTCAGTATTTCCTAAGATATTATCATCTCTTTATCTCTGTAATAAATCATCACATTTCATGTCACATTTTTTTAAGTTACTTTAGGAGTTTGAGATGGTACCAAGCCTATATATTTAGGTAGGAAGATTTATATGCTTATAACATGCCTTTCATGGGCGAGGTATGCCTCTATTCACTCTGATGTACTCTTAGAGCTCTCAGTTCTGTAGATTTTTTTTTTCCAAGTATGCCCCAACTTCCCACTGGATACTCTGTCATTTATCTTTTCCCTCGTGTGCTAATTAATGATTTCACTACATCTGTCATCTTCCCCACTATCGCACCAGATCATAAATTTGAAGAAGATAGCAATCATAATTATCTATGATGAAATATCATATATTTCTTTTGAATTCCCCTATCACACCCAGCAGTGCTACCCATATACAGAAACGACACCTGCAGCCTAGCAGAAATGTCATGGGGGATGGGATATGAGAAGGCTAGGATGGGGACCTGTGTTCACCTTTCATAGCTTCATGTATGATCTGGAACTATCACTTAACACTCTCCTCCCCACACTACACCCTGAGCTTCAGCCGAATGCTGGTTTAAAAGTCTAAGTAGTAGGGTTGCTGTAAAGATTAAAAGGTATAACTTTTCCTAAGTTTCTACACAACTGTATAGGTGACATGGACAAAAATGCTCACTGCATTGTTTCCAATAGCAAAAATCTGAAAACAGCATAAAAAACCCATCAACAAGACAATGACTATAATAAACAGTATATGAATAATGCTGTAAGTATATTCATAAGTGCCATGCAGCAATTAAAGTGAATGAACCAGGACTATATGCATTCATGGGAATAAAATTAAAAACGTCATATGGGGGCAGCCCCAGTGGCTCAGTGGTTTAGCGCCACCTACAGCCTAGGGCGTGATCCTGGAGCGCCGGGTCCCACGTCGGGCTCCCTGCATGGAGCCTGCTTCTCCCTCTGCCTGTGTCTCTGCCTCTCTCTCTCTGTTTCTCGGAATAAATAAATAAAATCTTTTTTAAAAATGTCATATTGGGCAAAAGAATCAGGTTATGGAAAAATATAGGCAGTTTGATAAAATGTATGTAAGTTTAAAGATACATGAACAATACAATGTATTACCATCAATGCTGGAATGAGGGGTCCCTAAACTGATTCATGAGCCAAATCCAGCCTCCCCAAGACCAAATTTGCCCTTTTGTTTACGTGGCTATGGCCATCTTCACACAACTATTGCAGAATTAAGTAGTTTTGACACAGTCCACATAGTCTCCAAAGCCTAAAATATTCACTATCTGGTCTTTATAGAAAGCACTCGCAATTCCTGCTCCAACCTATAGAGTCCTTGATGAAAGTGCTGAACCCACAGTCAGAAGAGCGCTGCAGGATGACTGGGTGGGTACACAGGGAATTTCCATAGTATCTGTCAAGCTTCCCTTATCAAGCTGGAGGTAAATACAAGGGGGGAGGGTGATGATATTACTCTTTTTTTTTTTTTTTTTGCAAATGGGAAATATTTCATAATGAAAAAGATCAAATGAAATTATATATGTAAAAATCTTCCTCATCTGTAAACTTATGCACGTTCATAGAGAATTCTATGTTTCTTACACATTCTTAAGGCTCTGAGGAGAAAGTATTCCTTTCTTTAAAAAAAAAAAAAAAAAGAATTTTATTTGAGAGAGAGAGACAGAGAGAGCACAAGCAGAGGGCAGAGCAAAGAGGGTGAGGGAGAAGTAAGATCCCCACGGAGCAAGGAGCCCGAGGCGGGGCTCCATCCCAGGATCCTGGGATTATGACCTGAGCTGAAGGCAGGCACTCAGGTGCCCCAAAAGTATTCCTTTCTATAAAATGTTTGGGAACTCTGTGGTCCCTGAGGCACTACTAGAAATGCTGAGTGCCATAATGAGATCTGTGTTCAAGAGTACTCTAGTGAGAAGGTGGGATAGGGAGGGTAGGCAGTGAAAGGAGGAAATTCATGGCTGAAGGGAGGTGATCAGGTGCTCAGCATGGCAGTGTCTGGAGAGATGGAAAAGAGGAGACTTGAATACAGCAGACATAAGGAAGGAGGAAGGAAAGAAAGAAGCGATGATTCAAAGTTTAAGACTTGCGTATTGGTAGAAGCAGGAACAAAATGTTTATTTTACTTTATGTTTATTTGTATAATGCTGTAAGCTAAGTCTTAACTTAAGGGCCCGGGAATAGTTTTAGAGATGGTACACACTGTTTGTTTTTAATGTGATAAGATGCATAGTGACTCGTAACTTAGACTTCCACTTTCTGGTTATCAATTTTTAACTTGTTTAGATACTATGTGTCACAGGAAGTTCATGGTATGTGGAGCTCCTCTGATGAGGCATAAACCATTTGCAAATAGAGACCTTGGAAAGACCCTGTTTCAATTAAATAGCTTTGACTCTAATTTAGAAGAATCTCAGTTCTCAGAAGATGAAGATAAAAACCAGTAACGTGCTGGTTCTCTACAAACTCTTCACACCCAAGGACACCATCCTTGGTAACATTTTTCTCAGATGAACCCAGTTGTTGAAGGCAAAGTTAAATGTGTGAATCATTCTTTTTTATGTAAATCATTCTTAAAGAGCAGGAGAAAAGTAGACTTCTTGTAGCTACCATTATTTCACGCCCAGGGGAAGCCCTGGATTCAGTCCAAAGTTCAGAAGAATGTTCTTAAGAGAAGAGAGAAAGGAGCTCTTAAAAAAAAAAAAAAAATTTATCTTTTCCAGGGATTTGGTCTTCCCAGAAGCACTCAAACTGAAGTCATTCTTTTCAGGGCAAAAATACAAATTTAAGGTAAACAGATTCTTCCCAAAGTCCAGAGGGATTTATAACACAATGTTTAGCCAGTACCAACCAGCAGTCACACAGTATGGTCATTGGAACTCATTACTCTGAGAGTGGTGCCTTATAGGAACCAGACAGTATTTATTACTATCACAGTAACTAGTACATATTCTGGGGGAGATGGAATAAAATAATATCTACCATTTTATGAGTACTTGCTATGTGGCAGCATCAGTGCTATGTTATTTCATTTAATCTATAATAAGCCAAGTAGGTATTAATATACACATTTTATAGATGAGAAAATTGAGGTTCAGCAAATGGTTCAAGGTCACACTGCTAGTGAGAAGCACAACTGGGATGTGAACCCACATCTAACTCCAAATTCATGCTCTCTCATGTAGCTCTCCTACCAAGACTGTCACTAACCACCTACCGATTGCTAGTGAGGGTGAATTGGCAGTTCTGCAAGGTCACTTCTGCCTAAGGCAGTCAATGTGTTCATTTGCACAAATTAACTAAGCCTGTACAAGGTTGCCCATTATTTTGTTTCTTCTTTTGTGTTTCTAAAGTCTTCATTTAAAAGCATATTACCTTCAGGTATCGTGAACCAAAAATACTTCAGTCAACCAGACCTCTGCTTACTGACCTATCATCTTTTTTCCCAAATAATTTGTTGGGGTACTGAAATGTTATGATTATTATTTATGTAAATTATTTGTTATTTGCAAAAGTAGGCACCACACATTCTTCCATTCTACATGCCCTTTTGCAATGTGAGCTTGCCACTACCCATCAATAGATAAAGTCTATATGGTCAGCAAGTGCTAAGAGTCTGGGCCTAGAATAAAATCTATTCTCCAGCCCTTGAACCTGAGCTGATGTGGTAATTTCTTTGACAAATAGAATGGTGGATGCAAGACATGTGAGTCGGGGCTTTAAGAGGCCTAGGAGCTTCTTCTCCTCATCGAGGAATGTTGTCTTAAGACTGACACACTGTGCAGATGCCCCCAGATACAAAACATCTTGACATCTTGTACAGAGAGAACACCCCAAATGTCCCAGCTGACAGCTACACCATGACTTCAGACATATTAGTAAGACAATCTTGGACCTTCCATTCTAGTTTATCTTCTATCTGAATAAGCCACATGAATGAGTCCATGCGCAACTAGCAAAGGAACTACTCAGCTGACTCATAGAAATATGAGAATTAATTATGAGTGATTATGAAATTAATTATGAGTAATCATTACTCCTTTAAGTCATTATGCTTTGGAGTAGTTGTTACAAAGAAAAAAATAACGGATACAGAAAGCAGTACCTGGAAGAGGGAGGATGTTAAAAAAAGGGGGGGGGAGCTAAAACATATGGCCTTGGTTTGGAGATTGGGAATTGGGCAGAGCCTGGAAGGGCACTAAGGAGACTACTCCAGAAATTGGAAGAACAGTGAAGAAATTACTATAGGAACCTGGAAAGGGGATGGGTTATATTTTGTAATCGTGAAACAATTGGCAACACTGTCACCTGTGGTAACTCAAAAGGTGGAAAGTTTCCTAGTGAACTTGCGGACCAATGATTAAGGAGATTTCCAAGTAGTATAATGAATGTGCCAGTTGGTGTATTTAGCTGCACATGATAAGATTCATAAAGAAAGAGATGAATTGAGGAAGGTGCTGTTCATTTTGCAAGCAGAATTTAAAGCAAATTACAAAAGGTTCAAGACATGCTAAGTCAAAACGTAAGGCTGTTTTGCATTTTTTGGTCTTTCCATTGGGCAGAAAATTCTCAAATAAGAAATGGCCCCAGGTATCACATCATGGGTATAAGATCCATTGCTAAGAGCTCAAAAAAACTTAAGGAAGTGTCTAATAGACATTCGCATCTGGGTTAAAGGACTTCTCAGATTGTCAGAGGCATTAGTTCATAGCATTATTCCATAGTAGTTTGATATGCTCAAAATAGAAAGGAGTCTGTCTCAAAAAATAATGGATATACATTTTCTGGCACAGAGTGAGTCCTAAAAAGGCTCATAATAAATCCATAAAGAGTCATGCAAATTGCTTTAATGAGACCAGTGCCATCTTGAACAAAAAACTGACTTGGCAATTTTTCCCATTATTCAGTGAAGTCTATTTCATCACCCCTTTAATGAGTTATTATTATTATGACCTGCTGTGACCAATAGAACTGCTCTACTTCTGAAGCTAAGCTTCAACAGACCTGTGGCTTCTGTCTTCACCATCTTGGAATGATGTCCTAAGACCATGATTCCATAAAGAGACCAAGAATGAAATACTCCAGGAGAGACTTAGCCATTCGAAGCATACCAATCAACAGCCAACATCAAGGACCTAGCCATGGGAATAAGATCTACTTGATCCTCCAGTTGAAATCAGTAGCATGATCGAGCCCAGGGAAAACCACCTGGCCAACCCATAGAATTATAAGAAATAATCATTATCTTTCTAAGCCACTAAATTTTAGGGTAGCTTGTTACATAGTATTAGATATTGATTATAATCCCCTAAATAAACAATATGGCATGTTGGCCATTGTCTTATTGGCATCTGAAGAAAGTGAGTATTTAAGTAATGTATTTACTCTTTACAAATGACATCTCAATGTCAGTTTCCAGTGTCAATGCAGAAGGAATTCATTTGCTCACTTATTTATTCAGTCAGTATACATTTATTGACTCTGTGTCAGGCACCAGACATATAAGGACCAAAAAAAAAAAAAAATCATGATCCTTCAAGAAGCTTAGTGGAAACATCAGGCAAGGAAAACCCAATTAAATAGTCTGGGGATTGTTATGACAAAGGTAAGCACAAGTCCCTTCAGGAGCACAAGTAAGGACATTCATTCATTCAACATTCATTAATTTCCCCACTAGGTATCAGGGTTTGATCTAGATTTTGGAAAGATAGATGAGACAGAAAAAAAAAATCACCTGTCTTCAGAGGCTTACATTCTAGCAGAAGAGATGGATAATTTGCAAATAAAAAGTGAGATTTCCACTGGTGTTAATAAGAAAATAAAGGGGATGAGGTATAGAGCGATGCCATCAGACACTATTTTGGATAGAATGAACCTGAAAGAGCTCCCTGAAGAGTGGACGTGTGAGCTGAGAAGTGGAGGATAAGAAGTAAGCCATGCAAGAGGGAAATAAGCCCAAAGGCAGAGTGGTCAGCAAGTGCTAAGAGCGTGGGCCTGGAATTCAGGAAGAACAGCAAAAGCCTGATGAGGCTGGAGACAGGTGAGCAAAGGGACAGTATAAGAGATGAAGTCTGAGAGAAGATAGCTTTCATTTGGCCTTGTTCACTATGGTAAGGAGTTTCAATTTTCTATCCTAAATAGGAATCATTGGTGGGCGTCAAGCATGTATGTGACTAGGAAATCTTCCTGAGGGTGGTGGGCTGCCTTTTGAATTTAATCATGAGCAGGCATTACATGAGGCAGGGCATACAGTGGAGATGACCTACTCAAGAAATAGCGTCCAGAAAATGAACTATTCCTTTGAGGGAAAAAAAATTAAAGATTTTTATCTTGTGTCATTCTTGAAATAATTCTCAGGTGGATCAAAGATTTTTAAAATCATAAAATTATTGGAAGAAAATATAAGAAAACACATTCATGACCTGTGTGAGTGAAAGGGTGAAGAATTTCTTAAACAAGAAATAAATGGAAAAAAATAAATTCGACTATATTAAAATCAAAAAGACAGATCAAGACACCATGAACAGCTAAATACATGAACAAACCAGGAGGAAATGTTTACAGCATAAGTAGTAGCCAAAAATCAGTACAAACAATATAAAAACAACTGCTATAAATAAAAACAGAAAAGATAAACAATCCATGAAAGAAACTAGCAAAGGATATAAAGAGGAAAATTCACTGAAAGGAAAATAAAAGTGGCCAATAAACTTTATAAAACGTCTGAAATTAATTAATAATCAGAAAAATACAAATTAATATAAGGAGATACCATTTCTACCTATCAAAAGTTTCTTGCAAGAAAAATAAATAAATAAATAAAATAAAATAAAAAGTTTCTTGCATGACAATGTGTATTCTCAGAGTCTGCTGGTGGTGTCATCGATTTTAGTCTTTCTGGCGGGCCCCCAAGCAGTGTATATTAAAATAAAATGCAATTCTGACTCTTAAATATCGTCCTTTGCACAGGCGCACAGGATGTTGACTGCAGCATTGATTGTATTCAGAGCAGAAAGTAAAATCTCCAAGTTTTATTAGGATTTTATCTCGAAAAATAACAATGATTCAAAACGATGTTATATTCACACATATCAAATGTAGACACTGGAACTCTGCTATAATGCTCAGACCTAAGCAAGAAAAAAGCTGCGTGACTTCCGCGCGGTATTTCCCTTCACCATCAAGTCGCGTTATGTCAGGAGCATTTTGACACAAACTTATAAAGGAAAAGGAGTACGAATAGCTGACAGTCCCTTGTCACCAAATGTGGAAGGGACGAGCTGAAAGAACAGAGTTGCCGGGGGAGGGCACAGGGGCCAGGGCAGGAGGGTGGGAGGGAGGGGAGCGAGGCGGTGGGCATGTCCGGCAAGGAGGACACCTGCGCCGCGGGGACCGGTCCCCCTGAAGGAAGAGGGGCTCCGAGGAGGGACACAAGGACACTGTTTCTGTTTCTCTTAGCCCTTCCTGTTACTAGGATGAAAGGGGAGAGGAGGCTCGCAGCCCAACCAAGGGGAACTTCTCCCATCGAAGAACCGTAACCTCGTGCCTTTGCCTTCCTGTGGCCACCCCACCACCCAAGGACCAGCCAGCCCTTTCTCGTGGGTCACACGGGGATGGGGACGCGGGTCCCCCCCACCTCCGCTTTCCCAGCCTGCAGCTCTGAGCCACAGCAGTGCCTAGTGGCTCTGGGACACCCCGACTGGGGGTTCACGGCCCGACCGGTACTCCCAGACCAATCTCGAGGCTGAAGCTGGCGTTGAGCGCCTCCTCTTGCCCCTGCTCATGGCAGGGCCCCTACAAAACACCCCACGGGGCTTTAGGACTCTTCGCACCTGCGCCCATCACCCCTGAAATCCGCCAGCTGCTTTGCGCAGCCTCCCGTCATCCAGGTCTCAGGTTTTGCCAGCTTCCCACAACGTGGGGGTGGCAAGGAGAGGGCCACAGGGTCACAAAGGCCTGCCTCGTGCTCAGGACCTGCTCCTTCCTAACTGCAACCCTGGATGGGCTCTGGGTCCCCTCAGAGGGCACGTGGGCTGGCTCAGCCAGTAGAACATGTGACTCTTGATCTCAGGGTGTGAGGCCTAACCCCACGCTGGGGGGATAGCGTGTTAGTCAAAAAAAAGTAAGAAAAAAAATGAGTTGTCTTCTTTGAGCCTGTTTGCTCACCTATCCAATGAATGTAAGAAAAAACTTCCAAGTAGGCTTATAGTGAGAAGGAAACAGGCGGTGGGGTGAAGCCAGCTCATCAGTGGGCGCTCTCAGGCAGCTAGCTCCTTCACACATCCACGGCTACGCAAACTTCCCTTCCTTTGCTTACAAACTCCCCGGGGCCTCCCAAGGGCTGGGTGGTTCTGTTAGAGCCTGGCCAGGTGGGGGAGGTATGGGAAGGCCAGGCCACAGTCCTCGCCCTCTCCAGCTGTGGGGAGAAACCAGAGGAGCCTGCAGGAAACCACAGCCTGAGAGAGGGTCCCAGGACAAGAGTGTGTCATCCCTGGCTGGTACCTATCAGCTCCCAGCAGGTTGCATCAGCCACATTGCAACACCCCGAGAAAAACAGAAAGGTCCACAGTGCAAATGGCACAGGTCCATAATTTGGAAGAGGGGGTGGCTCAAAGATGAAAGTGTCCAGTATTTCAGAAAATCACAGCTAGAAACCCAGTGATGGCTCATTATTTCAAAACGATTATTTCTCTGCATTTCTTGTCGATACTGCCGAGGTCCTTCAAACCCGGCCGTCTTTAAAACTCAGGTGAGGGCAGCCCCCATGACGCAGTGGTTTAGCACTGCCTGCAGCCCGGGGTGTGATCCTGGAGATCCAGGATCGAGTCCCACGTCAGGTTCCCTGCATGGAGCCTGCTTCTCCCTCTGCCTGTCTCTCTCTCTCTCTCTCTCTCTCTCTCTCTCTGTGTGTGTGTGTGTGTGTGTCTCAATAAAGAAATAAAATCTTTAAAAAAAAATTAAAATTAAAATTAAATCAATCAATCAATCAATCAATCAATCAATCAAACAAACTCAGGTGAGTTTCCCAGAGGAAGAATCCAAAGTGAGTCATGTGTATCACCTCCCCCTTCTGAGTAAAAACTCGGTTAAGAGAAAGGATTCAGGCTCCCCTTATAGTTAGTTGCCTAACTCCCTGCGGCGGTAAGCGGACAGGTGCCTTATCTGTAGATCTGGACCTTGGATAATTTTAATATCAAAGTTCTTCCTAACATTTTCTGTCTTTTAAAAATTTTTCTATCCAGTAGTAACATGATAAGTGGAAAGCATGTTTACAACCAAAATCAAAAGAGAAAGCTTTTCAGAGCCACTCTTCTCCTAGGAAAAACTTTTACTTCGGTTAAGCATGGCTTAAATGTCATCCTGTCCCCAGATCCCAAGTCATTTGACATTAGCAAGATTTCCAAAGTCACAGCAAGGTTTGACAAATCACCCAAATCGAGCACACTGTTCAGGTCAGATTGTCTATGGACTCACAACAGAGACATTCCTGAAATTCACCGTCTCCAGTAATTTTCCCGGATGACCACAATGTTTAAACGATAGTCCTAAATTGTTAATAAGGTAAGCAGCTGTTAGACCCCATGAACTCCTGCTTCCTCTTGTTTGTTTTTAGAGTTTCTATCTTTTTCTTCCCCTTCTTGTTTTCAGGACTTTACCTCAAACTCTACTGACTTAGAATTCATTCATCAACCAAACTTCTCAATGTGAAAGAGAAATCCTGAATGACAGCTTCCCCTCTGTCACCTTGAGACAGACACCTGGCCCCTGAGGAATGAGGTTACTTACTTGGGTTGTCTCAGGCTGGAGATGAACCTTCAAGGCCTGGGAGGATTCTGAGTCCAGGCCTCCTCTCCGAACCACAGCGATTTTGCTACTAGCGCTCAGATCCTGGGTTTGCATTGGGGTGAGTCCAGGAGACAGTGGGGTGAGCAGCAGGAGGAGGAAGAGGAGGGAGCTCTAGTAAAAGCTGTGGATGATCACAGGCAGCCTTCCAGCTCAGCAGCAACATCTCTTCTTTGGCTCTGTGCCTCATGAACACAGATTAGTCATTAACAATCCTTTCTCTGATAAATGATATAAACATAGAAAGGAAACTTGGGAGGGCCTCGAGATTCCCAGAACAAACTCCCAGAGCTCAGAGTAGGGAATGGGACCTGGCTGAGGGGCCCTGAGGCTCGCCTTGTAAAACACTTCTTCTCAGACTCCCCTGGAGGGTTCTGAGTCCCCAGGTTCCACAGGCATGGTCTGAACTGAACCATCCTCCCCCTCCCCACCCCCCAATTTCTTTTAATAGCTCTCCCACCTCCTGGGGGCTGAAGTTAGCAACTGAGCCTTCTTTTTTTTTTTTTTTTTTTTTTGCAACTGAGCCTTTTTGACCCTTTTCTCTCCTGGGCCTCCTAGAGCAAGTAATAACAGATCCATGTGGATTCTATCTTTGGAATTCCTCTTATTTCCAACCCACTCTGTTCCTTGGCTAATTTGGGCCTACCACAGCCTCCTTTCTGAAGAACAACATTGGCCTCATATTCCTTTTCTGTTTCTTTCTTTTTTTTCTCTTGTCTCTGTTTTCCAAGTGGCATAGCCACGTAAAGTGTAGGCCTTGGTCACATGCCTACTTGTTTGTCACAACCCTGGACAAGACACATAGCATCTCTGAGTCTTACTTTCCCCCTCTATGAGGTAGAGGTAGAGCTTCTCATGAGCTGTGGTGAGAATTACATGCATGGTTTGAAATGTGTGAAAAGTGCCTGACCTATAGCAAGCACCCCATAAATTTCATCCATTACTATTTCTCTGCTTTATCAATTGAATTAATATTGACTGGTCATCTGCATACTACATACCTAGTGAGCACCTTGCTGGATGCTCTCCTAATCAAAATCCCCTGAGGGGTTACCACTGTTGAAAGAAATACATTTAAAATGCTTTGGTCTGACATTTAGAAGTCCTCCCACCCTCTGACAATCTCACCCTAATCTATCTTTCTAGTATTTTCTTACCTCCTGTCTCTTCAGAGACTTTAACATCTTGCCCACCTTGGCCAAGCTGCCCTGGCTCTGTGCATTTGCACAAGTTCCTTCTTTTACCTAAAGCACCTTCCTTTCACATCCTCATGTCTGCCAGGCCATCTCAAGTGCTAAGTTCTCCCTGAAGCCAACCCCATTCCTCCTCTGCCCCTACTCTGCCCACCAACCCCCCCCCCATCCTTTATTCGTACTTCTCTCACTGTCCCTCAAATCCTCTGACCTTGTATATTATAGTGACCTACTTACCGCTTATACAAGAAAAAATTCTGGAAAGAAAGCATGGTGGCCAACCTGTCTTTGTATCCATCCCTGGTTTTAGCAGAGTGCCTCCCATGGAGAAAGTATTGCGTAACTCTTTGTTAGCTAAATCAATGAGTGAACTGAGAAAAAGACAACTTTCCAAAATAGCGTGAGCACACATGGGTTTGTGGGTGTTGCCCATATATAGGCACATACCCATGTTTCCCATTGTAAAGTTAGTGGAAGGTGTACATTCAAACCTCTCAGGAGTGCTATATTCTACTTCTCTAATTGACTAGCATCCATAGGTCCAACAGGCCTACGGGCTCCCAAATATGGAAGCATGACCCAGACACACCCCTCATCACAAGGAAGAGGGGGAACCCAGCCCCGTAAGTTCTCCCCTCCCACTTGAAGGGTCCATGATGACACTCACCTTGCTCTGCAGCTCTGAGCTGTCCAAAGGACTCCTGCATGACTCCTAGACCAGTTCTTCTTGGATGGTGAGAGCCTGTGTTGTGATTTCATTCTCCCCAGCAGCAGTGGAAGGTGAGGGTTGAGGACATAGACTCTGAAATCTCTTACTTGGGTTCAAATCTCAGCTCTGCCACAAATCAACTGGATGATGGTAGACCTCAGGGTTTAGCTTAACATCTCTATGTGTCCTCAGCTGTAAGATTGACATATAATGACTGCCTGTTCCACAGTGTTACGATGAAGATTAAATCAGTTAATATGTGCAAAGTGCTGGTCCAACTAGAGTAATATAGAGACACACTATGTCAGCATTAGCTACTACTGGTTTTCCCTGAGCACTTCACACTATCATATCTGGCCAACTAGACTGGATCTGAAGGATCTCGGGTAGGGGGAGTGAAAGGTATTGAGGAGGGTAAAGAAAAGGCAACAGCAAAGGCTCTGAGCCAGGAGGTAGCTTGGATAATCCTATGAAGTAAAGAGGGCCCATGTTTTTCAACTAAGAACCTGGAGGAGGTATGAAGAAATAAGGGTTGTGGGGGTATGTGCAGTGGTGTTCTGGGTAACATTTGACAACTGGCTTTCAGAGAGGGGTGTATACACACACGCATGCACACACGTGCACGGAAGCCCTCTCACATGTTTCAACTTTTTAGATCTTAGAGATATAGAACATTTTCACAAATAATAACAGAACACAAAGTTTTTGTGTGTTGTAAATTCCACGTAGCCAATTGACTTCCACTGGGCTTCGCCAAACTCTTATATTGAGCCGATTTCCAATTATGATTTGATCAATGGAACTGCATTCTGGCCCATGAATGCTTTTCCCAATGCATTTGTTGTCATGAAATCACATCCGTGATATACTACTGAGCCACTACCCTCACACAAATTATATTTATTAAATTGTACCCTCTTTCAGTCCCAACACGTATATTGGAAATTCATTCACTAATCAGTAACACAAGCGGCTTCTTTGCTGAATCGGTAGTTTTCAAACAGCGGAAAACATTTCTTCATTTGTGTGTGTGTGTGCTCCTCACAATGTAAGGCTACAAGCATGACACACTTTGAAGTTTAATCTTTCTGATTAACATTTTTCTCCACCTACACAAGAGACAGCAGACATTTCTTTAAAGGGCCAAAAAATAAATATTTTAGGTTTTGCAGCCACATCTGGTCTCTGTCATATCTTGCAGCCTTTTCATAATACAAAATTTCTTCTTAGTTTGCAGGCTGTACAAAGATATCCATGGGCCAAATTCTGTCTGCTAGCCCTGCCTTCCTTAGACAATTGACCAAGCAATAATTCAATCCTGATTTATAGTTTTGCCCATTTCTGTAGTGTAAATATTCTCATCATCATAGCAAACTATCAACAGGATGGTATCTAACATGAGATGGTGTACCATTCCTGAGTATTTCCACCTTACACATACAATAGATATAAATAACCAGAGGACTATAGATAATTGTAAAATATAGCAAAATAACTAGGATGTGATGAGTTTTGAGTATCTATTACATCTTTTTTTAATGTATTTAATTGGAAGTTTATATACTTTAATTTTTGATGTGGCTATGTTTAACAACCAGCTCAGAAATTCCTGAAAACTTCACAAATGGCTCTTGTGAGCCAGAACAAGCCAACTCAGCACCCTACTGAGGGCATGAGGGCCTCTTATATTTAGTCCTTATAAGTTAGAAGCTAGGAAGTATTATCTCCATTTTACAAATGAGGAAACCAAGATTTAGAGATCAGCAACTTGTCAAGAGCCATCAAGCAGGGCTTTAAACTCAGGTTTGTTTTCCCCAAAGCTAACATAGTTTCTCCTATATTTTATTCCACTATTAAGCCGGGAAACAGGAGGTCAAAATATTTATGAAACGCTTATCAATACTAGGATATTTTAATTAATTGTTGAATTAGGATAGAGATGAAGGAAGTTATGAACATATTGTTAGTGATCAACTCTGCTTTAGCATTAGATGTGTTGCATGAAAGTCACTCTGCCAAAAACAAAGATCTCTTTTCACAGAAATTGGTATTTTTTGGTTAATACTTTGGCTTCTTTATCTTCTCCAGGATTCCTCCTTTTTTTTTAATTGAAAATCCTCCCCTCAACCCTAATGAATGAGTTCATCATAGGTCAAAGACTAAATAAAAGATCCCAAAGCAAATGGGAAGCAGAATAGGTAAACCTTGAATGTTAGTATAGCAAAGATGTGACCTAACCTAAGAGCAGGAGGCGCGGGTGACCACCATGGTAAGAGAACAGAGACAGGACACTCAGCGTCGCAGGGCAGTGACTATGAGAACACTAAAATGCAGAGAGGGAGGGCAGGAAAGAAAGTATGGGTAGTTGAGTTGGCCTCTCCCCGTTGGCTCAGTCCTGGCTATGAGTGTGAATCTTGTTCCCAACACTGAATCAGTCTCATCAGAAGTTTGTCTGCAGTGGTCTTTATTCTACTGCCTTAAATAACTTATTTTCTCTGGTTAGGCACCACAACCCTGAAGAAGTTGTACTCTCAAAATCAGAGAAAATTTGTAAGACCTAGGACAGCATGGTAGGGTGAGTATTAGAGCCAGGGACCTGGGCTTGAGTCTTGACTCTGGTGTTATCTTATGACCTTGAGCAAGTCAATCTCTGGGTCTTAGTTCTTTCTCCCCAAACTAATAGGATAATGGAAAACAGTGCCCACCTTACAGGGTTATTGTGAAAATTAACATGAAATATCACACGAAAATGCATGGTGTAAAAAGAGCAAACAGAAGCACTGGCAGCCCCATAAGATGTGAGATCTCCTAGAAGCTAGAAATCATGAGATTCTGACCCATCTCTTTACAATCAACCTGAAAGTGACTCATTAAAGTCACGGGGCCTGCATTGCAGAGATATCTGTACCAGAGATGGTGAAGGACATAGCTGGACATTCATTTAAGCCTGGATAGCCAGTCTTAATGATCAGAACCTTTTAAAAATGAAATGTTCACAATATTACTCCGCCATCAGAAAGAATGAAATCTTGCCATTTATAATGATGTGGATGGAGTTAGAGGGTATTAAGCTATTAACTAAAAGAAGTCAATCAGAGAGAGATAAATGCCATATGATTTCACTCAAATGTGGAATTTAAGAAACAAAAGGGGGGCATTGGGAGGAGGGGCAGTGGCCAGGCCTGCAGGCCCCAGGCAGGCACCGACCCATTGCCGAGATGCCCAAGAGTGAAGTCAGCATCTCTGCTGAGGGGGCAGTGAAGGAGGAGCCCAATAGGAGGTCGGGGAGGTTGTCAGCCAAACCTGCTCCTGCAAAAGTGGATAGGAAGCCCAAAAAGGCAGCAGGAAGGGATAAATCTTTAGACAAAAAAAGTGCAAACAAAGGGGAAAACAAGTTGAAGTAGAACCAAGAAACAAAAGAAGACCTACCTGCAGAAAACGGAGAAACTAAAAATGAGGAGAATCCAGCCTCCTCCAAAGCAGGAGAGAGAGAAGCCAAGTCTGACTCATATCAGATACCATGTCCTGTCAGTGGTCCCTGTCTCCTTCCTGTACAATCCAGAGGAATATTGTCATCAACTATTTTGTAAAGGCAAGATTTTTTAGTAGCTGCAGAAACATTTTGAAGAAAGAGGGAATCCCACCTCAACCCATTTTTAAACTGTAAATGTTTTTTTTTTTTTTGCAGCAAAATCTTTTTTTTTTTTTTTTTTTTCAGCAAAATCATTTGCTGGTTGTTTTTTGGTACAAACCAGAAAATAGTAGGATACTGAGTGTGGGAGGCTCTGATTGTCTTGGGTATCAGTTCAACATTCTATAGATGGGGTAGTTTCCATATCCTATAATACCAAGCATACTAAATGGCAAGTTGGAGTCAGTCATGCATTTAATAGGTCTTGAACATTTTAAATTACTTCTATTCCCATGTTGTTTTTGGTACAATTGTTTCTTCAAGAAAACCACTCCTAGATCTTGGCTTTCCCCACCAGAATTCCCGTGTACTCTGTTACATCTTGGTCATGGTAGTCCAGTTTTCCTAGGAATGGTAATGTGCTGTGTAGGATTGGAAATTTGAGAATGTAGTGTATCATGGTATTAAATTGTGAATTAATGGGACTTAACCATGTAACAGCCTATCAACATTCAAAGATATTGATACTTGATATACTATTAAGGAAAATTGGCTTCCAAATTTTAAGCTGGAAGATCACTGGAATAACTTTTAGAAAAGGATCACAACCATGTGATTTTTTAGATTTTCGGTATGTACATTAAGAATTGTGTACAAATCGAAATGTCGGTACTGATTCTCAGGACAAACAATAAAAACTCAATTATGAAAAAAAATGAAACAAAACAGATGAATACAGAGGAAGGGATGGAAAATAAAATAAAGACAGAGGGGGGAAAAAGACAGAGGGTGGCAAACCATAAGAGACTCTTAACTCTAGGAAACAAACTGAGGGTTGCTGGAGGGGAAGTGGGAGGGGAGATGGGGTAACTGGGTGATGGGCATTAAGGAGGGCAAGTGATGTGATGAGCACTGGGTGTTATACGGACTGGTGAATTATGAAATTCTACCTCTGAAACTAATAATACACTATATATTAACTAAATTGAATTTAAATGAAAAGCTAAGAGAAAAAATATTGGTTCTTCAAATAAAAAAATATATGTATATTTACAACCTGTTTTAACATGTAACCCATGAGACAGGACATTACTATTTGCACTTAGGAAGCTAGTTTCTCCACTTATCCTAGATCAAATGTACTTCGCTTCCTGTATCTTCCCTGACCCTCCCTTTTTTTTTTGGAGGATTCCTTTATTATTGTTGCTTCTAATTCCTAAGTAGTAATGGTCAGTGTAGAAAAATAGAAAATACAGATAATCATAAATAAGGAAATAAAATGTACTCATATTCTTACCATAGAATATTAACACTGATATATTTTCTTAACTTTTAATACAAAGAGATATATCACATCTCTTTTCTTTAAAAAAAATGTCATGTAGAATATATTGTTCTGACTCTGCTTTCTTCTTTTACTATATCATAAAAATTTTAATAACACTAAATCTTTACAGTCATCACTAATGACTATATATGTCATTATATATATAACATAATTTAATAGCTATATAATATTCAGTTCATAGGTATAAAGCCCTCATTGATCAATGGCCCACTGCTGAAACTTTGACTTATTTCCAATTTTCCTCCACTGTAAATAATACTACAATGATCATTCTTTGTAGCTAAACCCTTGGCTACATCTAAGATTATTTCCTTGGCCTGTTTTTCTAGAGTGGAATTAATGGGTTGGGGCAACCATATTTTTAAGATTCTACAGTAAGGGACGCCGGGGTGGCTCAGAGGTTGAACATCTGCCTTCGGCCCAGGGTGTGATCCTGGAGTCCCCGGATCGAGTCCCACATCGGGCTCCCTGCATGGAGCCTGCTATTCTCTCTGCTTGTATATCTGCTTCTTTCTCTCTCTCTGTCTCTCATGAATAAATAAATAATTTTTTAAAAAAAGATTCTATAGTAAACTTAGCAAGCTGCTTTCAGACAGATGGGGCCATTTTATATTTTCCCAATAGGATCTAAATGTGTCTATTTCTTGCCCTCCACCAGCATGTGAGGGCCTTGCTGGTACTTTTCTTTTCCAGAGGAAATGTCCTATGAGATGCCTTCTGTTTTCAATTAGCCCTCCCAGTACAGAAGCAACATGGACATCCAAGCAGTGTCTTTGGAACCGCATGACATGACCCATTAGTGGTTCATAAAATCAAGTTAGTGGGTCATAAACAGCCTTTGTTTATTTTCAGTGTAATAGTGTATTTTTTAAAATAGCAGAGTGAACATTTCCATTGTAAGTAGAAAGATACATACCAATTAGTGGAGCTTTTGTTTTATTGACATACGTGTGTGTTGACGAGGCCTAGAGTTCAATATAACACAGTTGTAAGATCACAGCGGATATCTAACTGAGCAATGGTAAGATCTAGGCAAGATTGCTTAGCCAAAAGATCATAGAATCTGGGCTGCTGTGGCTTGGATTCAGGGCTTAATCTGGTGGGGAAGGAAGCCAGAGGAATAGAGAAAGGACGCACATCTTATTTATATTCCCTGGTAGGAAAATGCTTTTGATGGAAATGTGATGGAACTCTCAGTGGTATACAAAATTAGCTACTTAAAAATATATAACATAAGTCATGGTTTTATAGTAGGTTAAATTATAAATTTCAGGATGTGACAAGTAATCTGTACCTCTCTTCTCCACATATTTTCAGCACATTATGTCTACAGTTATAGATCTGCCTCTGCTTCTCCCTACCGGTATCTGGGGGCTACTCATCTATTTCTCTAAGCCCCAGTTTCACCACCTACAAAATGAGGATGTCCAACCACATGACAGCCAAGCCCCTTCTATATCTGTGGTCCCAGGGGTCCGTGCTGTGCTGATCCACTGCAGATTCTTATAGTCCATCAACAGGGCTGTTTGTGAGCATGCAACATTTGTGGTCACAAGGGGTCTCTCACTTAGAAGGCTCTATGTTTGGATGGATGCTCTATTGTTATGGTTTTGAAAATTCTTGGTAACTTTTTAAAAAAGGTCTCATATTTTCATTTCACAGAGCCCCACAAATTGTGTAGCCGGTTCAGTCTATTAACTTAATAACATAAAGTCTTCCTGATATGAACATGGCATTCTTTCCTCAGCACTGCTGAGAGCTGAAGCAGTGGCTCTCAACCTTGGTAAATAAAGGACAAGCTGCTTCGAGGGTTTATGACCTACACCATTTCAAAAGTCCACTGTGCAATAGGAACAACATATAAGAGAAGCTGTTTAGAACTTTTGTTATGCTCAAGGCTTGCATTCAATTGTTCCAGCCCCAGCTGGAGTGGATTGTCCAAACTGCATTCAACTCTTGTAAAAAAAAAAAAAAAAAAAAAAAAAAAAAGTCTTAAAATAGGATGACCCATTTAATGCCATGTGCTACTATACAGGTTAATTGGATGTGAAACATTCACAGCAGGTTCTCAATAAAAGATATAATAGAACGATGAGGGTCGGTGTTGGGCCTGAGTGTTACATTATGCCCAACCTGCATTTTAAATGCAAAGCTTGCTAAAAAGATTATTAATACATAGAACAAAGAACACATTTGGGACATGGCCCATTTTATATTTGAAAAGGCCCCCATCTGTTTGGGAAATTCAGCTGATAGCTTAATGGTAAGCTATCTGTCTTCAGTGGGGACAGGGCTACTTATCATCCAGAAGGCATATTTTCAGAGCTTTACGGTGGTGATGATACTGTCCTCTTGTGTTTCAGGGGCTGAATATAGGCCGTGACAATGGAGCAGAATCAAATATGATGAAAATCGTGATGCAGTATCCTTAGAAATGATTCTGAAAATTCTGAAACATGGGAGCCAACCAAGTACTTAAAACATCAGTCTTTATACCGTAGAACAATCACTTATTAAACATCTGCTACTCAAAGTCTTTCTTTACCCTTTGCAGAATTCCCTAATCAGCATGGTCCATATGAATGTTATCTCTTCTCCATACCCTCAAAGCACGCCGTGTTCACCCCTCTCAACATACTTTTTATTCATTATTGCAACTGTTTATTTCCTCATTTGTGCCCTTCACCAATTTGTAAGCTTCTTGAAGGCAAGTGCTGTAGTGATGTTTTTTTTAAATCTATCTCCAGTCCTAGCACAGCACCAAGTTAAAAAAATCTCTATAGTTAATTAAGTAAAAGAATTAATTACATGTGATGTATGAAGAGCTCCTGCAAATCAATAAGAAAATGATCAACACGAAAGAAAAAGGAGTAAAACCACATGCAAAGATAATATACAGGAAAAGATGTACATATGACCCCTGAACATATAAAAAGACACATAAACTCAATCATAATAGGAACCATAATAAAAGACAAAAAAAAAAAAAGGACCTATAAATGGCCAATAACACATAAAAAGACATCCACACTCAGTCATAATGAAAGAAATGCAAGCTACATTGGAACACCACTTTTCACCTATGATGGGCAGAGATACAAAGAAGTCTGCTAATATATTGTACCAGTGAGGATGAAGAAACAAGCACTTCCTGGGGCACCTGGGTGGCTCAGCGGTTGAGCGTCTGCCTTCAGTTCAGGTCATGATCCTGGAGTTTCGGGATGGAGTCCCACACTGGGCTCCCCACAGGGAGCCTGTACCCCTCTGCCTGTATGTCTCTCATGAATAAATAAATAAATAAATCTTAAAAAAAATAGAATGAATGACACAAGCACTTCCATATACTGCTGGTGGAGATGTAAATTGGTACAATGTCTAAGAGGACAGATTGCAAGTATGCATGACCCTTACCTAGTAATTCCATTTCCAGGAATCGATCCTAAAAGACACTTGCACGGGTGTGAAATGATCCTTGAACACAGAGTGAAATTCCAGTATGCTCCACATGCTCTGTAGTGATTGTGAAAATGCTGAAATGCTTCCTTATTTATTGGTAAACAATAAGGTGTACCGAGCCCACACAACACCCTGCTGCTGCTCTGTCATCCAGCCCATTCCCCCGAACCCCCAGACCTTGCGGCACCGGGGCACCTCAAGAGGTCACGCCTGGTACTACAGGGCCGCCAGGACGGCACCACGTGGAGGCCAGCCTCGTCCTCATCGATAGGTGCTCGTGCTGAAAGGGCTGTTAGGTATCTGGAGGTCACTTCCACGTTCAAGGCTGTGCACCGCGGCACCGAATCCAATGGCAAACCATGGGCCACAGAGCAATCAACAGCTAACAGTTATCGAGAGCTTACGACGTGCCACACGCATTCTGAGCACTTTACACCTGATTCTCATATTTAATCCTTGGCACAGCCCCAGGACGGAGATGCGATTGTGATTCCCCACTTCACAGACAGGAAAATTGAGGCACAAAGAGGTTAAATAAGTTACCCAACAGCATGTAGCTAATCAACGACGAGCTCAGCCTCTGTCGAGGGAGTCTGATGTCAAAGTCTGTGCTCGTAGAACAACATGTGCTTGGATGGAGACAGGTGACACTAATGAGGGTATATCCATGGACTGGAGCCCCAGGGGCCACCAAGAAGGGAAGCTCTTTACAAACTCAGAATGGAATAGCAACCGAGCTCAAGCACCCATTGAAAAAGGTGTGTAGTGGCTATCTAATCTGTGGACACACACACACACGCGTGTGCATATGTATTTATAGACATACACATGTGTGTTTGTGTACATATGCGTGTATGCGTATATGCACACACACTCATAAAATCACAAATTGGATATGCAGACTGTGTCTGGAATGATATATAAGAAACTGATAATGCTGGTTGCCTACTTCTGGGGGACAAGGTATTAGGAAAAAATGTCTTCGGTCTGTACCTTGTGCACCACTTGAATTACATATCATGTGCACCTATGTTCTGTCAAACTGCAAATTAGTGTTTTATTTTTTATTTTTTTTACATTTTTTAAAATTTAAATTCAATTTGCCCGTATGTACTATAACACCCAGTGCTCATCCCATCGAGTGCCCTCCTCAGTGCAAATTAGCGTTTTAAGTGCACGATGTCTACACACAGATCTTGAGGTGGGAAGTCAGAAGCGCCTCCTGAGAGAGAAGGTGTGTGGCTGGTCAGAGGTGGTGAGAGGCCGCCCTTGGGGTCCTCAGGCAGGAGAGAGCCCTTAAAGAAGGGAGAGGTTGTGAGGCTACCTGGAGGGCAGGGAGGGCACCCCAGGCTGAGGCAGAGGTAGGGAGACCATGATAAGGGTCAGCACGCCGTGAGGTCAAGGTCACCAGAGGTAGGCCCCAGTGACTGCGCATCCGTGGTGGGAAGCCCAGCTGTGGGTGTGGAGGCTGTGAGAGGGGCCCCCAGGGTTGCAGCCCAGTTAGGCCTCGTGGTGCCCACCCTAGGGGGTGTGGAGGAACATAAACTCGAAGCGCCCAGGCCTCACCCTGTCCACCCAGGACGGGAAGGAGTCCAGCTGCGCAGCCATTCTCCAAGGAGCAACCAAGAAACAAGGAGATAATTGAAGGCTTGGTGGGAGATAGGGCCGAGTGAAATGGTTCAAGGAGCTGATATTGTCAGTTCTGAAAGGAGACAATTACTGTCCCCTGCTTGATGGCACATTGTTGTCAGTAGGACGGTGACCAGCTGTTCTATGTCACCACACAGGAGATGAAGCTGGGGAGGGCTTCGAGCAAGCTCAACTCCACTCAGAGAAAGTCTTTCCGTCACAAGAAAATGAAGTTGTTCATTACTGAGGAAACAGACACTGAAGGAAGAATATGGTCTCACTACCCCCACCTCTGAGGTGGGCCTGATGGCGGAGGCACCAAGCTGCACTGCACGCAGTCATCTTTGTGGCCCCCGGGGTCTTCACCTCATCTGTGAGCCACAACGCCAACCTCATAAAGTTGTTATAATGGTTAAAAGAGAGCCTGTGGGGGCGCCTGGGGGGCTCAGAGGTTGAGCGTCTGCCTTTGGCTCAGGTTGTGATCCCAGGGTCTTGGGATGGAGTCCCACGTTGGGGTCCCTGCTCCATGGGGAGCCTGCCCCTCTCTGCCTCTCTCTCTCTATGTCTTTCATGAATAAATTTTTAAAATCTTTAAAGAGAGAGAGAGAGAGAGAGAGAGAGAGGCTTGTGTAAAGCATTTAAAACAGGGCTCACTATACAATAAATTCCAAAAAATAGCAGCTAGTGTCATTTAGGGTAAGTAGACGGGGCCTGCTAACAGTGGGGGTCTTCAGTGATTTCCATGGTTACTTGGGATGGTCAGTGGTGGTCTTTTTAATTCAAGCAAATATCCCAAGTGCTTCATCAATAGTTTTATGTCCACAGATTTATAAGGAAAGCCTACATTTTTCTGGAATACATAGGAGACCATTCATCTCATCTGCTCTAGTTGTAAGGAGTTCTGATATCAACGATGTTCCCAGAAGTCACATTTCTAACAACCGTACTCTCTGGGGGAGTATAGATGAGAGTTTTTCAAATATTTTGGATTGGGACCCACGATAATAAATACATTTCATACCACAATACAAATGTACACACATATTCACACATGTGTAACTGAAATAAGAGTTTGCAAAAAAAAAAAAAAAAAAAGCTTAGGCCTCTATGTGTCATCTGTTCTGATATTTTCTATTCCAATAATTTTTTATTCTAATTTTTAAAACATTGATCTTGACCCATTAGGGATTGATTTCAGGACCACCCATGGATTGTGACACATGGTTTAAAAAACTTGTGTCAAGTCTAAGAGCATTAGGCAGGTTCCTGAACTGCTCAGGAGTCTACTAGCACAACTGTAAAAAGGAGATTAAATTATCAAGTAACTAAGTAACACTGGGCCTAACATTTATTTAATATACCCTCCTCAATTAAATTTGATTAAATGGCCATTAAAATGCTGTCATGGGAGCACCTGGGTGGCTCAGTGGTTGAGCATCTGCCTTCAGCTCAGGTCGTGATCCTAGGGTCCAGGGATCGAGTCCCACATCGGGCTCCCCACAGGGAGCCTGCTTCTCCCTCTGCCTGTGTCTCTGCCTCTGTGTGTCTCTCATGAATAAATAAATAAACTCTTTTAAAAATGGAATGAAATGAAATGAAATGAAATGAAATGAAATGAAATGAAATGAAATGAAATGAAATGAAATGGCTGCCATGAATTAAAGCTCTGAATTAAAGCTGGGCGTAGGTCTTAGCACATTTTATTGGTAGATATCCTCCCCAGTCCAGGTGCTTGGTTTCACCCTCTGATAACAAATGTTCATCAACAAACCTGAAAAGAACATAAGAGCAAGGTAAGAGGTGGCCACAATGCAAGAAACTAATGTGTTCTCCAAAATGTGAAAGAATTGTGCTTAATAGTAAAGCCCAGATGAGAACGAGTTCAAGAGCTACAGAGAAGGGTAAGTTATGTCCTTTTCTTCCATTTAAAAGGTAGGGTGGAGCACAATATATTTTAGGAAAAAAAAACTGTTTCAAGTGGCAAAAATACAAAAAAAAATAAATATTTTGTTTCTTAAAGAACACATCTTGGGTGCTGAAAAAATTTAATGGAAAGAGCTCTTACTTCAACTAAGACAAATGAAACTAAATATCAGTATCATTTGAAATAAATTAGCAGAAAGAACAGATGGGCATTTCACCTGTAAACACAGCCCCCTTTAACCTGGTTATAATTCCTTGCCTTGATCTCAAGAGAACTAAATACACACAGTTCTCAAATTTTGCTCCTATCATGATTATAGCTTATCATGACCAATGAAGCAAGATATTAATGGGATAATCATTTGTGTGTTGTCATTCTGTTCTCCAGTGCTTCCAGAAAAGCCACCATTCTACTCAGGGAGACAGATCTCACACACTTCCTTCTCTTTGCCTACCCACTCCCAAGCCCCCACACATCCAACTGAGAAGAAAGCAGAAAACTCCTGAAAGCCCTCTTCAAAGAGATTTAAATGATGACGTGAGAGTAGAGAAGAAAGGGAAGTGCTTTGGGGGGCAAGATTAAGAATTGTAGAGACCCTGACTGAGAGGAATATGGTGCCAACATTACCATTCTCCAAACATAAATCAAAACAAAAACAATACTAACCTATAATATCTATAAAAAGAAATCCAGCTACATTTAGATTTCTTTTGATCAATAAAATGATGTTTTGTAATAATAACTATTTTAAAAGTTTCTGTGTGTGTGTGTGCCCAATCCCCTATGTTGTTGGTACCCTAATTGACTATTTATTCTTCCATTGGGTTTATCTAACCCTTAATGCTTGAAAGGAAAGATATTCCCAAGATTGGAAAGTAGAAGGTTAGTAAGAACCACCCCCCCCCCACTCTGCCTTGGCTAGTAGGGGGACTTCCAAGAGAATGGCTTCAATGGGTTTCTAGAAAGTTTGGGCTCTAGGCCCAGGGGTTCCAAGCCCTGCCGAAGACTGAGGCACCCTGAGTATGATGAGAAGCCAGAGAGCCGTAGCAAGGGCCCCTGCAAGCTGGGACAATGGCCAGCCCAGTGGTGAACCCTGTGGATGGTGTCCCATGATTGATGAAGTCTTACTATATGTAAGAGCTTGACACAACATTGGGGTAGCGTCCCAGTAATAACCACAATTGTATCTCCTTCCGGCTTGGCAGAACTAGGAAAATAGGGTTATTTTCATACACTTGAGTTTCTGGCCAGAAATTTGAACTTGCTCTCTCCTGGACCTGTCACCCTGGTGGTGCCTCTGCAGATATGGCTAAAATCTCCCTTCCTGGACAGTGGAGCCCATGGCCTGTGAGAACACTTCATCTAGCACATCAGGCAATTTTCTTCCCTGGTCTAACTCAGCCCATCAGACCTTACACCTTAGGTATCCGTGGTCGGGTTGGGGTCTTACAGGCAGGACTGGAGCAAGAGGCAAAAGATGCATTGAATACCATTACCCATCTCTGGTTTTTTTTTTTTTTTTTTAATTTATGATAGTCACACACACGCAGAGAGAGAGAGAGAGAGAGGCAGAGACACAGGCAGAGGGAGAAGCAGGCTCCATGCACCGGGAGCCCGATGTGGGATTCGATCCCAGGTCTCCAGGATCGCGCCCTGGGCCAAAGGCAGGCGTCAAACCACTGCGCCACCCAGGGATCCCTCTCTGGGTTTTTGTATTCCAGAAAAAAACCCATAATCCTACTACGATGATACATCATCATTCATTATATTGAGAGGATATAAGACAAGGTGACACTCTGGGGAGACACATCCCACTACAAAATGATGAACTGTTTCAGACAGCAGATGTTGTCACCCATCCCCCTCTTTCTAGTGTGTAGGGAGAGGAAGGGAGCGTACCCTTATCGGATTTCAGGATCAGATATCACCGATGTAGCCGAAAAGAGTGAACGCTTTGTCATTTTAACAAAGCCCATTTTCAAAGCGTTGTCCCTCTCTGCTACTGTACTTATCAAAGAGAATCAGATTATCATCAGAACAAGGCCCAGGATAATTTTATAAAGAAAAGTAGATCATTGCTCTTTGGAATTTAATTACTGGGTTTAATTTTGTAGATGCCACCTTCTTTCAGTTTTTTTCCTCTAAAACACATCCTTGGATTTTTCTTCTATCCTTTCTGATTTTATGAATCCCCATCTAAAAGTATTAAGTACTGGGTTTATTAACATTTTTTTCTTAATTGACTTTTAAAATCCAGTTCTAAGCCTCAGTCTCTATGAATCACTTTGGTAACATCTCCTCAGCGAAGATAATGGGTTAGTTTGTTAGGGTATTGCTCTCATAGCATAATATTAAACCATCTATCCACAAATATGGGCTTCCCTGGGCTTAATTGCTGAGTACACTATATTGAAAAAACAAGGCTACTCTCTATATGATAAAAATGAGCAAAATGTGTCTATAACAACCACATATGAAATCTAAAGTTATCATCAGAGCTGTAGTTCCTCTTCTCCCTCCTAAAATGTAAAAGGAAGTATGACAGGGTAGGTGATTACGAAGTCAATCAGCAGTAGTGGGAAAGAGAGCATAAGAATATCACTCAGGGGGATCCCTGGGTTGCTCAGTGGTTTGGCTCCGCCTTTGGCCCAGGGTGTGATCCAGGAGACCCAGGATCAAGTCCCACATCAGGCTCCCTGCATGGAGCCAAAAAAAAAAGAATATCACTCAGACCCATGAGGTCACAGGGAAGGCTCAGACCCTTCTTCCTCAGGCACAATGTGATGTCAGAAGGATGTTTTCCAAATCAGAATCCTTGATGCATGGTGTAATGAGGAGGAGTGTGGTCATGAGCACGAGTACTCCCCACTTCCCCCTAATTCGTTGGTTCATTGCTTCATTCATTCATTCAATACATATTTATCAAGCCTCTGCTCTGGGCCAGTCACTGGGCACACAATGCATAAGAATGATGCATTTCCTATCTTCATGAGGCATATTATCTAGTAAAATCCAAATTTACTTTATATAAACAAACAACATGGAAAAAAAGTACAAACATAAAAGCTAACTGAAACAAATTTAGACATTCATAGCTGCAAATAATTAAAAAAAAAACTAAATAATAATCATCATCCTTGTTATGCCATGACCTGATTTTCTGCAGATAATGACCCTAATACTAAAAAGACTTTCCAAGTACCTTCTTTACAGCTAAGGAAGCTAAAGTTGGGGCTTGCTTAAAGCCAACAGCTAGGAAGTCCAAGTGGTGGGGTTTGACCCCAGACCCGTCAGTTTTCAATACTCCACTCTTCCCCTGTACGGGTACATCTTCTCTGGGCAGAGGGCTTTTCCTCCAGGAGCCAGAATTGTATTAGAATAACAGAAAGAGACCTACCTAGACCCTATTAGCTTAGTGCATTAGTAGAAATGCTTCATAAGGATTTATCATCTCTTTAAAAAAAATTAAAAATAACTCTTATATAGAGATCACTTCTATTTCTTCTAAAATACTGTAGTTGAAAATATCATCATTCATATTTACCCCTGTTATTAAAGTCCACACAATCACTTATTTTGCCAAGTCTACAGACTTTCTTATGTTAGGTATATAATTCATCACACTTCTCTTTTTGTTCTAGCTTCTAGGAACTTCTAGGCTTAAAATCGCAAATCTTACTTTAATCCATTCATTTGCTCATTCAACAAACATTTATGGAAAATGGTTACTTATGAGTGTGATTATTTTATCCCTGCCTTAAAGGGCTTTGATTTCTTTTTTATCTTTATTGTAGTTGCTTTACTTTTATATGCTTATTACAATGTGTTTTATTACATGGATTTTTGGAGATAGGAGAGCATAAAATGTAAACAGCTAAAACAGTTTTACTGTAAAAATGATAGGATCCAGGATACACTGTAATAACAGGGCTTATAGTCTTATAAACTCTGGGTTAAAATCTTGATCCTACCTGACTTATGGCATGAACTAAGACAAATGACACATTCTGAGCCTCTGTTTCATAAAATGCGACCAAGAATTCCCATACAAGATGTTTACAAAGATTAAATAAGATAATATACATAAAGCAGCTGGCACTGCCTGGCACATCAGTATTTTATAGTCACTCCTTGGGAATAAAGCAGGTAAATAAATATGCAACAAACAATTCCACCTATAAATATCCAGTTTCTGAGGTGGGTGAGCTTGGTTTCCATGGAAAATAAATGGACATTTTTAAAACCTCAAAATTTAAATTAATTTTAAACTGCTTCCCTTTGGTCCTCTCCAAGATTCTCGGCAATGTTCCATCACCCCTGGTTGTTGAGCCCTCTTGTCTAATTATAAACTAAATTCTGGCTTGTTAGCAGAAAAGATTTTCTCAGGCTCTGTTCTATAAACAATGCCAGAGAAATTGCAGATGCTTTGAAAACTGGGAGGGCCCTCCCAGTCTGAACTTTTTTCATCTTAAAGACCCCACCAAAGACTCTAGCTTTACACATTGTATATTTTCTATCCACAAGCACAGCACCTGATGCTTTCCTCTTTGATGACATGAATCATGCTGTCTTACCGTGTATTTCCATGCCTGCCTCACCCATAGGAAACTTCTCAAAGGCTGGCCATATTTCTCATTCCTATTCATCTTACTTCCTAGCCTAGTGGCAGGCACATAGTAGGTGCTCAATAAATAGTTGCTGACTCAATGAATAAACTAACCAATTAATGAAAAGCTACATGAGGCCAAGGACCATATCTAATGCATTGTGTCATCTTCCCATAGTACCTATTATAGTGAATGAATGAATGACCATTTAGCTGAGTCCACTTGAGATACAAAGAACTTTTTCAATAATGATGATTCAAGTATGATCTTTTTTTAGCTTAAGCCACAAAATAATAACTTCTTAGAATCCCAGAGTGTCAATGTTTAGAGAACTTTTGAAACCATGATCAACACTCAAGTTTGGATGTCTTGGTGACTATTCTCATCAAAATTCTCAAACAAACCTTGTGAAGTTCTCACAGTGTTCTGGTGTGGAGCCTTGGTGTTGTACCATATCCCTTAGTGATAGGGGAAACGTAGACACAGAGGGGTGAGTGGCCTGCCCCTAAATCAGACTGAGTTTAGCAAGACCCACAGATAGGGCCTGACTTGTGTTCCTCCTAGAACACAGGTCCACTTCATGTCTAAAAGACGTGAAAGAGGCCTGCCAGTGGTTCACTCACCACCCAAGAGATTCTTGGAAAATAACTCTCCCAAAATCAGGCTCAAGGACACCAAGCCCATAGAAAGGTAGGGGGTGCTTCTAAGTACTTCCACTCAGGAACTGTTCACTTTCCCGTCATGTGCAATATCAACCTGCACATGACATGCATCCCCTTCCTGGATTCCCACTCACACCTAAAGCCCAACCTCGCAGAGCCTTTCTTTGGGTGGCAGGCCTGACAAAAGTCTGAGGAGCCTCAACTTCATTACCAAGTTACTTGGTACCCCTCCCCTTTCTCCTCTTCCCAATACCTCCACTGACCAACACAAAGAAATATCCAAGCTCCTTTCACTTCACCTGCTTCTCCTCGTCTTTGCCCTAATTCTTATATTTTCACACACAAACGGCTCAAGAAGACATTTCCCCCTAGACGGGGCACTTCCCTCCATAAGAAGAATCTGGGAATAGCTGTTAAAGAACGACTTCCCCCACGGGGAGCACAGTCGCTCAATTGTTTCCCCAATATCCAATCTCCTCTGACAAGCTTAAAATCAGAACTCCTGAATTTTAGTTGGGTACATGGACACCCAGAGCAAACTTTCCCAGTCTCCCTGGCTGCCAGGTATAGTCATGAGATGTGAGAGGAACTAACATGGGCAACTGAGCATGTGCCTCCTTACAAGGAGAGAGCATATCCTCCACGGCCTCTGTATCTGCTTCGACAGGATGAAACGTGAACATGGTGGTAACTGCTGGAGCACCCTCTCAGATCATGCAAGTAAATTGTGTGTTGAGGATGACAAAGCAACAGGATTGAAGGAGTTGGTGTCCTGCCACCACACAGCTTCTACTTCAGTCCTGAGCCACATACCCACAGACTATTACGGGAGGGACAAATGGACTCTTCCCTTGGTTAAGCTACTCTTATTTTGGTTCTTTGTGACAGCCATTAAAACTATATCCTGAAAAAAAGAAAAAAAAAACTATATCCTGCTTAACACACCTCTTTACACAGATATTGGCAAAAGTAAGCAGCATCAGTAAATACTGTGACAGGCATTCTAATCAGATTATCCATTAAAATAAGCCCTGCTCATTTCCTTTCTATCGCTTTTTTTGTTTTGTTTTCCTCGTTCATGTAGAATCATTCTGCCAACTTTTATCAAGTCAACAGATCTCTATTGTTTGGGGCTATAAATAAAAAGTTTAGCATTTTGTATGCAACAAGATTTTTTTTCAAACATTTCCAATTGACACGACCTGCTTCTGAATTCAGCTTTAGTTGACACTTAGATTAAATTTAAATATTTAAATTTCAGTAAACTGAAATTTTTATTTCCTTCAGGGTTTTTTCCTACGAATGTTTTGGTATGAAATTTTCCACTCTACAGAGAAACAAAATATCTTTTTAAGAACCTCGAGAAATTACTAATGAATCGTGTTCAAGAAATCTTTTAAGGTTTTGTCATACTTGCTTCACTTAAACTTTATGCATATTATTCTGAAGTTTGCTTTTTCATTCATGAAAAATGCACACTAGTTCATTCATTTTGATTCTTTTGTAATTATTCTGCAAGGTATCTGCCCTCCCATTGATGAATGGCAAGGTTGTTTTCAATTTTTCACTATTCCAATCAATGCTGAAATGAACATTCTCACATCTAACTCTGGGGCACAGGTTCAAGTGGTTTCTAGGGTATATCCCTGGAATTAAACTGGTAACACTGTAGTGTATGCACATTTTCAACTTTAACAGACTTTACTAAATTGCTCTCCAAACTCGCTCTACCAATAATCTCATTTCTCTATGTTTCACTACTATATCTTGTCAGCTTTCTTACTTTTTTGCCAAAATCATGGGATTAAAATGGTATCTCATTTTAATTTGCATTTCCTTGATTACTGGTTAGGTTTATTTGCCAACCAGTTTTCCTATTCTGGGACTTGCCTCTTTATATTCTTTGCCCATATTACTATTGGATTGTTTGGATTTTTCATTGATTTGTAGCTAAATCTTTACATTATTTGGAATCTTGAATTGTTCTAGTTATATGCATTACAAATATGTTCTCTTTCCCTATGGGCTTTTAACTCTGATACACAGAATTTGAACATTGTAATGTCAATTCTTTTTCTCTATAAATTGTACTTTTGTCCTGATTAAGAAATATCTTCCTACCTGAAAATATAAAAATATTCTTCAATATTTTATTCTAATAATTTTAAAGTTTTTCTTTTCAAATAGAGGTCTTTAATCTATGGAGAAGTAAATCAAAATTTAAACTTAAATTTTTTAAGTCTAAGAAAACCAAATAATAGCTTTTATGACAAATTGAAGGACTGGTGAAAGGAAGAAAAGGATTTGTGAAATAGTAATGACATCCAAAAGTATCCGGAAAAAAGATCAGAATAGCCAAAAGAACTCTGCCATATGTATTTTTTCTTTTAATGTCACTTTTAAAGTACTCTTCAGATTCTTTCACCCATTTTTCATACAACATATGATCCTCAGCAAATGCATTGAGCTAAGTCTATGCCCCACTCCGGATCTACTCATCCTCATGTACCCTACAGCCTTGGCCACTTGCCTTTCTTCCCAGGCTGGAGCAATCCCAGATATGGCTCACATCCCAGCTGCTGCCACCATCACCTCATATCCTAACATCTCCAATTTTCTCAGCCTCCCCAGGGATGAAGACTGGCTTGGCCACGGATTCCTCTCTGCACCAGCTGTGTGGGAACTGCAGCAGGTCCAGGGTGCAGCCCCAATCTGATTTTCCTAGCCATTGGTTGCCCAAAAGGGCAACATCAGGGAAGCAAGGAAAACTCAGTGTGCCCTTTGGGCAGGCTTTCCCCCAACGAAGCGATGATGGAAACAGGCTTGCAAATAAATGTCATGCCTTTATTTTTCTTCCACAGTGAACTGTTCTAAGAAGCAGTGAATAGTGAATCCATGTGGCCACTCAGGAGATGTCCCACATCAGCCAGCAATGTTTTCTAGAGAAGGTGTGCCTAAGCTTAGCAACTTACTGACTTGTCTTGCTTTCCTCCTTCTCTGCCTTTTCCCCCTCCCTCTTGCATTCTTAGGATTACATCCTTTTCTCCAATAAACACTGGCATGAAAGTTTTGCTTCACACTCTCTTTTCTAGGGATCCTACACTAAGAGAGCTTGCTTAAATTTTTCAAACATGTATTATCCAACAGCAACTAAAATTTACAATTTTTATCAGAACCAGTACACAGTTTTGAATTTGCATATATGACCCATTTCGAAGGCCAGAGACGTCTACTGGGAAACTTCTAGGAGGGATCTTTCTCTCTGATAAAACAGAGTGGCAGAAGAAGAAAATTCTCTTTTGCTTTCAAAACTCCCTTCCTTCTCACTCGGAATGTGTTACATGGGAACCTGAGGTTTGGAGCTGCAGCTGCCATCCTGAAATTCTGAGATGGCCTCGCAAATGGCAGAGCTGAGTGGTGGAAAGAGCCTTGGTACCTGATGACACCTCTGAGCCCCTGAACCAACCCGGGAACATACTATCTCCAGTCTTCCTGTTCTATGAGATAATACTTAAATATCATCATTGTTAAGCCATTATTGGGCATTCTGATATTTGCAGCCAACGTTTCCCTAAATAACACAGCTAATTATCTGCACCCCCGTAGTAATTGGAGCCATTGGAGCGGATATGAAACCAGTAGAGAAGGCCTTGGGTAGGATTCTGAAAAATGCCATTGTTAAAAGGACAGACAGGAGGGAAGGAATCTACCAAGGAGTGTTAGAAGGACTAGCTCAGTTCTTAACAATCTCAAATAACAAAGGTAACAGTACTTACACTCTAGCAGCACCACAAGTAAGAAATATAACTGGAAACTGTCGATTTAGCTCTTTAATTGCAAATCTGCTCAAATATTTGACCAAGATAAGGTGGAAAACAGGAACCACAGGTTTTTATCTAAATAAACATCATGGTTTTTTTTTAAAATTCTGTTAACTTTATTCTTTTTTTTCCACCCCATTATCCCAATCAAGAATTAGCATGGAGTCGTTCATTGGCAGATAAAGAGAACATCTTCAAATTCCTTGCTTAAGAGCTTCCTATGGGTTTGGCTCATGAAATTCATTTGGCCCTGGAGAAATCGCTTGTCAGCATGAAGCCAAGCTGATGAATAATTCTGACAACATCACACACCAAATTAGCAAACTGGCCAACTTCAGATTTCTCGACCAGCTACTATTTTTGCCAAGTTTTTAATTGTGAATGGACATGATAAGGTTATCCCTCTCCCTTCACTTAGAATAAATATTTGTACACTCACTGACATTACCCTCTCCATATAATGCATTTATTCTGTCATCGTGTTATTGGTGGCTTAAAGGGATAATATACTCTGCTAGACCATAGCATTTTTATGAAAGATGAGGTCAGGGAATACTTTGTGGGAGATAATAGTGCAATTTTAGAAATGTTGAAGGTAAACTAATTTAGCACTAGAAAGAAGAAAGGGCCTGGGAAAGGTTCTGGAGTCAAGAGCTGCTGTTGAATTTCGGCCCCGTCACTCAGAAACTGTGAGTAACTAAGCAAGTTGCTTAGACTCTCTGAATCTCAGTTTTTGCTCTGCCAGATAGAGATAATAATATCAACTCCCTAGGGTTGTTCTGAGGACTAAAGCACGTCTGGAAAGAGCTAGCACAGTGCCTGGCTTATAGTCCATTTTAATAACTAAAAAATCCTAAATCAAAACATATACAGCTGGTTTTTAATGTTGGAAAAGATTATTGAGGCTATTTTTTTCAAAGATTTTTAAAATTTATTTGGGGGAAAAAGAGCATGAGTGGGGGTGGGAGGGGCAGAAAGAGACACACAGACAGAGACAGAGACAGAAACAGAGAGAAGCAGACTCCCCGCTGAGCAGGGAGCCCTAGGCCAGGCTCAATCCCAGGACCCCAAGATCCTGACTTGAGCCTAAAGCAGAAGCTTAAGTGACTCAGCCGTCTAGGTGCCCCAGACGCTAATAATCTATTAAACATCATTGCAAAAACATTCCCCCAAGCAGCCTTCAATTTCTTAACTTTGTATATAGTGTTTTACTTTGGGCAAACAAAATCTCCATTTGTATGTCATCCTGTCTGTCCACTGTTTTCTCTTTATGGCCTCCGTGTTTATGTGTTGCTTAGGAAAGCCATTTTCATTTTTAAGACTTAAATATGTTGCCCTTTATTTTATCCTAATACTTTCTTAGTTACATAAATGCAATCATTTGAGTTTTTGTGTTAGATTAGGATCTAACTTTATATTTTTTCACCAAGTCAATATCCAGTATGCTCTTTTCTCTATTGAAATGACAACTTACCATAGACTAAAGTCTGTAAATGTATGCCTCCCTTTCTAAACTTTGCCTTCTGTTTCATTGATCAATTTATCTATTTCCGTATAAGTCCACATAAGCATTGTTTTCATTAATATTGCCGTATAGTATGGCTTAATATCTGGTAGGGCAAGATCCTTGTTATTCTTTTTTCTCAAAACATATTTTATTCTAGACCATTTTTTTTCAATCAGATGAACTTTGGAATCAGTTTATTAGTTTTCTTTCAAAAAAAAAATCCAGCTGTAAATATACTGAGATTGGATTGAATTGATATGTTTATGAAATTCAGTCTTCCCATCCAGATCTATTCAAAATGTCTTTTGTGTTCTTTAAAAGAGCTGTCTGAAAAAAAATAAATAAATAAGTAAATAAATAAATAAATAAATAAATAAATGAGCTGTCTGCACATTTCTTGTTAGGTTTATTCATATCTATATTGTATAGTTTTTGAGTTATAAGTACAATTCTTCTTAGGTTTTATGATGCCCATTTTACAGTTTTAGCACTAAGATGAGCAGGAATTTTATTTTATACTTTCTAATTGGTCCTCACTGGGATACATGGGAAAGCTATGGTCTCCAGCTTCTTGTGTGAACATGTGTGATCTTGAGTCTCCATATTAGTCTGATTAGTTTTTCCATTGGTTTCCTTGACTCTTTAAAAAAGAACACCAGATTTTTACAAGAAGTGACAATTTTATCTCTGCCAATCGAATATTTATACTTTATTCTTTTTCTCCTTATATTGTATATTTTCAGCCTTCCAAGACAATGTTGAATAGTAGCAGTGATAATGGGCTTCCCTGCCTTGTTTCTGACAGTAGCAGGAATTTTTCTGATTTTCCCCATTAGGTATAACGATTTTCTCCCAACCTAACTTTTGCCGAGCAATTTGATTAGGTACATGCACTGAGTTTCATCAAACACCTTTTCAGTACCTATCTACTTCCACCTGTTAGTAAATAGCTTCTCAAAGGTTGAAGCATCCTCGTATTCCTGGGATAAACCCTATTTTTTGTGGAATATTATTTTTTCTATGTGGCTGGATTTAATATGCTGATGGCTTATTTAAGAATTTTTTCATCCACTTATCAATGGGTGGGGGTAACTTTTCCTTTGTATGTATGTTCTCTGTGATATTTCTTGAGTTACTGTCTCCCAGGTCAAAGCCCACTCTGCACTTTGATTCATGATGCTAGAACTCTGCAAACCATGTTTCTGCTCTGCCAGCTGGCTTTTTATTAGGCTCTAACAAAGACTGCAAAGCTAGAAGAGGAAGAGGGGATTTACTCCTTCCTGACAGCTTGCTATGATCTTTCTGTTTGCTCCTTTTCCTGTGTGTAGTATCCCAGCAACGCTTCTTCATTCACCCAGGCAGCAGCAGGTCCTTCCATAGCAACAGCTGAATCTAGTTGGTGGGTTTTTTTCCCTGATACTTCCAGAACCAGCCTCAGCATGTTCCACATCCCCACTTCACCACATTCCAGACACTAGCACAAGGTGGGACAGCAGCCTCTCTTGAGAGATCTGAATTTCAGTTCATGGAGACATGGAGACCCTCCTCTAACCTATATAGTTGAATAAATTTAAGTTCTTCCCTTTATTTCTTCATGCCCTGGGGTGGAACCTGCTTTCTACAGTTGCTACAATGCTGATAACCTTAGAGTTCTCTTTCTATCATTTCAGTTACCTGGGTAATAATTTTACATCTAGTTATCAATTCTTTCCATTATTTTATCATTTTTCAACAACTGGCAAGTTTTCTCTCTCCTGACTGGACCTTCACTGGTCCACTAACCTGTCTGGCTTTGGTAAAAGGGTCTGATAGCCTCTTTGAATGATTCAGAAAGTTTTCCTTTATTCATCTGTTCCTTGAAGTTAATAAAACTCTCCTATAGATATCTCTAGGCCTGGTGCATTTTAAAAGGTATATATTGAAACTAATTTTTAATTTCTTTTGTAAATACAATTCTATTCCATTTTTCTATTTCTTCTTGAGTCAATTTTGATAATCTATATTTTCCAAGAAAAGCAACCATTTCTTTTCAAATTCGTTTCATTAAGCTGTTCACAGTATCCTCTTAAAATTCAGTTATCACTCCTATTATATTTTGTCTTGGTAGAGAAACTTAGATTCAAAATCAAGTCCTTTCAGGCCTTCAAAAATTTGGTATGTTGTCTTTTAGCATTCTGCCAATGAGAAGTCTGTTACTACTCAGCTATTCTCCCTTTTGCAGAGAAAGATTCCCTTCCTATTTTATTCTCTCTTCCCCTGTAAAATAATTTTTTCTTTTTTTTTTAGAGTGAAGAATTTTCATCAGATGGATTTTGTTTCCAAAATTTTTCTGCTTGTAATTCTCTGTAAGAATGCCTATTTCAATGTAACATGTCTATTCAGTTTTAGAATTTTTTTTTATTGTTTTGGTAATACTTGATTATCTCCTTTCTCCATCTGGTAACCTTATCAGATGAATGTTGGACCAGCTTCTACTCCTGCCCATGATAGGGTAACAGGGACCAAATTTATGCTTTTGCCTTAAACGACTAAAAAAGTGGACAAAATGTTGGAAATGATGGGTATTAGACATTAGATAATAGAATTTAGGACTATCATCCCTGAAAAAAGTGAAAGAAATGAGATGAGACTTAGGATTGGTTCAGCTTACTGTTGGGAAGCAGTTTCCAGGCCATAATGCAGGGAAAATGCTGCCAAAAGAAATCACTTGGCAATCTTGCTGAGTTGAACATACAGAAATCAGATTTTAGAGATTGCTCAGCTATCAGATGGATGAAAATTAAGAAGTATGACAAGACTGTGGGGAAACAGGCACAGACACCCTCATACATGCTGGTGGGAATATAAACTGGCAAAACTCTTCAGGAAGGAAATTTGACTATATATTGTAAAACTACATACACATTTACCTTTGGAACCAGCAATCTCACTTCTTGAAGATACATTTTCAATCATATACACACACACACACACATATATATGTTCATTGCATCATTGTTTACAATTGCAAATATACGGAATGACTTAAATATATAGGGGACTAGTTGGATAAACTATGATACAACCACACAACAGTATAATGCCACTATAAATAACAATGAGGAAGATTTCTATGAGCTGATCGAGAATAATCTCCAGGATATTGCCAAGGGGGGGGAAAAGGAAAATACAAAGATGTATAAAGTATGCTATCTTTCCCATAAGAAAGAAAAGTAGGGCAGCCCGGGTGGCTCAGCAGTTCAGCACCGCCTTCAGCCCAGGGTGCAATCCTAGAGACCCGGAATCGAGTCCCATGTTGGGCTCCCTGCATGGAGCCTGCTTCTCCCTCTGCCTGCATCTCTGCCTGCATCTCTGTCTCTCTCTCTCATAAATAAAAATATTTTTTAAAAAAGAAAAGTATATAAGAAAATACGTTTCTGCTCATCTGTACAAAAGAAATGCAAGAAGGACTAACTAGAAACAAATAATATTACTACCTTTGAAGAGAGGGTGATAATGATATGGAAAGAATGGGAGAAGGGGAATGGCTTGGTAGGGATGAGAAGGGTAATGACACTTCACTGAATATACCTTTTGGATAGCCTTGACTCTTAGAATCATGGTCGGATTTCATATGCCAAAAGAGAAATAATCAATTAATATGAACTAGGATGAGTGTGTGCAGAGAGGAGAGGACGGCAAGAGGAGGACCCAAAATTGGGATGTTCATGTGAACCTAACTGTTTTACATGTGAATAATACAGCCACACTTGCTGCACCTCTGCAAAGTCGTATCAGAGTCCAAACCATACAGCAAGGACCCACTATGCAAGCCTGAAACTGCCTCATAGCCAGAGACCTAACTTTGTTATTCTTTTCCATGCCTGCACATATGGAGTCCTCTGTTTTATTGGGTTTCAGTTATTTGTCATAGCGACAACCTTAGCATCTGAAGAAGCCATCGTTGTTTAAGAAAACATTTATTATTTTTAGATTCATCTCTTTTTTTTTTTTTTTTTTTTTTTTCAGAAATACCTGCTATTGAGATCTGGACCATGCCCTGCCAGATAGGTGGCTGAGAATGAAAGCCATTAATTGGCATGGGGTTGGTGGAAAAGGAAATTCTTCTTTTATAAAATAAAGGGCATGATGTTGGATGAAAAGATTTCATAATCATCACTTTCTTCATGACTTTAGAATGTTCTTCATGCTCATTAACAAAGATTAATTATAGTTAGCCTTTTTAGTTTAATCAAAACTGGAAGAGAAGTAGGCACAGATTTTAAAAGCCTGGTGAGATGCTGAGTGAGTGCTTAAATGACTCACTGTTGGGGACCTTATCATGATGCGTTAGGTATAATGCTGAGAAATAATAAATAATCCAGAAGTCTTTTTCTTGTCTTTAAAAATATTGAGCTGCTAATTTCACAATGATTTCTCATGAGGAAATCATCAGAGACACACTCAAAGATTGCAGTATTATTTTTCATAGGACAATAATGGAAGGTACCTAGATATCCAACAATAGAGAAATGGCTCAGGACATTATGTTACATTTATACTGTGGTATATTATATATATATTTAAAATGTTTTCCAAAAAATAAGAAAAATGAAGTGTTTTCCAAAACCATCTAATGACATGGGGAAATACAATATTATAAATAAAATAATGCTACAGGGAAGTTTGCCTGCATAATGCTACCTGCTGGCAGAAAAATGTTGGGTATCAACAGCTCAGAGGTATTTTCATTATGTTTTCTTTAAAAAGCAGGATAAATGTGTGTGTATATATATGTATATATGTATATATATGTATATATGTGTGTATATATATATACTGCTTTATATATTATGTTAGTATAAATATTACATACATACAGGAAAAAGCCTAGAACAATTAACAAGGAACAGGAAAAATGACTAGATGGGAACATCAAAATGTTAACAATGTTTATATTTAGGTAATAGAAACTTTGGGTAATGATTGTTTTCTTATTATATTTTAGATGTTTTCCAGGTATTCTGCATTAAACACGAGTTACTTTTGATAATTTTATTTTTCCAGTTGCTCAAGCCAAGAATCTTGGAGCTATCCCAACTTTTTTTCTCTAAGATCCCGACTCCACTTCATCAGCAAACCTGTCAACTCTACCTTCAAAAGAGCGGTAAATCTATTTGCTCACTTATTGCCTCCCTTTATGATGGTCCAAATCACAGTCATCTGGCACCTAGATTTCCGCCACAGCCTTCTTTCTGGTCTTTTGGTTTCCACACTTGCTGCTCCCTTCCACCTCCATGTCTAGAAAGACCAGAGGAGGGGTTTTGAGAGAAAATTATGGGGAGCAAAATGGGGCCCCATTTACAGAGCAACAGGCCAGAGTCGAAAGAGGAGCATTTGTAGTGGGGGAATTTTAGGAAAGCCTGATACATTTCAAGGAGTACTAGAGCCTGACATTCCATATTAAGTTATGCTCCTACTCTGTGCTTAAATTACACACCCTATCCCCCATTAGCCACTCAAAACACACAGTGAAAATCTCTTATCCGTAGTAACCTTGAGTTAGTGGTGGTTTGGGTTGCTTGTGATAAATCCATTCAGATCTAGCAGAGAGAAAGTAGGAGATAAGATGACAAATGAAGAGCAGGAAAGAAACCAGAGTAAGAAGTGACTGCCAGGAATCTTCAGAAAGCACTGAAGTAGGGCACTGAATGTCCCACGGTGCATGTGATGGAGGTTGGAGCTAATTTATTCCCACATGAAGAGAAAAGGGACCTCAAAAGTCTGGAGAATGTAGTGCACCTGGGAGGCTCAGTCAGTTAAGCGTCTGAGTTAGTTTTGGCTCAGGTCATGATCTCAGGGATGTGAGATCAAGCCTCAAGCTGGGCTCTGTGCTCAGTGCAGTCTGAGATTCTCTCTAAGACAAATAAATCTTAAAAAAAAAAAAAAAAAAGTCTGGAGAACTTAAGTATATGCACTCAGGCAATTATGTTACTTTAACATAGTATCAGTGGGGAAAAAAGGGGTTGCACAGATGTTATTTCCACATTGCTTCCTAATTGGCTTCACGTGAATATCTCACGAGCCTCATTCATCTTCATATGCCTGGCATCTACCACAGGGCCTGCCGCAAAACAGGTGTCAGAAAACAGTCATAAAATGAGTGGATTAGTGGATTAGGAAGGAAGAAGGAAGGGAGGGAAGAAGGGAAGATGAGAGGAAGGAGAGAAGATGATAGCAAGCAGGGGGAAGGAGGAAAAAAGAACAAGTGGATTTACAGATGTAAGAACAGCTAGTGCTTCTGGAGCATTTACAAAGCACTTCCATGTATTAACTCATTGGCTCAAGATTAGAATTCAACTCCTCCTGGCTTCATGTACTTTGTATATCTTCATTACCAGCTTCACCAATGATCAGATCATGGTACAGAGAACTCTCTAATGAGACTGATTTTAAAAAGTAGATGTCCTTAATTAAAGAGGCTGCTCATCAGAGCTGTTCTTATGTAAGTTGGCCAGGTGCTGTTGGCTTATGAAGATGCCTACAAGCACCAGAGGCTAGAAATGCTGAGGGGGTGTCCTCATTATTTCATTATATGAACAAGTAGAATTGACAGGCTAAGTCAAAGCAAAGTAATTAAGCTGTTATTTCAGGTCTCCCCCAAAGCTGCTGGCCTCGGCAGTTGTCTTTGTTCACTAACAACAAACCTAACGGAGATTTGTACATTTTTCCTAAGGGTCTTTTGAGTACATTCTCTCACGTTTAGTGGCTCAACAAGTATGTCTTGAGCACTTATTGTGCACTGGGCACCACCAAACACCATCACGGCTCCATGGAGTTCACTTCACCTCACAACCAAGATGGCAGGCCAGTAATCCCCACTTCACAGAAAAAGGAGTTGAGGCTCAGAGAGCTTAAGAGACTCTGATTATGTTAGAGATAATGGCACTAGGTCCTAAGTCTTGCTACTTGGAATTTAAAACATGCCAACTTATATAGAGAAATGAAGTAGTTTATAGTGGTTTGGTTTCCCCTCAGACTGTAGACTCTTTTGCCATGTGTCACATACAAGTGTGAAGGTTGAACCCTCCATTTCCTTGGAGCCATGTGGCTTAGAGGACTCAATGGGGAGACTCCCAGTGGGAAAACTGTAGGCACCCTTGATTCTGCTCTTTCTCTCTCAAATCCCTCAGCAAATCTTGCCCAGAACCCAGTCCCCTCCCTCTGTGTACATTGCTACCCTCTGACATAAGCCCTGAGGTGTCTACTGTCCTTCTTCCTCTTCATTCCCCTCCACAACAGCCAGAGGGATCCTTTCAACATATAAGTTGGATCTTGTCACTTCTCTGCCCAAAACCCTACAAAGACTCCCCCATTTCACGGAGAGTAAAAGCCAGCCAGCATCCTTACAGTAGCCAACAAGGCTCTGCACAACCTGGCCCCCATTTCACCTGAACTCATCTCCTTTGTTCTCCTCTTTGACTTTTGGTGTCTCATCACACGGACCTTCTCACTGTTTCTCAAACCCACAGGGCATGTGTCTGCCTCAGGGCCTTTGCATCAGCTCTTCTCTCTGCCTCAAAGTTTCCCCCCCAGATAATTGCCTCTTCGAGTCTTTGCTCAAGTATGATTTGTATGATCTTAGTGAAGGCCACCCTGAGTGCTGTATTTGAACCTGCCACACTCAGATATTCCAGTCCCCCTTACCGTGCTCTCTTTATTTTCCATGTCTCACTACCTTCCAAAAAATTATATAAACTGTTTCTATATGTGTTCATTGTCTTTCTCCTTCCACAAAGTCAGGAATATCTCTTCCTTTCATTTACTTGTGTATTCCCAGAACCTAGAACAAGGCCTGGCATATTATAGGCACCCAGCATGCATAATCATTATAATAATTATTATTATTACTATTATTTGTGAATGGCAAGGAGCAGGAGCTATAAGACCTTTAAAGAAAGAGATTTTCTCACTTGGAGACACTAGGCTTCAGAAAAGGAGATGAAAATTTTTCATAGTCAAAGATAATTAGATTTGGATCCTAGCTCTGCCATTTACTTGGGGCCTTTGGCCAGTTGCTCGGTGTCTATGAGTTTCAAGTCTCCTTGAATATAAAATGGGAAAACTAACACTTAGCTCACAAGGTTGCAGTACTGATTCAGTGATATGATACAGAGCAAGTGCCCGGTGGTACAACCTGAGCACAATCAATATTGACTCTCTCAAACTAGTACTCAATTAGCAGTTTTGTTTTACTTTGGCCAGATTCTTACTTAACACATGGCTCTGAACACATTTCTTCCCCTTTTAGAGCCTCAGTCCACAGAGCTATGTAATGAAAGAGTTCCTTGTGATGTACTCTCAGTAGGAGCCCATGACCAGGGCTTAGAGGGTTCCAAGGGGACTGGTGGGAACCTTGGGCCTCACAAGACATTGCTTCATCCTTTCCAGTGGGTTAGCTAATCTGCGTCTGTTCATTACCCAGCCCTTTAAAAGTCAACAGATAATAACAGGAGATAAATAAAACCTTTGTCACTTACTGCTGCCTCAGTTTTATGCAAGTGATGCAAAAGGAGTTGCAACAGGAACCTTTGAACAGGAGACCAGTCAAATGGCACATGCTGATAAACTTGTTTAGAATGCAGTTTTTTTCCCCACTCAATTTCTAAAATTAACCAACTTCAATCACCAAAACCCTCCTAAGACAGCTGTTTACGGTAGTCATTCCCAAACTTCTTACCACTAGACATCCCTTTTATTTTCCCCACAGCCTCCCTCACATAAGCCCAGGTCTCCAAAGTTCTTTCTACTAAATAAATTGATGTATCAAGTGATATTCCTGGATTCTACATTAGTTAAACTAATGAGTATAGTCAAAGACTTATGCTCATTGGGACTTCCAATCAAAGTAAGGGAGATAAACTTTCTTATTGCATGGTTATCCTTTGAGCCACAAACAGAGAATGTGATATTTTACACAGCCTGAGCAACCTAACTGCAAGTATAGTCATTCATTCAACATATATTTAATGAACATCTATTATCTGCCAGACACTATTCCAGGTGCTGCAATAAAGCAGTGAACAAAATGCACAAAAATTCCTATCCCCATGGAATTTACATTCTAATGAAGATAGACAATAAAGAAGAAAAACAAAATATATAGATAGCACAAGTTCAAAGGGAAACATAAAGCAGGAAGCAAAATTGGATGCTCAAAACATGGTAGGGGTGCAGGATTTTTCTTTTTAATGATGAGGTTAGAAAAGCTCTGACTGAGAAGGGCTGTAGGAGGTTACAGAGTGATCCCTTGAGACACAGTTAGGAGAATAGATCAAAAAAGCCTTGGAATTTGTGCTCAGAATCAGTGTTCACTATTAGTGAGATGGGAGCCATTGAGGGGTTTTGAGAAAAGCAAGGCCTTGATCTTCCATTTTAATGGCATCATTCTAATAGCTATATGAGACAATGGGATGTTTTCATAGTACCCTTGAAATATTAAAAAGGGCTCATGAGGAGCACTCGGCTGGTTCAGGCAGTTGAGCATGTGACTTGTGATTTCAGGGTTGTGAGTCCATGCTCCATGTTTGTAGTAGAGATTACTTAAAAATAAAATCTCTCAAAAAATTTTTTCTAAAATTGCTTTGTTAAAAAAATTAAAAGGGCTCATGGAAGTAGGAAAGGCTATCTCAAAAATGCAGAGCTTACGCATTATTAAGAATAGCCAAAAAGTGGAAACAACTCAAACGTCCATCGATTGATAAAGATCAACAAATGTGGTCTATCCATCATATAATGGAATATTATTCAGCCATAAAAAGGAATGAAGCACTAAAACATGCCACCACACAGATGAAACTTAAAAACATTATGCTCAATGAAAGTCCGGCACATAAAGCCATATATGATACATAAGGCCATGTGTATGAAGTGTTCATAACAGGCAAATCAGCAGAGATAAAAAGTAGATTAGTATTTGCCAAGAGATGGAGAAAGAAGGAATAAGGGGTACCTGCTTATGGGCATGGGGTTCTTTTTGGGTAACAAGAAATGTTCCAGATTAGATAATGATGCTGGTTGTATAATTTTGTGACTATACTAAAAGCTACTGATTTTTGCATTTTAAGAGAGTGAATCTTATGTTATGTAAATTAATCTCAATTTTTTAAAGAAAAGATTTTATCTCTCGGAAAGCAATGCCAAGAAAATTACTTCTTCTCTCTGCTCTCTGAGCAGTCACTCTTCTCACCTCGGGTAACACACAGCACTAAGCGAAGTCAATTCTGCGAAACTGGTCAATGCTCAGCAAGAATAACTTAATCCAAGACAGTAAAGATACCCTTCTCTTCTAGCTGTGATACTACTGATCTCTCATCATGGACTGTGACTTGCTTCTTTCTTCCAAGTGCCTCTCACATCTACCCTTGACTATATGTCCCCATTGCCATGACTCTTACCCCCTTCACAGGGATGAAGGCATTAGCCTGGCTGGTGTACTCACCTCTTTTCTCTTCCTATCTCTAATCTCCAATCTGTTCTAACAGAACAATCATAACATCCCACTTTTATCACTCCTGTGCCCCACTTAAGAGTCTAAAGTTGCTTACTCAAGGCATATCTCATGCCAGAGAATGTATTTCCTAAAGAAAACGAAAAAAATACATCATTTAACTATGATTCTTATATTGCTTATGCCTCAGAAATGGAGTTTGGATGCTAAAATGTTAAAAGATGTTTTGCTGCTTTACATGGAAAATGGAATATTGTATTTGAAATACTTCAAATCAGATCTAGCTTGGAAAATTCAGAAGAATGGTTGATGTATCAAATGCTTATTGAATCAAGTTTGCCAGCCTGGCATTATTCACACTGCAATATCCATTTCCTTTCTCCCTTGCTCCTCCTGTGTCTGCTCTAATACGGAGGACTTCTTCCTCCCCTGCTCCAAATCTTGCCTTCTTTTTAAGACCCAACCCTGGGGTCCTGCTCCTCTGTGAAGGCTAGGCCAGTGGTTCTTTACTTTGGCTGTTTTTTGGGATCTGCTGGCCTTACTAGTTACCTGGAGTGTAGTCTGGGCATTAATCCACACCCTCTGGATGGATTTCAAGTGTGGTCAGGGTTGAAAACCATTACACCAGGCATGTTTTTATCCTGGTACATGTAGGAATAAGAAAGACAGACAAAGCTTTAACTCCCATAGAACTCATACTGGAGGAGCAAAACAAGCATATTTTAAGTAAGGCAATTTCAAAGAGTCATTTTAAAAACAGACAGAAGTATACAGGTAATATAATTTTAAAAAGTAGCTACGAAAGTGGAAGGGGCAAATTTAGACAGAGTAACTTTAAATATATGAGAATTCTCACAAGTGAAGTCTAAAATAATCAGACTCACAGAAGCAAAGAGTAGGATGGTGGTTACTGGGGCTGGGGGTGAGGGCAGGGAACACTAGCAGGTGATGATCAAAGGGTACAAAGTTTTAGTTATGTAGCATGAATAAGTTCTGAAGATTACTATACAGCACAGTGCCTACAGCTAACATTACTATATTGTATACTTAAAATTTATGTTTTAAGTATGTCTTATGTTAAGTGTTCCATGCACTAATATTAATAATAATAACAATAAGGGGTGTGAGGAAATTTTTGGAGATGATGGACGTGTCTTTGCTCCTACCGAGGTGCTATTTTCACAGATGTATACCTATTCCCACATTAAATATATACAGCTTTTTACATACCTCAATAAAGCAGTTTTAAACAGAAAAAGATGATTTTCAGTGACATTTGACTGAGACCTGAATGATGAGAGGAGCCCAAATAGGATGAAGAAGAAATTCAGAAAAGAGAGAAGAACAAGGTAGGATGGTTTGAGTGACAGGAAAGAAGGCAATGAACAAAGGGAAGCATGGAAAAATATAAGATTGAAAAGGAAGGCAGAAGATGAAGAAACTTGTAGGTCATGGTAAAATTTTGGTTCTTATTTTAAATGTGATAAGCAGCTGTGGTAGATTATGTGCAAAGATTACCACTATAATTCTTGCATCCTATGTGGATGCTCCCTTGCAAAATGATTTTGAGACGCCTTTCATCAAGAGGTATAGTCCATTCTCCATCTCCTTGAACTGAGGGGGCTAGCCCTGGAACCAATGTGACAAAAGTGACATTGTGGGACATCCGAGACATGACCTCAAGCGGTGTTGCAGCTTCCATACTCTCCTCCTTAGAACACCACCCTGAGTCCACCATGTAAAGAAGTCCAGACCAGCCAGCTGGAAAATGAGAGGCCATGTGGAGGCGAACTAGGGCACCCACGGTAAACAGCTGGCACCAACTGCCACCGAGGCCCCCTAGACCATCCAAACAGCATCAGACACAAGAGGGCTGAAGCCACACGAGTGACCCCAGCAGAGACTAGAAGAGCCACATGCTTGAGCTCAACCCAAACTGCCGACCCACAGAACTGGGGCCATTACGTAGTTTTGTGTTTCAAAAACACTAAATAAAAATTTAGTGGTGATTTGTTCTGCAGTGATAGACAAGCACTAAAGAAATTTCTGGAGTTTTAAATAAGGAGTAAAATCAACTTTTTATGGTTTAAAAACCAATTTTATCCCAAGTATACTGATAAATCCATCCATAAAAACCAAGGTCTTTGGGGCCCCCGCATGGCTCAGTCAGTTAAGAGTCCCATTCTTTTATTTTGACTCAGGTCATGATCTTAGGAATGTGGGATGGAGCCCTGCATCAAGCCCTGCATGGGCTCTGTGCTCCGCATGAAGTCTGCTTAAGATTTTCTCCCTCTCCTTCTGCTCCTCCCCACCTCGCTCATACACATACACTCTTTTCTTCCTCTCTCTCTCTCTCTAAAAATAAATAAAAATAAAAACAAATTTAAAAAATAAACCATGCTCTTCAATCTTTCTTAAAAATAAAAAATATTATGGCCTTCAGTAGAGAGAGTGCAGCTTACAGGTTTAGGGACCGCAGCGGCCTTAAACCCTTCTCTTGAAAATAAAATCTTATCCTCAAGCATATTAATAAAACCATGTGAAACCACAAACAGTAGACAAAAAGGACCCAAAAGTCATTTGACTCTTTACCCTATTTCAGCTAAGAATAGTATGAGAAAAATCCTGATGCAGATCAGGATAGCATTTTAGACCAGAATTCATTATGAAATGTGTTTCTAAAGAAAATTAAAAACGAAGTATCTGTGAACCCTAAACTGGAGTTTTGATTCTATCCTATGCTGAAATAATCAAGGAAGCATTACATCATACTTAAAAATGTGAAAGATTAAAAGATGATCTTAAACATACAATCTTGGAAACAACTTTAAAACAATGAGCACTCTTAAAATACAAAAAGCTATTTTGTGGAAAAATTCTGTAATTAGTAAAAGCCAAGGTGCTTGCTCTTGCTGTGCATAATTATTTGATCTGCAGAGAAATGGGATTCACTTTTGTTATATAAATAGCATTATTTTGTAAATGGTTCTTTAAGTGATACTATTTAACCAAGCTTCGTGGCTATTTATTCACAGTACCTCATAGTATTTTCCATTAATTTCTCAAGGATGCCAACATTATCTTCCTGGGGTGTTCATCATTATGTTTGATCACATATTACGGTCAGGTGGTAGATGGCTTAAGAGAAAACTATGTAGAGTCCTTCAAAATGAGTTTCTCTATTTAATCCCGATGTCTTATAATCATAGCTTATATAGGAAGAGTGGGGAAGGAGGGGAGAGAGGGGCACCTGGGTGGCTCAGGGGTCTTCTGCCTTCCGCTCAGGTCATGACCCCAGGGTCTTGTGATTGAGTTCCACATGAGGCTCCCCGCAGGGAGCCTACTTCTCCCTCTGCCTGTGTCTCTGCCTCTCTCATGAATAAATAAATAAAATCTTTAAAAGGAAAGAAAGGATGGGAGAGAAATAAATTAGAGAAGTTCTCACCCACCTGACCACCCACCACCCCAAGCCACGCTCCTCCGGCTGAGTCCGAGACAGCAGAGAGAGGAGAAAGGGAGTGTAGAAACAAAGAAGGAAGGAAAGGGCATCCAAATGAAGGCAAGAACTAGGGAAAATATGATAGAGGGTAGACAAAGGAGGCTAGATGAGGAGAAAGAAGAAGAGACGAGGCCAGGCGGGTGAGCCGGAGCGTGAGGCTTCAGGAGCGGCCCGTGAGCTAGAGCCGCCGTGTGGGTGTGGGTGTGGGTGTGGCGGACTCCTGGGCGCCTGCAGCTCCGCACCTGCAGCTCCTCGTGCGCAAGCTGGCGAGCACGACGGTAGCTGGGAATGGCGGAGACCCTCCTTCTGGCCGAAGCGAACTTACCGTCTCCTTCCTATTTTATGGGGGTGTTCTGTGAAGTGGGGGGTCCCACCGCAAACTGGGAAGTCTCGAGGTCTCCCAGCAAGAGCCGCGGGGGCATCACCGGCTTCGCGGCCCAGCGGCGGCCTCGCCCTTCCCCCGTGGGGCTCGCCCTCCGCGGGGATGGCGGCGAGCAAGGGGCGCTCGCGGACGCACTGGGCCGCCCGCCCTCGTTTGCGGGTGGCTGAGGGCAGTGCCCTCCACCCTGGACGGGGACGTGCGAGGAAGGAAGTGGAGTCGCCTGGCAGCAGCCCTCAAGCCAGTCTGCAGATGTTCCCACGCAGGTGGCCGGAAGGGTTGGGGGGCTGACGGGGGTGACTCGGCCCGCTCCGGGCGCCGGCGGGCGGCGGTGCGCGCGCGGGACGGCGGTGAGGCCCGTGAGGCCCGTGAGGCCCGTGAGGCAGCTCCCAGGAGGCGCCGCGTGCGCACGCGGGCCGGGCCGCAGCCGGGCTGCTCGCGCACACACAGCGTCGGCCGGGAAACCTGAGACGCCGTCACAGGCCTGCCGCTCGGCGTGGGGCCCTTGCCCGACCCTAGGAAGTGAGACTTGCTCACCTTGGAAGAAAATCCCCCGCCTCCGCCCACCGTGCCCTGCTTGGCTGGGCCCCGCAGCGCTCGAACTCCGCGTGCCCCAACGCCTGGGGAACGCGGCCCGCCGCTTGGGAGGCACCCCACTCACCCATCCTGGGCTTGTCTTCCCTGGAATGCAGGATACTAAACTCATCACTATATAGTTTCAGGGGGTTTTTTTTTAATTTCTTTACTTTTTATTTAAATTCCATTTGCCAACATACAGTGTGACTGACACCCAGTGCTCATCCCCTCAGGTGCCCCCCTCAGTGCCCGTCACCCAGTCACCCCATCCCCCCGCCCACCTCCCCTTCCACAACCCTTTGTTTGTTTCCCAGAGTTAGGAGTCTCTCATGGTTTGTCTCCCTCTCTAATTTTTCCCACTCAGTTCCCCTGCTTGATTTATTTATTCATGAGAGACACAGAGAGGCAGAGACATAGGCAGAGGGAAAAGCAGGCCTCCTGCAGGGAGACCATAGTGGGACTGGATCCCAGGACACCCATGACCTGTGCCAAAGGCAGATGCTCAACCCCTGAGCCACCCAGGTGCCCCTGTTTTAGTTTTTTAAAAATTAAAAATAAAAGTGAATAAATAGTTTAGTTTGGTCATTTGATGGGAGAAACAAAAAGGGGAAGGGAGAGGAGGGGTGGAGAAGGGAAGGGAAGAGAGAGAGAAGAGAAAAACACTATTGCTCCCAATTATTCCTGTGTTTGAAGTACTTTCAGGTCTTTAGGTAGCAAGTCTCTTCCAATATACCTAGTAAAGAAATGCATTTCAAAGCCACCTTGAAATTGCTTTCCAAACAGCCACATGTTTGCATCCGTTCTGTTGCTGCCAATAAGCTTAACTCGTTGTATTGAGTGATAAATAGAAATAGAAAGTCAGGTTCATTTTCCCTTGAAAATATCTCTTACAGATGAAGTTGACAATTTGTAATCAAGAATTATTATTTAAAAAGTGAAAACTCAGAAATTGCATAAAACGTCTAACAACTGGTCTAGGCACATAAGATGAAATAATGCCAATCAACCATTTAAAAAAACTCATATTCTCATCTGCAAGGATGTGGAGCAGTGGAATTTATATTCATAATGATGGGAAAGTAAAATGAAACAGCCACTGTGGAAAAGTATTTAGCAGCTTCTTGCAAAGTTATACACCTGCCCTATGACCCAGCAGTCCCACTTCTGGAGAGATAAAAACATGTTCACAAAAAGACACAAATGTTTATAGCAGCTTTATTCACAGTACTCCCCTCCCCCCAAGATTGGAAACAATCCGAATGGCCATCACTAGGAGAATGGATCCATAAGTTTTGTTATATTCACACAAGATAATATTATACACCATTTTTTTTAAAACAGGAACTACTGATGAGCTTAGTAACATACTTCAATACTTAGGGAAAGAAGTAGGATTACTAGAGTTGATTCTTCAAGATTCCATTTATACAGAGCTCAAAAAACAGGCAAAATCAATTCACAATAATAGAAATCAGAACAGTGATTACCAGTAGGGGTGGTATGCAGGTGTGTGTATACGTAAGTAAAAATCTGTCGATGTGCAAATCTAAGATTTGTACATTTTACGCCATGTAAATTGTATCTCAGTGATTATTTTTTTATAATAAATTTATTTTTTATTGGTGTTCAATTTGCCAACATACAGAATAACACCCAGTGTTCATCCTGTCAAGTGCCCCCCTCAGTGCCCGTCACCCATTCACCCCCACCCCCCGCCCTCCTCCCCTTCCACCACCCCTAGTTTGTTTCCCAGAGTTAGGAGTCCCCATGTTCTGTCTCCCTTTCTGATATTTGCTACCCATTTCTTCTCCCTTCCCTTCTATTCCCTTTCACTATTACCTATATTCCCCAAGTGAATGAGAACCTATAATGCCTGTCCTTCTCCGATTGACTCATTTCATTCAGCATAATACCCTCCAGTTAGTGATTATTTTAAATCATATTTGCAAAGCATATTTAAAGACACAGGAATTTATTATGTAAGGTTAAGTCAAAGAGCAAGACATAAAGCTGCGTATTGCAATATCTCAAATTCTTCAAAAATACATATGTGGAGGGGAAAGACTGGAGACACACATGCTGGATGGCAAGAATAATTAAATCTGCTATAATATTAGGGTAATTTTTATTCCTTTCAATTAATTTTTCTAAATTTTGAATTTTTTTTCTTTAAGGAGCATGTGTTACATTTCTTAGGAGAAAAATAAACATTTTTTAAGTGCTCCGTAACTGCCCTCTCCTCCCTGTTTCCATTGCTACAGTCCTGGCTCTGCCCTCTTTCCTAAATTATTATAACAGACTCCTAACTGATGTCCCAGACTCAAGAGTTTATCTAGCCCAATCTGCTCCTCTGGATATTTCTTCCTTTTTAAAAAATAGAATTCTATTTTAGTAGATTTAGAACATTTTTTTCTTCCCTTTCAGATTAAGATTTATGCTCATCCCTGGGTAGACAATAAAAAGCCCACCCTTTATCAAACCCATCCATCCAGGACTTTGTCCTTACCACGACATCGAAACTGCTCTTGTCAAGGTCATGAACGGTTTTCCTGTCGCTAAATTCAATCATCCATTCTCAGTCCTCATCTTCCTGACCCTCACTTGACACCATAGATCGTGTCCTAACCTTACGTCCCCCTTTGAGCCATGCTTTCTTCCCTTGGCCACTAGGTTCCCCAGGCCACCCCTCAACTCCCCTCCATCCCCCACTTTCTCATGTCTTCTGCTGGTTCCTGTTCCTTTTCCTATGTTGGAGCATCCCCAGGGCTCAGTCATGTTCAAATCTTGATGATTTCACCTGGTGTCGTGGCTTTAACTACCACTGTGTGACATGCTGATGACTCACAAGGACACGGCTTCAGATCTGACCTATGCCCTGAATCCCAGGCTATTTCCACTGTCCACCTGATACTGCCACATAGATAGCAACAGGCGAGTGAAATTCCAAAATCAAACATGTCCAACTTCCTGATCCCTTCCTCACCAATCCTGATCCTCCCTAGTCTTCTGCCTCTCAGTAAACGTCCCATCTTCCTTCAAAATATGTCCAGAACTCCAAGGAACTGGGGTTCTTCGAATATGCCAAGGGTGTTCCCATACCAGGGCCTTTGTACTTGCTTTTTCCTAGTCCTCAAACTCTTTGCCCAAATAGGCATCTGCCTTACACACTCACTGCCTTCCTTTCTCTGCTCAAAGTTCACTTTCTCCCTGAACACTCAGTATAACACACCAACCCCCACACTCCCTATTCCCCTTACCCTGTTTTATGTTTGTTCTTAGCATTTATCACCCTCTGACACTCTAGGTACTGAATTTACTCATCTACCTGCTTATTTTTCGTGTCTGCTCCCCAGAGTGTAAGCTCCATAGGAACAGAGATTTGTTTTGTTAACTTCTCTTCTATCCCTAGTGCCTAGACCACTGTAGGTACTCAATAATTGAGGTGCTTATCATCAGTGCTAAATAATTACAGGATGAATGAATGAATGGTGGAATTTGTATTCCCACGCCAGGGCTTGGTGGGTGGCCTCCACAGGGAGTGATTGGGCCGCTGTTTTGATGGGGAAACAAATGCCCAAATGTCAACAGCTGTAAGCCTTTCTCTTCATGGGGTCCCACCCCCTCCCCTGGGATCCCACCAATCTCCTACCCAGGGATAGAAACCTGACCCCCAGTGTTTTGGAAGTCCAGCTCATGAAGGCAGCTGAAAGTTTTCAGCATTCAGTATGCCAGCTGGTAATTTCCCTGCGTTTGGAGGATCCCTGGGTGGCTCAGCGGTTTAGCACCTGCCTTTGGTCCAGAGAATGATCCTGGAGTCCCGGATCGAGTCTCAAGTCCTGCTCCCTGCATGGAGCCTACTTCTCCCTCTGCCTGGGTCTCTCTCTGTCTCTCATGGGTAAAATCTTTTTTAAAAAAATGAAAACATTTCTATTAAAAAAAATTCCCTGTGTTTGTTTAGTAAGGTTCATTCATCCATTCCATAAATATTAACCAAGTGACTATTAAAGCCAGGCACTGTTCTAGGTACTTCAGATATTTAGGGGACCACAAGAGACTAAAACCTCTACCGTTTGGAGCTGATGCTGAGCTATGACAGGTGTTCCTGAGTCCAGAGATTCCCTGTCCAGGAGATAAACCTGTTCCCCACTAGGTGTGGGAGGATGCAGTTTCTTGGTTGAGCTGGTCAGGGCCAGACTCCTGATGTGCACTTCCAACAGGGTTGAAAACCTGGCAACTTTCACTTTCCACCGATCCTTGTGTGTTCAGCTCCCCTCCTCTGACGTCACTGTCCCTCCTCCTTCTGTCCTCCTGAGGTACCTGGAGCTGGTGCCTTCAATTCATCAGCTTCCATGGGTGCCATAACTCAAAACAGCTTCTTCCTCCTTTCTTCACTCATTTCTGCTGAAGTCAGTAAAGACAGACATGACCCCATTCAACTTCCTAAATGCAATTTTCACCTCCTTCCTTTTGTGTTTCTGTTTCCATCCCTGGGGTACCTGGGAGAAATTCAGTCTTCTGGAACCTGCTCCCATCCCACTCCCCAAGATACATATGCCCAGTCAGCATGGGTTCAGCCTTTCCATGTTACTCTGTGTAGCCAGAGAAATAGGGGAAAGATAAGGGCCTCTGGTTCTTTTTTTTTTTTTTTTTTTTTTTTAAGATTTTATTTATTCATGAGAGAGAGAGAGGCAAAGACACAGGCAGAGGGAGAAGCAGGCTCCATGCGGGGAGCCCGACGTGGGACTCTATCCCAGGTCTCCAGGATCACACTGAAGGCAGTGCTAAACCGCTGAGCCACCCAGGCTGCCCAGGGCCTCTGGTTCTTAATCTCCCTTTAGTCTGGCAGTTGGTGAGAAGAGGAATCTCACCTGTTCATCTGCTGTTTCACCTATCCCTGTGGATGGGTCTAGACTAATCTACCAGGGCTCGTTCCATCAGCTGTCTCATGCCTCGCTGCAATAACTGGGACACTCTCCTGACTTTGAGAATCACCATTGTCTAGAATTACTACAGCCAGAAGCAGCAGGGGAGAACGGATTAAAAATTAAGAATTAAGATTATATATTATATATGGCCACTAGAGTCTTGCATTTAATTTCTGCTCAGAAACACCATTTATTTATTAATAAATGCTTCGGAATAAATAGTTGAACCTTCTTTATGGGGTCGCCATAAAAATGAAACAATCATGTATGGAAAGACCTTCTCATAAGGTCTGGGACATAGTAATACATGAAATCTTAAGAAAAGCTCAATTCTCCTGGTCCTTGAAAGAGGTTCATGTGGTTATTAACTCAAGTTTGAATCAGGCCAGAATCTATTCTACTCTAATGAATGGATATTTTTGTGGTCTCTCCTTGGAGGGGGCTCAAAGCTCCCTCCCAGACATAATTTGCTCCCTATAACCTAGTTCAGATCTTCCAGAATGCCACATTGCAGAGTCACATCACTTATGGCAACTTGGGGTTAGGGGACTCATTCAACATGCCACGTGAGAGTTCAAGAGACCCTGAATCTAGACTCTAGCCGAGTAGCAAATGTAATTAGTGTTCATTCTAGGGATCCATCCCCTTCATTCCTTGGGCACCTATGAAGTCAGGTTGGGATTATATGGCTAGTGTAGGTTGGTAGACTAGAAGCAGAAATGACAGCGTCATTTCCAAGTGAGGCAGTGAAAGGCCAGTGTGCCTCCTTCCCCTTTGCATGGTGACATCAGTGGTCATATGTTCTGAATAATGAACTACAAGATGGTGAGTAGAGAAAAAAAGAAATCCTAGATAACTGGGTGACATCTGAAACAAGCTTCCAGGCCACCTAACCAAACCCACACTTGATCAGTAACATAAGAGAAAGATCAACATTTGTTGTATTGAGCTACTGAGATTTGAGGTTTATTATCACATTATCTCTAGGGATATAAATCCGTTCACGGGAACTTGTGAAGATAAAATTAAAAGGGACTTCATTGTCCATTAATGGCAGGCTACATAATTCGGGTGAACCTTCACACTAGAAAAGCTGAACAACAATAAAAAAAATTTTTTTATGTCTACTCAACAGCATTGGAAGTGAAAAGTTACCTGGCTACCATCTGGCCATCTGGGTGAACATAAAAATCCAGAGACATGAGCCTGACATTTGAGGCTACTTTTCTCCTGGGAGCATTTGTTAATTATAACAAAGCAGTGTTTGATAGCTGAGCAGTTTGATGGCTGGGTGGAAAACAAAAGTTGGATGCTGGTAAAGCACAGTAGTGGGGGTTGGGACCCTGAAGTGCTGGACTCCAGGAATAAAGTTGAATTGAAAGCAAAACAGACTTCCTGGGCAGCCTGGGCGGCTCAGCAGTTTAGTGCTGCCTTCAGCCCAGGGCGTGATCCTGGAGACCCGGGATCGAGTCCCAAGTCAGGCTCCCTGCATGGAGCCTGCTTCTCTTCTGTGTCTCTGCCTCTCTCTCTCCTTCTCTCTCTCTCCGTCTCTCATGAATAAGTAAATAAATTCTAAAAAAAAAAAAAAAAAAAAAAAAAAAAGAGCCTTCCTGCTTCCTGTAGCCCAGCTTTGAGTCATCTGGGTGGCACGGAAGATCTCAGACTTTGCAACTGGAAAGTAGGCACTTGGAAAAAGCAAACAGAAACCCTTTCTGGAGAGAGAGAGAGAGCATTATTTTAAACCTAAAATCATTTCTACAATTTTTCTTTTTTTTAAGATTTATTTATTGATTAATTTATTTATTTTAGAGAGAGAGCATGAGCATGAGCAGGGGGAAGGGCAGAGGGAGAGGGAGAGAGAGAATCTCAACCAGACTCCCCCCTGAGTGCAGAGCCCACCAGGCAGAGGGAGACATCATGACCCTGAGATCATGACCTGAGCTGAAACCAAGAGTCAGCCCCCTAACCAACCGAGCCACCCAGATATCCCTCTACAAACAATTTTTCAAATACAATTTTGGATACAGAGAAAACCAAGTACAGACCGAGATATGATAATGTAAACAAGAATCAGCAAAACCCACAGAAAATAGAAACAGAATTACATGGTCTCCAGATATTGGCACTGATCGGATTCTGAAATAATTAGCTTACTGTGTTCCAGGAAATAAAATACAGGATTGAAGATTTCAGTAGGGAACTAAAACTATTTCTTACAAGAGATAGCAGAATTTTAAAAGAATCAATAAAAGTCCTCAAACTGAAAATACAATGACTGAAATTAACAACACAGTGGATGGATTCTCTTTTTTACCAGATTAGACCTTGCTGAAGAAAGAAATAAAGAACTTAAAAATAAATCAGAAGAAGAATTCCAGAATTGCAGAAAGAGGGAAAAGGCTGGAAAATATAAACACTGTAGAAGAGATATAGCAGAGACTGTTCCACACAGTGTCTGGCATCGATTTAAGTGGACTCTGAAATTGCACAAAAGTGGAGCAAAAGCAGTATCAGAAGAGATAACAGCTGAAATTTTTCCAAAACCAATGTAAGACATTGATCCACAGATCGAGAATAAAATTAAATAGATTTGGCAGGGAAGAGAGAAAGAAAGGATTACTTTTTTAAAAAGTCAAACACGACTCCGAGATTTCCCGCTCCAGCAGCAGAGCGCTGGGTTTAGCAGAGCTAAGAAACAGAGAAGGAAGAACAGGTGCATTGGAGGGCAGGAGGAGGCTGAAAAAGAAACAGTACATTCCAGTTTTTACCTGTTGAACTTAACATCCATGCAGGGATGACGAATGTGCCATGATTTCTGGCATAATTTTTTTTGGTCGTGTTTAGGAGTCTCCAACACTTACATTCTTTCAAAAGGTCCAGTCAGACATTTCTTATCTCAAGAATCCAACACTCTTAGGCCTTCCCTTCCCTTCTGCTGAATCTATGACTTACCTCCAAGGGTGGACCTACAAATGGAGATTTGCAGCAAAACATCCACAGACTTGAACATTCCATCTTGCCTGGTATTCAAATGTAATTATCTGTGCCATGCAACCTTTGCAAAACCCATCACAACAAAACATGTTTTCATTGTTAACACCATGATCCAGGGCTCTATTTTTTTTTCTTTCTTTAATATTAGAAAGACAAGTTACAGGCACCCTAAATGCTTTGATTTCTCAAAATGTGGGATTTCTACATAGGACATTGAGTTTAAATGGTGGAGTAAATACAACTTTGTATTGCAATCTACAATATTACCTTAAGGATTATCATGAGTTCTTTTAATAGTTACTTGACTTTATTAACAGAAGAAAAAATAAAACACTGGCTACCATAAATTTCTCTTTCTCTCTCTAATTTTTTTTTTTTTTTTTACTTAGAAAACAGCACGATTTTCACAATAAAGTCTATGGCTAATGGATGAAAAGTATATAGCTTGATTTCTTTTCAAATGAAAAGTTGAAAGGCTGCAAGATGATAATGATGATGATGGTTCATGTTTGTTGAGCACTTTCTACATGCCAGGAACTGTTCTATGGGAATACATACATTCACTCATTAAAGAGATTTAAAGATATATGATAAAAAATTATATACCAATGACATATAGAATATTATTTACTAGAGAGTCAGGCAATTCTTTCTTTCTTTCAGAATTGTTCTTTTTTTAAAAATACACTGCAACTCTGCTGGTACAATTAGGGACCAGACATGTATATGGGAGAACTTACAAAAAAAAAAAAAAAAACACTCTATGATAATAAGTTACAAGCAAATCTATAATTTTTCTTTGACATTATATTTTTCTTCTGAAAGTAGAAATAAAATTTTCAAAACCAATGAACAGGGAAATAACTTTATTTTCAAACAATCCTTTACATGCCAGCTTTAAATTTTGAAATACCATTAGATTTTAAAATATATCCAGAGAGTATCCATGGTATTGCCTTATATGACCAAAGATGAATTTTTCAACATTAGCTATGGGTCTAGTTGCCACAGGTGCTTTCATACATGCTTTCATTTCATTTCCCTGGATAATTACTATTGTGGTTTTTCCCCAGTAACATTCCAAATAAAGCCATTAGGAACACTTCAATCATAGTTGTGCATGGTTTGATCAAACTTCTAAATATCACCAGCAGAAATGGCTAAAGATATACATTTTTTAAACCAGAAGACTCTTCCAAGAGAATTTCACCTAATAAAACACATGAATCAACTTCTTAAATTACTAAATGTCCTAAAGATCTATAAGTAATCTGGGACATTATTTATTTAACTACATTCTTGATATCATGAAGGGTCAAAATTTAGTCAAGCCCTTGCTTTCTTCTCAGCCATTCTAGACATCAGATGCCTGAAAATTTATCTATCTTACTTACCTTTTTTCCTTTTTCTTTTCTTTCTCCTTTCTTGTTTTTTGTTTGTTTTGTTTTGTTTTGTTTTAACATTTTACATTTTAACCTCTCTCCAAACCCAGGATCTTTTAATCCAGCCCCTCGTAAAATGGCGATGCTTTCACATCAACCCAAATGTTTCCCATCCTCCATGCTTTCCAAAATAAGATATTATCCCCAAGACAACCCTCTCCAGTGTCAGTTTTCATTATTTAAAAAAAAAAAAAAAAAAAAAAAAGTCTTCTCTACATTGAGGTGGAAAGTTCTTCCCTGAAACTGCCACCTATTCTGTACCCCTCCAATCTCAGCCCTGGCCCTTGGGCAATTCAGTATCTTGTTGCTTTAGCTTCCTTAATTGTAAAATGACGACAAGAAACGTATGTCACAGTGGTGTGGAAATTAAGTAAGAACGCTTCTAAAGCACCTGGCACAATGCAGGGCCTCCCTGAGCAGTAGCCTTTCCTGGGAATAGGAAATGCTCTTCTGCATGGATGCCCTCAGAAATGTAGTGAGAGCTAATGTTTTCTCTGCTCCAGGCCAAATACGGACAGTTCCTTCAATTTTTCTTTGAACAGCATGGTATTATCTCCCTTATTCTTCTAGTCATTCTTTTCTGAATAAGTTCAATTCTTAAAGAATTCTTTGAGAAGAGTCAACTGCCAATCCAAAAAAATTATATATTTATCCCCATTTTTTCAACTGAGAGCAAGCTCTATGCCCGTTAAGTGTCATTGCAAGATAATATTTTTCCTTTCTTTCTCTGTTGCTGATTAGATCTCCTCTTCTCCCCCCTCCTACCTCCAGTGTTCACATATTTGACCCTCTGGCAAGCTGGGCTACAGGGAAGGCAATAGGTATGGATACTTTCTGGTTCTAAGGTAAGGAGAGATGAAAGTGCCCCTCAGACATTAGGCTGTGTCTGAAAAGCTTCCCTCTTCATTCTGGTGGGATGTCAGCTCTTCCTCATCGAGAGTCACTCCCCTCTGTCCTCTCCATTTCTTCTGGACTTCACAATTCTGGGTGGTGGCACCATAAGACATCTTCTTATTGGGGCTCGCAAAACTCTCGTGGTTGAGTTCTGTCTCCTCCGCTAATTCATCCTGGTCAATAATTCCACACTTCTCCTCAGAGAGATTCTCAGGGTCAGCCCACTCCTGTTTCTCCCCGGAAGCGAAGACTCCATAGAAGATCACACCACTGTAGTGCACCAGGGCGGCTATAAGGAACACATTCTGCCATTCCTCCCGGGTCTAAACAAGGAAATAGAGTACCAGCTAATGGGTTTTAACCAAAAATAGGGATTAACAGTTTGTTCTAGAGGCTTCCACTGGGACAAAATCTCCTGCCTACACCCAAAGGCAATGCTATACTTCTAGGGAAGGCATGTGTCAGAAGCATGCCCAGGAGCCAAGCAGAATTAGAGTGTTTAAAAAATAAAGTTAAAACTACAATGAATGTGCATTTTTTTAATTTAGAAAAATACTTTTTAAAATAAACAATATGTAAAAATATATGCAGCACCATTCACAGGTCTTTTAAATATACAAATGGGATTTCCGTTCATATGGTAGGTTACATTAAATTTGCTTTAGGAACCCACCATTTTAAATATCAGAGGTCTCCTTCTTGTTTACCATTGGATACATAACAATATTTCAACTGTGAAAATGCTCACTCTTGACTGTCAGTAGCTTATTTATAATCTAATTTTCTGTATAAAATACAGTAAATCAAAAAATGATGGAAATTTGGGTTTAAAGTTGGGTGAAATTAATATCTGAAATTTAGTGGTCATGTTACCCATACCATCATCTCATGAACAGAGAGGGAAAACCTGGATCCTCTGCCTATAAAATCCCCAAAACCCATCTTCCTTTTCTATTAAAAAAAAAGAAAAATTAACTTATATATTTGTTCCAAGAAGCTGGTAGAATTTCTGGAATCATATTAGTAATAGGCAATCCAACTAAGAAAAAATTGGGTAAAAACTCCATAGAATCAAAAAATTCTTATTTGTGGAAAGCAGCATCCTGAAATCTTTTTAGTGACAGAGACTAAGAAACCATGTGGCCTGTGGTTGAACTCCGGCTAGATCTGGGATCCTCCTCTACTACCCACCCTTGTCTAAATGCACAAGGCTCCATAATGACTGAGAGCCCTGCCTTTGTAAGTTCTCCAGTAAGGCCATTAATGTCTTGTTCATTTTCTTCACAATAAGGAAGTATAACAGTACTAATATCTCTAACTAGAACATGCTAAGTAATAGGTGGAAATGGGCTATAAAGTTTAATTACTTAGAATTATAAAACAATCTTGGGTAAATTATTTATCCTGAGTTGATCACAACAGTTTCTTCCTCGTGCCTCTAAACCGTCCCGATGATGTTCATTTCACCTCCTCCCCCATACACACTGCTTTTACTTCTCAGTTGAGGAAATGTGGAACCAAACATCAATCAGCCCTATTACTATCAATAAACAATAGTGAAAAGAAGAAGAAGAAGAAGAAAGAAGAAGAAAGAAGAAGAAGAAGAAGAAGAAGAAGAAGAAGAAGAAGAAGAAGAAGAAGAAGAAGAAGAAGAGAGAAAAAAGAAGTTCAAATGACTCAGCCAAAGTCAAGGACATACACATTTACAGGATTTATAGGCTGGGGCAGAGCCTTGAGCTCTCAAGTTTGCATAGTACTTCAGTCTCTGATACTGCAACCCATAGCCCCAAAGGAAACCATTACCTTGTGCTTCGTCATTGCACCAACAATAAGGGGACAGACCATTCCAGAAAGGGTTCCCACTCCATTTGAGATCCCCATGAGAATGCTGGCATAACGGGGAGCAATGTCCAGGTGGTTGACGTTAAAACCTACGGTGAAGCCAAAACCTCAAAATCAGAGTCCAGAACATTTTGGGCACTACACAGCTTTTCCCAACTCTCATCAATCTATTTGGTCTCCTCTACCGTATAACTAATGGGTACCTCTCCCAAGGTGGCTACGTTGAGAATCGTCAGGCTTTGTGCATAGCAGAAAAACGTGCTGTGATTGATCAGCAATGGCTCCCATGAACCCTCCATGGGGGATTTATGACACCTATGCTCCTAGGTAGAACTCCAAAATAACAGTGTTTTGGGCAATACTGAAAAAAAATTGACAGGATCACATTTACTCAGAGTAAACAACTGCACCGATTGTTTACAGTGCGATTAGAACCAAATCTGGCCTCATAATACTCTCCCCATCCCGGTCCTCAGCTCACTTCCAAAAGGCCACCAGAGGTAAGCTTATCTTGGTGGCCACATGGCCCAATGGGAAAGATACTTTTCTGATAACAAATATTTGCAAAAACATTGGCAGAACTCCCGTGACCTCCACAAGACTTCCACATCCATACTTGATTTGGAGTCTGTAAAGCTGGTCTTGGATCTCACTTCCAACACTTAAGTAATTTTTAGGCCTTTGTTCTCTCCTCTAACATGGGGGCAAGATGACTACTTAAGTCATAAACAGGGCAGCCCCGGTGGCACAGTGGTTTAGCGCCGCCTGCAGCCCGGGGTATGATGCTGGAGTCCCGGATCGAGTCCCACGACAGGCTTCCTGCATGGAGCCTGCTTCTCCCTCTGCCTGTGTCTCTGCCTCTCTCTCTCTCTCTCTCTCTCTTTCTGAATAAACAAATAAATAAATCTTTAAAAAAAAAGTCATAAAGTTGTGAGTCGAGCCTGGGGGAAGAGGGATGCCAACCAGTGCCACTACCACCACCAGGACACTGCCTGAGGCTGCCGCTGGCTCAGCGTCTCCCTCTCTGAGTATCTTCTCCAAAATGATAACTGTTTATCAAGAGAGAAAAATGAATGGAATGAAGGAAGAGCAGTGAAGGCAGGGGAAGGTGCTAGGTGCTAGGCTCTGAAGGAGGAGGCCACACGCACTGGGACCCAACTCTACTAGTGTTGCTCTTGCTGGGTGAACTTTCTAGAGTCAGATGGACTTGTCTCTGGCAGCTTGATTGAGATGCAAATGTGGACAAAGGATTGAAGTCTTCAGAACCTCTGCTTCTTCATCTACCAGCTGGCATAATCAGTCTTATAAAGTTGTTGTAAGAATTAAGTTAAATAATGGATGTTAAGTCCATGGTACACAGAGGTGAAAACCAATACGAATGGTCCTTATGGGTGGTTATCCATCGGTCTTGTTTACCACTATCTTCCCTGAATTGGCAAAGGGTCTGGTACATGGTACGCACTTGATAAATAATTGTTTAATTATGCATTCGAGCCATTGAAATTACAGCAGGGGATTGTAGGCTTTGTTTATTCATGTTTTTGTTTCCCTTAGCCTTGCTTTTTCATTCTCTATTCTGAGCAAAGAACCTGAAAATAGGATTTAAAAAAAAAAATTTTTTCCCCTAATCTGGCACATTGGTTGTTTTTCCCTAACTCTGATTCAGAGAGAATTTTGAGAAAACCTTTTCTATAATAAATGTACCTTCTCTTTCAGATCAAAGTGTCAGACAATCAGAATATAAAACAGCTGCAAGATTAATTAATCTTACTGTTGATTTGAAAGCGATAAACACTTTATTAGAAAAGAACCCAGAGATAAGAAGCAATTAATATGATTGTTGAGTATTATATTCTGATACAAAGCCTAGGCATCTGCGTTCAGCTAAAGATAATGTGAGAAAAGATTTAGATTTCTAGCTGTGCAATCCTGGTGTTTAGGAGAAAAAAATCTTTGAGAAACCAAGATACTGATAGTTTTTTGTTTTTGTTTTTGTTTTTTGTGGCGGATACAAAACAATCAAAAGCTCACAAGCTAGGAAAGTCTGTCTTCTCTCTACAGGACATTTCTCAGAGCAAGTGTCATCCATCCCTCTATCTTCCTAACCGACCTGTCTCAGCTCTCTTGTTAACAGTCATTTCCCAAATGATCCCAGTCTTCCCCGGCATGTCTATGGTGGCAGATAGCAGATCCTGAGGAATTATCACCCCCAAGTCTATTGTTCCTCCACAGTGCAACTACTGGTCAGGCAAAACTTTTTTCCAATCCTAGCCACTCAAGTTACATAAGCAAGTTGAGTCACCTCTCTGAGCCCTGGTGTCCTCACTGGTAAAATGGATATAGCAATATCCCTCTCATTGTGTTGTCAGGAGCATTAAACAAGATCATGTCAAAAAGTCGCCATCACTGAGGAAGTGCTTTAAAAAAAAAAAAAAAAGTAAATAAATAAATAAATAAAGGCAGGTGCTGTTTTTGGTATATTGCGTTTCTCTCCTGCCCGTGGCATAATTGGTAATCCAGGAACGACATGAACCTAAATATTTCATTATCTCTGGAGACAGGATATGAATCCCTTTTGCAGCACAGTGCTACGGGGGGAAGATGTTCCTCAACATCTGCTGGAAATCAGCTGAATTGCTTTAGAATTTTTGCTGCTCAGAGTGTAGACCCTGGTAGCAGCCACTGCAGCCGCGCTGGGGAGCTCATGAGAGATGCTGAATCTCAGGCCCCGCTTGGAACCTGCTGAATCAGAATCTGCATCTTGCAAGATTGCAGGGTGGTTTGTATGTGCGTCAAAGTTTGAGAAGCCCAAGGTGAAAGTGGGTAATAACTGAACAATCCAATTCACAAGAGTGAATACTTATTAGTCTGGTTGTGCTTCTCGCCCTGGGTAAAGGTTTTCAAATGCTTTATTTCTACTAGAATGTAAACTTTATGAGGACACCATCTGATTTTTTTTCCCCGCTGTAACATCCCTCCTAGTGCAAACAGCCCTGACTTATCCTAGGAAATGCACCCGGGTGCAGAACTACCTCCAGTTCCTGGAGATCTCCCAACAATCCCATGAGGAAACCAGGGCTTGGGATTTTCAATAACTTAGCATTTTTTTCGTTTATGCAGAGCAACGAGTAGAGAGAGGCCTCAAAATCAGGTTTATGCCCCTCCAAGCCCAAGTTCTTAGCTGCATGTTTCTTTTAAAACAGACTTTTCCCCCCTTAATTTCACTGTTGAGCAGCTCTATTTATTTCTAAAAGACCAAGGCTTTATTTTGGGGATGGTTTAAAAAACTATCAGAGGTTCCATATCTTTCTGCCCTGGGATATTCTTACCCTGATCTCTCAGGCAGCCTAGAATAGAAGAAAGAGCAGAGGTTTATAGTCAGCCAGACCTGCACTTTCTTCTCTAGAAAAGGAAAGCTGTGGCGAAGACAAAATCTAAAGAAGCTTTCCACTTAAAACAAAAAACTTTGAATTTTAGGACACTATGTCAAATGACTCTACCACCTGACTTTTGGGCTGATGTTAGCCATTCTCTAGTTCAAAGTGAGGACTGAAAATGTCACAAGAGCCTCTGTGAGGTAAGGTGACCTGGTCCAGAGGCATGAACATGCCCCTTCACCTGGGACACATGCTTATGCCTCTGCCTGTGGCTCAGGGGGGTATCTGCATTTTGTGTCTTTCTCCAAGCAGGGAAGTAGGGACAATCCCAGCTCGACTGGGCTCCCAGGCCTGGTCCTCAGCGATCTTAAAAAGTCAGCCCCACATTATGAAACCGTCTAGCCAGTAACCTGCTCCTTGTGAATGGTCTGGCTACTAAGGGAAAGTGAAACAATATTCCCTTCTCCTTCCTTCCTCCCAAGACTTGCTGAATCTGTAGAAAAAATGGAAAACCAAAGGACACATCACCTGAAATAGCAAAGCCGCTAAATCCTACAGCAAGCACCAGAAAGGAGATGGCCACCCCTTTGGTATGGGAAAAGCCAACCACCAGGAGTAAGGTTGCCTCCATGCCAAAACCTGCAAATGGAAACAGCAAGGGGGAAAAATGTTGTTTTCATGTCATTCGGCTCAGTTCATGAATTTATCAAATGAGAATCTTTTCATATTTCCACAGACCTAAGTTTCTAGTATATACCTGCTGGCACATTGCTCACAACATTACCAGGGGGGTTTCATGACCACATGACTATGCTAATACCAGCTAGGGGTTCCGTGAGCCTTCCAGTGTACAGGTGCACTCTGAATACTGAATGGCTCCAGCATGTTCCAAAGATGCCCCTGGGACAGGGAATCTTTATTATTAGTTGCTCCATGGGTAGTTGCCCCTGCTATTTCTAAACACTAAAACTCTCTCATGTACTGTCAAAGATCCCCCTTTGATTCTATAAGTTATGGCCTCTCACTGAAAAATAGAATGACAACACTCTAATATACGTTGCCAGGAATGACCAGAAAACTGCAGTGAATATCTGAAACAAAAAGCAGCACTTCACTTCTTTTAAAGCATAAGGCAAAAATCCCTCCCTTTCAGAAGTTTGCCAAGCTCTCGGGCCTCTTCATAAAACCATGAGATATTCGCACAGAAGTAGAGCAGGACAAAAGTACTTTCTGTTCCTTTCATTCCAAATAAGTGAATCTGGTACAATAAAAAAAGGGATGTGGAAATTATGAAGATGTTCCTTCTCACAAAACACACACACAGGCACACATACAGACACACACACACACAACTTCAGTCAAGAGCAGACACAAAGATGGTATAAGTGCCATTTCTAGGTATATGAAGTGCCCTGGGAGGTGGAAGGCAATGATGCCTTGTTCTGGAGACTGCTGATTCCAGACACCGCCCACCCGCCCTGTAGTTACCTCAAAGACCACATACTCACATCACACCTCTGTTCCCCTATGTTTTACTTCTAAACAAAGACCACCACCACCACCACATCACCCCCACCATGCTCTCTCTTCTTTAAATTAACCTACCCACCCATGTTTAGAACCTTGTGAATGGTCTGGCTACTGGAGGAAAGTGAAACTATATTCCCTTTTAGAGAATATTTATAGTCAGACTTTAGAGTCAGACAAGCCTGGGCTCAGATTCTATAACCAATCACTAAGTATGTGACCCTAGACATGTCGCTACACCCCTTCAATGCCTCATCCCCCAAAATGGGGCTAATACTGCAACCTTGTTGTACACTAGATTAAACAAAATTGGGAATATAAGGCATCAAATACAGTGCCTGTTACACAAGCACAGCTCAAAAGTCGACCAAAAGTAGGGCACCTGGCTGGTTCTTGATCTTAGGGTTGCAAGTTTGAGCCCCACATTGAGTATAGATTACTTTTTTTATAAAATCTTAAAAAAAAAAAAAAACCCGAAAGTCAAACGTACAAATCTCAGAATCATCTTGGCTACTTCTCACTCTTCCTCAGCTTTCCCACACAAATCTAGGGTATCAAATCTGACCTCTGCTTTCCCCTCTGCCACTGTCTTGTCCTGACCCCATTACCTCTCCCCTGAGCTACCTCAGTAGCTGCTTTAATGGTCTCCCCATCTCTTCCTCCTCTGACCCATTCTCCACATCACTCTCTTCCTAAACCACAAATCTAATCCCTTGACCCTTGGCTTAACTTTCGTCAAGGTTCCACATTATCAGTTTGGTGCAATCAGCCTTCCTCACTATTTCAGTCCAATCTGCAGTACCACCACCCCCAGGCCACATAAGGCCCTCTGTTGTTGTCCCATGGATCCCTGAGCCATTTCCCACTCACAACACGGTTCCACGCCCCTGACGTGTTTCACGGGCTCTTCCTTTGCCCAGGATGCTCTTCTCCAGCTACTTAGTTCTCTTTTTCTAAAGCAACCTTCCTATCCTTTAAAGTCCAGCTCAAATGCGGCCTCCTCTCAGAATCCCCCCCACCCCAGTCAACCCCCCTCCCCCACCAGCCGCCCTTGCTCCCTGCAGGGAGCCCATGCCTCTCCCCTCTCACTCATCTCACAGGACCTTTCAACACTGCTTCCTGAGTCTTAGTTTGTGTTTTGGTCCCCCTACAGGGTACCACGTTCAAGGCAGAGCCCAGCCAGTGTACAGCAGGCATTCAACAAATAATATTTGGTGAATTGATGCAAAGGAAAGGAAATAGGACGCAGAACCAAGACAATTAAGTTGAAACACAAGTGAAAACACTTTCTGTAGACCTTGGTACGTTGCTTACCTTCTGAGCTCATTTTCCCCCACACTGTCAAAGAAACAGGGCAAGCACCAGTAATTCTTTTAGATGGGCATCAAAGAGAATCAGATGATGGGGCCCTGGGGTGGCTCAGTGGCTAAGCTACCAGCTCCCAGTTTCAGTTCCGGTCACCGTCTCAGGTCATAAGATGAAGCCCGGCCTCAGGCTCCATGCTGGGCATGCAGCCTGCTTAACACTCTCTGTCCCTCTGCCCAGCCCCCACACTCCCTAAATGGATGGATGATAGATAGATAGATGATAGATAGATAGATAGATAGATAGATAGATAGATAGATAGATAATGGATAGATAGATAGATGATAGATAAAAAATAAGATCTTCTTTAAAAAATCTTTTAAAGAGAATCAGATGAAACAAAAACAGTAGTGCTTATCCACTGTGGGCTTTATACCACATCTACTCATTAATCAATTTTGTTTCGACGTTTTAAGTCATATATATAAGGAAAAATTGCTAGTGTTTTATATACGAACTGTATGTACTTAAGACTCAACCTGTCTTAAATATCAAGGCATCTGGCTGAAACCTCTTTTATCTTAACACTCTAGGCAAAAGTTGTACCAAAGAATTAAATCCTCCAAAGAATTAGAACAGAGACATTTTGTGAAGAATAAAACTTACAAATGATACACTGGTTCATCTGTAAGGGGTGGGGGGGATGATCTTTGCCAAATAGTAGATTTCCAAAGGGAGAAAAAAAAATTAAGAGCCTAAGTGGTTCTTATCAACAGCGAAAAATGCTACAGATAGGACTGTATGCTTTAGGAGCTTGAGAATAAAATGTGAACTTCAGAGGTGATCAAAAAATCTTGGACGTGAACCTCTTTGGAGCTGACAAGAGAAACAGAACTATGATTTAAAGGTCTGAGAAAAATGTTCGTCTCATATTAAAACAATCTAAAGTTCACACAGGCAACCAATTCAGCCAGACAAGACTTTTTTCTCCCAGTCTCACTTTACACATACTACAGAAGGAAGTACAAGGATTTGACATCTGGTTTTGAAGATCTTGGAGATGTGCCCTGATCGAGAATGAACTAGAACAGAGCTTCATGTCTTAGGTGATCTGTTTGCTTTAAACGATTCTAGCAGCAAACATCCCTATGGAAAGAAAAGGTGACAGACTCCAGAAAATGTGTTATCCTTCTCCGATAAGAAATGTCCTCTATATTTCTTCTCAGAGAACATGAGACCAACTAAATTCTCCAGAAGATCATGCAAGTGTTTGTTTTGTCCAAATCAATCTGGCTTACTCGGTGATGGCACAAAACTCTCTCTTCACATATTCATCTCTAGTCTAGCATCTTTGTATATAAGCAGAATAGAACAACCATTTTTTAAAACATACAATGTGGAACTCACTGGTCCTGCTATTTCAAAATATAAAATGACATGAAAAGACATGTGAAGAGGTTTGGATTGGTTTTTGTTGATGATGCTATTTTGTGTGTTTCTTTTTTAAAGATGAGGCAGATGCTAGGGAGATTCTGTGTTTGCATTCTAGTGTCTAGAACAAAAAAAAATTATTCTCAAAAGTTACTTCATTAGTACTTCAAAATCGTTGAGTATTCTCACCACCACCACCCGACACCAACACTATCGATTATGGAGGAATGATGGCTGAAGTGATCGGGGCAAAATTAAACAGAGCAAGATAGTCCTATAAAATAGATTCAGAGTCCTCAAGGCATGTGGCTGGAGATGCAGTTGTGCAAGTGGGGTTGAAATCCAGAATTTTCTTTCAACTTCGAGGTTAAGAGGTTGCATAATTTTGACCATGGGTACATTTGAATAGCATATAGTTATTGAATGCTTCCTTAGAAAACTTCTGTTTTGTCAGTGTCTTAAACACAGAAGAGGAAAAAGGCATTGACATATGTTGAGAACCTTCTATAGGTTGAACCCATGCTAGGTGTATTTGTACATCATCCCATTTAACATTCATAACCATCATTGGAAGTAAATACTATTATTCAGATTTTAAAGAAGAAAGTTAGGCTTGGAGAATTTAGAAATCCCTCCCACTCTCTCTACTTCCGTTGGTGCCACTTTAGTTCAACTCACCATATTCTCTTGACAGAATAAATGAAATAGCTTCCTAGCTGGTCTCCCTTCTTTCACTCTTATGTTCTATCTTCTACTCTTCAGATTTAAAAACACAAATCAAATCATGTCACTTTCTCTGCTTTAAACCCTCTATTTGCTTCCCTGGGCATTTCAAATAAAATCCAAGCTGTGTGCACATCTATGAAGCCTCCCAAGATCTGGCTCTAGTCCAGCATCCTGGTCCCATCTCCTGTCTCTCTCTACCTCACTCCTTTAGCTCCACCCATTCTGACTTTCCTTCCTTCCGGCCTAACATGCCACATTCATGCCTGCCTTGGGGCCATTGCTCATGCTACTCTCTCTGCCTAAAACACTTTCCTGCAAGAACTATAATAAAGCAGGAAGTGATGAGTTACCAACCAAGTATATGTACAGGAAGGAGCAGTCACTGGAGGTTGAGGTGGACTTCACAGGAGGGAAGATGAACCCATGTGGAAGGACATGTGGCGAGGACTAAGGTGAGAAGTGAAGGTGAGCTGAACTCACAGTAAAGATCAAGGGAGTGAGCAAAGTCAGAGATGGAAAGAAATACTCAGGGCCTGGTATGGAGGGGACTATTCAGCTGGGCCAGAATGTGATCATCGGAGGAGAGGAATTGGCTCCTGTATTAGTTTCTGATTGTTGCTGTAACAAATTTTCAAAAATTTAGTGGCTTAAAATAATACAGACTTAACGATCATACAGTGCTGGAGGTCAGAAGTCCAAAATGGATCCTAGAGAACTAAAATCAGGATGTTAGCAGAGCTGTGCTCCTTCTAGACACTCTAGGGAAACCCCATTCTTGCTTTTTCCAGCCTCTAGAGCCTGTCTACATTCCTGGCTTGTGGCTGTATTACACTGACGTTTGCCTCTATCATCCTAGCTCCTCTGACTGAGCTTCCTGCCTCCTCTTACAAGGAACCTCATGATTACACTGGATCCATCCAGATAATCCAAGATAATCTCCCCATCTCAAGATCCTTAATTTAATCACATCTGCAAAGTTCCTTTTGTCACGTAGGTAAACATAACCACAAATTCTGGGAATCAGAACCTGAACATTTGGTGGGGGCGGGGAGCATTATTCTGTCTACCTTGGCTGCCACAAATGCAGTGCCACAGAGCTTCACCTCTCCCCCACCAGGGAGCTTCACCCCTCACCCACCTCTCACCCACTGCCAATCTTCAGTCTCCTATAAAAAAAGTTCATGTTAATGGCATAGCCAACCATTTCTGCCTGGGGCCAGAAGTCAAACTGAGGGGAGATCCGATGCCCACAGACTATTCCCAAACTCCCTGGTCAGATTTTATACACAGAAAGCATCCAATAAATACTAGATTTAAAACACAAATACAAAAAGGGATAAGGAAAAAGTGGAAGATTTTTTAAAAGGTGAACAATCATAAACATTGCGGGGGTTCAGAATTACTTTTCCCTACCTCTTTTGGAAAATCACATGGCTTCTACTTTGTCTTTGCAAAATCAAAACATAAAGCAGGAACTCAGTGAAAGTAGAAAAGAGAATGAGGTGTGGTTGTGTGTGTGCCTACCCATACACCAGCATATGCTGAGAGGAAAGAAGACCATTCAGAGGAAATACCTTTCTTGGGTTTCTTACTGAAACCTGTATGTGTAGAAAGGGAAGGTGATAAGGGAAAATATCTACATAAGCAAAGGATTATGTGACTGGGAGAATGTATGGGAAGGATAAACAATAAACATATGTCACAGGAAATTGGCTTTGGCCTAGAGCAGATGAAAGAAGCATTTCTGGGAGATGTGTACAGATTTGCCAGCTAAGTTGTCCTATCACAGGCTGCACAAGTTTGGACTGAATGGCCAGTTGGCAGGGGTGTGATGGACACTCAAGTATCTGCCAGAGGATGGACTTTGAAAGAGAGAAAGAGAGAGAGAGAGAGAGAGAGAGAGAGAGAGAGCAAGCTGGGGAGGGACAGAGGATGAGGGAAAGGGAGAGAAGTAGACTGCCCACTGATCATGGAGCCAACACTGGGCTCAACCTCACAACCCTGAGATCATGACCTGAGCCAAAATGAAGAGTCGGACGCTCAACCAATTGAGGCACCCAGGTGCCCCAAGATCCTTGTAATGGTTCGGCATAACCTCCAAAACATGCTCTGCAACTCAGTTTCACCTCATTCTCTAAAGGCTGCCTAAGCCACCAATGAAATCCATAGTACCTCCACAGTTCATGATTTTTCTGACAGCCGTTGTGGTCAAAATATTTCTGCTTCTTAAATAATCAGCCAACTGTCCTCCAATAGGCACAATGATAGTCATAACCATGTGTGGGACTGCTGACAGGAGGCCCACCTGTAATGAATAAAGAACAATGAGCTATTTCTAGCTGCTTTGGAGAGATTCACTTCCCTAATTCCCTGCCCCCCCAACCAAGTTTAATTATCTAATTACCTGCCACCCAGATAGTCCTGAATTTTATAATAAACAACGAATGAGTGAATAATTTTAAGTACCAGATTGGTAGCTCCTTGAGGGTAGACCCAACTGGTATTCATCTGCCAATCTGCCATTCAACCCCAGCACCTGCCATAGCGTCTGGCACAGGATAGTCAAATACTGGGCACAGAGTGAGCCTTGACTGATGGCAAGCACTGTGACTTGCCTCTGCTAGCTCTCCACAGTCACTTCAGACAGTACCGGGAGCTATGCACACATCGACCTCTAGGGCCGCTGTTCTTTCCCTTGTAGAAAGGAGGTCATGTCTTTCATGATGATGGTTTATGCTTCACCAGCTACATCTTTCCTCCCTGAAATATTGGCAATGGCTGAGGATATTGAAAGAGGTTCTTTCTAAACCATACAAGGCAATGGTTTTTAATGCTCCAATTACCATTACAGAGAAATGGGTGGTCTGCAAAATGAGCTTTAAGGCCCTTACTGCTACTCACCGAGTAATTTATAGGGGGGAAAACCCCACAAAAACATCTTACCTGGAAATCTTTGTATCCGTACCTCATATGCAGTCGTTGAATTTAGCTTCAAAACCATTTTGAGCTCGGATAGAACATACATCTTTAAAAGCAGCTTAATACAGCCCTGATCCTTATGAAGAAGATATTAAATAGCTATGTATACTGTGCCTAGGATGTAAAACCTGTCTGACTTCTAGGGTATTTGATGTCACAGGAGCATTATGAATTTTGATCAGCAATTTAATTATTTTGTCACGCAAAGATTTTCTCAGTAGAAGCAAGAGATTTAAAGTTCAAGAATATTTGAAGCATCTCTGTGTTTACCTTACTTATTGCAAATCCAAAGACCTCTTCAAAATAAGCAGGCTGACTTATTAACAGCAAATAAAAAGTCCAGCTTCTGCAAAAATTTGCCACAATGATTGCATAAACCGGCAACGACGTGAAAAATCTTTTCCATGGTGTGTTAAATTTCTAGAGAGTAAAAATACCATGAGAAATTTAGTAACTATATTGACATGTAATTTTTCTTAAGAGGACAGTATAATCACTAAGAGAAAGAGATAAGTCTTGATCTTTCCATCTGTACTTACACTGAGGCTAATCACATTGGCTCCTTCTCCTATACTTGTCTCTATGTATGTCCTCTCCTCACTGGATATTGTTGGGTGAGCAGCTGGGCACTCATAGGCCTGCAATAGCCAGAACATGTACCAAATAATCCCAAAAATGCCTGCAGTACAAAACAAGAGGCTTACAGTTATGGTTTCCTTGTCTTGTCTATCTCTAAATATTCCAATTCTCAAAATATTCCCACATGGCACAATGTTCATTTAGGAGAAACTGTTTTGTTGCTTTGCCTGTTGTTGTTGTTAACTGGTATTTAAAGAAAGACAATATTGTTCTCACTAAGGAATTCTACTTTAATATAAGCATTAAAAGAATCCTAAGCAGACAAGTATTCCATTTATATGATACATTTGTTTTAATAACCTCTATTTTCATAGAGTAAATTCTTAGCCAACCCCATTATACAGTGAAATACCAACTCTATGAGTCATCCATGGGAACTCATTAAGTCAACTTACTCACCATAAATATAAAAGACAGAGGCCCATCCAATGTACTGTACCAACACCCCAGCCAGAGGCATGGCAATCACTGCCCCTGCATAGGAGCCTAGAACAAGAAAACATGGAGGAAACTGAACAACTGCCACACAGGCCCCTTCAACCTATCTAGAGTTCCTGTTGTGGAAATGAAGATGGATCAAACTGAGCAAGAGCCAGAATGCCTCCGTGCAGAGGGACACACTCCCAGTGTACCTTAAAATAGCACTTCCAGGAGAGAAAGGTCACTGAGTACCCTTTGATTTTATCCAGGTACCATGGAGGGATTGGGCAAAGATGACTCAGGCACAGCAATTTTGAATTACATGAAAGAATAGAAAAAACAGATCAGAAAAAAAATCTAACAGAGATTTGAAAAATTCAACCAGGTACAATACTATGGGCTGAAGATAGGAAGCAAAGGAGCCCATGGATCTGCCTTTCAGAGCTCACGGTTCAGAAGAATGATCAACTCAGTCTTTAAATGAGGGACTTCAAACTATTAAGAAATCATACTTTTTCGAGTCTTGGTTTCTTTTAAAAAATCAGGAAACAGTTCTATTCGAGGATGGCAGAATGAACAGCAAGGCTGCTCTCCATCTACCCCCGGAATGGGCCCATTTTGAAGTTTATTTCTTTGTAAACACCTAACCTTGTAAACACTTTACCTACAGGTGGATATTTATCTAGTCTAGACAAGATCACAAATGCTAGAGGCAGTGGCCTGGTCTCCACTGTCCCCTACAGCTCCATGATAATCTGCTATAGAAACACGAGTCCTAAAAACTTCCCATCAATATTCATTGGATCCCTCCCCAAAAAAAAATATTACCTGAAATTTGCTTTGGGCTGTGAATGAAAAAAAATCTTGCTCAGAAAAAGTGAGCAGCAGCAACAGGAAATTCTGTATCTCAAACCTCAGTGCTAAGGTAGACCATCAAGAAATGGGAGTAAGGGGATCTTCTAGAGAAAGAGATTAATCCTATCTTTCCAAGCTGGGCCTGACTGGCCAGGAAAGGCACAACCTGGGAATCCTAAATTTGAACATCATGACCCCTGAGGGAGTATCTCAGTCACTTAGAGTCATTATCCTCAGATAGAAGATGAGAATGAAATCTCTATCTCCCAGAGATATTTTTGAGAATCAAATAAACTTTGTCCACAAAGATGTTCTGTAAGCTGTAATTAGTTCCGCACAAACCCCAACTATCATGAGACTATAATGTACAGCATGACAATGCATTTTTTTTCAGCCTCAGACTTCCTCAAACCAGTAAGACAAGCATTCCAAGGCATTTTGTTTAGAAAGAGCTTCAGGCTTGACTCTGCTGTGGGTGGAGAGAAGGTGGTCTTCCCTGGGCCAAATTTCTAGGACGTGAGGGGTAGGAGAATGCCAGGGACAGGGAAGATCAGGGGATAAATCCACCACCTAGGATGCATTGGGGGCTTTCGGTGTGGCCACTACTGTGTTGAGGATTCTAGACCTATGATTTTATTTAACCCTTCTTTCAACTCCTTGGCATTGGTACCAATGTCACTTCCCTATCTATCACTTCCCTTTAAAAACAGTTGGTCTTGTTACTTTGAGTCATCTCCATTGTTGTATACTTTTAAGTCACTCTTGAATCCATTGAAATGCTTTATGGAGACCTTAGGTTTCTGGCACCTTGTCTATGATGTTTCTTTTGTAATTAGAATAACTAACAGCTTGGTCATCCTGCCTCAAGCTTTCACCACTAAATAAAGTCTATTGAACTGAAAAAAAAAAAAAAAAAAAAAAAAAAACAAGGCTGGGGGAGGGGAGGTAAGTTGCCAGAGGCCATACAGGTGTGAATGGCAGGAACCAGGTCTGTAGGAATCCAGAGCCTTTTTCCATAACTACTGCATAATGTGATCCTGCCTCCTCTACCCAAAAACGCCCCTTAATTCTTCATAGTAAGAAGAATTCTCTCATTGAGGAAATTTTATACTTGAAACTGAACTTCCCTGTCTAGTAGACAAACTCTTCATCCTCCTTCTAGACATGGCTGACTGTAATCTCCTGTCACACCCACAGCCCCTGAGCATACCTCAGTGGGGTGTGCCACCCACACGGCTCTAGGGGAGCTGATTGCACCTTGATCCCTCTGTAGGCAGACAGCAGAGGACAGAGGAGCCCTCCAGTGCTTGTTGAGTGGCATGAGGAAGGGGAGTAGCCATCAGGAGTAGGAGAGTCCCTAAATCTGTCCTTACTAGCTGGGAAAACTTACTGCACTAGATATTTCCTAACATTCCTGCCAACTCCACTACTTTTTTGGTAAGAACTGATTAACCCCAAATTTGGGTTTCCTTCTAATGACATTTTTCCTTGGCTGTTCTTTCAAACCAAGGCCACACCTTAGCTGGGAAGAGTAATAAAGCCCATGACTTTGATCAGGTAACTTTCCTTGAGAGTCAACCATTTCTTAAATCAGCCCTTTAAGGGTTATAAAGACACTAAGAATGGGGAGTGGCAGCTAGTCATTCCTGCTTTGCTGGCAAATCAAAATGAAAAGCCTTGTAAATAAGCCATCCAAAGAAAATAAGATCAAGGATCTGACAATCCACAAGGTCAGAATCTTATTTTCTTCTAGAGTTGGCTCAAAGTCAGTAGTCGAAGTGGAGATGATCTTGAACTACAAACAAGAGAACAGAAATGGTTTCTAAGGACAATAAAGGCTAAAGATGCAAAGATATCTCAGCTGTACACGCAGTTCCAAGCAAGGCATAAAATGGGCATATTGGTGAATACTTCACACCAAAGTCCCAGGGATTCTTTATGATAGAATAAAATAATAAATTAATAATAATATAGAATATTATTATATAATATTTATACATTATTCTAGGTATTTTATATTACTCTAGATATTATTCTAGATATTTTATATTATTCTATATTATTATAATAATATTATTTATTATTATTAAGGAGGTAAAAAGGAGAAATAAATTAAAATATTCACAAAAATTAAGAGGAAGCTTTATTTCTCCTTTTCACTAAGAAATACAGGTTGGGGGCAGCCCTGGTGGCGCAGTGGTTTAGCGCCTCCTGCAGCCTGGGGTGTGATCCTGGAGACCGGGGATCGAGTCCCACATCGGGCTCCCTGCATGGAGCCTGCTTCTCGCTCTGCCTGTGTCTCTACCTCTCTGCCTGCCTCTCTCTCTCTCTGCCTCTGAATAAAAAAAAAAAAAAAGAAGAAGAAATACAGGTTGGTGTTTCCTAGGAAAGGCACACTAGCTCGAAAAACCAGGCAGTGCTAAATTGTGATCCTAATTTTGCCCAGTCCCCGTTGTGACTTTCATGACTTAAAGCACTTTTGTCTGCCTGGCCCCTTCCTCCATTAAAAAAAAAAAAGGAAAATATATTTTACAATTGCGTTGATGGGGTCAGCCTGCACTGTCCTCGTTAAATTATTGATTGGCATCTAGGTAGACGCTTGGAACACTGATTATTCCAGAGATACAGAGAAGGCCACTTCCATGACTTAGAGTAAGACAACCTCAGCAAGGTGAAGGTGGGTCACCCAGGAATTAAAGTCACCTCACTACTTAAGGACCACTGACATACTTTCAGGTGAGGTGGATGGCTTCTTTTTCATCTGGACTATAATGGCAAAAATTAATTAACAGATCTGTCCTATAACATGTACATAGTATGTGTAGTGAGGAAAGTTCTGAATTAAGACTCAGGTGGTCTAGCTCCCATTTCATGCCCAATGTGACCTTGAACCCCATTTTCCATTCAATGAAATTAACTTTACACTTTAGTTTCAGTTTCTCTATCTGTAAAAACAAGAGCAAGATACTTGATGATTCTTTCCTTTCTGCTTTTGACTTCAACAAATACCATTTGTTGGCTCATTCAACAACCACTTCCTACCCCTTCTTTTCCACCTTTCTCTACTAATGGTGCTGGAAAAGCTTGCACTTGATTTCCTCACTGCCCCTGCAGTTGATGAAACATATGACACAATTAGGGCCAAGGAAATATGTGGAGGCCTGCTAAGGGGTTTTGGGAAAGCTTTTACTTTGCTGATGTTAGGAACAGATGTAGTTAGGACAACCATCCCCACTTCTTCCTGCCTTGAATGTGGACTTGATGCCTGGAGCTCTAACAGCCACCTTGTGAACCTGAGGAACAAGTATGAGAGTAAAAAGCTATCACTCCTAGGACAGTGGAGTAGAAAGTCATAACATGCTAGATCACAAGCAGTAAAACCAATACCAGCAGTCACTCACCTTTGGACTTCTGTTATGTGAACAAAAGAAATTCTACATAGTAGGGTCTTCACATGAAGCCAAAGCTTCCCTAAGTAAAACTTATGATTCTAATACACTTACCACAAAAAGAGGTTGTGGCCAGTCGGCTTCTCTCCAAAGGTGGTGCCCACTTACTCCACATCCCATGGCAGGCTGGGTAGGTCACACCCTGGTGAAACAGTTGAAAATAGACTTTTTGACTTGACTACAGTTTCTGTTGGTGTTTAAAATGTGGATCTTGCTTCTTTAAGAGAGGCTACAGTATAAAAACCCAATTCATAAATAGCTTGTGTCAGCTATTTTAACTCATGGCACAGATGCTGCAATTTCAATATCAGTTCAAACATAAGAATGGTGAGGAAAGGGCCTTTATAGTCCATATTATTATAGAATATTGGTGCAGAAAGGGATTTCTGCAATCAGCTGGTCCATCCCTCATTCCAAGATACAGAATCTGAGGCTAAGAGCCATTGAGTGAGTACATTCTACTCTTCATGGCTGTGCATATCATGTTCTTTCCACCCATCAGAATTTCCCAAAGTGTGGTATATGTCCCTCTAGTGGAACTAGAGTTGGATTTGAGTTGCTACAACAAAGTACTTTTTTTTTTTTATCAGAATTGGCGCAAATATACTCTAATAGGGTTTAGGAAAAAAGGTACCTGGCATGTGAAACCCATGATTTCAAAAATATTGTTGCTTACAATGAGGTTCTTTTTTGGTGTGTGGTTTTGTTTTTTGTTTTTGTTTTTTTTTAATGAATTGATCTAGGGAAACACTGTAGGCAAACAAAGCACAAATTGTACATGGATATGACAAAAGCAACGAAGGTTAGAGGTGAATGAGCTTGAGAAACATTGCTCTACATCAGGGCTTGGGAAACTATGGCCTGATTTAGCCCACCATCTGTTTTTGTACTGCTCTTGAGGAAGGACTGGTTTTTGCATTTTTTTTCCTAGATTCACATTTTTAAAATTTTTTATTGTTTTTTTTTAATTCCAGTGTAGTTAAAATACAGTGTTATAATAGTTTCAGGTGTATGACATTAGGGATTCAACAACTCTTTGAGTGAAATCTTTGTGTAATATTACACTCTAGGAATTTTACAAATTTATTAACAAATCCATTTAAATTGTTTTTGTGGAAAGGGCCCCTGCTACGTGAACTATAGGACTGGGGCTTCTGCTTCATTATTTATTAAATGACAAGAGTTGGGTTAGATTATCTCTGAGATCGCTGCTGGCTCATGTGAAATTCTACATTCTAGGAAATGACTCTTCATTGTGTATAAATTTGTAATCATCCAAGGCATTTTAATTAAAGTATACATGATTGTCATGAAAACTAGGAAGGGGAAATAGTGGGACAAGGAGGAAGATCAGAAAATTAAGTAACTCAGGTTTTCTTTAGAAGCTGAATCATCTAGAGGACCATACTGCAGGTAATGGCATCAAAAACCGTTAAAGAAGGAATCTCCTACCTCCACTAGACCTTGCAAAATTCTGACACACATGACACAGCCGTAGTGCACTCTAGCAGCAGAAGGAATGAACATGTTCAAGGTTGATGTTAAGAAGATGGCGGCTCCAAAGACCCTGAGGGACCAAAACACTGTGTGAGTTGGGCAAGCCTCCCTTTGTGGGTGGGCACTTCGGTTTAACATCGGAAATGAACCTCACGACCCATGGGATATCACCATGGAAACTAATAAACAGAGAAACAGATGTCATGTCAGGCTCTGGTGTGACCCCAGCTAAACTGTTGGGTAGCTTTAAGTCCTGAGCTCATCCCTAGACCCATTATGGACAGATTTTTGGCAGTACAGGAACATCCTCCCTGAATGAAGCCCCAAGGCTGGAGGTTGACCAAGGTGAGGTGAGCTTGCCGGAGATGCACCATTCTGCTTGGTTCTACCCAACTGACTCATTCTGACTCTTATGTTTGGATTATATCTCCTCCTTCATGACTCTGCTGCCATTTGACCAGAAGGCCATACTCTTTGAAAGAAGTCTGTGTCCTGGGACCAGCCAAGCACAGGGTATGTATCTGTCAGAACCCCCAGGTCCCTACCCAGTGCCACCTGTCTTCTCCTCTCTGCCCTGACCACCCATCCTGGGAAAAGAGGACAAGCAGTGTTTTCTTTCTTTCTCATACACTAATGATGCACCAGCCCTTTTAACATGTTGGGAAATATTATGTGTGATTTATTTTTATGGCAGAAATGTGGGCAGTAACCCTGGAGACCATATGAGCCAGTATTTTATCACTTTTTGAAAAGAATACAGTCAGTAAGTGACCATAAATGGAAGACACAAATTAGACAAGAACGTAAGTAAATAAAGTCAGGCTTGTGCATATTTACATCTGATGGTATGGACTTTCAAACTTTTTTTTTTTACCTTAACCCATAAAACAGCACATATTTTATATTGCAATGCAACATATAATCATACACACAAACGTAACCAAAACAAGTTTCAAAAACCAATACTTAAGTGTGCAATAAATTAAAATATGTTCTATCCGATTTTATTCTATTTGATTATCTCCTCTTCTATTTTTCTCTTTTTTTATACATTTTTTTACATTTTATACATTTTTATACATTTTATACATTTATTTTTCTCTTTTTTTTTATATGTATACGATGGAATATTACTCAGCCATTAGAAACGACAAATACCCACCATTTGCTTCAACGTTGATGGAACTGGAGGGTATTATGCTGAGTGAAGTAAGTCAATCGGAGAAGGACAAACATTTTATGGTCTCATTCATTTGGGGAATATAAAAAATAGTGAAAGGGAATAAAGGGGAAGGGAGAAAAAATGAGTGGGAAATATCAGAAAGGGAGACAGAACATGAAAGACTCCTAACTCTGGGAAAGAAACTGGGGGTGGTGGAAGGGGAGGTGGGTGGGGGGTGGGGGTGACTGGGTGATGGGCACTGAGGGGGGCACTTGATGGGATGAGCACTGGGTGTTATGCTATATGTTGGCAAATTGAACACAAATAAAAAATAAATTTATAAAAAAAAAAGAAAATGCTCATTGGTAAGTCACTACATTGATTTCATTACCATCTAATGAGTTGTGTTTTAGAATTTGAGAAATGCTGCTTTATAAGAAGGTACAGTTCATGAAACCCACACATACAATCACAGAGGACACACACTTGGAAGAAAACTAGAAGTATTTCATATACTCCTTTTCTGCTATATATACATCCTATGTATCCTCCAAGTGGCCATCTTCTTCTGTTTGAATACCTCTGTGATAGAGAACTCAACTGCTCTTTGGGATGGCTCATCCTGTGTTGGATACTTTTATTTATTTATTTATTTATTTATTTATTTATTTATTTATTTATTTGTTTGTTTATTTATTTATTTATTTTGTCTTGGATACTTTTAATTGCTCAAACACCTACTAAAGAATTTCAAGGGCATTAAAGACATCTTGCAAGCTAGAGGCAAGCCCCCAAAATCTGTGTGATACTGGACTATCTAAACATAGTACACGGATCGCAGAATGTCACTTATCAAAGGAAACTAACACAGTCTAAACCATGCTTTATTTCACAGATGAGGAAACAGACCCAGAGAAGGAAAAAAAGTGACTCAGTAGAGGTCACCTTGTGAGTTATTTAGGGTCCAGGAACTATTTCTTCTGACTCAGATTCAATTGCTCTTTTTACTACATAATCATGAATTGCAAGATAAATTAGACAAAGAAGTAAATAAAAAGAGACTTGTAAGAACAGAATCATATTAATATCTGTGAATCACACCTATTGGAATTGTTCCTGTCTCTCATTCTGCATCTCCAAATTGAGAGAGAACTATGCAGAATTTTTAAAAACACAAAATCATGTCATGATCTGCACCACATTCATGTGACATCAGTTTACCTTACCTGTTAGCGGCAAACTTATTTGAAATGAAACCACCTGGAATTTGTGTCACAATATAACCCCAGAAAAAAGATCCATGGATGAGGCCCACTGTCTCTGGATCCCAGTTAAACTGTGCTGTCTGAAATGAAAAATCAGATACAGTTGCGTTTGTAAGAAAACACTTGACCATCATTTTTCACTGATGATCCTACATAATAACCCCACAAGGGCCTTCTTTCCTTCCTTTATTCAACAAATATTTGTGGAGGGCTTCACAACAAACAACAAGCACAACAAACTCCCTCCTGCCATTGAGTTTGTCTTCTAGTGAAAGCAAAGAGAGACTGTGTACAAACTTAAATGCAAACACATATATATAATGGGACAACTCTTAAACTATTGAAAATGTGATTATCAGGACACCTGGGTGGCTCAGCTGTTGAGCATCGCCTTTGGCTCAGAGCGTGATCCCAGATCCTGGGATCGAGTCCCGTATCAGGCTCCCTGCAGGGATCCTGCTTCTCCCTCTACCTGTGTCTCTGCTTCTCTCTCTCTCTGTCTCTCGTGAATAAATAAATAAAATCTTTAAAAAGTAAAAAAGGGAAAAAGAAAATGTGATTCTCCAGGGCCAGACCCCCTTTCTTCATTTTCTTCCCAAATAAAGTCACTTTTTTCAGATTCATTGCAAATGTACCTCCTTCTGGGGAAGCTCCCCAGCTCCCTTTTGAAGTGGTCACTTTGTCCTCACTTGTCCCAGAGACCTCTGTCCTTACAGCCATGGCCTGTGCCCAGTGCTGTTCTCAAACTAGCCATTCACACATCGATTTCCCACACTAGGGCAAGCAACTCTAAGGTGCCGGCCACGTCCTTTTGACTTTATAGCTTTAGTACTTAAAATAAATTACTGGAACATAGAAGGTGCAAGGAAATATTTGCCAAATGAATGAATCCATGAATAGCTTTGTAAAGCATTGGGATGCCTGGCTGGCTCGGTCCCTAGACCATGCAACTAACTCTTGAGCTCAGGTTTAACAACTCAAGCCCCACGTTGGATTATAGAGATTAGTTAAAAATAAAATCTTTTTTTTAAAAAAAGGCAATGATATCAAAATGCAAGGTGTTCCAATTACGGAGGAGGGGTTCTTAGTTATCAAGATGGTATGCCTTGTAAACTGTTGTCGGTTTATTTTCCCATCACAAGTTGTTACATATTTATTTGCTCATTTATTCAACATTTACCGAGTGCCTCCTGCATGCCAGGTCAGGTGCCAGATGGTATAAATACTAATGCAAACAAGAACTGCCTCTGTGTTCTGGGCGATCACAGTCCCGTGTAACATTGACCTGTCCTGTTTGCCATATTTCCCATTTTACTAATTAGAAAATTGAAGTTTGAGAGTAAAAAAGAAGCTGGGGTGCCTGGCTGGCTCTGTTGGTAGAGCATGCAGCTCTTGATCTCAAGGGCATGAGTTCAAGCCCTATATTGCGTAGAGATTACTCAAAAAAAAGGGAGGGGGGTAAACTGAAGTTAATAGTCATTCATTCAAATCAGCTCACCAAATTTTTATTTTGTGCTACTATATGCCACACATTGTTCTAGGCCCCGAGGATGCAACCGTGAACAGGAGGACAACAGTATTTGCTGTCTTTGCGAAGATGCCAGTACAGACAGCAGATAGTAAACAAGTATAGACCCTGTTAGATGGTGACTGGGGACGAGGAGAAAAAACTAAAGCAGAGAAGGGGACTGGAAGTGCTGGATAAGAGGGAGGGAAGGCTTCATTGAGGAGGTGATTTTTGAGTCAAGCCCTAAAGGAAAGAAGGGAGCAAATCATGCTGTTGATCATCTGAGAGAACTTTCAAGGCAGAGAAATAGCAAGTGTAAAGCCCTGAAGTTGGAGGAACAGCAAGATGTAAGGAGAGCTGGGGGATAATAAGTGACATGAGAAAAGGAGTTAAAGTGGGAGCAGTCCAAATGATGACAGGCCCTTTAAGTCACCAAGAGGACCTTGGCTTTTCCTCAAAGAAAGATGGAAACCATTGGGAGCTTGGAGCAGAAGGGGGACATAATTTTTTGAGGCACTGTCCATATATTTCCTCTCTTAATTCTTAGAACACCCAGAGGTGATTATTGGCTCTTCTTCTTTAGAGGAGGAAATTGAGGCTTAGAGACATTAACTTACTCCCCCAAGGTCATACAACTAGTTACAAGGGGAGCCAGGATCAAGATCTCTTATCCACCTGACCCAAAAAACTACATTATTTGCTCTGCTTGTAGAGACCTGACTTTCTTACTAAGAAATAGAGACTAGACTTCTTTGTCTTGAGTCACAAAATGACCCAGGGAACCAAGGATCCACATCACCCAGAGGCTAATTACCAATCATGATGTCCCCTGTTCATACTTTTCCTTCTGAGGAGATGGTGCTTTCAGATAATCTCTGAAGGATAGGATACATGACTAAAAGCACTTGGGCCTGCCCAGAACTGACTTCCATCACCGCTGGAGCTCCATTAGAATCATAATGGCCCCAGGTTTGCGCCATTATGATAAGCTAACCACAGTGTCAGGTATTGTGTAAAGAATGGCCCCCAAAAGATTTACACGCAAAATCTCTGGAACCTAAGAATGCTACCCTCTTCGGGAAAAAGGCTTTGTTGATGTGATAGAAATCAAGGATCTTGAGATAAATTATCCGGGATTATCTAGTTGGGCTCTAAATCCAAAGACACATGTTCTTGCAAGAGAAAGGCAGAGAGAGGTTTGAGACAGAAGAGGAAGAGTGCAGGTGAAGACAGGGGTAGGGATGGGAGTGATGCTGCCACAAGCCAAGGAACACTGAGAGCCCCCAAAACTGGAAAAGGCAAGGGGGGGCAGTTCTTCTGCTGAGCCTGGAGAGCAAGTGTGGCCCTGCTGACACTCTTTCAGATTTCTGGTCTCCACATCTGAGACAGAATAGATTTCAGTTGTCTTAAGCCACCATGTTTGAGGTAATTTGTTAGAGCAGCTTTAGGAATCTAATATAAGTACTTACTAGTTAGCACCAAATTGTCTCCTGCAATATGCCGAGCAGGCCTTTTATTCCCAGTTTACAATAAGGACAATGAGGGTCCACAAAGAATTGCTAGAAATGTCTGTTCCTGCCTCCAGGCTCCCATCTCCTTCAGAAAGCATTCCCCACCCTCACCGCCCCCTGCCCCACCTCAGTGCCCCGGGTCTATCCCCTGCTGACTGGATGTCTGGCCAATCAGGCTCTGTCTCTATCTCTCTCCATCTCTCTCTCTCTCTGTCTTTCTCTGTCTCCATCTCTCTCTCCAATCCACACTCAGGAATTATATTTAGCACTGAAGACTTGAGCTGAAACCAATCCCTTTTTAGTCAGGGCCAAGTGAGGCAAGACACTCCAGCTTTGGAGGACAGTGGGAAGCCATGGAAAAGGAAAAGTCTCTCTCTCTGGAGAGACCTGGGACAGAAGAGCATACTCAGAGAGAAGCAGATGAGGGACCATGTGGAGCCGGGAGGCTGGACACTGTAGCTAAGGATTTTGTAGGTCCAGGAGGGCCAGCTCCCCTCTGCCCTTCCCGGCAGAGCCTCTATCTATGCCTTGGAAAGAACTAGGGGAGGACCCCTTTTCCGCCCCTCCTGGACAACAGCCAGGACCCCAGGACCCCTGGGCAGGGCATGGACTATACAAATATACACCTCAGACCTGCTTTTGGCCTTTCACTCTTATGAGCTCCCCTACAGCCCCACCAGAATTCCCTATTGAACTTGACCAGGTCTTGCTGCATTTCTCTTCCTTGCAACCAGCAATCCCTGACCAGGACATAACGGCAAGTTGGCTCAAGGTCCCAGAGCTAATAAGCAAAAGAAGTCAAGTTCGAGACAAGGTCTGGCCAATTCCAAAGCCCGTCCTCTTAACTCTGCAGGACTCGTGATTAATGGGAAGGGGTTTGGACTTCTCCTGAATGTTAAAGTTTCTTAAGTGTCTTAAACATCAGTCATTTATTGCTTGCCATGTGCCAGATGCTGTTCTAAGTGATCCACATGTTTTAAAATTCATAATTGTTACGCTAAATGTGGGTAGTCACACATCAGCTGAAACTACCCTGTTTAAGACCTAGAGACTCATACTGCTTCCTTTTCTCCCTCTTTTGAAAATGAGGGTTTAAAAACATCTCAGTGAAGGATATCTAGTTTTCTCTCCATAAAATGAAAAACCAAATAATCAGAAATATTAGTCATGCAGAGACTTTCTTAATATAATTAGTGAAATCTTTGTCATCAGCTTGAACACGCTCAGACGAAATGTGAGCTTTGTTCTGCTTGAGCAAGAGAGAAATGGCCTGCTACAAAGTGGAGTTGTCCTAGACCTTTGGAAATACTACCAAACTCCTATTTTTGGAGACCAGAAGGAATGATGTAAAGCGTATTTTAGATCCCAATCAGTGTCCCTAAGACTCCAGAGGGAAAACCATAGAAACCAAAGAACACAAACTAGCATTGTTCCTTAGGTTTTATCAGAATGTCTTTTCCATAGGCCTCAAAGCAGACTCTGTTGACCTAGGCCTGTCTTTCCAGGCAACAAACAAATGCAAACCAGCATTTCATTTTGATCTGGGCTTCAGCAGACGAGTTTTAATTAGCTGGCCTTGCTCACAAAGGGTTGGGAGAATGCATGTGATACCCATCTGAAAACTCGCTAATATACATCATTCTTTATTTAAAAAATGCATGGCTTGCCCCATCACACCTCTGCAGCCCTCCCTCCCCACCAAAAAATAAACAACTAGCGTATCCTTTTGGAACAAATTCAGCTGCAGCATCAAAAGGAGGCTACAAGACTCTCCATTGTGCTCTTTTCATCTGACAAAATCATCTCTTAGCTAAAAGGAAAAAAGGGAAAAAAAAAAAAAAAAGAAAAAAGCCTGCAAGGACAACTAAAGACTTCTTTTTAATGGATCAAAATCAGCTTTTCCCAAACCAGTGCTGGGAAGGAACTATTCCAGGTGATGCTGAGAGATGCGGCAGGACAGAAAGTGTTCCACAGTAAAGTCCAGGAAGCAAGGGGGACCATAGGCCCCTGCTGGAGACTCCCACAGGACCCAGCACAGTAGAAGCCCCCATCCAATACATCATCTTCATGGCACATCCTACACGACAGTCACTTGCCAAACACCAGTTTGAGAAACTCCAACCGAAGTGTTTCTCCACACAGGGACAGGGACCAGCGAATGATCAGATTGCCTCTCTGCAACCTGCATGTATCACCACATGAGTTCCATCGGCGTGTGTGTCCCGTACAACGAAATATGTGCCCACCCAGGCATCCACCAGGCATACATTTTTCATCTTTACCCCGTAGCCTCAATACTTTTCTAGGCCTACCACATAAGAAACAAGCCAAATGGTCTCTTTCCAGTGATTCATAAAAACAATGCTTTGAAGTCACATCAGTGTATGCTTGTTGACGACCACAGCATCCCTTGAACTAGTCCTCCTGCTTCCACTCACTTTCAATCCTAATCCACTGGGGGACTAAGTGGATTGGGCAGAGGTCATTCTGGAACAGTTTCCATCATATTGCTTCTCTGCCCAAAGCCCACCCATGACTCCCTACGTGGCTTCACCAGGCTTTACCTGGCCTAAAACTACCCTGGTGTCTCCCTCCCTTGATGCTCACTCATGCTCTACACTCTTAACCGGGGTTCTCAGCCTCGAGTCCAAGGATGGAATCCGCAGATCTGTGAACTTTGATGGGAAAAATCAGCATTTTTATTTTCACAACTGCTAGCTGAAATTTAGCATTTCCTGTGATCGTGACTGTAGGCAACAAATCACAGTAGTATGATCAGGACCTGTGACTCCCTCACTAGTGGAGATTATAAATATGTTCCTATGACAGTTGTCATCACTATCTTAAACTAAAGTTTATACATCAGACTTCAAAGTTACAGTAATTTTAGACTCATTGCTAGACTTTTGTCACCTGATGTGTTCACAAAGAAGCCCATATGTTTCTCTATCACTAATTTTATTTTTAAATACTTTGACATCTGTATTCTAATATAATTGGTTTCCTTTATAATTCCATGCATTTTACTTTAGGAACTTAAAATATTATTTTGACAAAGGGGTCGTAAGTCTACAGCAGGTTGCCAAAGGGGTCCAGGGCTCAGAAAAGATGAACTCCTATCTCAGTTCCTAAACACACCATTTTCTCTCTCTCCCTTTCTCTCTCTCTCTTTCCTTCTGTCTCGCTCTTTCTCCCTCTTCTCTCCTACAGTCTTTCACACATGATATTCCTTTTTCTTCAATACTCTTCTTCCCACTTCACCAAAACTTTCCTAGTCTGTCAATTCCTCATCTTTGAGAGCCAGCCATCACTTTACTTTCTCTAGGAATTCTTTCACGATAACAAAGTCTGGTCCAGCCACCCCCTATATGACCCCAAGCATTCTGAACACCTCCAACATAGCACCTACAATCATGGATTATGATTATTTACTTGAACATCTCTATGAGAACAAGGACCCAGCCTGTGCTGTTGATCCTTCTATTCCCTTCACCTTCCCTTCCCTTCTATTCACAGCACCTGGTACACGATAGCCATTCTCCATTTTTTGTCACATCAATGGAAGAGGTGCAGAGCTTTCTTTCCTATAACAAGGCATTTGTACAGCTATGGACAAAAGAGCTCCCACCAAACACTGACACTGACCTGAATTTCCGGTTTTCCATCAATATATACAGTGCTGTTGTTGACCATTTCCACGATGGCAACTCCAAGATTGCACCGAATCCCAAAGGAAATGCAGAATCCCAGCCCACTCATAATGGCAATGATGTAACGCTTGGGGATGCCACAGCAGTGGCAGTTGCAGAGTGGTGATCTCTGCCTGGAAGTCAGTACTGGCCTTCCTTCTTCATTCAGCTCAGTGCTATCTTCTTCCTCGTTGGTCCCATCGATTTTTCTAGAGTGGAAGAAAAATGGTCAAAGAAGAAAGGCCAGGATTCGAGAAAAAGGGGAGTATACTAGGCAAAAAGAAAAGATCTACCAAAGAAGAAAAAGGGAAACCCAAAGTAGGATGCAGCCTGCATTTTTAAAAGGTGTTATGGTCATTAAAGCAAATAATAATGGCTAAAATTACTGATATTCTGGATATTGGGTTGTACTTTTATAGGCATTAGGTCATTTAAAGCTCACAACTACTCCATGACATAGATGGTGCTATCTTGCCATTATATGGATCAGGGAACTAAGTCCATTGAGTGGGATGCAAGTCCAAGTCTTAGTCTGTATCCTAAACAATATGCTTTACTGAATTTCCTGCTGGAAGAGTATTGACAGACCATCCACAGTGCATGACCGAGCTAACAATTGCACTTGACCTTGATTTTAGTGTCACCCGAAGCTTGTTAAAAAGATATACAGTAGCAAATCAATCCATTTGTGGATTCTTTTCTTCCTCTTTATCTAAATCTTAATAAAAGGTAGAAGCAGGGGGGCACATTTTCCATCACAGTATATACCCAGGTGGTGGTATATCCTTTGTTTCCAGGTGGTTCTTCTAAGGAGGTGATCTGATCCTCTGGAATCTGTTAACCAGATGCCAGGATTTTTCATTGACTTCTATCCGTTCATATTATGGTGTGTCAATTACAATGAATTTGCCCTTTTCTTTAAAAAATAAAAAGGAGAAGCCCTTGGGTGGCTTAATGGTTGAGTGTCTGCTTTCAGCTCAGGTCATGATCCCAGGGTCCTGGGATCGAGTCCCATGTCGGGCTCCCCGCAGGGAGCCTGCTTCTCCCTCTGCCCATGTCTCTGACTCTCTCTGTGTTCTCTCATGAATAAATAAATAAAATATTTATAAATAAATAAATAAATAAATAAATAAATAAATAAATAAATAAATAAATAAGAATTGGGCAAACTGGACACTATGTCAATTAAAAAGCGAGGTATTTGCATCTTCTCACATATTGTAACCCTTTTGAGGATTTCCTATGGCCCAATTAAGGTCCAAGTTTTTGTAAAAATCAGGAAAGCTTGTAAGTTTTCATGAATATTGAATTCAGTAATAAATGGCTAATACAATAATTAAGAGAATAGATTGAAACACGAATAATCTGCCTATCAATCCATAGAGAATATGATTTTGATAGCTTCTTAAGACTCAAGCAAAATCAAGTTTAAAGTATGTGTATAGAGAAAAAAGTATACTAGATTCAATCCAGTCCATCAAATATTTATTGAGTGCACACTGTGTGTCAGACACTGTGCCAAGTGTTGGGGAGCAATAAAGAATGTGACATGTTCTCTGCCCTTCTGCAGCTCTTAGCTAGTGAGGACGAAAGACGAGGAGCCATGATTACTAGACGATGCAAATTTTGTTGAAATCAAAGCGGGGAGCAATGAGAAAACAAGGGAAGGAGCTTTCAATTTTAACTGAGCTCAGAGTGCTGGCTTAATACATGGACGAGCGCGCTGCAATAACCAGAAGAGAACTGCAACAACGTCTCAATGTACCCACCTACCTACCTGCATTTATGCTGATGCTCTCTAGGTTTTCTCTGGTAATCATCCAAGCTTCTACCCAAAGCCAACCTCTCACCCTGGGCACCAGATCTCACTTCCTCTCATCTACTCAAGGATATTGTTCCAGAAATTCCCACTCCCAGAACTCACCAATTATTTTCTCCCCTTTACTAGATCATCCCTACTGTCTACAAATATGTTTATTTCTCCCACATCAAAATATAAAATAAAAATACTTTCTCCTCCAGCTACCCCCATTCTCATCTTCTTTTTTTTTTTTTTTAGAAAAATCGGACATCACTATCTTCAATTCCCCACCTCCCATTGTCTCTTGTGCCCATTCCAACCGGGTATCCCCCAACCTCTCCACCAAAACTCCTCTTTTTAAGATCATCAATGCCTTCCTTTGGCTCAATGTCATCATAGGTCCTCATATAGTCAGCCTATCAGTAGACTTAATGCAACTGATCACTCTTTCTTCCTTTTTTTTTTTCTCCCTAGAAACTACACTAATGTGCTCATCCTCCTAATTCTCTGACCACTCCTTCTGTTTTGTCTCTTAAGCTTATTCTCTACTTCCTTGACCTGTAAACCTTATGATGCCCAAGACTCAGCTCACAGATCTCTTTTGTTTTCCATCTACACTCTGTAGGTGATCTTATCCCATCTGTAGGTTTTCAATACCATGCATATGCTGACAGATTCCGATTTTCATATATAGACTTATTTGACATCTCCTTGGACACATAATCAGCATATCAAACTTAACATTTTCAGACTAAGTTTCCCTAAAAAAAATTAATTCCTGAAATCTTTCCCATCCCAAGTAATAATAATTTTGTTCCTCTGGTTGCTCAGGCAAAAATCTTGAAGCCATCCTGGATGCTTCGTTTCTTCTCCACCCTAAACCCAAACCCTAGCTTCTAAGCCAGTGTGACTTAGTTTGAATTTTTACTCTTCCACTTACTTAGCTGTGTGACTTTGGCCTACTTAACCTCTATGGACTTCTGTTTCTTCATTTGTAACCTAGGAATTATAAAAATAGTTTCTTCTTTGTGAGGTTCTTCTTAGGATAATCTTAAGTGGATATTATATTTAGACCATTTAGAACAGAACTTAACACACATAAAAAAAATCAATATATATCAGCTACCTTTATTACATTAATACCCACCATCATTTAATGAGTCCATGCTGCTAGACTGAGCATTGATGCCATGTATTACCACTTATATTGAAGGCCAAGAATCATTTGAGTCACAGGACCATTTATAATGTGCAGCTCCAGTGGTCGCCATGAATTTTCTGGCATCAGAATATATATAATCTGTAGAGCATGGAAAATTGATGCTCTAATTTTGACATCCCATCACAACAGTACTAGTAGTACTGGCTAAAACATAATAAATTACAACTACACTAATAGTTGTATAAAGCCAATTCAGTTCTCTCTTACCATTTCATATAATGACCTCATTATGGTTAAAACAGCTCAGGAATATATCGGAAACCTAATATTTCCATTTGACACAAATATAACTATACTCCAGAAAGGAAGAGTGAATTGGCCAAGACCACACAGCCAGAAGAGGGTAAAGGCAAGGTTAGAAGGCTTTCTTTTGACTATCAGGTCTACTGGTTCCCTCTCAGGTGTGCTTCCTAGCTCACTGGGCTGTGTTTTGTCTCAGCGATCATCCTGTCACCTTGCCATCTGCCTTCTGTTATTTTTTGGCCCTTGACCCAGACACTGTGGACAACCCAGTAGAGGAAAGAATTTAAGAGAATGGACTCTGGAATGAGAGAGGCTGAGTGCTATCTCTCCCATGTGGAAGCTCCATGACTTTGGCCAAGCCACTTGACCTCTCTAAGCAGCAATATGCTAGTATTAGCTTGCCAGGGCTGCCATAACAAAATACCACACAGTGAGTGGCTCAAACAACATAACTTTACTTTTTCACAATTCTGGAGGCCAGAACTCCAAGATCAAGGTGTTGGCAGGATTGGTTCCTTCTGAGCCCTCTCTCCTTGGCCTATAGATGGCCGTCATCAAAACCATAATAGACTCTTAATCATAGCAAACAAACTGAGGGTCACTGGAGGGGAGGGCGGTGGAGGGATGGGGTAACTGGGTGATGGGCATTAAGGAGGGCATGTGATGGAATGAGCACTGGGTGTTACATAAGACTGATGAATCACTGACCTCTACCTCTGAAACCAATAATAATATACTATATGTTAATTAATTGAATTTAATTTTAAAATTTTGGGGGCAGCCCCGGTGGCACAGTGGTTTAGCGCCACCTGCCGCCCAGGGTGTGATCCTGGAGACCTGGGATGGAGTCCCACGTCCGGCTCCCTGCGTGGAGCCTGCTTCTCCCTCTGCCTGTGTCTCTGCCTCTCTCTCTGTGTTTCTCATGAATAGATTAATAAAATCTTTTTTTTTAATTTTTAAAGATGGCTGTCTTCACAACACCTTCCCTCAGCATATTTCTGTGTCCAAATTTCCTTCTTTTATAATAACACCTGTCATTTGGGTTAGCATCCACCTTAAAGACCACATTTTAACTTAATCGCCTCTTTTTTGTTGCTTATTTGATTAATTTTTATATTCTTTTATTTTTTGTTTAATCTCTGCATTCTTTTATTTTTTATTAACTTTTTAATTTTAATTCCAGTATAGTTAACATATGGTGTTATTATATTAGTTTCAGGTGTACCATATAGTGATTCAACAATTCTGTACATCACCCAGTGCCCATCGTGTTAACTGTACGCCTTAATCTCCATCATCTATTTCACGTACCTGCCTACCCTCTCTGGTAAACATCAGTTTGTTTTCTATAGTTGAGAGTCTCTCTGTTTTTCAATTACCTCCTTAAAGAACCTATCTCCAAATACAGTCATATTCTGAGGCACTGGTGGTTAGCATGTCAACATCTGAATTTGGGGCAACACAATTCAGTTATATAACAACCCCCATCTCTAAAATGGGCTGATTGGGCACCTGGGTGGCTCAGTTGGTTAAGCACCTGCCTTTGGCTCTGGTCATGATCCCGGGGTCCTGGTCCCATGTTGGGCTCCCTGCTCAGCGGTGAGTTTGGTTCTCCCTCGACTCCTCCCCTCATTCATACTCTCTCTCTCAATCTCTCCCTCAAATGAATAAATAAAATCATTTTGTAAAAAATTTTAAAATGGACCAATAATCATAGCTATCTCATAATGTTGTTTTAATGATTAAATGATATGACGCATGTAAATTATTTAGCACAGTGCTTGGTACCTAAAAGAGCTTTTTATTGCTAAATGGTAAATACTACTATTATTACTATTAATAGAATGGTTACAAGTCATAAACTCAGCATCTCTCTGTAATCATGCAGAAGTTTGGATGAAGAGTAATACAGACTAACGTTTTCAGGCACCAAGGAGCCTCGGAGAGCTTAATTAAAGTGGGCCTACAACAGTGTGCTCTGAATGCACCCCGCCTTGGGCCTGAAGACTGCCTTCCCTCAGGCTGCCCCCCACAAGCACTGAGCACAGCAGGGGTGGAAGGCAGGCCCTTTCCTGCAAGAGGCAACTGGCCTTGCAAAACCTCCCAGTACTGGGGTGCAGTCTGCGGCTTTTCCTCCCAAAACCTTCCTGCCCTTTCTCCTACACAGATAGCAGTGACGTCCAAACACTCTCCCCTCGGCTCGTTCCCTGTCTGCTCTCAATAAATCTCTTGGGCACGTGTTCCTGTCTTCTTAGAGGACCTGAACCAGCACAAGCACCTGTGTGCGCATGATGCTGTCAGAGACACCCTGTTTCCAGAGGAAGGGCACGACTGTATGGGAGGCAGAGAGAGAGATTAGTGGGATCTAGGGGAAGATAGGCCCCAAGGAAGGGGTGTGTGGGCTCCCCAGGTAGCAGGCCCTATAGCTATAGGACCTTGAACCACCCTCCCTCGAGCTGGAGATGGGATGTGGGGAGCGATGGAGAGGAGGGCTGGGCGCTCCGCCCCAGTTTCCCTTGCCTAAAGTGCTTGCAGAGTCAGCCTACTTCAAGCCACCAGACCCGCACAGACATGGATCCACCACCAGAGGGAGGGACCTCCTGAGGTGTTGCTGTGTCCCTCGCACACCCTGGTTATGGCAGGGGGGGACCCACATCAACTAAAAGCTCCTTTCAACCAGGCTGGGCCCTCAGGGACAGATTGGGTTTGTTTTGTTTTGTTTTGTTTTGTTTTGTTTTGTTTTTAAGACTTTATTTATTTGAGAGAGAGAATGAGAGAGCACAAGCAAGGAAAGTGGGAGAAGCAGGCTCCCCACTGAGCCGGGAGCTCCATGCGGCCTCGATCCCAGGATCCCTGGACCGTGACCTGAGCGGAAGGCAGACGCTCAACACCTGAGCCCCCCAGGCGCCCCCGATTTCTACCTCTTTTTTTTTTTTTTTTTTTTTTAAGCAGCATACTAGAGCAACATTTCTCGTGTAGCCCAGCTCAGAGAGGAAGGTTTTTCAACCACGTTGGGCGTGGACCTAAGAGGCCAGGCTCCACCAGGCTCGGGGAAGCCCGGCTTGAGGCCTCCGAGGCGCCGAGCGGCCCTCGCGGCGCCCCAGGTCCTCGCGCAGTGGCGGGTCCCAGAGCAGCCTCCCCACCAGGGAGGGGCGGTTCGCAGACGCCGGGTCGGGCGACAGCGTCCCTGGTGGCGCCTGAGGACCGGGCACCTTCCACGCCCTAGTCCTTGGCTTTCACCAGCGCGGTAGGTGTTGAGTGAATGCGGGCCCCTCCGAGAAGGTGCGCGTGGTGAGCGAGGGAGGCGGGAGAGTCTCGCCTCATCTTCAGCCTCGTCTTCAGCTCCGCGCGGCGGGGAGCGGGGGCGCGGCCGACCCCTACCGGCTGGAGGGGCCCTGCTGGAGCCGCTGGGCACGCCCCGCCGCGGGGCGCCCGCCAGGCACTGCCCGGAGCAAGTGTGTTTGCTTGTTCCTTTGTTTTTCTAAAGAGGGTTGGGGTCCTCTGGAGGAGAAGAAACTCTTTCTTAAGAAGTAGCGGCTGGGGATCCCTGGGTGGCGCAGCGGTTTGGCGCCTGCCTTTGGCCCAGGGCGCGATCCTGGAGACCCGGGATCGAGTCCCACATCGGGCTCCCGGTGCATGGAGCCTGCTTCTCCCTCTGCCTGTGTCTCTGCCTCTCTCTCTCTCTCTCTCTCTCTGTGACTATCATAAATAAATGAAAATTAAAAAAAAAAAAAGAAGAAAAAAAGAAGTAGCGGCTGCAACCGCTGGATCCCAGCGGGGTGCTGCTGTTTGCCTGCGGCCATCGGTAAGATCCGGGACCCCTCGTCCTTGCCCTTGCGGGGAAGCGACCTCGGCCACTTCTCCAAACCCGGGGAGCTGCCGTCTTGGGCTGCGGCCCTTCCACCCGGGGAAGTGCGAGGTGGGCGCCCGGCTGCGGAAGCTGCGGCTGGCCGTCAGCACCACTTGCAGCCCCGTGGGCCCAGGAACCAGGGCACGGTCCGTGTGGTTTTACCAGCGGCCGCAGGGCTTTTTCAAACCCACTCACCTGCTGCTTACGGTATTTATTACGGGTGACCTGTGTCCCTGCTGCCTCCACCCTCAATTCTCACGCTGAAGCCTCAAGCCCCAGGACCTCAGCGCGTGTTAGGACAAAGGCCCTTAAAGAGGCCACAGAGGGAGGTTAGAGGAGTGGGCCCTGATGCAGGAAGGCCAGTGTCCTTGTAAGAAGAAACCTGGACACACAGACATCAGGACGGCACGTCCGCAGACGGACACAGCGAGGAGGTGGCCAGCCTGCAAGCCACCGGGACAGGCCTTCAGGGCATGTCGGACTTGGAGTCTCCAGAACCGTGAGAAAATAAATGTCGGGATCCCTGGGTGGCGCAGCGGTTTGGCGCCTGCCTTTGGCCCAGGGCGCGATCCTGGAGACCCGGGATCGAATCCCACGTCGGGATCCCGGTGCATGGAGCCTGCTTCTCCCTCTGCCTGTGTCTCTGCCTCTCTCTCTCTCTCTCTCTCTCTCTCTCTCTCTCTCTCTCTGTGTGTGTGTGTGTGTGTGTGTGTGTGACTATCATAAAGAAAAAAAAAGAAAGAAAAGAAAAAAAGAAAAGAAATGTCTGCCAAGCGGCCCGGTCTCTGGCACCTGGTTATGGCTTCTGACTTCCCTTCCAGAAGAGTCACCTTTACTCCAGAATGGTTTTTACGCCATCATTGAGTGGCGTCTCTACAGGAAGAAGCAAGGGAACTGAAGGATACGGACCACCTTCCACACAGGTGCTGCGAGAGGCACATATTTACACACAGATAATCTCTCTTCACCCTCAGAACAGTCTTGAAAGGTAGGATTTACCCCTCTCTTCAGCTTGGGGGACTCAGTACATATCAACAATCTGCCCAAGAGCTACCTAGCTACAGCCCACATTTGATGTCGAGCCTGCTCCTGCCCGTGAGCCACAGGACCCAACCAGAAGGCACCTTCCAAATATCAGGTGCTCCACCTAGGCAGATATTTTCAAAGGTTCTGGAGAAGGAAAATTGAAGAAGGACTGAGGGAACAGATGTGCCCTAGAATCAGACAGTCCTGCATCAGATGCTCAGTCTGGCATTTATTAGCTGTGTAATGACGTAAAGTATATAAATAAGGCTCTTCACATCATTCCTAGCACTTGATAAATAATCAATTCATGGTAACTTTTAAAGAAGGGGGGTTACTTAAAATCTGACTCCTAGAGGGTTTGGGGATTTGAGATACAATCTCATCAGTGCAGCTCTCAAGACCTCAAATTCAAAAAGATCTCAATAAAACCTAACTCCTACCCTATCAAACCTGGGATACTATCTATATTTTTTTTTTGTAATTTTTAAAACCAGTATCTCCTCTTCCAGTAGGCTATATGATAAGTTCAAAGTCAGGAACCAAGTATCCCAGCACCTAGCACAGTCACACCGATTTTGAAGTGTTAACCTGTTTTTATTTTCCTCCTGGTGACTCTATCCTTTCCTGTCCCCTCATTCAAGCAGAGTCAATGCTTATCAGGGAATGATAAGGTGGACAATGAGAAAAAAATAAAAGAAAATAAAAATATTTGGTCTCTGTGACTTTTTTTATCCCAAAAACCTGAGCTACAGGTGACAAACTGACAGCTCAAAGGCCAGTCGGGCCCACAGACATGTCTTGTCTGTATGGTTTGGTGCACACGTGTGTGTGTGTGTGTGTGTGTGTGTGTGGTTTTTTAGAATTTGGATTGATTTCCAGAGTTTAAAAATCAGGAGAGTGCTTCCAAATAAAAATAAAAAGATATGTTCAGGTCCTAACCTCTGATAGCTGTAAATATGACTTGATTTAGAAATAGGGTCTCTGCATATGTCATTAAGACAAGGTCCTGCGGGATGAGGGTGGGTGTGTATCCAATGACCGGTGTTCCTGTAAAAAGAGGGGAATTTGAACACAGACACAGAAGCTCGGGAAGGAAAGCCGTGTGACAAGAGAGGCAAAGACTAGAGTGACCGTGCGGGTCTCCACGCCAAGGAGTGCCAAGGGTTACCAGCAGCCACCAGCGGCAAGCAAGAGGCCAAGATAAATCCTCCTTCAGAGCCTCACAGGGAGCATGGTCCCACCAACCCACTGATTTTGGACTTCTGGCCTCCAGAATGGTGAGAGAATAAAAAGACATCAGCCGTGCCATTTGTGGTACTTGGTTGACACCGAATTAGGAAAAAAATAATGCAAGGGGCACATGACACAGGGTTTAACATCCTGGCAAAGGCCAAAAAAAGCCTTTTAATGGGCTATTCATGTGGCCCTCAGAAGCTCAAAGTAGGGACGCCAAGAGGAGCCTGACAACCTCTCTTTTAAAAAAAAAAAATAATAATTGTGTACTGATTTCTAATCATTATTGCATTGTGGGCAGAGATTAGCCACTACGGTGTTTTAAAAAAAAAAAAAAATGACTCAAGTGTTTCTGGTGGGTGGGTAATTGAGCAGAGCCCATCACTGAAGGAGATCGGACTGTCCCTGACTTTTGCCTTTCACCTTGACCTTGAGGGACTTCCCGCTCTGAATAAGAAGCTAAAGGTGGGGACCTGGAGGAGTCAGGTCATGATTTAATCAGCATGTCCAATGTTGTTCCTCTTGCCTCTCATACTCATGTCAAGGGCAGGATAACCAAGGCTGTAAGAATATTCTTCTTTGGGTTCAGGGGCTCGCTTCCTCTCCCCGCCTTCACTGTCCAATAAACCTAAAGTAAAGGCCTATTTCATTGTTTTAGTAACTGTTATAACGGACCATTTGGATGAATTCCTGAGGATTAGGTTGGCTCTCTTCTACTCCTCTAGCTAAGATGTTGAGGTCCGTGATCTGGAATACAAAAATTCATGACACACTTTCAACATTAACCATTGAGAATCATTCAGTAAGTAGGTGTCCCTTTAACTTTTTCCATTTTTCAAGAAAGATGCCAGACCTGTTATGGCAGATCATAGGAAAAAAGGATCAATAGGCTCAAAGAAAGTAGACACGCTCTGTAGATTTACTAGATGGGGCGGATCACCCCATGGGCTAAGTGCACCCTCGGGCAGCCTGAGGGACCACAGGCCCTTCACAGGGCAGCAGGAGCAGGACAGCCTGTCCCCCCACAGGCCTCACACGGTGGCAGGAGCTGCCAGAGCCAGAGGGCGGACTGGGCGGCTGGGGAGGTGGTGGGCAGCACTTTAAGGTCAAGGACAAGGGCAAGCAGGTCACAGTGGCATTTGGAGAACCTGACTGAGAGGAGCTGCCAGACGTGAGGCTGAGCACCGAGCAGGGACAAGAGTGGGACACGCAGGGACCCCTTCAGGGTGTTCGTGGACACGCAGCACAGAGCCACCCCTCCGCAGCTGATGTATACAGCAGGCCCGGCTGGTGGATGGTGGTCACCCTCTGCTCTCCCCAGGCGGTTCCGGGGCACTGGCTGTGCAGGAACTGGGGGACAGACATAGAGGCGGTGCGGGGTGTTCCTCACCAAGCCTCTTACCCCCAGCCCCACGTCCAATGCCCGGCCCTATCCTCAAGGGGCCCACTCGGCTCTTGGGGGCAAATTGTGTATGTCACACTCCTTGCACCCAGAAAGGGTAGCATTTCATCCCACCTGGGGCTGCCTCACTGCCCCCTCCCTGTGTGAGTCAGCCTTGCCCCCCATGGCTCGCACTATCCCGATGAGCAACACCAAAGACCGAGACACTCAATTCATGGCAAAACAGGTACAGCAGGAGACACACAATGACAGAACCCATGGGTCCTGCCTTAGGCTGCCCCGTGGAGAAGCTGGTGGCCCGGGGGACCTAGGGGACTCCATGGTGGAGGGTCCACCTTCCACTCAGGGCATGACCCTGGAGTCCCGGGATCAAGTCCCACATCGAGCTCCCCACAGGGAGCCTGCTTCTCCCTCTGCATGTGTCTCTGATCCTCTCTCTGCATCTCTCATGAATAAATAAATAAAATCTTTTAAAATTTTTTTAAAAATTTAAAAATAAATAAAAATAAAATGGTAACTACAACAGTCCCCACCCCATAGGGCTTAATAGAATTAAGTGTGTTTGCGGTGCCTAGAACAGATAACGTGTGCCAGTGTGATTTGATGACCCTATGGTGTCGTGTAAGTTGAACAAACCTGCGTGCCAATTTCTAGATAGCAACTTCCTGATGTAATGCCTTCTGCATCAGATGTCCCATTAGTAGACTATCCATGAGAATAGTCTTGCTTCCTACACCTCTGAACTATTGCTGTACTTTTAGCCGATTAAATTGTTCAGCTGCTTTTTTTTTTTTTAATCAATGACCCTTCTCCAGGAATGATGCCTGACCGTCATCAGCCCCAAGCGCTAACTTCAGATGTTTCTTATGCACTTGTCACTCCCCCGACCACGAGGAGCCCTCAATACTTAAAAAGCACCCCAACAGAAGGGCCTGGGTGGCTCATTCCGTTAGGCATCCAGCTCCTGGTTTCCACTAAGGTCAGGATCTCAGGGTCATGAGACTGAGCCCCATGTTGGGTTCCACATGAAGCTGGGAGCCTGCTTGAGATTCTCTCTCTCACTCCTTTCCCTCCCCCTCTGCACCTCTCCCCCACCTCATACACACGCCAATGCTGTCTCTCAAATAAATAATTTTGTGACCAAAGCACCCCAAGAATTCCGTTTAGATGTTTTTGGTAAAAAAAAAAAAAATCAGCAAGGGGAGGGACTGTTCATTACAGACCTGGCCCTGAGTGAGGCACTTTATGTATAAAAATCTTACAGACAAGGTGAATACCAAGCATGCGGCAGACTTGGTCTCGCTAGAGGAGCCCTAATTCTGGAGCTCGGCTCGAAGACCCCCAGAGCTTAGGGTCAACTTGGATTGCTGGTTAACTATGCCTTTTTTTTTTTAAACCTTCCTCTGCCAATAATTTCCTTCTAGGATCACTGAAAGAAGGGGTTTGAGTTTGGCTTTGTTTTTTCCCAAGTCGTCTACCATTAAGACACATGCATTTAGTGTCTTCTGCATCTCAAGCTCTGTTAGCGATTTTTCTATTGTGTTGGGATTTACTTCCAAGGAAAGCATTCAGAATCTTAAACACATAGCTCAGTTTTGGGTTGAGGTCGTACAACTTGGAAATCACACATTTGGTCATATGTCAAAGCAAACCCATCTGGCAAACAAAAGATTATCTTTGAGTGGGTCATCTAATCACACATCACAAAACTGGCTCTTAGGATAAGTCTCTTACCAAAGACAGTGACTCCATTTCAAAAAAGCAAGTCCACCTAATGTCGGAAAGAAAATTTCTAAGTGCTTCCTTGTCAAATATGATATAAACTAAGGCACAGAGTTTGGTGATTATAAAGGTGATTATGGTCAACTATAGTCCAAAGTCATGGTTTTTGTTCTTGACTTTGTCAGAGTCCTTTGTCATCATATCTGAATATGCCAATCAGACCATCGTGGTGTCCTTTTTTGTTTTTAATCAAATGAACGCCACCACAGGAAGATGGACATTCCCCAGGGAGTGCGCAACACAAAACCCAAACATTCTTAAAAGAAAAGGTCATTATCATCATTTCCTATGTTTGGCTGGTTTGTCCTGCTGTCAACTAGGTTTTTATCCATACATGATAATTCAGTGTAGGTCTAATTGAAATCTTTGTGTTTTTAGCTTTTACATTAATGAAGGGCCGAACCCAGTTCTCTTACTATGAAAGCTCATCAAGAGTGATACAGTGGAAATTTGACCCCGAAAGGAGCCCCTATGTTGGAAAACCCCAAAGAATGGAATGAATCTCTGTGTGCCAAGAAGTAGTCCTCTGCAGGCTAAAGTTTTTTAATGTAAGGGATAACATATAAAAGTTCAAAGCCATTTTCATTCATCAGGATTAGTAATAGTCATTCAAATATATAAAAATATTACCAAGAGTATTTTTCACATTTATCTACATCAGAGGGTTTAAAGAAGTCATCTTACCTTGTACGTAAGGACTGCTTATTAATTCATCTCTAAAACCTAGAAAGGCTATGTCTATTTTAAAAAATCACAAATTAAAATGTCATAGCAATTCATTCATTTATGGCAAACCCTCCTTCCAATAATAATGTATTTTACTTTTAAAAAAGATTTATTTTTTGGTTTGGACAAAAACATTCACTTTAATGATAATACATAATATCTTCCCACTATAGCCATGTAAAGTTTTTTTTTTACCTAAATATAAATTTTTAAAGATACTTTCTTCAAACTATTGTGTAACTATTCTTTTCTTTCAAAACCACACAGTCAGCAACCACTGTATATAGTTTATAGAGCAAACCAAACACATATATCTAATTTTCACTTAGAGTGAAACATTAAGTATTATTTCAACTAAAAGCATAGCCATGTATCAGGGGTTCCTGATTTTGTCATTAGTACTGAATTAACAGGGACTATTTTCTTCCTCTGTCTTTTCTTATTCAAAGCCAAACACACAATATGCAGTATCACCATCTCCAGTAAGTACTAATACTGCTGTATAAGCACAGTGCCTGTCTTGCTATTTTCCTAATTCAACCCTATACTTTCGATGGATCTTTGTTCTTTCTTCCAGACACAGTGTATTGGAGCTGAAGGGGCTCCAGCAGCCGTGTAATCTGACCTACCCTCTCTTTTAGAAAAAAAAAAAATGTGGCTTTTAAAATATGAAACAAAGTCTTTCAAACATTGGTGATACGAAACTACTCAGAAATAAACCTTAAGTTTGCATTCAAACTTTACCTTTGTAAAATCCCCAAGGAATCTCCCACGGCGTTCTTCACTCCTTCCTTTCCAGGTTTCAGGATTTTTTCCTTGAAGGTATCAAATGCTTTAAAAGGCATTTTGAAAAGGTGAGAGGGCCCTCCAGGAGCTGGTCAAGTCTCAGAAACTGTCATCCTTTCTCATCTGCAGCCTGGGGACCGCTCTGCCTTCCTCCTCGATGAGCACCCCGAAGTCAGATCTCATGAAGGTAACTGCTTAAATCAGTGAGGAGCCCAGAGCCAGCCCAGATCTTCCTAGAGGAGCCGACCCACCCTCCTTTAAGCCACCGCCCCCCCTCCCCCGCCCCCCAGAGGCCAAGGAGCGCGCACTGGGAGTTCGCGCCGGGAGCCCGGGCTCCGCAGCAGCCTGTGGCTCCGGCGCCGCAGCCACGCTCAGGCTCGGCCGCCCGGCTCCCTGCCTGGGGCGCAGCTGGAGAGGCCGCGGTTCCAGCCCCGGGCGTCCTGAGCCCCGCAGCAGCCTCCGCGGCCTCTCCCCAGCCTCCCCTGCTGCCTCTGGCCGCACCCCCTCCCGCCTCCCTCGGCCCAGCCCCGCTCTCCCGGAGCGATCCTTTCCCAGGGGACGCTGTACAAACCACCTGGCACCTGCCCCTCGGCCCTGGGGCTTGGCCACTGGGGCTGCTAACGGGCTGTCCGCAGCAGACCCCCCGGGGCAGGGGGTGGGGGGGTGCGAGAAGCATTCTCCCCTCCAGGCTTCGCTGAGGTCTAGCCTTAGTGACAGGCTTCCGGACACACTCTGCCTCGTACGCCCTCAGGGGAGCCAGGAAACAGGTTTCTAACCGCCCACCAGTGTGCATGTGGGCCCTGGGGGAACACTAGCCCTCGGGGGAGGGGGGGCTGCCTGCCAGAGGCAAGGAAAGGAGGTGGGGCTCCTGAACAGCGCAGATGCCCAGGTGCCCTCGGGAGCACCCTCCCTGATGGTCTCTCCTGGACAGAGCAGGACTGATAAGGTGCCCTTGGGGACTAATGGTCCCCAAGCTCCAGAACAGGGAAAATGCACAGGAGCCCGCGGGAGCACTCTCACTGACGGTCCCCCAGCTCCTGAACACAGCAGATGCCCAGGTGCTCTCGGGAGCACCCTCACTGATGGCACCAGAGCTCCTGAACAGAGCAGATGCTCAGGGACCCTCGGGAGCACCCTCCCTGATGGCACCCCAGCTCCAGAACAGGGCAGATGCTCAGGAGCCCTTGAGAGCACCCCGACTGACGGTACCTGAGCGGCCCGAGGACCCGCTTGGATCTCTTCACTGGTCCTCATCGTCCTGAAGTAAAATCCAAGTTCTTCATTATTATCTCCTGGGGCTCGGAAGGCCCTCCGTGGAACCTGGCCATGTTTCTCATCACTCTGCTCCTTCCTCGAGCTCCATCGCACCTCTGGGATTTGCTCAGGTTTGTACCCTCTTGCTCGCTAACCCTCTACACCCTTCATCTCGAAAATATCAGGGGATTCCTAACCCCCCCCCCCCAGACATCCGTTCCTCTGCTGACCCTCCCAGACAGGGTGCTCCTCCTCCATGCCTCCGAATCACCTGCCCAGTGCCCCAGGAGGCCCCGGCACCCAGGGGCGACGATGCTGCAGGGAAGAAACAGCTTCTGTCCACAAGGCTCCAGCGCCCCAGCCTCGCAGGCTTCGCGGGCCTGATGAGTCCTGCGCTTTAGGCTCTCAGGTTCCCCCCCAAGTCTCATCCACAGGACTGATCACGGCCATCTGCCAGCTGCAGGCCTGTCCTCCAAGATTTGAACTAAATTATCCAAATCCGAACTGGATCCTCGGTAGAGTGAAGACCACCGCCGATAACAACTATTATCATGATCATAGCCGATATCCTATCGAGCTCCATGGCCCAAATTGAGCACACTTCGTGTATTACCACAATCTTCCCAACACTGCTTTGTGATTGGTGACTCATTGTTTTTTTCAATTTCACTAACAGGAAACTGAGGCAGAGATGTTGGACTTGCCAGGTGTCAGATCCAGACAGCCTCGCTCCGGGGGTTCTCACCTGCCTTTCTATCTCTCTCCTCTCCCTTTCTATCTCTATCCACCCCCTCTGCACTGCCTCCTCTGACTTTACTGAGGAATATTTTGTATATTCTAGAGGTCACCCTTCCAAGCAGACGTGATTTTTAGTAAATTTACCAAGTTGTGCAATAATGGCGGGTATTGTGTGCTGAAGCTAAATCACCAAGCAGATAGAACATAACATGTCTATCGCCCCCAAAACACCCTCTAGAGTCCGTGTTAATTCCCATCTCCCAATCCCACCCCTAGCCCCAGGGTACCATCAATCTTCTTTCCCTACATGTGGTTTTGTCTTCTCTGGACACTTCATATAAATGGGATCATTCAATATATGCTCTCCTGTGTCTGACTTCCTTCACTTAGTATAAAATTTTGAGGTTTGTTCACATCACAGCTCACATCAGTAGTTTGTTCCTTCTTTTTTTTCTTCTCTGTGGAATATTTCAATACATAGACTTACCACATGATGTCTATCCATTGACCCGTTGATGGACATTTAGGTTATTTCCGATCTCTAGTTATTATGCATAAAACGGTCAAGAATCTGCCCACGCCAAGTCTTTGCATGGATGTATCTCTTCATTTCCCTTGGGGAAACACCAGGAGTGAAATTGCTGGGTCATATTTTCAGTATATGTTTAACTTTTTAAGACACTGCAAAATTAAAGTGGCTGCGCGATTTTATATCCCCCCAGCAGTCCATATGAGGGCTCCCGTTTCCGCCCACCCTCCTCAATGTCTGCCAACTTTTTAGTATGAACATTCTAAGTAGGTTTTTAAATGGTGTCTCACGATCCCTGGGTGGCGCAGCGGTTTAGCGCCTGCCTTTGGCCCAGGGCGCGATCCTGGAGACCCGGGATCGAATCCCACGTCAGACTCCTGGTGCATGGAGCCTGCTTCTCCCTCTGCCTGTGTCTCTGCCTCTCTCTCTCTCTCTCTCTGTGTGACTATCATAAATAAAAAATAAAAAGAAAAAAAAAGAAGTGGTGTCTCATTGTGGTTTTAATTTGCATTTCCCTGATGACTAATGACACTGACCACCTTTTCATGTGCTTATTTAGCCATTTTTATCTCTTTTTTGGTGAAATTTCTATTCAGGTATTTTAAACATTTTTTTAAATGAGATTCTGGTCTTGTTATTGAAACGTACATGTTTTCAACCCTTTTCAGATGATGCGTTTTGCAAATATTTTCTCTTGGCCTGCCATTTGTCTTTTCATTTTCTTCATGCTATATTTTGAAGCCCAAAAATGTTTGATTTTGATCAAGTCCAATTTCAGTTTTTTCTTTTACACACTGTGCTTCTGTTCAAACTTCAAAATAATCTTTGGCTAATGTAAAGTCTTGAAGATTTTCTCTTTTTTTCCTCTACAGGTTTTATTGTTTCAGCTCTTCTATTTAAGTCCATGATAATTCTGAGTTCATATTTATATATGGAGTGAGGTACACATTGAAATTCATCATCATTTCCTGTGTGGATATCCAGTTGTCCCAGCACAGTTTGTTAGAAAGGCTATCCTGGATTAATTGCCTTGGCACCTTGTCATCAAAAAATCAGTTGAACATAAAGATTTATTTCTAGACTGCCAATTCTTTCTATTGATCTTCATGTCTATCCTTAGGCCAGGACACACTGTCCTAACTGTGGCTTAATGGTAAGTTTTGAAATTGGGAAATAAAATTCCTCCAATTTTATTTTATTTTTTTAAATTTGTGTTTTGGCTATTCTAAGTCTTTTATATTTCCATATAAATTCTAGGAGTGGCTTGTCGGTTTCTGCAAAAATTCCTGCCAGCCCTGTGTTCCTCAAAGGATAATTTTTGGCCACCCACCTTGCCACCCACAAACCCCCAAAGGCTAAGGATGCTCAGACCACAGGACATTATGCATCTCATCACTCCACCTGTTTCCCAAAAAGCCCACTTGTTCATCAAAAGCGAATCTAATCACCATAGGATAAGCACACTGTCTTGCTATAGAAAGCATCCCCTAGTAGAACTTTGGGCCCACTTCTCAGTCTCCAGATGTTGTTGGGTTGCTCACATCTTAGGGCACACAGTGGAGGTGCTTCCAGACAAAGACCACATGAACCTCTTTCTGAAGGATCACGGCTGGTGACAACACTAACCATTCCTGAAGAAGTGGCCTTCATATTGCTCACAAAACACACTTAAGTCTACAAAAGTCTCTTGGCGGTGATTGAGACGATTGATAATGGTAATAACTAACATTTGAGGAGTAGTTTCTGGGTGTCAGACTTTGAGCCCTCAACTAATGACTGTTTGAGGTAGGTATCATTATCATGCCCCCTACAGATGAGGAAAATGAGGCGCAGAGAGGTTAACTTGCTTAAGTGCACACAGCAAAGACACTGAACAGAGAGATGGGAGATGGACCCAGGCGGTCTGGCATCTGAGCCTGTCCTTTTAGCTCCCACACTAGGACTGTTGATACGAGACACAAGGAAACATAAAGCCAGACTTTTAAAGAATTGAGGCTCATTTTATGTATTGATCTGTTGTTTCTCTTGAAGGCCTATGAGGTGGCGGCCCTGTGGGGGCACAGCGAAAGGTTGAGATGTGCTATGGCTTTTGAAGAGACAAACCAACCAGAAGACGAGCCCGTGTATCGTAGTGAGTGCCCCGTATGGCGTTACGGGCAGGGTCACCTCCCTGGCTTGCTGACAGGGCGTGGGAGAGGCTTCCTAGGTGAGGGACACGGCAGTGCCACTTCTCAGGGGTGACACAGTGAGGTAAACAGGAGGGGAAAAATACGTGGGAACAGACTTACCAGGGAAAACACGCCACCTGAGGGAACCTGGGGTGGGCCCTGTGGTAGAACCAGGGCCGGAGTGGTGCTCTTGAGGTTTGCCCAATGAGCTGTTAAACATGGGGTCCCCATCTCCAGATGGCACAACATGGGGAGCGGAGGCCCCAAGGGCCAGGAAACTCTAGTTCCCACCTGCTTGGGGATGCACACACTGAAGGTTTGTTAGAACAGATTCCAGCCATCACCATGCATTAGATGACTTCCTAGCCTCCTGAACCAAAAAAGTCTCCTCCCTTGGAGAAAATATTAACTAAGACATCTTTAGAAACACTTGTCCCCGGGGGCACCGGGGGGGAGGGGGGTTGCTCAGTGGGTTAAGCGTCTGCCTTCGGCTCAGGTCATGATCCCGGGGTCCTGGGATCGGGTCCCTGCTCAGCAGAGAGCCTGCTTCTCCCTCTCCCCACTGCTGATGCTCTCTCTCATTCTTTTTCTCAAATAAATAAAATCTATTTAAAAAAAAAAAAAAAGAAGAAGAAGAAAAGAAAAAGAAAAAGAAAGAAAAGAAATCCTCATCCAGACCACGGCATCCTGCATTGTGGGGGAACATCATCGCTTGCACGGCGATGGGCCTCCGCGTGCACTGCAGGCCCCACGTCCGCGCCCACTGCCGGAGGCCCGGGGCGGGCTCCTGGACCGCGCCGAGGCCTCAGATGCCAGAGTCGCCCGGTAACTTTACGCTGGCGCCGGAAGACCGCGGGTTGGCTTGCGGGCCCGGTGCGGCCACGCTCCCCCGCCGACCGCAGGCCCGGGTACACCGACCGCAGGCCCGGGTACACCGCCCGGCGCAGGGCGACGGAGCGGAACGAGGCTTCACGGGGTGAGCTGGTCTCTGCTTGTAAGGGCGCCCAGCTCCTGTGTCTGGACCCAGTGGTCCTTCTACCCTCGGGTTTCGTGAAACACCCGCACCCCTATAAGCAAACTGACTTTCTGTAGCTAAAAACAGATTCTGCTCCTGGCTGATACAGCCTTTGACTCCTGCGAGGAGTTAAAACCCAAATCCTGTGCCTCCAGGACGGCCCGGCCCGCACCCTACCTGCAGGCCTGACCAGCCAGGGAAACGACAGGTAGGATGCTTGTCGCCAACAGTGAAAAGAGCAGAGCTCATGGGCTGGTTTTGAGCCAAGATATTCCAGCCTACGCTGGGGGGTTGAGAGGGACTAAGCAAACGAATCCCAAACACCCCAAAGATAATTATCCAAGAGCATAATCCCATCAAACCTGATCGAAGTGTTAGGTGGAGAATTTTACCCAGGCCTAGAGCTCATGACCAAATCACTCACCCTTTTGGATGAGAAACTTCATAAGGAAACAAAGGTAATGGAGAAAACCAATCATCCTGAGGCCCCTTCTCTCCTGAATTCTGTGCCAGCATTTCCAGCCAATTCCTTCCTCCACCCCAACTCTGCACAACTCCTACCTGTCTTCTAGCACATACGGAGACCTGCATAAAACTGTCCATTTTTTTTCTAGGACTTCTCTCAACCTTTTAAAATTTGAAATTCTGGGGCACCTGGGTGGCTCAGCAGTTGCGCATCTGCCTTCGGCCCAGGGCGTAATCCTGGAGTCCTGGGACGGAGTCCCACATCGGGTTCCCTGCATGGAGCCTGCTTCTCCCTGCCTGTGTCTCTGCCTCTTTCTCTGTGTCGCTCATGAATAAACAAGTAAAAATTTTAAAAATAAATAAAATAAAATTTGGAATTCTGTTGTTGATGACTATCATTAGTACTAATCATAATGTATATGAAATGATCTTTTTTCAATACGCAGCCATGTTTACCATTTATCTGTTTATTAACAGCCAAGGTTGGATGCATGCAAAGTAGTTTCCAGTATCTCGTCTGAGTCTCACAACCACCTTGTGGCACAAGGAGCAAAGAGCAAGACCCAACTTTGCCCAAGGTGACCTGACGGGTACAATGTGGAGGCCTGGGGGTGGATCCTTACACCCATTTCCTGAGTTTGTCACACCAAGGTCAGCAGGACACACTGAGATCCTATAATCCTACCACCGAGTGCTGGAGACTGCATTTAACAGGACTTAGGAAAGGTGTCCTCAAAATCTTTGTGCCTTTAAAGGCATCCCTGAGGGCCTCCTGGGGGGGCTCAGTGGGTTAGCATCTGCCTTGGGCCTGGGTCATGACCTGGGACCGAGCTGGGTCAGGCTCCCTGCTCAGCGGGTAGAGGGCTTCTTCCACTCTCCCTGCCCCTCTCCACCCCTGCTCATGTGCTCTCTCTCTCTCTCAAATAAAGAAAATCTTTAAAAATAAATAAATAGGGGAAAAAAACCATCACTGAGCATCGAACTATAGGAAAGCCTGTGCAGCTACTGTGGAAATTTGAGAAATAAATAAAACTGGGTGCTGGTTTTTAAAATTACACACCAAGCTGTTGGCTTTCATTGAAAAGTTCCACTGAACGCCTGGGTGGCTCAGTGGTTGAGCGTCTGCCTTCGGCTCAGGCATGATCCTGGAGTCCCGGGATCGAGTCCTTCATCGGGCTCCCTGCATGGAGCCTGCTTCTCCCTCTGCTTGTGTCTCTGCCTCTCTCTCTCTGTATCTCTCATGAATAAATAAATAAATAAAATCAGAAAGAAAGAAAGAAAGAAAGAAAGAAAGAAGAAAGAAAGAAAGAAAGAAAGAAAGAAAGAAAGAAAGAAAAAAAGAAAGAAAGAAAGAAAGAAAAGTTCCACTGAAAAGTAGGGCCAACGAGTAGTGTCAAGAGAAATCGACATAGAACACTGAAGTCCTATGTCCTAGGCCCTGGACCGAGGTCGCCACTACCCACCCTTCCAAGGTTAGCAGGAACCTTTCACCCATTTATACAGTAATCGCTTCCTCATATGTCTTTTCTGACGTATGAGTTGATATCAGTTTCCTGATACTGATGTATTCTCACCAAGTCAAAGGATAACGCACATACACAAAGTAGAACAACCAAAGAGATATTACCTCCATCTTACAAATAGGGAAACTGAGGCCGAAGCGCAAGAACTTGTCCGAAGTCATGGTTTGTGGTAGAGTCAGGATGTAAACCTTTCTGATTAGAAGTGTTCATTACACCGTGCTGCTGCTGAAGCATCAGGGCCATCAATAAAGCATTGTTCATTAGCCCTGTTCCATTTCAGCAGTGACTGGGCTACTAGAATTCAGTTAGCTTAGCTCTCCATTCCTGAATTTTAGGAATATAATTTTATGCCCATGTTATGTAAACTACATCTCCATAGACTTTGCAAGCATATAGAGACGCCCTGAAAACATATCAAATTCTATTTTTGGTTCACCATTGGAACTGCCTAAATATTAGGTTGTCATTAATTTTTCCCCCATGAAATGAAAATTTAAAAGAAAGTCAAATAATCAAAATACAGACAGGAGGATGTCCACACAGCATGGAATAATTTCTAAGTGTTTCACATTTTTCACAGAATTTGTCCAGGACATGAATCTCTATTTCTTCTATTTATGAAGCACTTTTAACTTCATTCTCAACTGCTTCTTCCAGCCTTAACTACCTAGAGGACCAAGCTGGCCGGACTACCCTGCTTCACTGCGGAAGCTGACCACATGGAGAAGACCAACCACTTCCTTTGAGGTACTAAGCAGAATTGTACTAGAAATGGTTCCCTTATGTATATTCATCTTGGAGAAGCCCATTCCCCACAGGCTCCCTGATCAGACACTTAATTATCAACTCTCAAGTCCGTTTCCTGGCTACCAAGACCAGAGAATGGACTTTTCTTTGACATTGTGCTATTGCTGGATACTCTTGAGCATATATTGGTTCAGACTCAGTCTGATGTCCCCATTTGTTAGTAACTGGGGCAGATACTGGTTCATTTTGTCCCTCAAAACACTCTCATTCTGCTTCACACACAATGAAGAGTGACTTGAAGAAAAGGTTCAGTATCTTAGGTTGTGCCCAAGGCCAAAATATCCTAGGAGATCTGATAAATTAGCCAATGCAGTTAAATCATAACAAGGCCACCTGAACCTGTGAGCAGAAAGCAAGATCAGAGAGGATATTTTGAAGAACCTTTCACCACCTTCATGTTCAAGTGCAGGTGGAACCCAGAGTATCCAGATAACTTCCACATATGGAGCAGCTAACAGGGTTCATATTTGGGGCATGAAGACTCAAGATGAAACAAATCTACACATTTTGGGCACGTGTTTCCTGTGAAGTCCGATCCTTCTCATAAATTCAATACCAGAAATCAGATATTCTTATCAATCTATCACAGCCTGCTGTTATTCAAAAAAACAAAAACAAAAACAAACCCGTACCTGCAATAGTGCGGCTGGAGTAGGCCATTAATTGGGGGACAGTGACACCTCCTGGTAGTTCATAGACTAAGTACATTTATGCTAGACATATTTTTCCCCCTGGAAGACAGCCACTATTTTTTTTTTTTTTTAATTTATGATAGTCACACACAGAGAGAGAGAGAGGCAGAGATACAGGCAGAGGGAGAAGCAGGCCCCATGCACCGGGAGCCCGACGTGGGATTCGATCCCGGGTCTCCAGGATCGTGCCCTGGGCCAAAGGCAGGCGCTAAACCGCTGCACCACCCAGGAATCCCGACAGCCACTATTCTTAAGAAATCGATTTACTCATCTATTTGGTATACCTGTATTGTATCCATCGTGAATTCTTAAATTTCTGAAATGAATGAAACGTTAAGTTAGCTAGAAATAACATCATCGCTCACTTGGGTGCTCCTTGCCTTTTCATCCCACGGAGGGTTTTCAGTGGCCAGTGTTAATTCTACGTTTCCTGGTGATCAAAGTCACTTAGCTAGACTTTTCTTAATTTAAGCACTTTCATATAATATTAAAATTAAAAAACAAAACAACTCTGTTCCCCTATCCCCCTCCACACTGTATACAGCCTAATCTGGGAAAATGCGACCCGTAAAAGTAATCATTTGATAGCATCAAAAACAATTTTAAAAAGGTACCATGGGGACGCCTGGGTGGCTCAATGGTTGAGTGTCTGCCTTCAGCTCAGGGAGTGATCCCAAGGTCCTGGGATCGAATCCCACATCGGGCTCCCTGCATGGAGCCCGCTTCTCCCTCTGCCTGTGTCTCTGCCCCTCTCTCTGTGTCTCTCATGAATAAATAAATAATCTTTAAAAAAGAAAAAAAAGGCACCATGCATGGCTGACCTCATGTCTCATCTCTAAGAAAGCCTTCCCATCTCCTCCTCTAGGCTGGGCTCGTCGATGTAGATCTGTCACATTATTGTCAAGTAACTGCGTACTCAGCCGCCTTTATAACTACAGTGCAAATTCCTTGAGGGCAAGGTCTGTATCTCATTACTTTGTCCCCAGAATCTCACTTTGCCAAACCTGTCGCCTATTTTTTGGCTTATTTTTTGAAGAATGTATTCAAACCATGCTCGGTGAGGTATCTGTTCTCTACTCAAACAAATTTTAGAGGCCTACATGCATCATAAGGAAGATGAGTATAGCTACTGAGCACCTACCATGTCCTCAAGCCTTGGCCAGGTATTTCTCACACTTTTATTTCATTTAATCCTAATAACCCTATAAACCATGATATTCATTTATGGCAGGGAAAACACACTGGGATCAGCTAGTGAAAGAGATGAGATTTAAATTCATTCATTCCATGTATTTCTTTATACACGTATTCCAAAATGAGAATTTCTAAGGAAATGACACAAACTGTAAAGAAAAAAAAAAGGAAATCAGAACAAAGGAGAAATAAGAATTTTTTAAAATCATATAGAGCCAGCAGGGAAGCACTGAAGGGTGCATCCTATTAACAGCCTATACACCAGCTATATGTGGACAGCAAGTGTGGCTAAACTTCCCAGCTGTGAACAGGTGGTTTGTTCCATTATTCACAGAGAGTAGCTTTTAAAGATAAGGGCAAACCTATTGCTTAGAAGCACATTTACTCCTGAACTGAAACGTGAAATTTCTCCTGCAGGTTCTCAAAGAAGCCCTTGCATGTAGGAGTGAGGCTGCGTCATCCCCGGCATGAATGTGTCACAATACCGTCCAGGTAAAGGGACTGGACATGTGGCCAAAGGTGCCTCAGACACATCTCCTTAATTTCTAGAGAAATGAACTGATTACTCCATGTTTGGCCTGTTCCATGCACATTTCTCAAAAATGAGATTTCGAACATTTGGGCAGTATAGTTAAGGGTCACTCTCTGGGGCACAGGGGTTGTTGCTGATTAAGGGCAGGTGCATATACATTCACGGGTGCTGGGCGAGAGACAACATCCCTTCTGGAAAGAGAGCAGGCTCATGAGGATGCCACTTCAGGGGGAGGCCTGTCCACCTCTTCATAAAAGTGATCTCAAGAGTCCCTACTGTTAGAGACAGGATTTTCTTACAAACAAGTTTGGGTCTGCTTCAACATATGGAATGTATAAATCACGCCACCTCCATAATCATGAGATGCTATCATTTTAGCTTGAACCTTTCGAAAACGCTTACCCCAAGCACCCCCAGCCATCCGTGGCTCCAAAGCCTGTGCGCCCGCTGCCCTCCGACGTTCAAACTGCAGACATTAACGCCTCCGTCTCGCTCACTCATTCGGTGGAGTCAAACGCCCACTCTCCCGGAGACCCCGCCGCCAACGGGGGAGCATACACCAGGAGAAGGGAAAAGGTAAGAGTGGAGCGGCCTCGCTGGGGTATGGGCCAAGCCATACCTACGGTGAGCTCACCTGAAAAGGCTTCGAGGGAGGAAGGTTCTTTTTTTTTTTTTTTTAATATATTTATTTATTTATTCATGATAGACACACAGAGAGAGAGAGAGAGAGAGAGCAGAGACACAGGCAGAGGGAGAAGCAGGCTCCATGCAGGGAGCCCGACGCGGGACTCGATTCCGGGACTCCAGGATCGCGCCCCGGGGCTTAAGGCGGCGCTAAACCGCTGAGCCACCCAGGGATCCCCCGGCAGGAAGGTTCTGATACAGGCGAGGGGGCTCTGATCAACGCCATCAATCGGCTCTGCCAGCAGCAGAATAGAGACCCTATGGCCCCATTTTTAAGTGGCTTAGTAACAACAGAGTCGTCAAATCATGAAGTCGTACACCTGCAACTAATGTGACATTGTGTCGACTTTAGAGTTCAATTAAAAAAAAAAAAGTTTAATAGTATTTTAAAATATTAAAATAAAATGGTGGAGACTCAGGAGTCTGTCCACTGAGGGTGATGTCTGGGGAGGACCCACACCGGGTATGTGATGAGAAATTTTACTAAAATCACTGTTACCTCGGAGAAGGTGGCTAATTCGGGGGATAACAGAGGACTCTAACCTTAAGAGTTCCGAGGTATCAGCTGCAGGGGGATAAAAGCAGCTACTACATTGAGGTTGAGAGAAAGTGTCAAGGATTAAGGGACTGAGGACTAAGAGAGGCTCCACCCAAGCGGAGGCGGCGGTTTCCACAGGAACTTCCTGGGGGGGGGGGGGGGTCCCGGGAGCGGGAGCAGCCCCCCGGAGGTGCAGCAAAGGGAGGAGGCTGGGATGGAGGTCGGGTGGGAGGCTGAGCGGGAGCCGGGACGGAGGTCGGGACGGAGGTCGGGACGGAGGCCGGGACGGAGGTCGGGACGGAGGTCGGGAGGGAGGCCGGGACGGAGGTCGGGAGGGAGGCCGGGATGGAGGTCGGGGGAGGGAGGCCGGGACGGAGGTCGGGACGGAGGTCGGGAGGGAGGCCGGGACGGAGGTCGGGAGGGAGGTCGGGACGGAGGTCGGGACGGAGGTCGGGAGGGAGGCCGGGACGGAGGTCGGGAGGGAGGCCGGGACGGAGGTCGGGAGGGAGGTCGGGACGGAGGTCGAGTGGGAGGCTGAGCGGGAGCCGGGACGGAGGTCGGGTGGGAAGCCAGGACAGAGGCCGGGTGGGAGGCCGGGATGGAGGTCGGGAGGGAGACCGGGAAGGAGGTCGGGAGGGAGGCCAGGACGGAGGCGGGGAGAGAGGCCGGGCCGGCAGGCAGGTGCAGAGGCGGCTCTCCCGCGGGCTGCTGAGCTCCCCAGGCCCAAGGCAGGCGGCGCACCTGCAGCCAGAACAGGCGTCCTCTCGCGGCTCCGGCCTCGCAGCGCCACTCAGGGCCCTGACGTCCCACCGCGCGGCCAGAGACGAGTTCAGAGGCCGGCGGCAGCCCCGAGGGCAGGGCAGAGCCCAAAGGGACGGATGTGGAGCTGGGCCACGTAGGTCACTGCCCCAGCTCGCCGTGCACGCCTGCCCCGGTGACCCTGCCGCTCCCGGCCACACGTGCCACTCAGTACCTGAGACGTGACGTGTGAAGTGTACACTGGAGCTCAAGGACTACGTGCAAACCGAAATGTTAAATATCTCATTAAATTTTATATATTTTATTTTAAATATTCTATTTATTTATTGACAGCTCACGCAAGCAGGGACGTGGCCGGGGGAGGGAGGGGGAAAGGCAGGCTCCCCGCCGAGCAGAGAGCCCTCGGTGGGCTCCATCCCGGGACCCCAGCACCATGACCTGAGCCCTCGGCGGGGCTCCATCCCGGACCCAGGATCATGACCTGAGCTGAAGGCAGACACTTACAGACTCAGCCCCCTGGGCACTCCCTGAATGTTGTGTCAGTTCTGGGTGACATACCTTGGCTCTATTCAGCTAAACAAAATGTCATCAAAATTAATTTCACCTATTTTTGCTTTTTAATGAGGCTACTAGAAAATTTTAAAATCACACACGTGGCTTGCACCCCAGATAAATCGTCTCTTGAGTGGCTAGAGAAACTTCACTGCTTTGGATAGAAAAGGTTTCTAATACCCAACAAGCTCCATTTCGGTGCAACAGTCTTTCCCACCGCACCCCTCCTCGGTAAGATGATGTACTTCAATTCTACTACATGCTTGGGCACTGCAAGCACCACTGAGCTGGCTCCCCCAGCCCTCCTCACCTACAATTCAGAGAAGCAGAGGCTGATTCTGACCATAAACATCTGCTTTGTCATTTCCCTATCCTTCTTCAATGCCAATTGTTTCCAACAGAAAGGTACTTGTGGTGTCAAGTGAGTACTGAACACATACTTGCTACATAAAATAGTCTCAACAGAAACAACTCCAGAAGAATTCCTACAGTGAAGGATATAAAGGATGCAAGGTGGTAGACAGTATCAGAATACAGATTAGAAAAAAACAAACAAAAAATATTACCTTCTATTCCTGGCTCTGACCTCCTTGGGTTAGGCTGTGTAAGTATCTGCTGTCCTTTATTTCTACATCTGCTTGGGAAAAGGGCTGAATCCTTCCAGTTTTATTTAAACTACATCATGAAATTCTTTTAGAGATTATAAAGGTTTTTTGGTTCTTTTAATGAGTGGGATACAATTTAAAAATCAGAATACATCACATGTATTAAAGACATTTTCTAAGACTTGTTTCAAGTATATATTTTATATACTGGTTTGCAGAGTAAGATATGTTTCTTACTAAGAGTGTCATGGTTACAGTTTGAAAGCCACCACAGATGATCTCTTAAAAACAATATAGCTCAATTTCTTAAAGATTCATTTTGCTCAAAAATTATTTCAAGACCAGTAAATCACAAAGCATAAAATCACAACTTAATATGGAGATTTTTATCAAAGCTAAAATTTATTTGGTGCATACTCTGTGCTTGCTAGCCGATATTTTCACATATACCTTTTCTTTGAATCTTGTAAAAGCAACCATGTGAGGTATTTTACACATTAAAAAAAAAAAAAAAACTACTTCCTCAACTTATTCAAGTGAAAAAGAATTATAAGCATTCCAAAACAAAAACAAAAACCAGCCAAGTACACAGTCTATTTCAATCTCCGTTTATACATCTTCTCCATATTCACACATTTTAGCATTAGGAGAATAAGGAACCAATTCAAATAAAGGAAATCTTTCTTGCAATTTTTGTCGACAGGTACTTTTTAACCCACCAACTTTCTACTCTAAGCACAAGGGATATGTATGTCATCAGTAGCTAAAATAATTTTAAAGTGATCTAGTATTTTGAAAATGCTGTTCACACAGAAATACAAGCCTAAAAATGGCACTATATTTCAGATGTAATTTCTCTCTTTCTTTGTTTTTTTAAAATAAGCTTTATGCCCAATGTGGGGCTCAAACTCACAACCCTGAGACCAAGAGTTGCATGCTCTACTGACTGAACCAGCCGGGTGCCTCTCAGATGGAATTTCTCAATAGGCAATGGTAACAGTTCAATTAATGGATAAAATGATTTAGATAAAACACCTTCAAGAAAACAGAAAAAGTGAAGGAAAAAATTTCTAAAAATGTAGCACCATTACCTCATGAATGAGCAAATTTCAAGGTGTAAAAATTACCTAAGACTTCTATATTTTTCCAAATAATCTATCTTTATATTTAGGAGTTCAAATCATATGTTGGTATATTCAGTTGTCCTTCTAATTAGGAGTTCAACACTGACATCAAGTTATTTTAACAAAAAAAGCAATTTCCTAATAAACAGTTACTAAATTGTTACTAAGAAATTCTTCAACTTACATTAAGCATTTATTCCATATGCAAACTTTCCCTAAGAGAAATATTGGTATCGTGTTACGAACAAGACAGGTAATCTGGTCAGGGTGTGGAACATATTTGACAAAAACATTTGATCTTCCTCGCTTGGATATACTTCTTCAACATTCCTATGAATCTTTTTCTCTAAAACCATATAACAACAAAGTACAGCTGATACAGAAACCAGATGTAAAGCTGACCTTTTATTCTTTAAAGTACCCCTTTACTGAATATTGCCAGCAATGCTATCATCAAATTACATTTTATAACCAAGTAATATATTTTCAATGTCTATATTTAGTGTGTGTGTACATATATATTCCAATGACACACTAAACTTCAATATGATTTATTTTAAATGATTGCTGGTTTCAGAGAATTAAAAACCACAAACTACGGTAGCAACTATAACGCATTATATAGTTCTCTGAAAGATCATTTTTAAGTTATCACATAAATGGTGGAATATAATTTAAACAAAATACAAATGACATTTACAGCATAAGGCTCTGTGGTTGAACAATCAGCACATCAAAGAAAAGTATCAGAGAAAGGCTTGAAAAAATAAAGCATGTTTCCTGTTGGAAGAATTTTGTCTTTTGTTCCTAAAAATGGCTACTTGTGGACATAAAAATGTTCAAACAAAAGGTTCCTAAAATTTCTAGAAAACAATTCAACTTTAGTTACAGTAATTGATGAGGTCAGACCTTATCACAGTAAGCTGAAAATTAATCTGTTGGTAGCGAGAAGATACAACTGCTCATTTTTAGAGAAGTAAAGTTTATTACATTTGAAACAATACAGCAGAAATCTCAAAAGTTTACTCATTAAATATAGTTTCTTACAAATATCCTTTTGAAAATGCAATTCATATATGCTGCAACCTCAGAAGTTTGAATTCAAAATGAAATATGAAGGCAAGAGTCCGGGAAATCACGTCAGAGGGCTTTGTCAAATGTCTGTACAAATCAGTACATACTCTTTCTGTGATACAGTAGGAAAGAAAGTGATTCTAAATATATCCAAGTAAATGCAGAAAAATACATTACTATTTGAGGCAGACCATGCTAAAATATAATTTACAATGATTAGTTTGCATTTAAGATGGCTAATAATGCCTTTAGTTTGAACCAATGAAATCAACATTAAGTAAAATTTTGTAATATTTGCTCAGTCTTTTGCACTGAACATTAGTTCATCAGAGAAGTAAATAAGATTGGAAAAAAGCAAGTGACCTGATATTTTTTATTAAGTTAATCATTATCTCACTGTCATACTAAATGCAAACAAATCAAGAGAGCATCAAGATTTTTCACACATTAAAATGAAGACAAATGACGTGTGAAGGCAGACTGCGTACCATGTAGTATTTAACATATGAAACTTACATTAACCATCAACTCAATTTTTTAAATAAACCAAAATGTACAAGCTAAAATAAACATTTGATTAAAAAATTCTGCTATTCAGGATACTCGGGTATCTTTTTCTCTTTGAGACTGGTAAGGGTTGGGTCTTTTAAAAACTTGAAGAAGAGGTGGTAAGAGGAAAAAAATCCTCAATGCTTTTAAAAACTCAACTGTTAGGAGTCCATACAACTACTATGCTGGCGTGGAAACAAGGTGTTCTCTGTCACAGAACCATTCGCTTCCCAATTGAAGTACTTCCTCCAAGCCAACTATATAAAGATGTAAATCAGTTCACTCATGATTAAAATTGAAGCAATTCTTCAAAAATAGAGCAAGACATCTCACCCAAAGAGATCTTTTAAATCATTGCTAGCTGAACTGCTGTTGGTCATAGTGGTTGGTGGCTGTGCAAAGTTCTGTGGGTTAAAGAAAGGATTAGCCTGTACACCAAAGGCAGACTGTCCTATCACATTCATCTGTGTTCCCATAACTGAACTGCCCATACCCGGAGACCCTTGTGGAGGTACAAACTGATTGAGCCACTGATTTGGTTTCTGTTGTGACAACTGGTTCATGCTAACTTTGGGTTTCTGAGGGCCAAAGAGATTATTAAGAGCAGACATATCTGTGGGTCTTTGTTGAGTCGGCTTTGCACCAGCAGGAGGAACACTCACAGCACTGAAGTTTGGCAAAGTGGAAGGTGCTCCCAGTGTCATCTTGGTCACCCCAGGTGTGCTTGGACTACTGAATAAGTTCTGGTTCGTATTAACTGGCATGTTGAATCCTGAGGTCTGAAAGCCCATGTTAGCATTTAGGCCGTTGGTCAAATTTCTCTTGGTATTATCAATTGGTGTAGAAAACATCATGCCAAGGCCCATGGAAGGAACGGAAGTGAACGTACTTGAAGCAGAAATTTTAGGGGTACTAACAGAAAGGCTGGTCAAAGATGACATGTTATCCATCAATGTGTCTGTCAAGTCCTTAGTCTGAAAAATATGAGGGAATTACTTTATCTCCAAGATCTCCAAATTAATTAAAATCAACAAATATTTCATAGATTGTATCATAAATGACAAGTTAAAATTAAACTCAACCGTCTATACCAAGTTAGCAAACTACAGCCTACAGGCCAAATCCAGCTGACCACATATTTTTATATGGTTTATTTACAGATGGACATTTAACTGAACATGTACATTGACCATGAAACCAAACTACAATCAATTTGATGACAGGGAACACCAAATTTGAATCCCAATTAAATAAATGCTAGCCTTCCCCACTGCTCTCCAAAATAGAACTGTGTTCTTCTCATTGGTAGATCTGTACTGCAAAAAGAATATTCTATTATTTTTGTATTCTGAATTGCATCACAATTTTGTGAAAATTTGTTTTCTCCACTCTTTTATAAGTACCTAAAAATATTTTTTTATTTTGCCTCTTGGCCCACAAAGACTTTTTTCAGAAGAATTTTAGTGATTAGGAGGTAACAAAAAATAATGTAAAGAAAGCTTTTAAGATAAAGTTATTTCTGTAGCCAGTAAGAGTGTAAACTCTCTACAAGCAGGAACCTTAAACACTGCCATAGCACCAGCACCTACAACAGTGTCTGGAACAAAATAGGAAGTAAGTACTGGTCAGGACATATAGGTAAGCATTCCTAAATTAAGTTATAGACCTGACTATAATTGAAAAGTCAAAAATTAAAAATTACTTTTTGCTCAAAAATATATAAATGTATAAACAAAATACTCCTGATCATTTCAAGGTGAACAGAGCTAATTAGTACTATGAAACCTAATATTTTTAAAGAAACCCTCCTATTCAAACAACTTTCTTTTTATTGGTAACAATCACTATCACAAAACATTCTACATTAGGCAGGCTACTGAGGAGTTGTTGGAAACTCTATTATGCCCATACTTCTTAGAAACTGCATTATCGAAATATTCTTTGAAATATACTTTTATAGAAACACTAGTAGGTAGAATACGTTAAATACTTACCTTCAGTATAGTATGCCTGAAATTATACAAAAGAAATGAATTCTGACCTGTCTGACTGGAGCAACAGGTGCGTGTACTTGGGGTTTCAGAGGCTGCTGGCTTTTCAACTTCTGTGCCTGCTCCTGTTCTTTTGCTAATTTTTGTTTTTCTTCAAGTGTAAGTGATGCCTCAAAACAAAATAAAACAAAATATCAACTGGCATCTTCATAATTCCATTTGTAAAATAAAAGATGTCTTTTTTTTGTAAAGTATGTCTTGGTATGTTTGGCAATACCAAGTAGCTTTAAACTACTCCTGTATTGGTGATTGTCACGGGTAAATTATATTTTGAATTATTATGAGATTTAACTTTAGGTAGAAAATCTCTGCTAAAATACTTCCAGGATAAAAACAGTTATTGTTTTAAAAACATTAATCAGATTGACCTTTTTCCAGACAAGGGGAATATGATTTGGTGATTTCATTTTATAGAATAGGGAAACTCTTATTCAACTCTAATCATCTACCTCATTCCAAAAATGTTTTAGGAATTCACCAAAAAACTAAGGAAAAGGTAAACAGCTTTTTTCACTGCTAATGTCTGCATCAAATTTGACATTTATCTTTTTGTTTTATCAACTGCTAAACTATAAGCTCACAGTATGTTCTCTTAAAATTCTGTAAACCCAACACCCAGTAGCTCCTTGCTTTGCACATACAGGTACTAGTATTTGTCAAATGAACAGAAGAAAAACTGCCCTGCCCTTGGCAGAAATTCAAACTGACATATTTATTTTACTGAATACTAACCAATATTTCAACTGGAAAGTATCATTTCATAATTTATCACTCAAAATCAAAAGCAGAGAAGAGAGACAGTGGAATTTATCAAGAGGTATGACTGGCAAAATGCAGAAGAAAGGACAAAGGAGGTAGGCAATCCAGAAATGCTACCATGTGGGAGACAGAGTAACAAAGGAAGTTAAAATTCCCAAGCCTGTTTATTCTCAATGTGAATCAGGTCATGTTCCCATGACAATTTTTAGACTTCATAAAGATTATTAAAGCATGTTTCTTGTTTAGATGCTAAACAGTATTTCTAAACAAAAATCTATAGTTTACAGGAAGCCCTATAATATAAATAAGTGCATTATAAGAACAAGTAAACAAACTTACTCTTTTATGCTTATTCTGTAACCCATCTTCCTTATTTTCTGATTCACCACCAGTCAGAAAGTCTGCTCCAATGTTGTTAAAGACTTTGTCGATATGCTGAAAAAGATAAATGTCAGCCACCTGAATGCCATCAAAAAATTGTGATTTTACTGCTTAAAGAGCAAAAGCCCCTCAAATGAAGCACACTGTCAAACTCCTTTTACAAAAATTAAAATGATCTAAATAAACTTCCCTTGTAGCAACTGCACTACGAGGTATTTATCCGAAGGATATAGAAATACTGATTTGGAGGGGCACATGCACCCCAATGTTTATAGCAGCACTATCAACAACAGCCAAGGTATGGAAAGAGCCCAAATGTCCATCAACTGATGAATGGATAAAGAAGAGGTGGCATATTTGTACAATGGGACATTGCTCAGCCATCATAAAAAAATGAAACCTTTCCATTTGGGATGATGTGGATGGAACTAGAGTGTTTTATGCTAAGTGAAATAAGTCAGAGAAAGACAAATATCATATGATTTCACACATATGTGGAATTTAAGAAACAAATGAACATGGGGGAAGGGAATAAAGATAAAAACAGAGAGGGAGACAAAGTACAAGAGATTCAAATATACAAAACAAACAGGGTTGCTGGAGGGGAGGGATGAGGGTTAAATGGGTGATGGGTTCTTGATGTAATGAGTGAGCACTGAGTGCTATACACAACTGATAAATCACTAAATTTTACTCCTGAAACCAATACTATGCTATATGTTAGTTAACTAACTTGAATTTAAATAAAATCTTGGAAGAAAATAAACAAACAAATGAATAAACTAAATATCTTACCTGAGACCCAACATTTGTAACCTTTGTCTCCTCAGAAGCATTCATTTGATTTCCTATATCCAAAGATCTGCAGGAGAGTTGAATTGCGACAATGCAATAAAAAGGAATGCTTATTTTTAAATATTCATATTAAAAATAGTTCATCTATATGGAGTTTATTAGAACCTAAACAAATTGGAATTTTAGTCTTTAAGGCCAGTCATAATCTTTTTTATTATTTACTACAATTAATGTCTGCTTGCCCAAAAGTAACACTGCATATACAAGCCTTTTTTTTTAATTCAGTATTTGAGATTTACCAGAGAATTTACTCAGTGTGTCATAAAACCAGACAAGCATGATTCTTATTGTCAGAGAGCTTAAAGGTCACTGAGAAAGAAGGTATGAGGAACTTGATGTGATTAAATTCAGAATCTGATTCACAATAAATGCTATAATCACTATGATGAGCCAGACCTATACCTTGAAAAATAGGTAAGATTTAGATAGGAAAAAGGGAAAAAAAGTTAATTTACACCTCTAGTATAAATAGTTGATATTAAAATTCTCTTGTATAAATTTTTAAAAATTATTTTTCAGGGTTAATAGCCAATCCATCAAATAACATAAATATATACATCACAGAATATGTAGAGCATACAAAGGGCTATTTCATGTCATTCTACACCTGGTATATTTACTTCCATAAACTTTCATCTTACACTTGGGGCAGAAGCTAAACAATTTCTATCTGGGAACCTTGCTCATAACTGATACCAATTTTACTGATTTTCTGAAGTCTTTTTCTTTCTTTTTTTAGAGAAGGGGAGAGATAGAGAGAGGAGGGGCAGAGGGAGAGGAAGAATCTTAAGCAGGCTCCACATCCAGCACAGCGCCCGATGGAAGGCTTGACCTCATGACCTTGAGATCATGGCCAGAGCCAAAATCAAGAGCAGAACACTTAACCGACTGAGCCACACAGGCGCCTCTGATGTTTCTTTTTACTGAGGTCTTTTGGCTCAGGATTTAACAGGCATCCTAAAATCATGTGTTTTTCTCTGGGAAACAAATATAGTGGATATTTTATCTTAATAAACTGGAGTTGAATAAAAACTCCAGTCATTTTCACCTTTCCCTTCCTCCTTTGAATACTAGTATTTTGCAAATAATTTAGAAAATCCTCCCTAAGGGCACTTGATGGGATGAGCACTGGGTGTTATACTATATGTTGGCAAATTGAATTTAAATTAAAAAAATAAATAAATGGGATGCCTGGGTGGCTCAGTGGTTGAGTGACTGCCTTTGGCTCAGGGTGTGGTCCCTGGGTCCCAGGATTGAGTCCCGCATCGGGCTCCCTGCATGGAGCCTGCTTCTCCCCCTACCTGTGTCTCTGCCTCTCTTTCTGTGTGTGTCTCACAAATAAATAAATAAAATATTTTTAAAAATTTTTAATAAATAAATAAATGAATGAATAAATGAAAAAGAAAATCCTCCCTAAAAAAAAAAGAAGTGGATGCTGTGGTATTAAATATGAAATGAACGCTCTATAAATGTTTCTGGAATCAGGGAGAAGAAAAAAGGAGAAATCAAAACACCAGGGTTTCACAGATTTGAAAAACGTGTAAGTGGTACTCTCAGTGATCACCCTGAGAAATGACATTAGATTGTCTACAACATTGTATTTTCACTCAGTTCAAGTTAACGTGCTGGAAATTTTTTAAATGTTTTACATGTGGTCAAATTGAAATCCATCCATTTTTTACTGTGCAGAACAAACTGATGGTTACGGGAGGGGCAGGTGAAAACAGGTCAAGGGGATTAATGATAAGCACTGAGTAATGATGTACAAAATTGTTGAATCACTGCACCTGAAACTAATATAACACTGTATGTTAACTATACTGAAATTAAAATAATAAACTTGGGGTGCCAGAGTGCCTCAGTCGGTTAAGCATCTGCCTTTGACTCAGGTCACCAGTCCATGGTCCTGGGATCAAGCTCTGCATCAGGCTCCTTGCTTAGCAGGGAGCCTGTTTCTCCCTTTTCCTCTACATGCTGCTCTCCCTGCTTATGCTCTCTCCCTGTCAAATAAATAAATAAAATCTTTAATAATAATAAACTTAATTTAAAAATAAACAGAAATCTATCAATTTTTCTAGTCCTTATTCCAGAAAATCAATCATGAGGTAACTTTAATCTCACTCCTGGGCCATGTACAATTCATATGCAACCTACTTACTTCTGCTGTTCTTGCATTATATGTAGTTGCTCCAGTTTAGTCTTATGTTCAGATTCCAATCTGTTAAGCATCTCTTTTATGACGGAAATGAAAGAATTGAACTATGCAATAAGAAATTGACATAGTTATAATATTTCAAATTAGCAGCAAATGCAATCTAATAAAATAATTCAATGAGTTAGTCATAATATTCTCTATTTTTACCAGAATAAGACCCACTCATAGAACTGATGTCACAAGAATAGTATATTTAAACTCAGCATATCATAGCAAGCTTTTATAGTATGTCTGTATGATGTTGATAAAGTTGGTGAGGATTTTCAGTTCCAGAAAATGTATCTCAATTAGTTTTATAGCCTGAATTATCTAACTATTATTCAGGGATCTTATAAATTTACCCCCAGTAATTACATATTGATTTTCCTCGAATAGTCCCAAACTGACCATCTGAAGTTCTGCATATCTGGAAACAACCGATTTAATAATGCTTTAAAAAATCAGTTTATTCAGATTATTATAAAAAATGTTTGGCTAAAATAAATCTGTTTTCTAAAAAGTTAATAGAAATATTAAATGTATGTAGTTTAACTTTCAAATAATTAAAGTTCTTAAAGTATATTTAACACTATGTCATAATGTAGTTTAAGCTCTGGTTAAATGATGTTTCTTAGAGTACCTGAGATCATCATGAACAATTTATTTGAACAACACCATATGTTGCAGGAAGAATCTAGAAACTGCTTTCTTTCCCTCCCAAATCTTTTTGTGCTTATACCACTCTTCAAAGTAGATTTATTAATATTTCTATTCCATAAATGAGGCAACTGGCTCAGGGAGAGAAAACAACTGAGTAAGAGATACTAAATAACATTTGGCAGGCTCAGAATTCATGTAAGCCTGTCTCTAGAGCTCGTTTCTATGGGACACTGCTCCTCACCGGGCTGAGTCATCTGTTCATCCTCTGTCTTACCATGAGAGTAACAAAAGGCATTATTTCCTGAGCAGTTTGTTGGACTCTATGATTAATCTTTTTAACTTTGTAATGAAGTATACTAACAGAAAAGTATACGCCTAAGCACACATATCAAAACATTCAAATGAATTTAACCAGTAGTCGGATGTAGAACAAAACACTGGCAGTACCCGATAAGTTTCCTTGTGCCCCTTTCTAGCTGCCTCCCATCCCTCTTATCCTGAGTAAACACTAGTCTGACTTCTGGTATGTAGCTTGGACTGTTTTTGTACTTAATATAAATGGAATCATCCGGTAGATCTTCTGTGTTTGGCTTCACTTACTCAACATTATGTCTGTGAGATTCATCTGTATCACTGCACACTGAACAGAAGAATTAGCATAGGAGGTCTGGACTGCTGTCTTTGAAAAGGCCGTCTCTTGCAAGGCTGGCCCTTGGCCAGTGTCCAGAAAGTCAGATTTTAGGAGGGTTCCCGCCATTAACTGATAATAGTGGCTCACTAAACTGTACAAAGACTTTTATGCAAAAAAAAAAGACTTTTATGCTAAACATGTGCTTTCCTTCTGGAAGTCTGGAATTTGAGTACATGACGGGCAGATGGAGCTACAACACTTCATATATACAGTCACTCATTACCAGGGAAGGTACATATACGGAGATGACTCCGGACACTGAATCTGGTTTCCTCCAGACTTTGCCCTATAAGCCTTCTCTTCTTGCTGATTTTGCTTTATATCCTTTTACTTTAAAAAATCATAGCCATGAATACAACTATATGCTGAGCCCATGACTACTTCTAATGAATCACTGCATCTGGAAGTGGTCTTTGGAACCCTCACCCAACACAAGATGTGGTATGATGTTTTGATTGCTACTAAGTATTCCCTGTTTTATAATCAAATACCAAAAAAAAATGTACTTTCTTAAATCAAGTTATCTTTTTTCACATAATAATATATTTAGATTATTTTAAATCAGAATTGACAGAAGAGGGCAGTCTTAAATTAGGAACTCTTTCCATCAACTGACTAAGAAAAGAGACCACATCCATGTTAACTATTATTAAATACCAGAAAATATGAATTAAAGTATTGCTGTTGATGAAAATAGGCCTCTAAAGAAAAAAATCAACCATACAGCTGAAGAAAACTAACACCACATTTCAAATGAAATTATATATCCTGAAATAAGCATTTGGGAATATTTTAAAACATCTTAAATCAGAAATATGAAAACTAAGAACAGAAATGACCAAAATTGGACTTAGACATATCATCATCCTATTTTCCCCCAATATTCACTGTTTCCTTTTTGGCCAATTATAACCTCGACCCTGCCACCCAAGGTATGAAGAAACTATCAAACCAAAAATTGACATTTAGGGACACAAAATTTCAGAGGCTTACCATACCACTTCAAATGAAATTTTGGATCTGATTAATTTTACAAATTTCTCTAACTCCAAAACTCCATTCACTCAGCACTCTCCACAAAAGCTTTCCTGCTTAACTCCCAGTGTTCTGCTTCCTTAATTGCTCTAACTCACTTTCAGTACTTAGTACCCAATCTTGCCTGCCTATCCATTCCTGACACTCCTTATTAAATTGTAACCAACCAATCCCAGTCTTTTTCCATTTTACTCCATTAAACAGCAGTTCTGCAGTGAACAAAATGACTTATCATTACTCTAACTCAAATTTTCTCTCAATTCAATAAATATTTTTGGTTTTAGCACTGCGCTAAGTGCTGGGGATATAATAAAGAATAAGATATAATAACCAGCCTTCTGGGAAAGGCAGACACATAAGTACATAGCTGTGATAACTATGCTGATAGAGGTACGCAAAGAGATAATCTTTGAACACATTACCTCTTTTTAAGACTTTATTTTATTTATTTATTTGAAAGAAAGATCGAAAGAGAGTGAAAGAGAGAGAGAGAGAGCACAAGTGGGGTGAGGGGCAGAGAGAAAAGCAGGCTCCCTGCTCAATGCAAGGCTCAATCCTGGGGACACCACAATCATGACCCGAGCTGAAGGGAAATGCTCAATGAACTGAGTCACCCAGGTGCCCCTACATTACCTTTTTGATCAAATGTTTACCACATCTAGAAATTTCAAATACCTAAACCAGTACACATGAAACCAGTAACATATAACACTGTATGTTAACTATACTAGAATACAAAAAAAAAAAAAAACACAAAAAGCAAATACCTAAATCAGACAGCAATTTAAAAGTCTACCTATTCTAGTCTTGATTTATCTCTCTCCCATTGCTCCCCTACTATATTACAGGTACCTCTCAGTTGAACTGGATTATTCATTTCCTGTGGCAGACAGACTCTACAATGGTTCTAAATTATCTCCTCATTCTGCTGCTAAGGCCTCTGTGTAATTCCCTAATCTTTGATTGGGCAAGACCTGTGACATGCTGGCAAGCAACAGAATCCAACAAAGGTAATGGGTGTCATTTCCTTGATTATCCTACAGGATGCTATATCCTCCATCTTTCTAGTCAACTCTCTCTCCCACTTTGATGAAACAAGGTGTCATGATGGAATGCCATGAAGCACAGAACTGACAGGGCATCCAGCTAACAGAGAGCTAGGAAATGAAGCCCTCATTTCAACAACCTAAAAGGAACTGAATCCTGCCAACAACCACGCAAGCAGCCTAGAAGGAAAGCCTTCTTTCCCCAGTTGAGCCTTCACATGAGACCCCAGCCTTTGACTGTAGCTTTGTGAAAAACCCTGAATAGAGAATCCATGCCCTGGCGTGGCTGATCCAGCCAATGAAACACAATGAAATAATAAAATTGTTTTAAACCATCTAGTTTATAGTGATTTGTTATGTAACAATAAATAACAGATACACATCCCAGCCACATTACATTAATTTTTTCCTTGTTCATGTTAACTTTCCAGCCCCAATTTGAAGTAGCCCAAAACCCTACGTATCTTTCAATGTTCTAGTCGTTTACTATCTCCCAATGAAGGCTTCATTAATCTATCCTTCCAATTCACATACTGCTTACTTTGAATCCACAAACTTTCTTTATTGAACTCTGTGGCATATTTTTCCTTGTTTTAGCAACATTTAAACATATTATATTTATATATTTAATGCCAAGAAAACAGTAAGCTGGATAAACTGAATAAAGCACAAAACTATTCCTACCTGATTGAGATTAAGATTATTTTCAATACTCAGGGGAATCAGATGAGGCAATACTTTTCCAGCCAACTGTTCTTTGGTGATTCCCAACTTCTTATGAGTAAAAGTACATTTGTAAATACCTGATAGAAAAGAATGAGACAAATTTTATAGTTCAATACCACATATTAATAGACATTAGGAAAATACTGTATCTACATGAAATCTCTTGATAATCAGTATAATTACAAACTTTTTCTTGCCAGTGCCTAGAATGAGAATGCTCTTACATATGGATCAGGATGATTTCAGCTTTATCACCAGTTTTGATTTAAACACCATGACATATTTATCATGAATTCTTTTGGCTTAAGAGCACATTTAATGTCAGCGTAACACCAAAAGCCTTAATGCAGCAGCAAGGTTACAGAATGACCCTCTATACTGAAAATATCTGAATATATATGTTCAGACTTCTCACTCAAACTTGAGACCTCTACTTCACAAGTGTGTGAGTGTAGGTCTTAAAGCTTCATTTGCTTAACTAATTGGACTTAACATATTTGAAACTTTAATAATTTAATTCACCTCCACCTGATCCTTCCCTATAGTAATTTACTCAAATTTCAAGACTCTGCTTATTACCCCTATTCCACAAAGCCTTCATTTGGTAAACTGAGCACATTTGTTTCTCATTTGGTGACTGTTGTGTTCTGTGTATAATCCATATCCTTAGAACATACCATATCCTGTCACTTTCCTGTTAATGTATACTTCATTTATATACTCAAAGAGTAACTTTATTGAACACCTACTAAATGCTCATTTACTAGGCACTTATTTGCTATGCTCATTACTTTTCCCTTCCCATTTCTCAGTGAATTCTCATAAGACTCCCATAATGATGCATTTTCATCTTCATTTGACAGATGAAGCAACTTTTCAAAGTCATTCTAGGAACGGACACAGCCAGGACTGGAGCTAGGGCTCTTTCTGCTATGCCAAACTCCTTCTCAAGAAGACTAATTTCTTTGAGCCTAAAAATTTCATACCATATCCCATGTCTACAGAGGTCCACAATAAATTATTTGCTGACCATTCCTACAAATATTTACTGAGGACTTTCTATAGGTATTATAGTAGGTGTTAAAAATACACAGCTGAGTAATTTGGTTTTTCTTCAAAATTAACAAACTTTAAATTTAGTAAAAAGTAAACTTGTTAATGTTTTATGATTCTACAATTATGTCTGTTTCCAGGAGTATAGCAGAACCTCAGCATTTCCAGACTAGACCATCAAAGCTTTAACTAATAAACAATTTTAGAGTTTCTTGACAAAGTAATTTGTAATTATGCTGATAGGATAGAAATGCTGTAAGGCTGATATGCTTTATCAGCACATCACTCAGTTGTGAAACATACTGGTTAAGATCTGAACATATACAAATTAAAAACCAGCTCTACCACTTATCAGTTGTGTTTTCTTGGATAACTAACTTAAACTCTGGGCCTCAATTTCCTTACTGTAAAGCAGAAATAATAGTACCTCTCTGACTGGAATTTGGAGGGGATAAAATGAGATAATGCAGAGAAAATAGTATAGTACTTTTTACAAAATGGGTACCAAATAACCAACAAGTATTACTATTAAGACTGGTATCAGCATTTCAAGCAGCTTAGTTTGCCTCTCTTATTTGGTATCATTTTACAGGGAAAACTACATGTGATCATGATTATTTGTGAAGCTAGGATTCCCAAATGTCTAATTCTTTTGTAAATGTCAAGGAAGGTTCTACAGTTTTTGCTAAAATTAACACAAAGAAGTTATATCACAGTATTTATCCCATCATTCTTCAATTACTAAATGCCATATACTTGAGAAAATGATACCAAAGGTTTTGTAATTTGGAAAATTCACTTGCATGACTATAAAACAAAAAAGTAGCATCAAATGACATTAAGTTTTCAGCTACCTAAAATTCCCATGAGGACTGCAGGTTCCTTGGATGGAATCTGTTGTAAGAAGGGCAGGATATCATCAAGTACAAACCACTTATCCAAGTATTCCAAAATCTTTCCTAAGCACACTAATGAATTTACACGAACCTATTAAAAGAGGTAAATTGCATTAGTCATTTAAAGTCTTTACAATCTAGAACAAAATGTTAAACTATAAATTTAATCTTCATATGTAAATATATATGTTAAAATTTCAATAAAAGTAGGTTTTAAAGCTTTCGTCCTTTATTAACATAAGAAATCCACATATTTATTAACTCCCCTGGACTTGTTTCAGAATTTATTATTGCTTTACCAGGACACTGGTACTAGTTAGCTAAGGGATGACTTCAATTTTGTATCCTTTTAAATGAAGTGATTAGGATTAGAGAAGCTTTACTATACATGTATTTACTAACAATATTTCTTTGGGGATATCTGAATTATTAAAAGGGCTACATTCTCCTACCAAGTGACCAATTTTACTAGGCTTCAAGTAGTTTATTTATAACTCAGATTTAATTCATTCTTAAATATTTCAACATGTGAAAACTATATTTTACCCTACATAAAGTTTTCTATTTCTAAGTATATCTTTAACACAGATACTTAAGAGCTCTTTTATCAAAATTCTATATATTCACTTGACAATTTTGATAAATACTTCACACCCTATTTTTTTAGCTTGAATATGTTAAGATAAAATACTTAGAGAAAAAAGACAAAGCAAAAAATACACCACACTGTTAAATATAAAAAACTGATGGTTGCCAAAGGTGGGTGGGGGACTGGAGGCTGGGTGAAATAAAGGGGATCAAGAGTATATTTATCGTGATGAGCACTGAGGAACGTTTAGAATTGTTCAATTATTGTATTATACATTTGAAACTAATCTAACACTGTACGTCAATTATATTTCAATTTTTTAAAACTAGTATCTTGAGTCAGGATCCTATCACTTAAATTTCAATTTCCAAAAACAAACAAACAAAAAAAACCCCACAAAACTAAGAAAAGCAGAAAATAATTTAGTTGGTTAAAAACAAAAGCATATCTACAAGAAAGATGGTAAAATTTTTTGAAAAAGTATAACTGTTTTCTGAAATTCAAACATAAGGGATATTACAAATTCAAAAAGATTTCTAATTAGAATTCTAATTAGAATTCTAACAAATTGATTTGTTCTTAGAATCAGTGTTATAAAAGGATTTGCTACATTCTTTATGTGTGTGTGTATGTGTGTCAAGTTAGACATACTAGTTTAATTTTTTATTTTTTTATTTTATTTATTTTTTTTTAATTTTTTTTTAATTTATTTATGATAGGCACACAGTGAGAGAGAGAGAGAGGCAGAGAGACATAGGCAGAGGGAGAAGCAGGCTCCATGCACCGGGAGCCCGACGTAGGATTTGTTTGTTTGTTTGGATTTTTTTTTAATTTTTATTTACTTATGATAGTCACAGAGAGAGAGAGAGACGGGCAGAGACACAGGCAGAGGGAGAAGCAGGCTCCATGCAGGGAGCCCGACGTGGGATTCGATCCTGGGTCTCAAGGATCGCGCCCTGGGCCAAAGGCAGGCGCCAAACCGCTGCGCCACCCAGGGATCCCAATTTTTTATTTTTAATATAAAATATTAGTCATGTAAATCATGAAGAAATAGAACTCTTGGAGCATTTTACCTACCTCTGTGTAGAATTTATTTTTCTTTTCTTTCAGGAAACAGTATTAAAATACAATTCTAACTTATAACGCATGTTTCACTAATTTCCCAGTTAGAAATTTTTAACCTTAGAGATCTATGTCTATGAATGCAATTCACAACTCACAGTTGTCCCTCTGAAAATAGGAGCACTATACATGATATAAAAAATGCAAACCCACTCCAGGGTTACTGCTCTAAATAAATACATTCAGTGTAACTCTTTGTAATCATGTCTTTAATGGCTCAGTTGGCATCTTAAAAAGACATCCCCAGGCATCAATTCAGATCAGTTAAGTATCAGTGCTTCCCACTCGTTCTGCATAAATACTTAGAACTGAAATAGAACATGTACTTTGACATAAGTATGCTAAAATAAATCTATGCCACCATAAAATACAGTACGACTTATGGGGTTTTTTTAAGATTTTATTTTTTTTTTATTTTATTTTATTTTTATTTTTATTTTTTTTGAAATGTTATTTATTTATTCATAGAGACAGAGAGAGAGAAGCAGAGACACAGGCAGAGGGAGAAGCAGGCTCCATGCAGGGAGCCCGATGCGGGACTTGATCCGGTGACCCCAGGATCACACCCTAGACTGCAGGTGGTGCTAAACCGCTGCGCCACCAGGGCTGCCCTATTTTTTATTTTATTTTAAGTCATCTCTATAACCAACATGGAGCTTGAACTTAAAACTTCAAAATCACGAGTCACATGCCCTACTGACCAAGTCAGCCAGGTGCCTACAGATTTTTTTTTTTTTTTTTTTTGCCTACAGATTTTTAAAGGGCATTTTGAAAATGAAATTTTAAGCTGTATTGTATTACCATCTATTTCAAAAATTCAATCATAAAATTTAGAAAATTTCAGGGAAGAGAACTGAATTTCAAATACTTTTAACTTTTATGAAGAAAAAGACTCAGAGGGCTAGAGTAACTTGCCCAATGCCACAGGTCAGTTAGTAGCAGAGTCAGAATAAGAACTCGGATTTCCTTTTGTTTTTTTTTTTAAGATTTTATTTATTTATTCATGATAGAGAGAGAGAGAGAGAGAGAGAGAGAGAGAGGCAGAGACACAAGCAGAGGGAGAAGTAGGCTCCATGTCGGAAGGCTGACATGAGACTAGATCCCGGGACTCCAGGATCATGCCCTCGGCCAAAGGCAGGCGCTGAACCACTGAGCCACCCAGGGATCCCCAAGAGCTCAGGTTTCTTGACTTCATTTCACACTTGTTCATTTTGGTAAACAATGTTATTTTTTCCTATTTTGGTGTTGTTTTCCATCTCAGAACCTTTATACAACCCCACCACCACCACCCTACCCAAAAAAGAAACCCATGAACTAAAATGGATTAGATCATTATAAGGTAAAATGCCATTTAAATTGCTTTTGTCTTAAAAATAAATAAATAAATAAATAAATAAATAAATAAATAAATAAATAAATAGCTTTTGTCTTAAGTTAAAGCTTAAGCCACAAATGCTTATATTTAAATTTTCATTGCACCTAAGATAGAAGAGATCTCTAAAGAACTGTATTTGCAAAATGCAAATTTAATAACATGACCATTATCAAACATCAATACAAAGAACTGATCAGATGAACAAAGGACATTTCTTCCTCTTTTCCAAAACTGCTATTTGAAGGGAATGTTCAATGTTACCTCTAATAAAGAATTATCTGTGGATAAATTCTTATGATCTACTGTCAGAGAAAAGGCTGGGAATATATATTCTTCCCAATATGAGATAATGAGAACTGTTACTTATTGTTATTTACTACTTCCCTGACTACCAACTATTAACTCTCAAAATTAAAAAAAAAAAAAAAACTCTCAAAATTCTATATTCAAAGGAGTCATCTGCCTTTGTTTTTTTTTTTTTTTTTTTTTATTTATGATAGTCACAGAGAGAGAGAGAGGCGCAGAGACACAGGCAGAGGGAGAAGCAGGCTCCATGCACCGGGAGCCCGATGTGGGATTCGATCCCGGGTCTCCAGGATCGCGCCCTGAGCCAAAGGCAGGCGCCAAACCGCTGCGCCACCCAGGGATCCCAAAGGAGTCATCTGCCTTTGACCTAGATTTTTGAGCACAAGTATTTCCCCCCACTTGTATGCTTATTAATGTATTGCTTTACTGTACCCTTATTTTTTCTAAAGTAGGCAAGTAAGGTGGTAGATAAAAAGTACAGAAATAGATGACTAAAAATAAAGACAATTTATAAAAAGAAGCTGTTCAAAAAGTTTTTAGGCTTATACACCAAGTTAAACTCTCATGATTATTTTAAAACTACCAACAAAATAAATTATGAATTAAAGCAGAAAAGTATTAAGAAAGAAAAATTACTCAAATTTTCTATTGGAGAACTCAAAGTTAAGGGATGGGAGGTCAGGGATGCAATATTGCAAAATTATGTATCAGGGAAAACTACAGTCACTGCTCACTTTTATAGTACTATATAAAGGTTATCTACAGCTAAGATGAAATATATATATATATACAAACTATAAAAGGGTTATTTAGCAATAAGAAAATAATTTAAAACAATAAGAAGTTAAAGAAAAGCAAAAATTAAAATGCAATTACTTACAGCAAGAGAAGACGTTTGTAGACATGCATTTTTAATTCTTGGAATCAAAGCATTTTTCATGGATGGGTAGTCTATAAGATTCGCAAAGGTTGGAATGATGTTTAAACAGAGTTCCTGTTAAGAAAATACACCAACTCAATCTTAAGGAAAGATTCTCTTCACCTTTTCTCTCACATATTAAAAAACATTTCGTATTTGCAAGGCTAATTTAATTTGTCACATAGTTTGAAATAAACTTTCATGTACATTATATCATTTACTCCTTTCAATAACTATTTGAAAGAACAGTTATCATTAGTTTTCAACTTTACATATGAGGAAACAGACGCAAAAGACCATCCTCAAAATCATGCAAGGTCATATAAGCTAGCATATGGTAACAACATTTCCTTGGTCGCGTTCCTAATTTCTTTCCCTGATAACACACCTCATCATTTATTATTTAAAAATGGGAACACCTAAGTTTTGCTATCTTTGAGGGACTAGCAAGTACACATGACGGACAATGAAGTACAATGTGACATAAAACTATTCCTCTTAAATAAGGGATTTCCTAGCTGTTAACATATATCCTTATGACAGAATATAATACAAACATTTTCTTTAATATATTTTAAAAGATAATTTAATTATACTGGGGGGAAATGCAATAAGATACTATTATATAACCCCGATTTTGAAAATGTGTATGTACCTGTGTCTGTCTATAGGCTTAGGGAGAAAGACTCAAGGATAGATCTGGAAATGTTAACTCTGGACATCTGGAAATGTTAACTCTGGATATCTCTGAGAGAGGATTTTTCTTTTCCTTTTTTTTAATTTTTTATTTATTTATTTATTTATTTATTTATTTATTTATTTATTTATTTATGATAGTCACACAGAGAGAGAGAGAGAGGCAGAGACACAGGCAGAGGGAGAAGCAGGCTCCATGCACCGGGAGCCCAACATGGGATTCGATCCTGGATCTCCAGGATCATGCCCTAGGCCAAAGGCAGGTGCTAAACCGCTGTACCACCCAGGGTTCCTGGATTTTGATTTTCTTTATATTTTTACATACTTCCAAATTCTGAAACTTAAGCAAGTATAAGTCACAGAAACAGGAAAAGGTTATTTACAACATTGTTAGCCAATGCTGGCCCTAATGTAAATGACTGTAACTGGGAACTCTGAATAAGAAGCTAAGAGGAAAAGAGGGGGGGCTAGAAGAAGGGGGACTAAATGTGGCATAAATATGTATCAGGGAAAGAGCTGGACAAACTTTGGTATGCTTAAAGACATTCATTTGTCGTTAGCAGAAAGAAATGAATTAACTACTAAGAATTTGTTATCAAAACAATGGCCACATATTTTATTTGCTTTATTCTCAGATTTCCAAGAGGCAGATATAAGAGTTATATATTTATATCCACTTAGAGCCACAATAAATAAGTGGGTGACATAACTTGAGGATAAGAAGTACAAGCTACAATCACACAGGACCATTTTCCACAGATGGGAGAGAATACGCAAGGATGAATAGTTCATGAGACACTGTGCCCTGTTACCAGAGGCTGTGTCTGTAGGGAAGGTCAGCCTTTAATTCAAGACAGTGGGCATGCATGTGCATTGTACTGTATAATCTAGCAGTAGGTTAAAAAGAGGCAAATCTTAAATTATGTCTAAATCATTTAGCTAAAGGACGGGAGGAAGAGCTCTTCCGAGGAAATACAATCAAGAACCTATGAAGGAGACTGAAAGAAATCAAACTCAAGGAAGTTATCTGCTCATTCTCAGTATTCTCTGTCTCGTAGTATATACTTTATAACTGATGGTGGAGAGAGGAGAATAAACACAGCTTCTGTCTTTAATTTTAAAGGTAAAAATGTTTTAAATTGGTTCACATATATTATTCCTGTTCATGCCTCTAAGCATCCTAACTTTGGTAAACCATCTCTACTTTCCCAAATACTTTTCTAAACTCTTTAGCCTCTTAAATATTTTTAATCAAATTTCACTTTATAAATATCACCCCAAAAATGAATTTCAGAAGTTACTTTCTAGTCTTCTACTTGCATGAAACTTGAAAAGATGTTTCTTACTCTTGCTCTAGGATTCTCCCAAAGCTTATTAGTCTTTTAACTTTATCAGACTCCACCGAGCAATGCTGATACTAATTAGCTGGATTGGTGACTGAAGACTTATATTGAATGATACAAGAAATGCTGGTTTGGAAAATTCAGCGAAGTTGCACAGGTTAATCTGGATTAAATATTAACTATTTTAATAAATACTTATTGGCCAATACTGATTGGCTAAATGAATCCCCTTAGGAAGAAAAATGGGCTTTCATGCCTTTTCTCTCTTTCTTAATTTCACTGACTATAATTTCACTGACTAATTTCTCTCTTTCTTAATTTCACTGACTATAATTTCACTGACTAATTTCACAGGTTGGTGACCAAGGCCTGTGGGGAAAGTTTTAGGAAGCAATAATTCACAACTCCTTTGGAAAGAGCTAAAATGTAGAAATAAGTACACCTTCCCTAATCCTCTCACGTCAAAAGCATAACCTTATACGGACAAAATTTAACATCAATTTCACAACTTTGAACAAAAGAACTTAGACAAAGACTGAAATGAGTCAAAAAGTGACCTTATACATGTGGTATTAGTTTCACTTCACTTATTCTTAAGTAATCTCTTCACCCAACATGGAGCTCAAACTCACAACTCTGTGATCAAGAATCACATGCTCTAATGATTGAGCTAGCTGGGTGCCCCTGATACTAGGTTCATATTAGTAAAAAAAAAAAAAAAAAAAGGCTTTGGTCAATAGCTTTTAAAAATTAAAATTCTGCTTTTCTTTACTAGGATTTCTATACTGGCAAAGAAACTTTAAATATAAAACCATTTATGCAGTGAGATGTTCTTAAAATAAGTACTTATCTTCCAAAGTAAAAAGAAAAATCAAAAAAATTAAACTTTAATAGTGATCCAAAATTATTTACCATATAGCCTTACAGAACCAAACTAACTTTTAAGCAAAGCCAAAGGACTAAAAGTTTTGGCAAAGTACACAACAGTTTAACATCACCTTTGTCACAAAGCATGACTACAAATGTACATTAGGAATAGTCACACTAAATTACTGTCTGGTTTTCTATCTACCTGCTACACAATTAACTTCAGTATAGAAGGAACACTTAGAAGACTGAGTTATCAAAGCATGAAAGAAAATTATAATTATGGGAGTACCTACTTAATGTTTTCATAAAAAAAGGCACATGTATCTTTGACATTTTCATTCCTATGTTAGTTAACCATTTAGGAAGAAGATACACTGATCCAAACTATAATAAATCAAATCTTCCAGAATACAACATTTTTGATAAATGAAAGTAATGAATAATTTTACCTCATTAATACAGGTATTTGTCAATTGATTCTTTAAATTAATTGGGAGCAGATACAGTAGTAGATACTAAGTATACTTTAGTTAACAGTAAACCATCCAATTCAATGGATTCATATATATCACTATTGAGTTTCATGTAAAGGATTTTACAAATCAAACCCAAGACATACTTCTTTCTTTTGCCTTAAAAATAAAAAATTTTTTAAAAATCAAAATCATTATTAAAGAAAAAAATCAAATATTATACCTGAATTTGAATGGAAGGAGCCTCTAGTGCTCTGTAAACCATTGGTAGGACACTGTTCTTAATCTCATCAGGAGGAGTTTTGGTTAGTAGCAAATCCATTTTTTGTAAGAAAATTAACAAAATCTGTGTAAAAAAGGGGAACAATGTATTAAAGTCTAGAATTTATAAGATTTCACATATGATAAAATTTAAAGTATTTTCAGAAGAGTTAGTTTTATATCTTGACACTCACCATGTTGCTAGCCTGAAGGCATGGAAGACAAAAACATACAAATCAAGTTTCTTACATATTCAGAAGCACAATATTTAACATCTGCTCTCAGTTTAAACATTTAAATGAAGACTAATTTCCTAACTCTCATGTATCTTCAGTAATACGTCACATACTCATAACTACCACTATCTGGAAATCTACTGAATTAAAAAAAAGAAAAAAAAGAAAGCCTGAGAACAACAAAGTCAGGTATCCCAAAGTAGTAAATTTACTTGGCTTCTAAGATTAAGAGCAGAAGAAAAGGTACAGAAATGAAAGGGACTGTCATGAAAAATTCTAGAAGGAAACAGTTTTTGTTCCAGATCACTTGTTTTCTCACCTAGCTGCCACTCATACCTATATTATAAGGAACAAACTGTCCCTTTTATTCATGCAGAATACTGAGTGAACATGTGGCTGCACGCACCACTTTCCTTCCTAATGTCCTGACAGGTTTGGGGAATTCTGCTTCAAAGCCTACAGTTCCCTCACTGCCCCTTCTTAGCCATAGGAACTCTTGCCTTACTAGCACAGACTTCCTTCTCTCCCCCTCCTTTCAAAGGAAGGGCCATAAAAAACTTGTCATAGAACCATTAAACCAAGTAGTTGATGGTTTACTAATAAGCTCCTGCCATGCAGTGGCAAAAACATGTAATAATATTTACTATATATCTAGAAATTTCATTTAATCTCAACAACACTTTTGCTTTAGAAATGAGCAAAGAGAGGCTTTAAGAGAGTAATGATTTGTCCAAGTCATACTTCTAGTAAGGATGAAGAAGACCAGATTCAAACACAGGTGTGTGACTCTACTGGTTGTAAATACAAGATTACCTTGAATCTGACAAATAAATATTACAGTAGAGTCTACATCAGAGACTAATTACATTTTCACTTACAGTACACACACATAATACACATATTACTTCCACGGTGCTGTAAGCATTTTCCTTCTTCTGGTGAAACTTACTTGTTACCAGTAAAATAAAGAGAAACAACTGGCATAATAAACTATCTACAAATTAAAGACCCTAAATAACAAAACAAAACAAAACAAAAAAGCAAATACTTAAAAGTGCAGCAGAAAAATAACATCTCTTTTCCCAAACCTATAACTTTTAATAAGGCCAATAAGAAGAGTATAACATCTCATTACAATTTATTTTCTGAGATGGTAAGTTATGGAGAGCTATAGACATTTACTTGTAAAGTTTAATTATAATTTTAACAATGGTTCACTTCAAACACACACAAAATTGCTTCTGACTAATGGAAAAGAAAGTCTCTTATACTTACCACATTTTTTAAGAAGTCGCATACCCATTCCTTCCGTTTTCAATGATAGTCATCATTGACTAATATCATTAAATAATAGGAAAGAGTACCTATACACATACCTGGATTGGCTCCTGCTGTTTAAAGACAGGACCAAGTTCAGGTAGAATTAATTTGACATACTCTTCTTTGGTGCATTCTTCGGCAATCAGTAGAACATTGGGCAAAACAAAAGGTACCATGTCAGGGTTTACAAATTCTGAAGTCAAACAAGGCAAAATTCTCTGCACAATGACACGCTGAAAGGCAAAAATGTTTTCATAAAACTAAATTTAACTTCAGGTCTTTAGTATTAATATTGAAGTTACAGTCTAAAATCTCTAATCCCTAAAAATAATATAATAATAATAATAATAATAATAATAAATAAAATAAAATCTCCAATCCCTTTGGGGAAGATAACCATATGATTTACGGTTGAAACTAGGACATTTTGGAAGTAAATTGGGGTGCTCCTGCTAACTATGTCAGGACAAAAGAAATAACTTGGGAATGTTACAGATAGAGGGAGACATATGGTCACCATTCCTTTAGGAAATCTTCCCTCATTAGTCTTTATTAACATGTTTTCTCCTCTTCATTACTCATGATTCATAACACACAACTTAAACACTGTTCTGTACTGTTAATTGTTTCACGCATGTTAAGTCCATCTAACAAATACTCTAGAGCTTTGAGAGTGAGAACAGTGTTTTAGGTTTCCTCTTTATTCTCCATAGCATCTAAATGAAGGGCTAGACAAACAGTGCATAATCAATGAGTATCTGACAGATCAAAGACTGGAAATATTTTTGTAGACAGGAATATCACCAGTATTCTGATCACTGATTTCTAATGCCTTCACCAACATTTTTTATATTATATTACACTCATGATTTAATAAACCTGAGAGGGCAGTTAAAGGAATTGGAGGGCAGCCCCAGTGGCGCAGTGGTTTAGTGCCGCCTACAGCCCAGGGTGTGATCCTGGAGACCCTGGATCGAGTCCCATGTCAGGCTCTTTGCATAGTGCCTGCTTCTCTCTCTGCCTGTGTCTCTGCCCCCGCCCCCCTGTGTGTCTCTATGAATAAATAAATAAAGTCTTTACAAAAATAAATCAATAAATAAATAAAAATAAAGGAATTGGAGAAGCTAGTATCAATACAGAAGTATCCCCTAAATTGCTGGTGAAGCAATAATCTCCACAATGACAGCTTATGGACTTCTCTCCTGATATTTAGTGTCCAAGTGCTACCTTTGCATAGGTAGTATTCTAATTCTTTTTATCTATGTGATTTTTTAAATTATTTTTGGACCCTGTCAAAAAGGTCCACTAAATTTTCAGCTTCAGTCTGTAGCCTTCTATAGTCATTAATGCACCTAAAGCAAAAGTTACATTTATTTCTTCTGCAAGAGTTATTATATAGTAAACATAATCTTGACTATAATTAAAAAAAAAAAGTTCAACAACAAACCTTGGGCATTTTTGGTAGAACTTTTGGGAGTCCTTTGAAAAACTGTGATTTCTGAAGATTATCTCTTTGGAATAAGGTATCAAAATACTGCAGCGTTACTGCACCAACATCATCGAAGAAAGGAATCTAAAAACAGGGAAATAAAATTATTTTGATAAATATTAAAGTACTTCTCATACCTGAAACTGCCATAATATAGTGAAAAAATATTCAGATACATTTAGCAAAATACTAATGACCATTTAATAATTCTTATTACAAAAATCAAAATAAGGAAGTAATAACCAAATTTATTTTCAAATTCAAACTTTCAAGTCAGTATCTATGAGCTGGCTAGGCAGTAACATTTTACCTAACTAGTAGATATTGAAAGATTAATTATCTTGAAAGCATAAAGAATACCATTTATCTATTAAAATCCACACTTACATGAGTAAATTAGAAGGCTATGCATTCATGTGTCCAGAATTTCTATACCTACATGACTATTAGACCTCTGATTATTTGAAATCTTAATTTTATATCAGAGCAATTACATACATAAACTAACTGTTTAAGATGAAAATAAGTTAAATATTTAACACATTCAAGGATACTCATGTTATTTGGGGACTCTACCTGACTAAATCTTGCTTTAGAAACCCTTAATCTACTTTTAACTCGTTGTCCCTCCACCTAAGGCAGAAATTCATGTGTACTCACCTTTGTCATTTGATCTGCATCTGGTCTTACAGTTGGAGTTACATTTAACAGCAGTTTTACATGCTCACGGACTTCCTCAGGTATATTTGAAAGTGAACTAGATCCTAAACGACTCAACTATTTAAAAGAGTGATAATATTAAATGTGAATATAAAATATTCAAAAAGATAATGCATTTATAGTCAATAGTCTATTTTAAAAAGTCTTTTTTGAAATTTACTCAAAAATATGTTAGAATGAACAAACCGCTAATTCAACTGTAGCAAGATAATTAAAATACTAACATTCAATACCTGAAATTGTTTCTATTACTGAAACAAAATGCCCAGCATTTTAGATCATAGTTCAGTATTCAATCTAGTAAATAAATGCCACAATTAAAGTTGTGATCACAAATTTCAGTCCTCATTATTTACAGAATTACTTTTGTTACGTTGATTTTATGCAAACTTAAAATATAAGATATCATCTCATTTTAGAGAATTTTCTGAACACTTTTTTAAAACTCAAAGAAACACTTAAACATTTTTAATGCAAGCAAATATTTACATATAAGGCAAATTACCTGATCCAACTGCCTACTAAAACTCTTGTAAATATCTTGCTTGTTAACTTCAAATATAGGTTTTCCTTTATTAAATACAGCATACATGACAGTTCCTAGTGAGTACATATCACTGGCTGTTTCACAGCTCACTGAAAGTATGTATTCAGGAGCCAAATATTCAGGATTTGGAAGACACAATGATGGTAAATTTGGGTCCCATTCTTTACAAGGAAACTTAGGCTACAAAAAGACAGAAAAGGGATTATATAGACTACATATCTCAAATTAAAACAAAAAACCACTATCAAACAAACAGTAGCAACCTAGTTTTAAATTTGTACTCAGTCATGCAAGTAAAAATATCACCACCAAAAAAAAAAAAAAAAAAAAAATCACCACCACCTTCAATCCTGAAATTCTCAAATTCTCAAATCTGGAAAGGACACTAAACAGACTGAGAGATATGAATAAGAACTCTTGCAACCTGGGTGCCTGGGTGGCTCAGTCCATTGAGCGTCCAGCTCTTGATTTTGGCTCAGGATTTCAGGGTTGTGAGATCGAGCCCCACAATGGACTCCATCCTGACCCCAGGGCCTGCTTGGGATTCTCTCTCCTTTTACCCCTGCCCCTCTGATTGCTCCCCCCGCCTCAAAATAAATAAATATTTAAAAAAAAAAGAACTCTTGTAACCATCAGATTATTGGGGGTCTCCTCCAGCAGACAAATTATCACTACAAGATGCAGTAAGAATATGAAAAGGTATAACCTATGTCCTACGATACACAGGCTTCAAGTTTTATGGACTCAGGTTATTATTTGGAACTTTATTCTTTCACTATCTAGCTGTGTGATTTAGTTAACAGGTTCAAAAGGTTGTTGTAAGATTAAATGAATGCATGGGAAGAAAATGGACCTACAGTGTCTGACCCACAGTACATACTCAACCAATACTAATTCTTTCTGCTTCCCTTAAAAGTGTTTACTTGCTAGAGATGCACAATGTTTGTTAGTGTATTTGACATCCTCAGGAAAAAAACCTACTTAACCTGATAGTTCTCAAATTTGTTTACTTCATGTGGAGGTTCCTCAAAGAGTTAAAAATAGATCTGCCCTACGACCCAGCAATTGCACTGCTGGGGATTTACCCCAAAGATACAGATGCAGTGAAAGACCAAGACACCTGCACCCTGATGTTTTTTTTTTTTTTTTAAATCTTTATTTATTTATGATAGTCACACAGAGAGAGAGAGAGGCAGAGACACAGGCAGAGGGAGAAGCAGGCTCCATGCACCGGGAGCCCGATGTGGGATTCGATCCCGGGTCTCCAGGATCGCGCCCTGGGCCAAAGGCAGGCGCCAAACCGCTGCGCCACCCAGGGATCCCCACCCTGATGTTTATAGCAGCAATGTCCACAATAGCCAAACTGTGGAAGGAGCCTCGGCGTCCATCGGAAGATGAATGGATAAAGAAGATGTGGTATATGTATACAATGGAATATTACTCAGCCATTAGAAATGACAAATACCCACTATTTGCTTCGAAGTGGATGGAACTGGAGGGTATTATGTTGAGTGAAATAAGTCGATCAGAGAAGGACAAACACTATATGGTTTCATTCATTTAGGGAATATAAAAAATAGTGAAAAGGAATAAAGGGGAAAGGAGAGAAAATGAGTGAAAATATCAGTGAGGGTGACGGATGACAAAACATGAGAGACACCTAATTCTGGGAAACGAACAAGGGGTAGTGGAAAGGGAGGTGGGAGGAGTGTTGGAGTGACTGGGTGATGGGCAATGAGGGGGGCACTTGTCGGGATGAGCACTGGGTGTTATGCTATATGTTGGCAAATTGAACTCCAATAAAAAAAATTTTTTAAGTTAAAAAAATTTTTTTTAATTTAAAAAAAATTTGTTTACCTCTAGCATCCTTTACTCAAGTAACACTACTGTGGAATTAATGAACTAAAGAATACTCTTAGGTAAGATGAACACTAGAAATTTTCTATAAAGCTATACATTTAAACCTACATTGTACCACATAGCCTGTTTCTACACATTTATCAGACATAAATTCTCTTTTTTTTTTTTAATTTTTTATTGGTGTTCAATTTACTAACATACAGAATAACCCCCAGTGCCCGTCACCCATTCACTCCCACCCCCCGCCCTCCTCCCCTTCTACCACCCCTAGTTCGTTTCCCAGAGTTAGCAGTCTTTACGTTCTGTCTCCCTTTCTGATATTTCCCACACATTTCTTCTCCCTTCCCTTATATTCCCTTTCACTATTATTTATATTCCCCAAATGAATGAGAACATATAATGTTTTAGACATAAATTCTCTAGTCCATTCTGGATGTATCATAAATTTCCACAGCTTGAACAAAATCAGAAGACTGGGGCACGTGGCTGGCTCAGTCAGTAGAGCATGCAATCCTGGATCTCAGGAATGGGAGAGTTCAAGCCCCACGTTGGCTGTAGAGATCACTCAAAATCTTTTTTAAAAAAAAATTAGAAAACCTTCATTACCTCTTGTTCAGAAGGATTGGTTGATGATACACAAAAATCAAAGCCCATTATTTTCCAGGCTCCACTTTTATTCAAAATTATATTTTCAGGTGTAATATTTCCATGGACCATTTTCACACTGCTATGCAAAAATGACAATCCTTCAGAAACCTGTAAATGGGGCAGGGTGGGGAGGAGAGATACTTTTACATTAAATAAAGACCCTCTCAATTACAATAATAAAATGTCTCTTAAAAATAGTAATTGCTGCTTCTCTCAATAAAAGATTTTTTTTATATGTCAGGGAACAATTTAATTTCATCATAAACGCAAAAGAGTAGATATTCTCAGTTGCCACAATGATCTAAGCATTAGTTGGAAGATCCCAGTTATAAAACCAGAGTACAACTCTTTATTAAAGTTCCTTTCTATATGAACATAAGTAAAATCAAAGATAATTTAAAATCACTTCTCAATACAAACTTACTCAGTTTCTGTATTTGAAATGTGAAGGAATCTTCAGTTCTCATTACAGATAGTAAATATCAAGGGACTCTTTGTCAATTTGATTCTAATTCTTGATACTTTTCTGTATTTATACTTCATATTGAAATTCAGTTTTTACGAATTGTGCTTAGTTTTCATGTTAATTGATGGTCACATATTCTCAAATTGGTTTAGTATTTGGCCTTTTTAATATTTGTACCTGAGACTACTATGGAATTTGTTAACCAAAAATGAAGGCTGGATTTCTGTTTCCAGGGGTAGATTTTGGCAAACTAACACTTCCCGACTTGCAGGACACCAGTCTCCCAGGTTTCCCCTCAACTCCACTGGTCACTGCTGGTTCCTCCTCAGTCCCCTAAACTCGTGGACTCTGTTTGGACATCTGAAGTGTTCATCTACTCTTTCTCAGTGTTCCCACAACATTCAATACCATCCAGATGTCGACTGTTCCTACATTATCTCCAGGCTGGGCCTCTATTCTCAAGTCCGGACTTGATTATCTGACTGCCTTCTTGACTTCTCTCCCCTTGAATGTTTTATAAGCATCTCATTTTTCAAAGAATCTAAAACTGAGCCTCCCCTTCAATTCAGTTCTCTCTTCCTGTTGTCTTTTCCCCACATCAGTCGTTGGTCACTGATTCACTTTTCCATTTTTCAAAAACCTCTGAGTTATCCTGCACTACTCTATTTTTCTTATATAACAAAGGCATCCGCAAATTCCAATACCTTCACCACACCACCAAAATATATTTAGAATTTGATCCACTTTCCCTACCCTCGACCATCACATCTCTGGCCTGTATTACTATAGTAGCCACCTACTTCACCTCTTTGTTCCTGCTCATACTCCTCAACATAATTTAATTCTCAATAAGCAGCTACCAGATCATGTCACCTTTCTGCTCAAAGCCTTTCAAAGGCCTTTCCTTTCTTTCAGAGTAAAATTCAAAGTATTTCTCTGGCTTTCAGGGCCTAAGAGGACTTAGCCACTCATTAACTCTCTGATTTTGTCTCCTACTACTAATCCTATTAACTACTCTCTACCACTCCAGGTATTTCACTATTCCTTGAACATGTCATACATGATTCTGTCTCAGGGAATTTGCACTTGCTCTTCCTTCCTGCCTAAATCATTCTTTCCCTAGGTATCTAGATGGCTCACTTCTTTGATTTTTTTCAGATCTTTACTCAAATGTCCCCTTTTCATTTATAAAGTTCCTGATTACTCCCATTCAAAAGTGCAACATTTTCCTCCCCCTCCAAACTATCCTCTCTTCTCCCTTCCCTTATTCTCTCCACATGCACTTATGATAATCTAATATACTGAATATTTATTTATTTTATTGTCTTTCTTCCCCCATGAGAACATAAGTTCTAAAAGGCAGGAATCTGTGTCCATTTTTTTCCCTGGTATACGTTTAGCACCCAGAACTGTGCTAGACATATAGCTATCCAATAAATATTTGCTTAATGAATGGATATGAGAAAGAATTCTCTAAAAAAAAAATAAATAAAACCTTACAATTTCAATACAAAGGTAAGTCAATAATAGTTGACTCAAATACTCAAAAAAGAGTATTATTTTAGAAAGTATCTGGATTCCTTTTCCCACTTCATTACTTACTAGTCTCGCAACTTTGAGCAAGTCACTAAACCTACGTAGGTCCCACTGGTAAATTACTTCAAATGATGGTATATTAACATCTCAATAAATGCAGGAAATCATATTAGATTCCACACCATTCCCAATTCCAATCCCCATAGTCAGTCAACAGGGCCTATTTTAACTCTGCATAATTTCACCCTATCCCTCTAGTACTTTATGTGATTTTTGAGCAAGACTTTTTAACTATCAACTATTTTTACATGCAGGCACTATGCTAAGTACTTATATAAATTTACATGTTTGATTCTGAAAATAACCCTACATAGTAGTATATCCCCTATGCCCAAGTTCCACTCTTCTAGAATGGCACTTCTAAAATGCCTATCAGACCAGATCATTTACACTGCTTAAAACCCTTTGGTTCAGGGCCTGATCCCCACAGGGAGCCTGCTTCTCCCTCTGCCAAGGTCTTTGCCTTTCTCTGTGTCTCTCAAGAATAAATAAAATCTTTAAAAAAGAAAAAAATCCTCTGGTATTCCCCATCACCAACAAGGTCTTTTTCTATCTTTTCAGTTTCATTTTTCACCACTCTCTAAGATGTAATGTGCTACAACTAACTGCCTGAATATTTATCCTCAGTAACTAGTATAATAACCAATTAGGACTTAATATCTCTCTAATGAATGTTCTCCAGTTCTAACACATTGGAACCCATGAAATTCATATAAGAATTGCATTTTTAAAACTGCTTATTTCCCCAAATATAATTTATAAAATACACAAAGTTTTCCAAGTCTAGAAAAGTCAAATGATTTTTGACAAAGGTACCATGGCCATTCAATGGGTAAAGGATGGAAGTTTCAACAAAGGCTACTGGGAAAATTTGATATCCATAGGCAAAACAATTAGGTTGGGCCCTTACCTTAAACCATATGTAAAAATCAACTTAAAGTAAATCAAAAGCCTAAACATAATACTAAAACCATAAAATTCTTAGGAGAAAACAGAGGAAAAGCTTCATGATACTGGATTTGGCAACCACTTATTCGATATGACATCAAATGCACAGGCAATGAAAGAAAAAATAAATTGGATATACCAAAATAAAAACTTTTATGCATCAAAGGACAAAATCAACAGAGTGAAAATGCAACCCAGAGAATGGTAGAAAATATTTGCCAATCGCATATCTGATTATATACTGAGGTTAATATCTGGAGTAAATAATAAATGCCTACAACTCAACAACAACAAATTAACCTGATTAAAAAACAGGCTAAGGACGTACATAGACACTTCCCCAAAGAAGATATCCAAATGGACAATAAGTTCATGAAAAGATGCTTAAATTCACTAACTCCTAAGAAAATGCAAATCAAAACCACAACGATCTACCATCTTGTTCCCATTAGGATGGCTACTATCAAAAACAACAAAGTAACACACGTCAATGCAGACATGGAGAAATTAGAACCCTGTGCTACCCTACTGATAGAAATATAAAATGGGATAGCCATGATGGGAAACAGTATGCTAGTTCCTCAAAAAATAAAAAATAAAATTACTATATGGTCCAGCAATTTCACTTCTGGGTCTATCCCCCCAAAAAAAGGAAAACAAGACCTTGAAGAGAAACTTCTACACCCACGTTCATAGTAGTACTACTCACAATAGCCAAGATTTGGAAGCAATCCAAGTGTCCATAGACAAATTAATAAACATAATGTGGTAAATACATACAATGCATTATTCAGTCTTAAAAAGGGAGGAAATTCTGACACATGCTACAACATAGATAAACCTCAAGAACATACTAAGTGGAATAAACCACAAAAGGAAAAGTAATAAAAAGTAATATATGATACTACTTATACGAGGCACCTAAAGTAAAGTAGTCAAATCATAGAGAATTAAAGTAAAATGGTTGCAGGGGCTGGGAAGTTGTGGGGATGAGTATTAAGAGTTATTGTTTAATAGATACGACTTCAGTTTTGCAAAGTGAAAGAGTTCTGGAAATGGATGGTGGTATGGTTGCACAACAATATAAATGCACTGAATGTCCCTGACCTATACACTTAAAAATGGTAAGATGGTCAATTTTATGTCATGTGTATTTTACTACAATTAAAAATATACATACTGTTGAGAATAAGATAAGCCAGACACTAGAAAATATTTGTAAATATTGAAAATATTTGTAATGTATCTGATAAAAGACTTGTGCCCATAATTTACAAAGAAATCTCAAAACACAGTAATAAAAAAACAACCCATTCAAAAATGGGCATTCATTCAAAAAAATGGGCAAAATAGCTGAATAGATATTTCAACAAAAAAATATTCAGATGGCAAAGAAGTGTATGAAAAGGTGTTCAACATCATTATTTCATCAGGGAAATGAAAATTAAAACTCCAACAAAATACCACTGTGTACCAATTAGAATAGCTAAAATTTAAAAAACCAATCATACCAACTTTTGGCAAAAAATGGGCAAAAGAGCTGAATGGATATTTCACCAAAAAAATATTCAAACAATGGTCAAAAGAGCTGAATAGATATTTCACCAAAAAAATATTCAGATGGCAAAGAAGTGTATGAAAAGATGTTCAACATCATTATTTCATCAGGGAAATGCAAATTAAAACTCCAACAAAATACCATTGTGTACCAATTAGGATAGCTAAAATTAAAAAGATTGATCATACCAACTTTTGGCAAACATATGGAAAAAATGGAACTCTCATACATTGCAACAGGAATGTAAAATGGTATTACCGCTTTAGAAGTCTGTAGTTTCCAAAGAACCAAAATACATGCATACCATTTGATCTAGACTTTCCACTCCAAGGTATTTAACCAAGAGAAATTAAAGCATATGCACATACAAAAACTTGTATATGAGTGTTCATGGCAGCTGCATTTGCAATAACCAAAAACTAGAAACACCCCAAATGAAATGATCATCAACAGATAATGGATAAACAAACTATGGTGTGTATATATTTATACACACACACACACACACACACACACACACACACACTGGGCTACTACTCAGCAATAAATAAGAAGTGCTGATACACATAATACAGATGAATCTCAAAGAATTAAGTGAAAGAAGCCAGACAGGAAAAAACAGTATATATTGTATGATTCTAGTTATAAAATTGTAGAAAATACAAACTGATTCATGGGAACAGAAAGCAGGTCAGTGGTTTCCTGGGACAAGAGATAGATAGTAAGAAGTAGGAGGGAGGGATTATAATGGGTAAGAAAACTCTTGGGCGTCATAAATATATGCATAATTCTGATTGTAGTGATGGTTTCACTAGTATATATATGTCAAATTTATAAAACAATATAGTATTTTGAATGTGTGAAGTTTATCATATGCCAATTAATATCAATAAAGCGGTTTTTAAAAAATAACAAATAAAATGATCTCTGTCCCCAAAGAACTAAGAATCTCCTGTATAAATATATGCTACAAAAAATATATATATATACACTACAGAGTGGAAGATATTTTGGTAGACAGGGAAAGAAAAATCAGAAAAAGTGAACATATAAGAAAAGTGTAACTATCTCGATACTGATTACATAATTTCCTTAAAGATTTAATTTTTATTTTTTAAGTATGTTAGTACTTCAACTTAATATTTTGTTTATGAAATTACAGTCTCAAAGTTTAGCACTCAAAAAAATCAAAAGGGAACCAACCCATCAACAAATGAGTCAGTAAGTGCTCTTCTACAAAGGTTACCAATGTTATGTTTATAAACCTAAAATATAATTTTTTAAAAGATTTTATTTATTTATTCATGATAGTCACACAGAGAGAGAAAGAGAGGCAGAGACATAGGCAGAGGGAGAAGCAGGCTCCATATAGGGAGCCTGACGTGGGATTCGATCCCGTGTCTCCAGGATCGCGCCCTGGGCCAAAGGCAGGCACTAAACCGCTGCACCACCCAGGGATCCCCTAAAATATAATTTAAACCTAACAATATACTGTAAAAAAAATGGCAGAATACAGAAATAATTTTTAAATTACTCAAAGGACCCAAAGGTTTACATAAAGCAGTTGATATTGCTAATAAGTTTTAAGTAGCCAAAAACAATTTTGAAGGATAAAACTCTTTTCACATGATGAATAAAATACATACCTGAAGCAAACCATATTTAGTTTCTACATCATAAAGGTTATACTCCTTAATGTCTGGAGATACAGGAGAAGGTAGATTTTCCCAATTACCTAAAACATTGGCTAAACTGGCAAAAACTGGTTCTGTACAAAACGCCAAGCAATCTCTGTTTTAAAAAAAGAAAAAGTTATTTACCATCATTTTTTTAAACATTATCAAAGTCAAATATACACAAAATATTAGTGGTCAACAAGAAGGTAGAAATCTAGATTTATTTTCAGCATATGCTGAAATGACCCCTCTGAGCAAGAAAATTCAGAAAGAGGCCCAGAGCACAGCTCCAGATCCCCTCTCACTACTTCAATCAGAGCAGCTTTGCGCCTTTTACCTACTTCATATATAACAAAATGGTGTCACAATGTTTAAAATTTTAAATTATTGCTTTTGATGTATAAGAATATTTAGAAATTTGGAAAATGTTAGAAATTAACATTCAACAGGCTTTATGGAGTAATCATAAAGAGCTCAGGCTTTGACAACAAATACCCAACTTCAAGTTTCAGCATCCCTATTCGGACTAGGTGACTTGGACACCTCAGCTTTGAGCCTCACTTTGTCCATTTGTAAAATGGTGATAACAAACCACCTTAGTGGACTACTGTGAAGATCAAAGGAGATAATGAATGTAAAGTACATAGCAGAGTGACTAGCATGTAAACTTAATAAATCTCTACCGCTATTATAATTACCAAGTGTTTGAGACTCAAGTCCTAACATTTTATGCCTTGGGCTTAGGCTCTGGCAATGAAGAACTATAAGGTAGTGCGGTAAAAAAGCTCAATCAAGCCTCTGCACGTGGACTGTGTTTAACAGCAAGCACACCTTTTGCAGTTTCATCTGCCCACTATACCTGTGTGACTTTTCTTGCACTTTGAACCCATTTTTCAAATGAAAGCATATGCAGAAGTTCATACATGGGAGATTAAGAGAGAGCTGCTTGGGGCTGAGGGAGAAAGCAACACCTGATCAGTCATCAACAAAGATGCTACCTTATTCTTTACTCTCTCACCAAGCTCATAAACACAGTGGATACCAGGCTTTCATTTGCTGGAGGAAAACCGATCAAATACTCTGAAGTCTTTTCTACGGTTTTCTAGAATTCCCAGAACTCATGTATTTGAGTGACTCTTATTTTTTTCCTCCATGTCTTGACCCCAACATCATCCTTGGCCACATCAACATCCATATGATTGTTCTTCCAGCTGGAAGCCCTCTAATCTTTCATGAATATTCACTCCCATCACCATTACAAACAGTCACATACCAAAAGGGCCATGTCCTCTTCTCAATAACTGCTTCCCCAACCACAGCTACTTACTAGCCATCATCTCCTACCCCTTTACTACCTCTACTAAATCAAGCCCACCAGCACCTTTATTCACCAAATTCAAAGTATTCAATACTGACCATATATATTTGATTACTTTCTTTCTCCGAACTATCACAATAAACTATCACCCAAATTACCCTTTACTCAGCAAACCCTTATTAACCTATAATAACCACCAGAAGTTTCTTTCACTCTCTTATATCATAAGCAGAAGGAAAAAATAGAAAGCTCAAGTCTTTTTAAATTCAGTGTAAAGTCACATAGTGTACTTTAATCTTGTTTTTTTTCAACATTCAAGAACATTCCTTTATAGCCCTCTTCTTGGTTCCTCATTCCATGTCCCCTTTAATGACTACTCATCTATTATCCACTTTTTACTTTAAAAAAGCATAAAATTCATCTAACATGAATGACTTAATTTCCCTAAACTTCACTTCAGTGTATTAGTGATTAAACTATCTTCCTAAAATTTCCTTTGAGTTCCTCCTGTCAGACTGTATTCATATAATGAAGTTCTCCCTGCTAGGCTCCTTGATATCTATTTTCTAGCTTCCAAACCACCATTCTACAACTGATGTATTTGAAGATCAATAAAAATCTCTGATTAGTCAAATGTAATGAAGTCTTTCTTCTCAGTCCTTATTTTCATTTACTCAGTGCCATGAGTGTTAGTGGGTCCTTTCTCCCCTCCCCTCCTTTAGCTTCCATAACATGCTGCCTGTTTTTCTCCTGCCATGTAACAATCATCATTCATCAGTCATTCCTTTTCCTGGCTCTTCTTTCCCCTCTTCATTCCAAGTTCTGTCTTCAGTACTCTACTCTTTTGACTCATGCTCTTGAAAAATTCTTTTTTTCATGGTTTTAATTACTACCTACCTCCATGTTACTCTCACTGTACATCACCCAACTCGGGGCTTTCACCTGGATGACTTTATTATAGAACATTTCTTTTGGATAATTCCAGTGTTATCTCTACATTATTAATTCATTAAAAACTGGAAGTCATGTTTTTCCTTCCCTAAAGTTGTCCTATTTCTATCAACTTTACAGCTTTACAACAATGAAAATGCCTTAAAGTAATCCTTGAATTGTCTTTTGTAATAATTGCCAACAAATCCCTAGTTCTATAATATTTAAATCACTATAAAAGAAGCTGCAGGGATAGCTTCTCCCCTCAAGTGATGTGTAATGATGAAATATAAAACACCTTGATACAAGTTAAAGTAATAAAGATGGGTAGGATTCTGATAGGTGAGATGGTAGATGCTGATAGAAAACACTCCAGAGAAAACGGTACAGTTCGGAAAGCTCAGGCCAAGTATAGCAAACAAAACTTACCCACTTCAGCATAAAGAGTTCACAATAGTGAATTTACATAAGAGCCAACAACTATACTCTTCTTTTGGGTTTGTTCATGAAAAAGAAGAGCAATAAAAATATTATCATCATAAGAGATATATGGGCATATTTCTGGGTAGGCACACCATGAAACAGTGGAAAAAAACAAACCAGGGGCTTAGGAATCAAGGTATCTATGTGGCTGAAGTAATGTCTCTGATTCTCAGTTCTTCCATATAATTGTGAGAACTGAATGAGTTAAATAGATGCAAAGCATTTAGCACAGTTTTTACGGTAAATACTAAGCTTTTTTCTTTTAAGTTGAAAGAAAGTATCTTGTGCTCTTGAGGGAGAGAGATAAGCAACAGTGGGTTCCTGAAGATTCCAAAGTAAGAACTATCCAGAAATTCAATACATAAAAAGATAAAAGCAAAAATGTCCTGGCCAAAGAGATATTAGAAGACTGGAACCCTGCCAGCTCTTTTCTTCTATCTGTCCTTTCTTCCCCTATCCTTTAAATTCTAGGGTCCATAAAACACAACTGGCAAACCATTTCATTAAAATCTTCTTAATTGAACTGAGGAATACAGTCTGCTAGGTAGGAAGAAAAAAGGAAGGAAATTAGGGATTATGTGTAATGTGGAAAAGTTTGTATAGCTAGGGTACCTAATGGACTATTAGAAGCACCACAGCTTGAGGATCCAGTTAAGATTACACAACATAAATTTCATATTCTTGTTATTTTCAGCAACAGCTCTTAAGCTCAGCCATGAGAAAAATAAATGGCAGAGTAAATGAGAGCTATGGACTGACATGCTGAGCATATCAGAAGGTTAAATATTTAGAAGAGTACCTGAAACACACATAAAAACAGCCTACAAATATGTAATCAATGCAAAGGCAAAATATTCTAGCAAATTAAAAGGAGAGCTACTTTCAGACAGAGGCTACATGCTATATTTCTTCTACATCCTCCACTTTGACTATTGTAGGGCTGAGCACAAAGTAAGCAAATACAGACTGATGGCAAATGTGAAGAAAGTTTTTACTATTTCAAAAAGAGGCAAATATACAGAATACGTAAATAAATTTTACAGAAATAAAAAATCCATAAGAACTCAACACTCAGTTTATAAGAATTTTTCACTGAGAGCATGCTCTCCAGACAGAATTTAAATATAAAATTATTAACTATTTGTTCAACAAGTCTTTTATAAAAAGCCTTTATAGAAATTTACCTGGATTCTTCTAAAGGATGCTGGACAGTAAGAAGTCGAGGGTGTCGTAGTCGAGTTAACTGTTGGACTCCTCGTTTTAGAGAATCGATGATTTGATCTTTCTCAAACTTCTGATATTTGTCAATCAGCTTTTTATCAAAGACAAAAACAGCTACTTCCTAATTAAAGAATTGCATATTTATTTTTAAGCAAGAACATACAAAAGTAATAAAACTTTTACTCAAGTGTCACAATGGTCTACAAATCAAAGTAACTAAAATCTAATATAGAAATTATAGCACTATTGTAACACTTTTCTGATATCAAAAAGCTGGGTTTCTTCATGATTAATAAATCTAAATACTTTTTAAAGTATGAGACCAAGCCCTTATCTAAGGAGAACACAGGAGAATCTCCATCTTTGAACTCTAATACACACAAAGTATATTGTGTTGTACTCTATGTAAGTAATCTCTTATTTAACCAGAATTCTCATACAAGTTAAAATGTTTAAAAATTCAAAATGCTATTCATAATGATAAACCTGGTTACTTATAACCCTACAAAATCTTGAATCGCTTTTTGAAAGAAAAGTTGTATATTTCAGGAGTGCGTGTTTATACAAAAACCCATTTTGTAAGCATCTTTTATATACAAATAGCCTATACTCACTCTCTCCTTCTACTCTATTCCTAATGTACTATGCACAGTAACTGGGAATGAATGTACCAGTACAGGAAGTTACTCTCTCCTTGCCTCTCTCCAAGAGCATTCATAGTATATTTATACTACTAAAAGCACATGTCCTTCTTAACTATCTTCATCCTTTCACTTCATCTGTTACCCAAGGAAAAATAGCTCCCATCCAGTAACCAATCTTAACAAATCAATCAAAAAATAGCTGTACTGATAGCTGATGTATTACCACACAGTGCAACACAGCAGTGATGCTAGATCTCCATCATAAATGGAAAGAAAGGGGATCCCTGGGTGGCTCGGTGGTTTAGCGCCTGCCTTTGGCCCAGGGCGCGATCCTGGAGTCCCAGGATCGATTCCCGCGTCGGGCTCCCAGCATGGAGCCTGCTTCTCCCTCCTCCTGTGTCTCTGCCTCTCTCTCTCTCTCTCTCTCTATCATAAATAAATAAATAAATCTTTAAAAAAATAAATAAAAAATAAATAAATGGAAAGAAAAATGATAAAGCTGGAAGCAAAATTAGGAAAGAATCAATGCTAACCTTCCAAAATACCTTGAAAAATTTTGAATGACTTTCAGAATTTCTATAAAAGTCTCTTTCAAAAGCCTCTAGTTAAACCTACTACTACTCAACCATCAATACCCAAGACAGTATCTTTCCATTTTATTTATTATTTCTGCTACATTAGGATTATGTTTTTTCACAAAGCAACCTCATTACCTAATAGAGATTCACTGCAGAATGTCAAGCCAATAAATATCTCAAATACAACTTGTTTTAAGTTGGAGGCTCCTTATATGTATATAAATAAGTTAAGGATTTTGGAGGATTAAGTCTCCAAAATAACAAAGGGACTATTTAGTAACTCAACTCGAAAATTTTATTTCCAAAGCATTTGTGTACTTTTAAGGAATTACTTAATTTCTCCAGCAATCCTACAAAACAAATTATTATCCTCATTTAAGAGATGAGGACACAGTGGAGAAGATAATGTATTATCTAAAATCTCACAACTGGTGAGATCAAGTTCAAATTCAGTCATTTTACATCTGAAGACCACATTCTTACCCAATATACCATTCTGTCTACAGAGAAATAATACAGGGACAATAAATACAGAGCAACCCCCTCCCTAAAATATATGTTTTCAGGAAAATAATCATTTGAGACATTTAAATAGCATTCATGGATAAATACATAATCTTAGCTCCTTTTTTTTTCATAATTTTAGCTCTTTTGATAATTCATGAGACACAGGTCTATCAGAGCTAAGTGTTATGTCATAGTAATTTGAACTAAAAACAAATGACCTAGAAGTTCAAGTTCCCATATGCACAATCTTATTTTAGTAAGTGTTCTGCTATAACACATTTTATAAATGCATCTAAATTAAATGTGTTTTTTTTTTAAAGATTTTATTTATTTATTCATGAGAGACACACACGGAGAGAGAAACAGAGACATAGGCAGAGGGAGAAGCAGGGAGCCCGATGTGGGACTCGATCCCCAGGACTCCAGCATTACGCCCTGAGCCGGAAGGCAGACACTTAACCGCTGAGCCACCCAGGCGTCCCAAATGTGTTTATTTTTTCAAGATGTTTTAAGACCTTAATATATATATATATATATATCGCATGAAATAGCCCTTAAGCTCTTGCAATTTCACCGCTTAAGGAAAAACATAGTTCATAAAGAAAAAACATAAAATTCTCTCTGAGATATTCATTTATTTAAAGTCACAAAAGATTTCTACATAGATCAGAATAGGTTATCAACTATCTTAAAAAGATTTTCTCTTTGTTCCAGCTTAATTAAAATTAACCAATTTCAACAAAGGTATGACTGACTAATGCCAAGGTATGACCGACCCCAGGACCCCCTAGACCTCACACAGACTTCTTAAAACTCTTAGCCTGCATTGCAAAACTTTTCTTCAGAACAGACTATCATCTAACTTTTCATTTGTTTTCCTTCTACAAATTCACTACCCACTCTGTTAACACACATCACTTGTGTAAAAGTCCTGTCACCTTATGCGTATTACAAGCTTCTTAAAAAAAGAAAGCACACCTCCCCTTCTTAAAAAAGAAGAAAGAAACTATGCCTTAAGTGTCTCTGTGTCCACTACAGGATCTACACCTAGAAGACACTCAGACGTTTACTGCCTAGTGGTGGTAAATAAAGACAAGTAGTTACTGGAAGCTTTCCATTATCATACTGAATTAAAACCTTTTTTGACTCCTTATTATGAAAATGTTCAAATATACAAAAAAGGTGAAGTACTGCAAATAGCCAAAATCTTCCACTTAAGAGTCAACTGTTAACTCTAATTAAATTTGGAATCTCCTTTTTATAAAAAAATTACTAAAACAAAATATAAGAATATTTGGCACTTTTTTTTATTCACTTCATAGCCTTTAAAACACATTGGCAAAAAAAGTTACTAAAAAATATTTTTTCTCAATAGCCTATCTTTAAATAAAAATGCTATAAAATATCTATTCTAAAAACTAATACTTGTCAAAATGAAGACTACTTTTTTTTGTAATATTTTATTTACTTTTTTGAGAGAGACAGCAAAAGAGAGCACAAGCAGGGTGGACACATATAGGGAGAAGGAGAAGCAGACTCCTCACTGAGCACGGAGGCTGAGCTGAAGGCAGACGCCTAACCAACTGAGCCACCACCCAGGCGTCCCTGGAGACTGCCTTTTGATACAAGTCTAATTTATAACTTTTTAAAGCTACTTTGCTTTCTACAACGTTGAACTCTTGCTGAAAACAGGGCAGTTTAAGTAATAAAATCTAAATTTAAAATAAATAAATAAATAAATAAATAAATAAATCCTAAATAAATATATGCCAATGTGTCTAGGATGCCCTAATAGTAATCATGACCTCCACTAACCTATCCCTCAAAGCCACGAGAGATGGTTTCTGAGCCATAGATACTTCCTGTGATCTCTATTTAAAGACCTTTCATGACTGGTCAGTGGTGACTGCCAACCATCATACTCCTCATTTTTCATGTGATTTACGGGCAAAGTTCCTTTCTTAAAGTAATAAAACAAAATCTAAATTTTCATTGAGATTAAGTTAAAAGAACTTGGTATTTGAGAAGACTAAGACTAAGACTAATTTTAAGATATATCTCTTAAAATTATTGAAGATAGTCGATGATCATTATTGACCTAACCAATTTGACTAACACATTCAGCTTTGCACAGTGATTTCTTTTTCATTTAAAACTTTTAATTTTATAATTATACTTTAATTTTTCATAATAATTTAATTATGCCTTTGCCTACATACTACCAGCAAGCTTCATCCACGAATACTGGCATCTGGACAACACAATGTAGATTTTGCAGTAAGGAAGGGAAAACGGGTCGGAACCAAGAAGGCTTCAAAACCCCCACAGTCCCCAACCCCGCGCGACTTCCCTGACTCTGGCCACCTCTCCGAGTCATGGAACCTCGCCCAGGAGCGCTCCCCATTAAAGCACTCTCCAACCTAAACAAACAAAAAAAAAAAAAAAAAAAAAAAAGGGAAGGGAAAACGTCCAAGATGACATCCAGTAGAATGGCTAAAATAATGATTACCAGCTAAATATTTATTATATAATTTTTAAAACCAATCTATCTTCATTATCCTCATAAGAATAGTCATTTAACTGGGGGTGTTTTAAGGCTAATGCAGTAGTCAGGCAAAAGAAACAGGCCAGCAAACATGACTTTTAAGACAAAATAAGACTAAACTTGCCTGTTTAAACAAAAAAGTCTATTCTAAAACTGGATTAAAAAATAATCATTAATATGGGACACTAACTAGAAGACCACAAATAAATGTTAAGTTAAATTCATTTTTTTATTTTTTATTTTTTATTTATGATAGTCACAGAGAGAGAGAGAGAGAGAGGCAGAGACACAGGCAGAGGGAGAAGCAGGCTCCATGCACCGGGAGCCCGACGTGGGATTCGATCCCGGATCTCCAGGATCGCGCCCTGGGCCAAAGGCAGGCGCCAAACCGCTGCGCCACCCAGGGATCCCAAGTTATTCATTTTGAAAAGTAGTTAGCTGGCAACAGAATCTTGTGTCAAGATAAACAGAAATACTTATATATAATAAATAAATGTTTAAGTAATAAATACACCCACACATACACTCTTTTTTAAAAACATCTTCCCCCCAAATAAATCCCTTAACTTGATATAGTAGAGTTGAAAGAAATTTCAAAATGTAGAATTATTCTACTCGAAACACAGTAAAAGGTATACACATGGGAAAGAAACTCTATTTATGTAGTGCTTTTATTACAAATTATTTAAACATATTAGCAGCCTTGGTAGTTACACCATTCTCATCAAACAGATATGGTGATGGTATTTCAATTTTTAAAGGACACACATATACAAAAGCAACCATTTCTCACTTATGACTGATACATATAGATAGATAGTTTGGCCAAAAATTTCCCTTTAAAAAAAAAAAAATTTCCCTTTAATGGTTTGTTTAAATAAAGTATAATTAAAAATTAGAAAGGGGGGCAGGGCAGCCCAGGTGGCTCAGCGGTTTAGTGCCGCCTTCAGCCCAGGGCGTGATCCTGGAGACCCGTGATCGAGTCCCATGTCGGGCTCCCTGCATGGAGTCTGCTTCTCCCTCTGCCTGTGTCTGTGCCTCTCTATCTCTGTATCTCTCATGAATAAATCAATAAGATCTTTAAAAAAAAATTAGAAAAGGTAATTAAATCCAATTAAGGGCACTTATCTCAGAAATCTCTCTAAAATAAATATTATTTACAATGGAAATAAGAATATGTTTGAAAAGAACACTTATGGTTAGGTACCATTTTAATCCTAAACATGCTACTCTGTAGAAAGACTAACTCAGTTATAAAGCTGTAACAGAAACATAACATTATAAATTCTATGCCCAGCAATTAATTACCTACCAGACAATATAAAAGTTTAGGAGGTAGAGGAGTAACGAATATTTCAATGAATTTTCAAAAATAAATAGACCCTGAGATCATGCCATCTGCAACAAGGATGGACCTAGAGGGTATTATGGCAAGTGAAGTAAGTCAGACAGAGAAAGACAAATACATATGATTTCACTTCTATGTGGAATCTAAAAAACAAAACAAATGAATAAACAAACAAAAAGCAGAAACAGACCCATAAATACGGAGAACAATCTGATGGTTGCCAAATGGAGGGATGGGCAAAATGGGTGAAAGGGAGTGGAGGTATGGTCCTCCAGGTACAGAATGAATAAATCACAGGGATAAAAGGTACAGCATAGGGAATATAGCCAATAGTATAACAGCACTGTGTGGTGACAAAAGGTTAACAACACTTGTGGTGAGCACGGCATAATGTATAGACTTGTCAAACCACTATATCGCACACCTGAAACTAATCTAACACTGTGTGTCAACTACACTGAAAAATAAAAAATAAGTATAAGACTCTGCTCAGAATGCCTAAAAAGACTAACTATAAAAAGGGTTGGCAGGAATGTGAAGAAACTAACTGCTGATGGAAGTATACATTGAAACAACTACTCTAGAAAGACTAGCACTGAACAAATACAAACACTATCACCTGGTAATTCCATGTCTAAATAATGTGTTATATGTCCCAATGGCATATACTAGAATGTTCATAACAATATCCTATATTTTAATAAAAAGAAAACCTGCTATGTTCAGCAACATACATGCATCCCATGAAAATACATTTAAGGAAAAGGAGCCAAACAGGAGTACACAGTATGATTCCACTTAAATAAAATTCAAAAGTAAACAAACATGCAACGCACACACACATACAACCCTAAAGTTCAAAAATAGGAAAAATTACTTAGAGTAATTTTTACTTAGAGTCAAAGGATCAGATAGCAGTGACCTCTGAAGAGAAGGTGTGGAGAGGTAATGACTATGAAAAGCCATGAATATTAGCAATGTTTCCTTGACCCAGATGTTGATCACAGGTGTGCTCACTGTAAACATTCATCAAGCTCTACACTGATAATTTGTGCACTACTCTGCAAAAGTTCTTAAAAGTGTGCTTATATTTTAAAAATATGCTAAATAGACACAATCTTTATTCCCTAAATGTCACCCTGAAGTGTCTTATGACGTCTCTGCTGAGATTCTAGAAAGAGTAATGGTTGGGAACCAAGAGCTGCTTCTAAATGAACACTCAAGAAGAAATCTAAATAAACATAAACCTAAATAGTAGCTTCAAATGCTAAGAGGCTATAATTAATGATCTATCCATTTCAACATGTTCACATGTGAAGTTTACCCAAATAATAACTTTTAAAAATCTTAAGTTTGTATACCTAACTGGCCTAAATACCTTATTTAACTGCAAAAAAACCAACTTTAAACTTAGGACTCTTAGGAATTCTCAATTGCACTTTCATAAATTACTTATCCGGAGATGTCTCTTCAAAGAATGTCTTTCAAAAACAGAAACAACAGAAATTGGGTTTTGGAAGCATAAAGCCAGGATAATAATAACACAGATGCCTAATGAGGTACAATGATGTTACCAGGCACAAAAGTAAATTTTTATTTGCCAAATCATCATGTACTACTGTACTACTATACTACTGTGAACTTGAAATAACCCTAGCAAAAAGTACACAGAAAGAATCTCCCAGCCTAAGTCCCTAACATGATGTTACCTCAAAGTCAAATTTAAGATCATATAATCTGCTATAAACACAAACACAATCAAGTACACTGTATGCTAGATCAAGGAAAGCTGAGAGGGTTAAGAAAAATACCCTCAGTCTCACAGTCTCAGTGTCTCTTTATGCATGGGGGGAGGCGGGGGTTAGGACCAAGAAGAATGTCTTTTTCCAATATTTTTCTCCCAGTTTCTCTAAGATCAGTGTTGTGGTACAGAACATTGGTGATGATCAAAAGTTCTTTACATGCAGGGTGCCTGGGTGGCTCAGTCAATTAAGCATCTGCCTTCAGCTCAAGTCATAATCTCTGGGTCCTGGGATGGAGAGCCATGTTGGGCTTCCTGCTCAGTGGGGTGCCTGCTTCTCCCTCTCCTCCTCACTTGTGCTCTTTCTCACTATCTCTGTCACTATATCTCTGTCTCTCTCTCTCTCAAATAAACAAATAAAATCTTAAAAAAAAATTTTTTTAAAGTTCTCTATGTGCATTGTCCAGTATGGTAATACACTAGCCACACATAGCTAAGGAGCCTTGAAAATGTTTCTAGTGCTCCTAAGGAACTAAATTTAATTTTTCCTAATTGAAATAGGTATATGTAGCCTGTGGTTACCATATTGGGTAGCACAGCTCTAGATTATCTATCTTCTATGATTCCCTTTTACTAAAAAATGAGATAACTGAAAATGAATTAAAACTACAATTAAGGGAGAAATTAAAATGAGGCTTCAATGCCAATGTAGTTAAAGACTTAGCTACTTCTTAAGGAATTAGCTAGTATAGTTCAAATAGAATACTCAGTTCAGATACCTTAGGTTTAAAAGAGGCAAAGAGAGAAGATTCAAAATTGTATCCACATAAAGCACAGATATATTTCAAAACTATCTTTTTCCACAAAGCAATAAATTTGGGGGGTAAAATAAAGCAGTTTCCTAAGAGAATCCAATTCTGGCAGTTAGCAGTTGAGAACTGATGTATTATTATGCAATATCCAATCAATTACCTATTATTTGTGCCTGGTTTTCATGTTCTATGAACTGCAACAGAAGTTTCAACGTTATCAGAGAATTTCTGTATATGGACTTCTAATATAAACACAAACACTGAGAACTCTTTTGGCTGAGCACACAGACACTATTATGTTCCACCATTAATAAATAATGCAAAATTTAGTACATTTGGTGTTCTTTCATTTTCCTCTGATATAATTGATTATAAAAGCTAGTATTAGAGGTTGGTCATTTACATAACTTCATGGACTCATTAATAGCTTTTGAAGCATTCAATACTCAAGAAACCACTTATTTTTTGGGCGCTTGGTGAATTGAGAGAGAAAACAATGTTCAAAAATGACAAATACACCAGCATTTAAAATATAGATCAGCCCTGGACTAAAGACTTCCAACCAAATGGCAATAAAAACAAGATTTACAGGTCAGGTACAAACCACATGCCAGCCTTGATAGGCTATCACAAGACCAAGATTCCTACTTCATAAAAGGATAACCAAAACTGATTCAGTCTTTAATATACTTGTTGTTTGGGAAAAAAGCCAGCTTTGGAAAAGTCACAAATAATGCATATACATCCACAACTGTATAACTGGGACAGAGTCACTGGAAAATTATGTGTAATTAATCCCAAACGTCTTATGACCTATATGTTTCATTTGTACAAAAGTAGTTTTGGAAACAGTGATTTTTCTTTTTAAAGAACGTTATTTCTACAGAGGTTTTAAACCTGGAGGTTTTCAATTCTTTAACAATTCCAACAGAAAACTGTTAGTAAAATATAACACTAACAATCCTCCACATTTCTAAGAACCATCTGTTGGTCTCTTAAGTCAAATTAAAAAAATAAAAATAAAAATATAACTCATTCAAATGACTACTAAAAGAACAGTTAGTTTTAAAATAACTTTCAAATAAATATATCATAAAACACATTACTAACTATTCCACAAACATACTACCTTCTGATTATAAAAAATATCGCGTTAAACACAAAAGAATGTTACAAAAGTCTGTAATAATAAACTAATAGCTAGCTTATTGACAAATTTGAAAAGGAACATGATTTTTATTCTAAAACAAACACTTCGCTAAAAAATCTAATATACTTCTTTGCTCAACAGATACATTAGATTTATTAAGCAAGCAAAATTAAAATAGAAGACGGGATGATATATTAAACAATGTATTTGTAACTAGATTAGGGCATGTTTTAAAGCATTTATTTTTGTATGACTTCACTGGATGGAAACGAGAAGTAAAGAACCCATTACTTTTGGCATTTCTTAACATAAAGATGCATATGCACATTATGGTACTTAGCATGTATGTTCTTGCCAAATGGACTCTGAATTAAAACTTACCTGTTTTGTCGATTTTTTTGTGCCATTGAAAATTTTCCAAGCTAGCCCATTGCCACCACTGGCAATATGTCGACCAACATCAAATTCTCTAGTGACAGGATTTCCCATTACAGCACTAGTGACATCAGCTGTTACTTTTGTAACGGTACTCTTTAACTTATTAAGCATGGACTCCATGGCTGCAATATTGAGTTATAGTTACCTAGAAACACAGGGGGACAGGGAAGCACTGATCATTTGTTTGTACTTGTTGAAGCACTTAACATTCATTATTTAGTCTGAAAAACTTAATATACCCCAAACAGTGAATGAAACAATTCTATAGAGACAAAAACTTCATGTTGATTTTGTATTCAAAGAACCCAATACACTTGAATGCAAATTTAAATCTAGGAACCAAATTGTTCCTTTCAACCTCAATTATTACAGACCAGGAAAAGACATATTCACACTTGACACGGACATGAATGTTGTGCAACTATGTAACATGGACCCTCAAGACTTTAAGTGGTGTACAGAGTCTAAATCTTTCCTCATGCTAAAAATAACATATAAAACCTAAAAGGGGACACCTGGGTGGCTCAGTTGGTTGAGCATCTGCCTTCAGCTCAGGTCATGGTCCAAGGTCCTAGGATCGAGGGCCACAGCAGGCTCCCTGCTCAGCAGGGAAGTCTGCTTCTCCCTCTCCCTCTCCCTCTGTGCATTCTCTCTCAAATAAATAAATAAATAAATAAATAAATAAATAAATAAAATCTTAAAAATAAATAGATAAATAAATAAATAAATAAATAAATAAATAAATAAAACCTAAAAGGAACTAATGCTATATTAAACAGTAAATTTGTATTTTATAAAAGTTTTATTCACTATTAAAAAAAAATTCCTGTTGCAGGCACCTGGTTGGTTTAGTCAGAAGAGCACGTGACTTGATCTTGTGGTCCTGAGTTCGAGCCCCACGATAGGCGCAGAGATTAACTTAAATAAATGAGTAAACTACTGTTGAACTATGAAATCACTTGAGAATACCTTCTAAAAAAATAAGCACTGGTGGCAAAAAGACAGTAAAACATGCAGAAGGAACAGGTAATTAAATATTTTTAAAATCTTACACATTTCTAGTCATGATGCAGAAACACTGAAGTTTATCCCCTCACCTTGAATAACTAGAAGCCAAACAGATATATGAAACAAATATTTTGAAACAGTGAATAGGTAGCACAGGCATATAATCTTAGTGAGAAAGTGAATTAACAAAGCAAACCCAAGGACTGCCCCAAGCTTTCTGCCTAGGGGCACACCGCAAACCAGAGTAGAGAGCAGAATTCCAAGCAGCAGTCTAGCTGAGTTAAAGAGTTGAGGAGACAAACTAGAATTCAAGAATGCAGGGGTAGCTGGGAGGTTTGGGATAGAATTTCAAAAAGGGGGAAAATCAGAGAAAGAAAAAGAGAGACAGAAAGAGAGAGACAGAGAGGGAGGGAAATATGCTGAAAAAGAGCTCCAGAAATTTGATGCTTTGTTTGGACACTAAGATGACCATACATGGTGTGACACTCAACCAGTTCAGTCAAGGACCAACCAGAGAGCTATAAACTGAACAGTTCAGGTTCACACCAAGCTATAAATCATTTAATTTCTCACCAGCTACACTGATCACTAAAGGCAGTCAACAGAAATCCCACAAGGACCATGCCATAGTAGTAGGATAAACTGTTCTTAGAGTAAAATGTACTCTAAAGCTGACCTAACAAACTAAAAGCAAGCCTCAAATGATCAAACTAATCATAAATTACTTAGCTGTCTACCAGAATGAAACCCAATATTCAGGAAAGAAAGACAAAAAAATTTCAGATATCTAATAATGTAACATCCACAATGTTCAGCATGCAGTCAATAATTAGTAGACATGCCATGAATGAATATGAAGATGTTCTCATAATCAAGACTGAAATCAATCAAAAAAGACTACAAATGATAGTTATAGACATTAAAGACATTAAACAGCTACTATTTGTCTAAGTATTTCAAAGAAAGCATGAACATAATGAGAGTAAATGGAATATTTTTTTAAACCCTAGTGAAGATTCTAGAGCTGAAAAACAAAATATCTCAAACAAAAAATTCAGAGGATATGATTAACAGATTAGTAGGAAAAAAATTAGTAAAACCATGGGATGCCTGGGTGGATCAGTTGGTTGAGCATCCAATTCAGCTCAGGTTTTGATCCCAGGTCATGAGTTCAAGGCCCATGTTGAGTTCCACACTGGACAAGGAGCCTACTGGGGGAAAAAAAAAAAAAAAAAAGTAGTAATACCTGAAGACAGAATAAAAGAATAGGGAAAAAAAAATGAGCAAAGTCTCAGTGACCTGTGGGACAATATCACAGTCTAACATATATAAATGAATCCCAAAAATGAGTGGGAAAAGGGAGAAATGATATTTGAAAAAATAATGGCCAAAATCTTTCTGAATTTCATGAAAACAATACAAAGTATCAAGAAATTCATTGAACCACATGCAGGATAAATACAAAGAAAACCATACTTAGACACATCCTATCAAGTAGCTGAAAGTCAGTAATTAAGAGAAAAATCTTAAAAACAGCCAGAGAAAATAAGAAAATTATATATAGAGGGAAAAAAAGATAAAAATTTTCCCCAGTTTTCTTCATCAGAAAATATACAAGTCAGGCAACTGAATGAAGGTCTCTAAAGTGCTAAAACAAAAACAAAACAAAAAACAAAATCTATCAACCTAGAATTCTATACACCATGGGAAAAACAACTTTCAAAAATAAATGTGAAATACTTTTTCAGGAAAACAAAATCTGAGAGAATTTGATGCCAACAGATATTCACTACAAGAGATATTAAAAGAAGTCCTTCAAACAGAAGGAAAAATATACCAGATGGAAATGTGAATCCATAAAAAGAATGAAGGATATACCAGAAATAAAAATTATGCAAGTATCTAAAAAAATTTCTCATATTTCTTAAAAAGATAACTGATCATTTAAAACAAAAATAACAAAAATATGCTGATAATATGAAAAAGTAGAAAATATGACAAACCAAGAACAGGACAAGGGAAATGGAAGTGTATTTTTGAAAGATTCTTATATGTTAGGCAGTATAATATCACTTGAAACTAGATTAGAGCAAATTAAAGACATATTATAGGGCAGCCCCAGTGGCACAGCAGTTTAGCGCTGCCTGCAGCCCAGGGTATGATCCTGGAGACCCGGGATCAAGTCCCACATCGGGCTCCCTGCATGGAGCCTGCTTCTCCCTCTGCCTGTGTCTCTGCCTCTGTGTGTGTGTGTGTGTGAGTCGCTCATGAATAGATAAATAAAATCTAAAAAAAAAAAAAAAAAAAAAAAGACATATTATAAATCCTAGATTAATTGGGTAAAATAAGAGATACAACTAAAAGGTCTATAGTGGAAATAAAATGGAATCCTAAAGTGAAATGAATACAAAAAGTAGGAAAAGAGGAAGAAAGGAACAAAGAACAATTGTGACAAGCAGAAAATAATAAGACAGATTTAAATCTAACCCTATAAATAATATTAAGTGTAAATGATTTAAAATTCCAATTAAAAGGCAGAGATTGTCAAACTAGATTAAAAAGCAAGACTCAATTATATGCCGCTTTCAAGAAACTCACTTTAAACACACTTTACAAAATGATTTAAAACTGAAAGAATGCGAGCCCCCAGGTGGCTCAGTGGTTGAGCGACTGCCTTTGGCTCAGGTCATGATCCTGGGATCCTGGGATCGAGTCCTGCATGGGGCTCCCTGCAGGAAGCCTGGTTCTCCCACTGCCTAGGTCTCTGCCTCTTTCTCTGTGTCTCTCATAAAATAAAACTGAAAGAATGTGAAACTATACCAAGCTAGAGTGGTCATATTAATAACAAACAGAATATGCAATATTTCATAACAAGGATGTCATTTCATCAAAGAAGACATAAAATCCTAAATGTGTACATACTGAATAAGAGCTTTAAAATAAATATAGCAAAAAAATGACTGAAAGAAACAGACAAATCCACAATTATAGTTGTAGACTTCAAGGATCTTCTCTCAGTAACAAATGGACGTAGACTGAGTAGACAAAAAATCAACAAAGAAGACTTGAATAACACTGTCAAACAACATGACTCAAAAAAACCCACTTGACAACAGCAGAATGCATTTTGTTTTCATGTGTACATGGAACACTCAGTAAGGGTGACTCTATTCTGAGCCAAATCTCAACATATTGAAAACTACTGAAATATAAAACATGTTATTTGGCCACAGTGAAATTAAACTAGAAATCAGTAATAGAGAAATATCTACAAAAAAACGCAAATATTTAGATATTAAATCCTTCTCAATAACCCAAGGGCTAAAATAAATACGTCACAGAAAATGTTTAAATACTTTGAGGTGAATAAAAATGAAAAATCTGTGGGATGTACGTAAAGTAGTAATTAGTGAAAAATGTACAGCTTTAAATATTTATATGAGGTGGGGGGAACTGCCAAAATCAATCAGTAGGCTCACCTTTCATCTCAGGAATCCAGAAAAAAAAAAAAGGAAAATTAAATGCAAAATAAGTAGAAAAAAGGAAATAAAAGAGTAAAAACCAATGAAATATACTGAATTCATTTATTTTTTTAAAGATTTTATTTATATATTCATGATAGAGAAAGAGGGAGAGTGAGAGAGAGAGAGAGGCAGAGACACAGGCATTGGGAGAAGCAGGCTCCATGCCAGGAGCCCGATGTGGGACTCAATTTCAGGACTCCAGGACCACGCCCTGGCCCAAAGGCAGGCACTAAACCGCTGAGCCACCCAGGGATCCCCCAAACATACGGAATTTAATGTAACACCCTATTTTAATAGAGAAATGAAAAAAGAAAAATCAATGAAGCCAAAAACTGTGCTTTCAAAAAGATAAGCCTCTAGTTACATTAAGAAAAAATTAAAAAGACACAAATGACCAATACTGGAAATAGAGGAAATCCTATGGATTTTAATCTTATTTAAATCCTATAGATTTTAAGCAATAAGGTATACTATAAATGATCTTATGCCAAGTTGTTAATTAAACAACTTGAATGAAATGGAAAAAAAATCCTTGAAAATCAAAACTACCAAAATTGACTCAAGAAGGAACAGAAAGTCAGAATAGTCCTATTATAAGAAATTCAATTCAAAACTACAAACTTTACCACAAAATAAACTCCAGGCTCAAATGGTTCACTGTTGAATTCTATCAAACATTTAAAGAATACATAATGACCAGGTCAGTACAAGCTCTTCCAGAACACAGAAGAGAATACTTTCTTTTTTTTTTTTTTAATTTTTTTTTTCATTTATTTATGATAGTCACACAGAGAGAGAGAGAGAGAGAGAGGCAGAGACATAGGCAGAGGGAGAAGCATGCACCGGGAGCCTGACGTGGGATTTGATCCCGGGTCTCCAGGATCGCGCCCTGGGCCAAAGGCAGGCGCTAAACCGCTGCGCCACCCAGGGATCCCCAGAAGAGAATACTTTCTATGTCATGTTATTTAGTCAGTATTGCCCTGACACCAACAACAAATGACAGAAGAGAAAAAACTACATCAACTCAATATCCCTCATCAACTTAACAAAATATTAGTACATCAAATCTAATAAATCCAACCCGATGACCAAGAAGGATTTATCTCAGGAATGCAAGGTTGATTTAACACGCAAAAACAAATTCATATAATTCATCACATTAACTGAATGATGGAGAAGGACATACAATAATCTCAGTAAAAGCAGAAAAAATTTTTGACAAAATTCAATATCCATTCACAATAAAATCTCTTGGGGATCCCTAGGTGGCTTGGCGGTTTAGCACCTGCCTTCGGCCTGGGCGTGATCCTGGAGTCCCAGGATCGAGTCCCACGTCGGGTTTGCCTGCTTCTCCCTCTGCCTGTGTCTCTGCCTCTCTGTCTCTCTCTCTGTGTCTCTCTCTGTGTCTCTCATGAATAAATAAGTATAATATTTAAAAATAATAATAATAAAAACTCTCAACAAAGAACAGAAAGAAATTTCCTCAGAGCACCTGGCTGGCTCACTCAAAAGAACATGTAACTGTTAATCTCGGGTTGTGAGTCCAAGCCCCACAATGGGCATGGAGCCTACTTTTTAAAAAAGGATAGATGGATGGATGAAAACAAGGAAGGAAGGAAGGAAGGAAGGAAGGAAGGAACGAACGAACGAACGAACGAACTTCCTCAACCTGATAAATAGAATCTCTGAATATCTACAACTAATATTACATTTAAAAATAGAAGATTGATCACTTTCTCCCTATGTTTGGGAACAAAGTAAAAACAACCACTTTTACCACTTTAATTCAATATTCTAATGGAGGTCCCTAGCCAAAGCAATTAGAACAAAATAAAATGTACACAGAAAGTCAGAAGCAATCTACAAAAAAGCTACTAGAACTAAATGAGTTTAGCATTAAAGAATATAAGAACAGAACATTTAAAAAAGGGGGGGGTCTATTTCAATATCCAAGAAACAAACACTGAAATTTTAAAAACACCATTTCAAGAACATGAAATACGTATTGGATAAATTTTACAAGATATATAAGATTTGGACAATGAAAATAACAAATAATTGCTACGAAAAACTGATGAAGACTTAAAAGGAAAGACTGCATCCACGAACTGGAAGACTCAATATTGCTAAGATACCAATTTCCCCACTGATCTATGGACTCCATGCAATCCAGTCAGGATCCCAGGGGCTTTTGTAGAAATTGACAAGACCCTAAAATATTGCTTTAAGAAGGGGTCCACAGGCTTCACTAGACTATCAAAGGGTCTATGGCACAAAACGAGGCCTAAAACTCTATCATTCTTCAAATCTTCCACTTCCATGTTTACTCCTTCCTAAAACTGATTTGTCTGACAAAGTCGGTGTCCTGTAAATCTTCCTTAACCAATTCTTTCCGCACAATTTTCTCCCACTTGCCCAAAGAATTTTTTGTAGCCATCACAATCTTATTACACAGCATTTGCCTGGATATAAAAAACTTTGAATACAGCAAATAAAATTCAAGAATGCATTAATACTGAAAGTCTCTTAAGAATAAAGCAAAAAGGAATTTGGGAAAAACTACTCAAAGAGGCTGTGCTTTATTTCTTCTAGGGCAGATATTAACAGCAAGCCCCCATGCCTTATCTATCACAGAATTACAATTAAGAAATAAGATGGAATGACATAGGGATGTATAAGAACAAGTTTATTCCAATTAATAAGCAAAAATTCTAAGGTTTTGATAAAAGTAAAACATAATCACAATACGCAACAATTTAGAAATTAGGTCCTTTGTAAATATCAAAACTCTTGATGAAAAATTTCAGATACTAGCGACTTAAAGACATGCAAAAAAGTACTTTTTCTTTTTTTCCAAATTATTTGGAAAACACACAAGCAAAAATATTTGGAAGGCCCCTGGACTAAGGTAGCACTAGTTCATATCCAGTTTTTTCTGTTAAATTATATTTATGCAAATATGACCTACCTTCTTCTATGAAAGACTTGAACTGTCTAGAAACAGAAATAGAGATCCTCTTTCCCTTTTTAATTTAATGCTGCATTTCTGTGAGCAGTTAGAAAATGTTGCTATTGGCATTATGAAAATATTTATTGCTATGCCAAGTTGTTCTCTATGAACATCTGCTGCTGATTTTGATGGGGGAGGTAAAGGGACATAAAAACCCTCTTTAAAACCTGCATACCCATTCCTCTAACTCACCATGCACTAGTTATACATTGGGAATACAGATGTAAATGGAAACATTTCTGCTCTTTGGGGACTTAGTCTGTAGCCAGCATACTCAGACCTGCAAAGATTTACAGCAATAAACAGAGAGGTGCCTACCACAAGTACAGTAAAGGAGGAAGATCATGATGTGATTTGAGAACTACAAAGAGCTCAGTATGAAAACAAAGGATATTTTCGGAGGTAATATTCAATTCTGAGAAGCTCATTCGTCATCCAAACAGAGCCAACGATAGTGTACACATGGTAGGAGTAGACGTGGAAATTCACCTGATAAATTATTTAATATTTATTGAGTACCCACTGTGTCCCTGATACTACATAAGAAACTGGGAGAAAGAAGGAAAAATAAGCCATGAAAGATCTTATCATCAAAGGGGCAAGAGACAGAGACATAAACGAACTATAGCATTAGCCCACAGTGATAAAATCTACAGTAATACTAAGTCTTACAGGAGCCAAAAAACAAAAACAAAACAAAAAATTGTAAGAGAGAGAAGGTTTTCCCAAAACGGTAATGCTAGAGATGTCTCTAAAGGTGAATAGAAATGAACTAGACAGAGAACGGGAGAACAAAGTAAAAACAAAGCAGTTCAGATAAAGGCTGGAGGAAACGGAAATACGGCAAAAGAAACAAAAGCCAGATCACCAAGAGCAATGAGTAGTAAGCAATAAGCCACAGAAGGGTTTCAGGAATGAGTAAGATCAACCACTCTAATCAAGTAGAGAGTGGGAATAGGGAACATGGCAAGACTAAAGAGAACATCAACACGTAGTTCAGGGATGATATATATGCATAATTTAGAATGTATATAAAGCAAGAAGACAAAGGAAAAGATACTTGGAAATAGAGACAGGGAAGATAGGGAAGAGATGGTGGGAAGAAGGGGGTTTCAAAGGTGTTCCATGGATATTTATTTTATAATTACATATTAAACTTTGCTACACACTTTTATGTACTATATATCAAATTTTGAACATATTTTAACAGAGGGAGAGGTTGCTGAAGTAAGGTAATAAATAGTAAGGAAGGGAAGAAAAGAAAAAGTTAGAAACAAGTACAAGTTAGAACTAAGAGAAGTTAGTGACCAATTAGATAAAGAAAAGGGACAAAACTGGGAATCCCAATCAGGTCTCCCATTTCAGAGTCTAGACAGAGGGCGAAGCCATTTACCCAGGCAGGATTTAAAGGGGATAACTCTTGGTTTTGTGGGAGGAAGAATTCAATTTTGGACACACTGAAGTTGAGTTGCCTGAATGACACTCACATATAGATATATCTAGTAGGTTTTTAGATACACAGGCCAAAAACTTAGGGAAAAAAGCCTTGATCAAAGACAAAACTTTGATTACCATGAGCTTATAAGCAGTACAGCAGTTAAGGCTATAACCTTGAAAAAGGTTAGACAAGAATATCATGAAAGTAACAGAAGGCTGAAGACAGATGAACTGAAAGAACTTCTAAAAGAAGACCTGAATTTAAATGAGATTTTGAATTATTAGCAACATCCCTTTAACATATAAGAAACTTAGAGTCCAAATATCTTTTCTTAAAATAGTAGCTCTTCAAATTTTCACTTGATTGCTGGATAAAGAAAAAAGCCCATCTTTTCCAGACACAAAGTTATAAAACAACAGGAATGTCCATGGTAATAAGCCATTTCCCACTGTATACCACTTAGCAGAATTTACCTGAAATTCATTCATCTTTCCCTCTAAATCTCAGTCAAAACAAGATTTGGGACAACTTAATTATGATTCCAAGACTATAACTCTCTAACATCTGGCTCAGCCATAACTTGGCTTTTGGTAGAACCAGAAGGTAAATCTGATGCAATACAAAATTGTACACATACTTGCCAGAAGGTGGGCTGTTACAGCACCTGATGGCAGGTAGCTGAAAGGAACTGGCAATTCTTTCAGCCTGCCTACGCATAAACTCTAGAGATAGCAGGAATATAGTAGGTAAAATTAGATTTATGCAAAAAAAAAAAAAAAGTTCCTGCATTTTCAAGTAACACAACTGCAAATCCCTTACTTCCCCAAGAATGAAATATTAAAAAGTAGAACTAGCCTGTATTATGTACTTATGTGTTATGGAAATTCTGTAATGCAAATAAAAAAGTTATTATGATTACATCTGATAATGAAATTACGTTCAGTGCTTGTTAGTCTCACGGCACCTAGCAGAAACTAGTCTTTCAATAAGCACAAAACAATACACACTGACCACTAATGAACAATGCAAATAAATACCAATCAACTCAAAATAGTTTTACTCCTTGAAGAGGCACAAGTGTCTGAGACTTCTTTCTATGTAAATGCCTGAAAATAAAAGAATATCACTTATATACAGTGATTTATATAGTTAAATATTCATAAAATGAGATTTTGTGATTCATATAAAAATTACATTAACATGACACAAATACTTTTGGGGAAAGTGATTCATGAGATTTGGGAAAAATGTCATACCTTACATTCCCACACGCAATACTTATCTGTTTACATCTAAAGAGGACTCTGAGATACATTCTTGAATTACATTTTTTTTTCTTATGAGAGCACTCAGAGACTACTATAAGCTTTAAAAAGATACAGTTTAAAAAAAAAAAAACGTTAGCAGTATCCTTTGGCATTTCCATCATGTTTAATCTTATTCAAAAAACAAAGATTACACCAGCCAAAGACAATCATTCTCTTTACAACTACATAAAGTATCTAATAATTATCAATTGAGCTAGAACAAATTACTTACAGGAGACAAACCTGATTTAAGAAAAACATAAAATATTAACATGCCTTAGGAATGAACAGAGATGCACAGTCTGTTCAACAAATTTTTGGTTATCTACTATGTGTAAAGCACCACACTAGGTGCAGGAGAAACAAGAAGTAAATATTCCATCACTTTACAAACTTAAGAACACTGTACCAAAGACTTAAAAGGCAACATGAGAAATTATAAGGCAACATATGCTTAAATATCAAATTAGTAATCTGAACCATAAGATCTGAGGAGAGATCACATCCAACTCTTTTGAAGGCACTTCAAGCCCATGTACTTAGTGTAGTTTTTACTACAGGAACACAATCAGATTCTTAAAATTACCATGATTTCAAAAAACTAGCAGCACTGGGGTGGCAAGCATCTCACTACTCAGCCCGTTAAGCTGGAGAAGGGGGAAAAGGAAAAACTGGGTAGGAAATTAAACTGACAACTAAGTTCACTTTCTCAGGTCTATAGTTCTTCCTTGCTTTAAGAACATACAAAATCTGAAATACAGTGAAGTAAAACGTGTAAAAACTGTAACTCATAAAGCAGTGAAATGTTGTCTAAGGCAATGGTTTTCAAACACTGATGAACATCTAAATACATCTAATAATAACATCCAAATGACTGGCTAACTTGCTAATCACACAGATGCCTATCTACTATCTCAGACCTTTGGAATCAGAATCAGGGCATTTGTATTTTGAGCAGCTCCCCAGGTGTTCTGATGCAATGTGAGAATTAAATGTTATAGGAGGAAGTACACAATCCTCAGTGGCAAGGAAACCCGGGTTCAAATGCCTGTTCTAATACTTATTAGCACTGGGACCACCAACTACTCCCTAATACTATTTCTAATCCATAAAAAGGGGGACCTGCCACCCATATAGATCAAGTGGTTGTTCAGAGGACACAGGGGCCTGGGTGGCTCAGGTTGAGTGTCTGCCTTCGGCTCAGGTCATGATCCTGGGGTCCTGGGATTGAGTCCCGCATGGGGCTCCCTGCATGGAGCCTGCTTCTCGCTCTGCCTGGGTCTCTGCCTCTCTCTCTGTCTCTCTCATGAATAAATAAATAAAATCTTAAAAAAAAAAAAAAAAAGATGACAACACATAAAATGCTTACTACCTAGCAGATTAAGCACTGAATGAATTCACTCAACATTTATTAAGCACTTACACAGCATATGAGAAATATCTCATTAATTTATTATGAATTAATAAATACAGCAACTCTGCAATGGTGTCATGTGAACATATAATTATGGGACTCTATCCTAACCAGCAAAGTCTTCCCTGAACTGAGCTGAACAGGCAGTAACAGGAAAAGAAGTGTATTTCCAGGCAGAGAAAGTATCATAACTAAAAGCCATGTACTTGAAGCAGAACAGAAAGAACTGACTCGAGGAGAGAAGAATGCCAGAAAGCACTGTGGAGAAGACGTTGAAAAGGCAACCAGGGACCAAAACAGACTGTTCCGGATGCTAATTTCTCTTAAAAACAATGAAAGCCACTGAAGGGCTTTACACATGAAGATAATGTGATTAGATCTGCATTTTGAAAAAGTCACTCAACCTCGTGTGGAAAACTACAGATCTGACCACAGTAAATGCAAGTAGGCCATATCTAGGAAGCTCGTTTTCATCAAAGGAGAGATGATGATGGCTGGAACTACAGTACTAGTACTGAAGATGAAGAGTGGACATGTTCAAGAGGCCCAATTAATAGGACTTCTAGAAAGACTACTATGAGTCATGAGAGACAGGAAGATATCACACTTCTACTCCTAGAGAAAGGGATGATGACGCTCGACTCTTCAGCTAAACACAGCAAGAGAACCTATTTTTCTTGGGGGGTAAATAATGAATTTGAAACGTAGGTAGGGTAGTTATTCACAATTATTGGTTTGATTTGTTCAGAAGTATTCTGTTGTATAGAAGTACAATGTGTCTGTTTTTATTGGCTGCTTATTGATCTTAAAGAGAAAAGAATAGGTTTTGGCATGTGGGTAAAGTGGATCTGAACAGAAGGAAGGTCCTTACCTTCCACTAGGTTCCTTTCCTTTAACACAATCCTCCAAAAGCATCTTTTTATGACTAATGTAATATTGTCTCGAGAATTCTATTTATACACTCGCCTGATAAACCATTTTAAGCTTTTAAATTAACGTTTATTTTAAAGAATAAGACAGGAGGCCAGACAAAAAAATCCTGCAAAGTCTATAAGGAAGCTTCAAGTATCTGACTTTCAAGCCACTACCTGAACATGATCAGTTTTAAAGTAACAGGCAGGTTTGGGGCATTTTCATTAAATTATGTTAATTTTCCAAAATGGAGCGGGGTGCAAACGCTACTTGGAAAACTTATTATTCATAGAATCCAGTATGTAAGAAAATATATAAAAAAATTAAAAAATAATCATACAAATAATGCCTGAATTTCATCTGCAAAAAACTAGTTTGCACTTACAATTTTAAGGCAGTCCTGACATGGCACTTTTAAGTTGCCCGAGTCCAGTCTCATGAAGATTGTTATAGGCGTTGGCCTGACAGTATTGGTCTCCGTAATGAGTGATCGGAGGTATGTATTCAGTGGGATCCCAAGAAGTTTTTTCAAGCTTGATCCGTCTAAACCTTCCTCCAACCTTTCTCTCCCGCTTAGGAAAACAAGAGTGCAGGAGCCACCGCGGGGGGTGTCAGTCTTCACAACACACCTGCCCCACCCACCGCACACAATAAGCTTCCGTTCCAGAACTACAGCTACCGTCGGAAAGGACGCGGGCGGCGGGGCGCTGTTGGGAACCCAGGTCATCAGGTGCAGACCACCGGACTGACCCGGGCGGAGGCGGCTCCAATTTCCCAAAAGGGAACCGAGATGTCCACCGCGGAAACCCGAGCTCCAGGGCCCGAGAAAGGGGCTCTCCCTCCCGCAGACGACTCCGGCCCTGGTCCCCCGTCGCCTCGAGGCCTCTTCGGGGGACTCGGGCCTCTCGGATCCGCTCCCCGGAGCTCGCCACTCCCCCAGCCCCGGCTTCGCGCGGGCGCCCACCGTCCCGGCCGGCAGCCGGCAGGGCTGTCACCAGGCAACAGTCACCAGCTCCAAGAGCCTCGGGAGGCCTACCCCGGGGTGCGGGTCCTTCCCCATTCCCTCCTCGCGGGCCTCAGGAGCCCAACACGAGGGGCGGCAGGTGGAGGAGATCGCCCGGTGCCCGCGGGCGGTCACTCACCTCTTCCCCTCTTTCCCGGGAGGGGCGGCGCTGGAGCTCGCTTCCCCCGCCCCCCCAAACGCTTCCTGGCTGCTCCTGCTCAGCCTTAGCGCCCGGCCGCCGCCGTCGCCGCCCCTCACTCCATAGCCTCCTCCGCCCGCGCGGCCTCAGAGGCTGGAGCCGGAGGAGGGAAGGGGGAGGGGAGGGGAGGGACTGGGGAGGAAGAGTACGGGAGGGGGAAGAAGACCGAGAGACCGGCCAGTCGGACCATGACGTCACTTCCGGCGGTCTCGGAAGGGGCGGGGCCGGGAATGCAGGCCCCGCCCCGGCCCGGCGCTCGGGGGCGGTGTTACGAGCCAGGGGCGGAGCCTGAGGCGCAGCGCTGGCGACCGTGCTTCCGACGCCGCGGCCGGGCGGCTGGGCGGCTGGGGCAGCCGGAGGGAGCTTCCCGATCCGGGACCGGGCGGACGGGCCTTCGTGAGCCCTGACGGTGCCTTCTGCAGGGGCAGGAGGACCGAGAGCCCTATACATCCTAACCAAATGCGTCCTGAAGAAGCGGGTGGCTCGGACTTGGCTCCCGAGGGCCGCTCCTCCCCGGCGCACCTGCTCTGTCTGGTCCTGGATGACGAACCGCTGCTCCGCTTCTCCGGAGCTGCTCTCCCTGCGGTTCCGGGAAAGCCGTGCCTCCCAAACCTCAGTACGCACACGGATCATCTGAGGACTTTGTCCAGATGCAGTTGGGAGTAGGGTCTGACTCTGCATTTCTCCTTAGTTCCCAGAGGACGCCCATGCTGCTGCTGCCGCGCAGAAGGCTACACTTAGAACAACAGAGAGCTAAAGTAGGAGGCGGCAAGCACGAGAAGTATTTCCTTAACCTAGCCTGCCTGTTTAAGGAAGGTTACGGGGGCCGATGGCCTTACCTTGTCAGCACCAATCCCAGGCTCCTCGCCTTTCCACCCCACTGCAGCCTGCCCTCGGCCGACTCGCCCATCACTCCCTCGCCGCCTCCTCGGATTCCTCCCCGTCCACGTCCCACTGCCTGCCCCACACTCCGCACGATCCACAGGATCTCGGCCTAATAGATGGGGCTTCTATTACTGTCGCTTTGTCCTAAACATCAGGCTATAATGTAGAATTGGACATCCTGTTTCCAGTCAAGGGAGGAAAGAGCTTAAATTCTAGGATTCTAACAACACAACCCCGAGAAACCAGTCTAGATGTTTCAGCTTAGTACCTTGTCATTCTAAAAAGTGTTTAATTAAAAATTCACCGGGATACGGAAGATTGAGGAGTGACTGCTGAAGTATGGGTTTTGATCGTAGTGGCGGTTGCACAACTTTGTAAATACACTTTAAAAACCCGTTGAATTGTACATTTTAAATAATTAAAAAATAAAGATAAATTTTTTTAAAAAGGTGAATTTGTGGTATGTGAATTATATCTCAATTAACAATTTTAAAAAGAAAATTTTTACTATCTCCAACTAATTGAAAAATATTTTATTTATTCAGGAGAGATACAGAGAGAGACGCAGAGACATAGGCAGAGGGAGAAGCAGGCTCCCCAGGGAGCCAGGGATCACGACCTGAGCCAAAGGCAGAGGCTTAACCCAATGAGCCACATAGGCACCCTGTATAAATGTTTATTATTAGAAAGTTCACAAATATGTAGAATAAACAGTGAACACAAGGTTAATTGTTTGAAGGTGACCCTTCTAGACCTTTCTTTCTATTTATTTACATATATATGTTTGTAATTCAGGAATTCATTTTTATATAACTAAGATGATAGTATACACATGTCTACTTGTCTTTCATTTTTGTTTTGTTTTACATACTTTTTTTTTTTTTTTTTTTTTTTTTTTTTTTTTTGCTTAAATACAGATTTATTGCAAACCAACACTGGACAGGGGACTTGTTTTACATACTTAATGAAATCCTCCAGTGCTATATATCTCACTCTTCCAAATTCCCTACTGTTCAATATTCCACAGTAAGTCTATGACATAATTTACTTAAATGTTCCCCCAGATGATCAACATTTTTATTGTTTTCAGGTTCTCATTATTCCTCACAAATTTTTTCTTACAGAATAACTGGTAGATAAATTGATTAGTTTTATTCAGCTCCTTGCCCTAGATCTCTTTCATGAAAAGCTTGCCATTGCCCAAAAAAAGGCAAAAAGAAAAAAGAGAAAGCAAAGAGCCTCTTGAAGCTGTGGCTCTAATACTCAAGACTCCAATGTGTGTGTGTGCATTCCTTTTAAATATCCCCTAAAATAATAATATTCAAGATTAAGTGTCACTAGTAGTTAATCATGCAACACTAAGGGTATATAATTCACACAATAACATTTCATATCAGTAAAGCAAGTTCCTGGGTTTACTCTTTTTATCAGCAAACAGTGCAATCTTAGTAAATAAGTTATAGCTTACCTAAGATGAGAGGAGGAAAAACTGGAGACACTGGCTGCAAAGATGCCATATAAAAGCATAAGGTTGTCAAAACCGGGAAACTTACATGTTTTTGTGTCATCTAAATTTGTAAAAAACATTTAATTTTTTTTTCTTTTCAGGATGCTCTGGTCCTTTTCAATCTACTCAGCTATAGGATGGTATTATTCACTCTCTTCAGACTCAAGTGGAAATTAAAAGGAAGCATAATTTATAAACATACAAAGACTGTTTTACTGGTTCTAATGCCATTGATGTAGTATTAAGTCATCTAATGCAAAATAAGTGCCTAAGAAGTAATGACACCTCTCAACGGAGTTTGTCTTTGTCAAGTTCTAATGAATCACAAAGTATTTTTCAATCACAAAGCTATTGAAAAATTAAAAGGGGGATCCCTGGGTGGCGCAGCGGTTTGGCGCCTGCCTTTGGCCCAGGGCGCGATCCTGGAGACCCAGGATCGAATCCCACGTCAGGCTCCCGGTGCATGGAGCCTGCTTCTCCCTCTGCCTGTGTCTCTGCCTCTCTCTCTCTCTCTCTGTGACTATCATAAATAAATAAAATTTAAAAAAAAAAATTAAAAGGAATTAGAATTTGAAGATTCAAACAGTAGTCTCTACAGGTTCCTAAGCCATAAATTATCTTATCTTTTTTATTTTTATTTTTCAGAAGAAGTAAAGGAATCTGGGAATGGGTTACCTGATGAAATATAAGCAAAGGAATCTTTAAGGTTAGTGTTAGCCAAGATACTGTAATACATTGTGTTTAGGCTCTTATGGAACAGTCTTCATTGAGCAAAACTTAAATGTTATGTTTTTTGTTTTATTCGGAAGCCAATAAAAGAAAAGCCATGGGGAAATTAATCCATGTCTGCATTTGCTCTAAAACTGCTCTGGAAGACATTACCACATAAATTTTTTTAAGAATTTATACCAGGAAAACTTCTATCTTCTTTGATCATATGCTTTATAATTTTGAAAAATGACTTAGCCAAAGTAAAAAGATCCAAGGTTATCAGAAAACTCACAGTAAAAATTTTCTATCACATCATAGTAATCATAATAACTTTGGAATTAACATATATTCTTTCTCTTTTATTTATAATCCTAATTTGTCCTCTTTTGGTGATGCTCTATTATCTAATAAACTTATTACTCATGTATTTTACTGTAACCTCCCTGAAGTCCTTTGTGGAAATAGGAAATGTCTAAATAAGTTTTAATAGGTTAAAATGTATATTTGAAATTTTGATCCCACATATAATACAAAAGTTCACATATTATTTCCTAACAGACTAGGAGATGAAATTATTTCAAATCCTCCAGCACAAGGGATTGGTGAGGAAAGATTAGAGGAACTTATTCATACAATGAGTAGGAATGTGGCTTTACCTCCAAATATCCATGTTCTCTCACTTTCAAAAGAAGGTTATTTCAGTTGTCGTTATTCTTTCAGAACTTTGTAAGGAAGAACTGATTTTTTAAGTTACTTAATTTTTTTTAGAACAGTTTTAGGTTCACAAAAAAATTCAGCAGAAAGTAGAATCCACATGTATCCCCTGCACCCATTACATATCAACATCCTGTACCAAGGTGATATATTTGTTACACTCTGTGAACCTACTCTGGTTCATCATTATCACTCAAACCACATAGTTTACATTAGTGTTTACTCTTTGTGTTGTTATATTATATGGGTTTTGAGAAATGTATAATGACATGCATCCACCATTATAGAATCATACAGAATAGTTTCACTGCCTGAACATCTCTATACTTCACCTCTTCATCTTTCCCATCCTCCTAACTGCTGGTAACCACTGATCTCTTGACTATCTCCAAGAATTGACTTTTCAAATATGATTAAAGTAGTGGTTAGTGTATTGATTCTCTATTCCTCTATTAGAGCTTCCTTCTACGTAGTGATTACATCAGACAAGTGAGGCAGCATAAATCCAATAATATTTATTTTTTACAATGACCATGATCAGGTTCTATCATCCATACTACCAGAAAAAAAAAAAAGACATGTTAGCTCATTACCAGTCCTTACCATCTATAATCCAAGATCATCTTCTGCAAGGGTATCCTTTTTCCATTGTGTAGGCCCTTCCCAAACATCTCCCTAACTTTCACATTTCAGGACAAACTAAGCAACCTGTTGTTCTACTCCTCTTACTTCATCTACTTGCAGTTTTCTCCTTATGATGCTGCTGAAGGTAGAAAGAAAAGCCTCATACCCAGGCAGTTAGGAGGGATGCATACATAACTCATTAGTGGTTATATCTTTTGCTGCATTTGCTTAAACCATTAAAGAAGCAAGACAGGAATGATTTCCATCTTGGAGGAGCAAAAAAATAACAATAATCAGGAGAAGTGTGATAAAAGAAAGATAAAGTGCCCAAAGTAGAGCAATAATAAGAGAAGAGGGCCTAGAAGAGAACCCTGAGGAAGACTACTGGATGGGCAGAAGATGAGGAACCAAGTGGAAGTGATTCTTATCCACTACGAATAAAAAAAAAAAGCAAATTGGGGATCCCTGGGTGGCTCAGCAGTTTAGTGCTGCCTTTGGCCCAGGGCGTGATCCTGGAGACCCGGGTTGAGTCCCACATCGGGCTCCCTGCATGGGACCTGCTTCTTCCTCTGCCTGTGTCTCTGCCTCTGTGTGTGTGTGTGTGTGTGTGTGTGTGTGTGTCATGAATAAATAAATAAATAAAATCTTTAAAAGAAATTGTCCCATCACTTCCCCTTGGGGATATAGTATATCTCTAGAAATTCCTAACATAAAGACGAGTGTAATTTATCAGTAAATACACTAATAAAAATAGTTTCCAGTTATTGGGCCTTTCCCTGTACTACACAATTTGTTATGCATTTTGTATGTATTATTTATAACCTAACAATAGGCCTGAGTAAGGGATAAAACTCCCATGTAATGGTTGGGGAAACTGAGACTCTGAAGGATAAATGAATCCCTAAGACACAGTATAGGAAGAAAGCTGGCATTCTGATGTATTTTTAAAAATATTATTATTGAATGTGATACATTCAAATGGTCCTACAGGTTTTATTAAAAACTCGGAGTTCCCTACCCTGCTACTCTCACTCAGTTCCCCATCCTGAGAGACAACCATTTATAACTTGTATCTCCTATTTCTAAACAGCATGGTTATAATAATGCCGTTTCATGATCTTTCAGTTTTGTGTACATCTATTAATTTGCTTTTTGTAAAGATTTTATTTATTTTAGAGAGAGAGCATGAGTGGTGGGAGGGGCAGATGGAAAGCGAGAGAATCTCAAGCAGACTTTTAGCATTGAGTGATGAGCCCACTCAGTCCCAGGACCCTGAGATGGTGACCCCAAGCCAAAACCAAGAGTCAGATGCTCAACTGACTGAGTCACCTAGGCCCACCCCGCCCAAAACACTTTAAATAGTACATGTTTTTATATACTATTTTATGTGTGACATATTTAATAAAAAAATGTTGGATGAAATTAGGAGGAATATGGGTAGATTTAAATCTATACCATTTAGCCTGAAATTCTAAACATTAAGTCACAAAACAAACTATTAAGTTTTGTAAAAAGAAAAAAGAGAGTTTTTATGTTAAAACAAGAATCAGCCAGGTCTGGAAACCACTGCTTTAGTTTAGACTGATTATTTTAATCTTTTTTTTTTAAATTTTTATTTATTTATGATAGTCACAGAGGGAGAAAGAGAGAGAGGCAGAGACATAGGCAGAGGGAGAAGCAGGCTCCATGCACCGGAAGCCCGATGTGGGATTCGATCCCAGGTCTCCAGGATCGCGCCCTGGGCCAAAGGCAGGCGCCAAACCGCTGCGCCACCCAGGGATCCCCTAGACTGATTATTTTATAGATAAGGAAACAGAGAAATTAGATAAGTTGCCAAGTTTCCACACTTAACTAATGGCATCAAGATTTGGACTTAGATTTCCATACTTTTATCAGTGCTTTATCATTCTTATTGCAGCAAAGTGTTGCTAACTTATAAAATGAGAATGAGTGAAACGTATTTGGTATGTTTGCCCTTTAGCACAACTGAATGTGTCAGCCTTCGGAATAGAGAAACACAAACATTATTTTAGTTCTTTCTCATAAAAGCATAGTTTTCAGAGGAGTTTTTAATAAGTTACTAATAAGAAATCTCTTCATCTTCAAAAGCCTCTTAAATCTAGTAGTTTGGGGAGAAGGGGTTGTTCTTTGTTTTTGTTTGTAAAAAAAGGTTTGCAAAAGAGAACTAATGTTAAAATTGACTGATTGTTCTTGAATTTAACGCAAAAAAAAAAAAAAGATTTACTTGCTTGGAAGTTAAATTTTCAAACCAAAACTTTTTGAAGAAAGTGCATTTGGCAAAACATGGCTGGTTAAAGGTCCGGGTTGACTCAGTTGGTGAAGCATATGACTCTTTTTTTTCTTTTATGTTTCAAATTTTTGTTTAAATTCTAGTTAATTGACATATAGTATAATATTAGTTTCAGAGAAGAATTTAGTGTTCCAACACTTACATATAACACCCAGTGCTCATCACAAGTGCCCTCCCTCCTTAATGCCCATAACCCATTTAGCCTATCCCCCTCCACCTCCCCTCCAGTAACTTAGTTTGTTCTCTATAGTTTAGAGTCTCCCTTACGGTTTACCTCTCTCTCTTTTTTTTTCCTTTCCCCTATATTCATCTGTTTTGTTCCCTAAATTGCGCATGAGTGAAATCATAAGATATTTGTCTTTCTGTGACTCATTTCACTTAGCATAATATTCTCTCTATCCATCCACGTTGTTGCAAATGGCAAGATTTCATTCTCTTTTTTTTTCTTGCAAGATTTCATTCTTTTGAATGGCTAATTATTCCACTGCATGTGTGTATCACATCTTCTTTATCCATTCATCAGTCAGTGGATATTTGGTCTCTTTCCATAATTTAGCTATTGTTGATAAAAGCATGTGACTCTTGGGGCATCTAGGTGGCTCAGTCATTTAAGTGTCTGCCTTTAGCTCAGGTCATGATCCCCAGACACCCTGGTCAAGAGGGAGTCTACTTCTCCCTCTCTCTGTGATTCCCCTCCTCCCGCCCCAACCTCCTGCTGTCACTCATGCTCTCTCTCTCTCTCTCAAATGAATAAATTAAAATCTTAATAAGGAAAGAAGAAAGAAAGAAAGAAAGAAAGAAAGAAAGAAAGAAAGAAAGAAAGAAAGAAAGAAAGAAAGAAAGAGAGAAATCATGTGACTCTTGATCTCTGGTTGTGAGTTCAAGCCCCATGAGTGTACAGCTTACTTTAAAAAAAAGCTGGTTAAAGGTATGCAATTGGAAACACACCTATATAAATGTCAGTCAAGAAATAGAAATATTAGTTCCCCTATTTATGAGAAAAGCCATTTCTTAATTTTCCAATAACTACAAGAACTACTTCACTTGAATTGAGAACTCTGCCAACAGTGGTAAAACAGTGTGATCGCTGCAGGATTCACTGCAAATTTGCATCTGTTTGGCAAGAAGCATTAAGATGAACCACCTTTGCTGACATTTGTTTGGTTTTTACAGTTATTTGATTTTTTTACTAATAATATTATGACTAATGTTGCAAGAACATATGTGTATCGTTTTAGAAATGTTAGGGTACAGAATCAACCTCTCCCGCACCTGTGTAGGGTAGGTCTCTCAACTGCCTATATCAGCTAGGGCAACTCCACCGTTAATAGGTTTCACTTGACTTCCAGAATATGTTTGGACAAAGGTTTCCTCAGTCAAAACAAAATTTGCATCCTAATGAACACACTGTATTCTTCCTACTATAACATTTGTACACTTCATTAAATTGCCTGTTTACTTGTCTTTATTCCCACTAGAGTGTGAGGTACTTAGGGACAGTCCTTTTCTCATCCACCATTGCATCCACATTGAATAACACAGCGCCTCGCTGTGGGTAGGGTGTATAAACGTTTCATGGATGAATGGCGCAAGTACAGTCTCCTCATTGAATAAATATCTTCTTTTTATATATATATCCTATGCATATATACCTGGTGCACATGTGTGTGTGTGTGCATAAGCTATCCTAAACACTGGACAAATTGTACATTCATCAGATGCAGATGCTCTCCCCCTTGCATCCTCATCACTCAGCACAATGGTCACTTGAATATGAACTGCTCAATAAAGATGACCGTGGTGATGGTATGTGTTGCCACGATATCCTTTTTTGAGTTTGTGGGGCCTGAGTGGCTCAGTCAGTTAAGCGGCCGACTCTTGATTTTGGCTCAGAGCATGACATGAAGCCCTAAGTTGGGCTCTGTGCTCAGCAGAGAATCTACTTGTCTTTCTCCCTCTCTCTCTCTCTGCTCCTCCTCCTCCCCCCCTGCTCGTCCTCCCCCCTAAATCTTTAAAAAATATATCCTTCTTGAGTTTTATTTCTATGCACAGAATGAGCTATTTTGTTTATCATCTCTGCATTGGGCTGCTGCATTCTCAGCACGCACATTTCTCTGCTCCATCTCTTTGAGATCCTTGCTTACATATCATCTTCCCAATGTTAGTTCCCACACGTATTTTTTAAAATTGCAATACTACCCCATCTTGCCCTGCTTCTCTTCTTTTCTCTCCATAGAACTTACCACTAACCAACACACGACATATTTCGCTTTTTGTTTGTCTATTTATTGCCTCCCTCCCCTCCACCCTCGAATATAAGCTCCATTAGGGCAAGGATTTTTGCCTGTTTGGGGTATCATTATATTCCTGGCATGTAGATCAGTGTCTAGCACAAAAAAAAAAAGTCTCAATAAACATTTGTTGAATAAATTAACATCCTGCCTTGATGCTCCTGCAGAATACTCTTTTTTTCCAGTTTTGGACTTACTTATAATATATCTATTTGTCCTTCTCAGTGACTTCATAAAACTTGCCTTTGCACATTTCATATGTGGCTATCCCAGTCTCTCTTATTTAGAGTTTGGCTTCTGAAGGTCCATTAGTCTTTATGTATCTTTTTCTAACACCTATTCAGTACCAGGCCAAAAGGTTAGTACTAACAAACATGGCCTGATTGATTAGGGGCCATGTATAATCTCAAATCTTTACTAAAAGGTTGTTAATTTGATTTTTTTTTTTTTTTTTTTTTTTTTTTGGCCATTAACTCAAAGGTAGCAAACTAAGAAGTTTTTGGGAGCCAGAGAGATCAGAGAGCCAGGGAGTACTTAAATATCAGACATGTAAAAATATATATATACCATTGTTTTGCTTGAAATGTATAGCCCTCACAGGCTATTTTTCCTTTTCCCATTTATCATAGACATATAAATATGTACAGGGAAATTGATTTTTACTATAGAAAACCAGGACAGTATCATGAAAATGGTAACTGAGTCCCTACCACGCTGGGATACAATGGAGTGGTTGGGTTTGTGGTGAACTGGAAACAACATGCCAATCCAAAAGGGGTAACCACTAACTCGTATCAACTCTCTGTGCTCAAGTATTTGAATTCAAGCCCGGTGTTTTATGGGATCTTATGAATTTTTTTATAGGGAAGCTTGAAACCCAGAATTTTACATGAAAGCTGCCATTTCTATACAAGTTAATTTTATTCAAAATACTTTACAACCAAACAATCCATAGTTATGGTCCAAATTTAATACATAGGTTACCAGTTTGATAGCTCTGCGAAAGATTTACTATAGCTACTACTTTTATAATTTTGATTTAAAGGAAAAACAAAATGTTAATTATGATCTCATAATTAGGATAATGAAAAATTTCATGAACTCTAAAGAGGAATGACCAGAAACTCAAGTTAAGATTAACCTAATACTATATTTTAATTTAAAAATAAGAAACAACAGTTATCTCTGCCTTTTTGAGTAAAATTATAATTAGTAATCTCATATTCTCTCAGATGTGTACAATAATTCATAAGCTTGACTAGTAGTTTTTTTAAATTTGGAATTAACCTATTGTTGCCTTTAAAAGCTAGATCAGGGCAGCCCAGGTGGCTCAGCGGTTTAGCGCCGCCTTCAGCCCAGGGTGTGATGCTGGAGTCCTGCCATCGAGTCCCACATCAGGCTACCTGCATGGAGCCTGCTTCTCCCTCTGCCTCTGCCTCTCTCTTTCTCTCTCTCTCTGTGTCTCTCATGAATAAATAAATAAAATGTTAAAAAAAATGAAAAATAAATAAAAGCTAGATCAGGGGCATCTGGGTGGCTCAGTCAGTTAAGCAGCCAACTCTTGATCTTAGGGTTGTGAGTTCAAGCCCCATGCTGGGCTCCATGCTGGGCATGCAGCCTACTTAAAAAATGAATAAACAAACCAACCAATAAAAGCTAAATCATATCATTTTATAATCAACCTTAGCAGAAAATAAAATCAATGTGGCTTGTGACTTTGATGTCTATTTAAAGGTTAATTTTGGAAAGAAAAATTGTAATTCAGTAAATTTAAATGATCTTAACATTAAATTCATTTATTATATACATATTAAGGTAACTTTTATTTTTTTCATTTAGATATGAAAGAATTTTATAATATTGGTTGGCTGTGTGGATGTTATTTATCAACCTGATGGTTACTTACTTCTGTTTTAAGCTGTTTGGAAACCACAGATATTGCTATGTATTTTTCAACTGACTCACCTTCCATTCTTGGAAAATATTTTGGAGGCTTCAATTAAAATACAAATTCTTCAGTTAAGTAAGGAGGAAGATCTTATTCTCTCAAACACTTCTCTAGACAGAGAGGTTGTTCTAAGCTTATGTCTACCTGAGTAAATGATCATTTTTATTTTAAATAATTTATAGCTAAAAAATCCTTTCACATATTTTGTCCCTGGCGTGTTAAGTTCTAAGAACACAACCATACATATACGCTAACAACATCTCTGTTTTATAAATTAATCATTGTGAATTCTTATTTGATCTAACATAGAAAATCACCGGTTATGACCTATGAGATCGTTGGAAATCAGAGTGGTTTCATTCATATGAATTCAGTAATGATTTGTCAATCATCCATTCCTTGTGCCAACCCTGAGTGTTTTCCAAGGTTCTATCATTGTTTTATGACCCTAAGATAACAAAACCAACACAATTTCTACCAGTTTGTTTATCTCTGCCCTGCAAGAATCTATCACCTGTAGGGGAGATATTCATAGAACAAAACATCACAGTCCAATGAGATAAGCCCTATCACAAAACCAGACTCATTTGTGGAGATGCTCAGGAAACCATATAACCTGAATGAGTCTCCCTCCTCTTTCCCTCCTAACTCCAAAGTACCCATCACTCTTGCATAAACCAGCTCTCAATAACTATAAGTATAAAACCTTGGGTCCTGTTAGGATTCCAGCAGGGAGATCCTGATATCTGATGCTTTCTCCCACATCAGCCAAATAAGAAAAGAACATTAGACTCTAACGCTGAGAACCAGAAAGCTTCAGATCCTGGGAGGTGTTAGGTGATCAGGGACCTGTGGACCCACTTAGTCAACTGTGGTCCTATTTGCACATGGTAGGTTTCTTTAATTCACAGTGAGCCAAGAAAGACCCAAACAAATGGCTGAGTGTTCCTCGGCCCTTGAGACAGGGAGAGCAAAGGGATACCATCAGAGAAACAGGGTTTCCTTAGACACCACTGCAGGAAACAGCAGCCAGGTGGCCTTATATCGTTTGGCATTTCCAGTTGAAAAGTAATTCAACTGGCATTAATCTTTTCATCTGCAACATGAGAATCTAGAAGATAATTCGTCACATATGTTATGGTGGAATAAAAATGCATCTTGATTGGGCAAATATTTAGTATCTTTTTTTCAAATAATAACAGAACACCACTCTGGAAAACTGTGTGGAGGTTCCTCAGAGTTAAAAATAGGGCAGCCCCACTGGCGCAGTGGTTTGGCGCCGCCTGCAGCCCGGGGTGTGATCCTGGTGACCCTGGATCGAGTCCCACATCAAGTCCCACATCGGGCTCCCTGCGTGGAGCCTGCTTCTCTCTTTGCCTGTCTGTCTGTCTGTCTGTCTCTGTATGTGTGTGTGTGTGTGTCTCTATGAATAAACAATAAAGAGACCTGGAGGGACCTGGAGGGTATTGTGCTGAATGAAATAAGTCCATCGGAAAAGGACAAACATTATATGATCTCATTCATTTGGGGAATATAAAAATTAGTGAAAAGGAATAAAGGGAAAGGAGAGAAAATGAGTGAAAATATCAGTGAGGGTGACAAAACATGAGAGACTCCTAACCCTGGGAAACGAACAAGGGGTAGTGGAAAGGGAGGTGGGAGGGGGATTGGGGTGACTGGGTGATGGGCACTGAGGGGGGCACTTGGAGGGATGAGCACTGGGTATTATGCTATATGTTGGCAAATTGAACTCCAATAAAAAAAAGTTTTTTTAAGTTAAAAAAAAAATAATCGAAGTGGGAAAAGCAAGGGAATCCCTCATGGAAACACCAAGTGCAGATGAACTCCTCTGAACAAAACCTAGGAAAACTAGAAATAATGAAAAGGTGACCAAAAAATATTTTAATTCCTTGAAAACAAATGTATGTGGTGGTATTTGGTGAAGAAAAAAGCTATTCTCTCTAATTTACTCTCATAATCATCCAGCAAAATTTATTAAAATTCTTCTCCTCAAAATTAGTCTCTTTAGATCTGATTAAATGTAAGCTAGACTTTATTAGATGTTATCAAACAGTGTTTAGGTAGTTTAGTGGAAATGTTAACTATTGATTTGTTTTTTTTGTTTTGTTTTGTTTTTGTTTTGTTTTGTTTTGGTTTTTTGTTTGTTTGTTTGTTTGTTTGTTTTTACCTCTGGGGTTGACAATCAGCTTATTAATGCAACAATTAAATGTTTGGATATTTCCCTGACCAGTTATAGCCACAGCTAATCAGCAGTTAGTGCAAAACAGCAAAAGATAAGATTGAGAATACAGAAGAAGATGCTCTTTGATGTCATAGTAAAATACTATAACCAAGAGAGAGATCGTCTATTAACTGATGAGGATTCTGATATTTAGTCAGGAATTACAGAACTTTTAGGTAAAAAATTTTTTTTAACTTTAGTTTTTTTGTATAATAAAATATTTTTAAAGCTTTATTTATTTTAGATATGGGGGGTCGGGGGAGGAGCAGAGGGAGAAGGACAAACAAACTGTGCTGAGCACAGAGCCAGTGGCAGGGCTCAGTCTCATGACCCTGAGATCATGACCTAAGCTGAAACCAACAGTTGGACACTTAAGTGGCACAGTCACCCAGATGCCCCTAAAATATTTTTTCCCCTAAAATATTTTTAAAGAGACAGATTTCATGGGGCATACCTGGCAGGCTCAGTCAGTGAAGCATGTGACTCTTGATCTCATGGTCATGAGTTCAAGCCCCACACTGAGCATAGAGCTTACTTAAAAATAAATAAATAAATAAATAGCAGAACATTCAATGAACTGAGTATTATATTTTAATATTTTTCTTCAATGATGCCTAAGTACTTCATGAACTCTTTTTTCACTTCACTAATGTTACCTGCCACATGAATTGTACTATCAACTGTATCAACTGAAGTACAGGACATCGGATCTAAGGTAATTATATCACAGAGGCACTGTAAGAACTTTTTTTTTTTAAGATTTTTTTATTTTTTATTTATTCATGAGAGACACAGAGCTAGAGAGAGAGAGGCAGAGACACAGGCAGAGGGAGAAGCAGGCCCCATGCAGGGAGCCAGATGTGGGACTCGATCCTGGGTCTCCAGGATCACACCCCGGGCTGCAGGCGGCACTAAACCGCTGCGCCACCGGGGCTGCCCAGAACATATTTTAATAATAGTACAGGATTAGAGAGAGCTAAGGCATCCGGAAATATTCATTTCTGATGTATTAATTTGGTGATTTTTCACCAAAATAAAAATCGAGTGACATAGTATCATGTCACTTTTTTTTAGCTATATAGGCAGCCATATAACTTCATGTTAAAAACAAAATACTATTTGATAATGCTGGATGGAATTATGCAGGTGTTTGGCATGTAGAATTATAAAGCTGTACTCATTTATTTATTTGGGGGTGGGTGGGAGGGAGGGACAGAGAGCGTGGGCTGGTGTGATGGCAGGGGGAGGGGCAGAAGGGCAGAGAGAGGAAGAGGGAAAGAATGCCCAGCAGACTTCTCCCCTAGCTCCAGCCAGGCAGCAGACTCGACGATCCCATGATCCATGAGATCATGACCTGAGCCAAAACCAAGAGTTGGTCCCTCAACTGAATGAGCCATCCAGGTGCTCCTGGCCTGTAGAATTATAAGGATAATTTCCTGTGTGTTTGAAATATTTTAATGCAAAAAATGAAATAAAAACTTTTAACGAAAAATTTTTTTTATTTTTTATTTTTTTAACGAAAATTTTTAATGAAATAAAAACTTCTTAGTGTAAAAAAGAATCCACAAACCAAATACAGCCTCATAGCTTTATAACCAACTACCGAGTATGACAACCTCTATTTTTTTGTAACCCGTGTTATAGAAAATGAATAAAGAACAGAAGCCCTTGAAGCAACCTAACTGTATCTAAGACTGTTACTGCACACATTACAGAGGCATTATGAGGGCTACTTGCTTTCATGACTATTATATGGAAACCTAACACCCACAAGTCTCAAAAACTGGTGGGAAAAAAATGCAGTAGCGGGTTTATAATTTTCTGGTCTTTAAAAAAAAATCATTCAAGCTGAGATTAATCTTTTGGTTTATTTTTATTTTTTAAAAAAGATTTATTTATTTATTCATGAGAGACACAGAGAGAGAGTGGCAGAGACATAGGCAGAGGGAGAAGCAGGCTCCCCATAGGGAGCCTGATGCAGGACTGGATCCCAGGATCCTGGGATCATGACCTGGGCCAAAGACAGATGCTCAGCCACTGAGCCACCCAGGCGTCCCAATCTTTCTGTTTACAGTGTCATCACAAAATAGTGGTCCTGAAAACGCCTGTCAAAGTAGTTTTGCGAACAAGATCATTATTAGAAATCTGGGCAGAACAAGCAGTCCAGTTTCTACTGGAGCAACCCGCGGAGCTCCTCGAGGTGGCTCTGGCACCTGGCCCAGCACATCTCTGACGAAGCTACTTGTGTCCAGCACAAAAGTCAAACCATTCCCATCCTAAATAATTTCCTGAGTACCCGTGACAGGGGAAATTTGAAAGAATTCTGCTTCCCCACACCCACTAAAAAGAAGGAGGCCGACTCACAACAATGCTGATACCTGCACTGATTGATTCATCTCTTCAACCGGTTTCTGGTGATGCCTGTGCCCGGGGCTGCTGCTCGGGGTGACAACAGCTCAGCAGACACACTGTGTGGCAAGCCCTGGAGGTGCTTCTATCCAAGCAAGGGACAAGAGGTGATAAAAAAAAAAAAAAAAAAAAAAAAAACCAACAAATCAAGTCATGTAGTTTGATAGAAAGGAATACTTGCAATAAAAAAAGAAGAGGAAAAGAAAAAAAGAGATGGCTGAGGGGCCTCAGGGTGCTAGGGCGAGGGTGAGAGGGAACTTAGGTGTCAGGGTGGCCAAGGTGGGCCTCCTGCCTGAGAAAAGAAGAATAGAGCAAAGACTGGAAGGGTGGGGAGAGAATCGGCCAAATGGCTGTGAGGGCAGGATAGTGTCTTGGGCAGAGAGGATGGATGTGGTGCAGAGGGCCTAGGGGTCATGCACCCTTGGGTGCTAAGGACTTCAGAAGTGGGGAGTAGAGGGGAGAGCAGTAGGGGCTGAAGCTGCAGCACAGACATTCTTTCTGTTCGAATACAATGGGGAATCTTTGGAGGGTTTGAGCAGAACCGTAGATTGGCTTGACCCCGGCTTTTATATGGAGAATGGGCCATCAGGGGTGAGGGTAGAGAAGCAGGGGTACCTTTTCTGAGGCTGTTTTCATCATGTGGGCAAGAGATGTGGGGACTGGATGTGGAGGAGTAGCAATCATCAGGAAGACATGGTGCAGATTCTCCATGGATCTTGAAATATCTTAGAACAAGTTGGTCTTTTGATCTCACTCCGTATTTTAGCTCCACACAGTGGTACTTCTGGTGAGGTTATTTCTCTACGGCCTCTACCAAGAAGTGTTCCCTCTTCAATTTTTTTCTTTTGCTTCATCTAAGAAAATTCTGGTGTCACAAGAAACATATTGGCTCAAATTCTGTAGCAGTTCTGTGAACCTAAACTGAGGCTTCTTTTCCATTATTTCAGAGAAAAAGATGTATTGAGTCCATTGAGTGGAAACAGTCCTCCATTGACGCATTTTGTTGTTTTCTCTAAGTGCCATTCCCAATGCACAACCCTAAGATCAAGAGTTGCAGGGTCCACTGATGGCATCAGCTGGGTGCTCCCCATCCCAATGATGAATGTTGAATGAAATATATTCTAAAAGCTCATCCATAAGTCCGTTGTTATTCTGCACTTAGTTTTTCATCAAAATCATCATCATCATCATCATCATCATCATCATCATCATCACTGGAGGTTAGCCCCAACCTATGTAAACCTTTAATTCTACAGGCACTAAACCAGTATTCGTGGGTCTGATTCTTGGGTGCAGTAGCCCCCAGATCCCAACTAGGGATCTAGACTGACCATGTCCTCGGCCCCCTGCCTCCTTACCACCTAACCTCTCCACATCCTCCTTTCCCACCCCTCCTCCTCCTCTGGGTACATGAATTATCTTTCCTACCTGTGGCAGAGAAATCAGAAGTTGTTTTTCTTTTTTCTTTTTCTTTTCTTTTCTTTCTTTTTTTTTTTTTTTTTTGACCTCCCTGTCAAGTGGAACTAGCAGAGAAACTCACTGGGTCAGATTTTGTTGACAGGTCATAGAAGAGGTAGACACCAGAGAAGGTGGGGGTGGGACTCAGGGTGCAGGGCAGTGGGGGGGGGGACAGGCTCCTGGAGATGAGGGATGGGGTATTCCAGAGTGGCTGACATGGGGCACTGATGAGAGGGACTCTCCAAGGTGCTCAGCATTCCCCCAGTGCAGGGCTTCCTGATGCTGCTGATTGTCTGGAGCATTTTTCTCCCAAGACTGCTTATGCCCTCACAGCTGCTGAGGCCCCTGCTTGAAATATCACCCCCTCAGACATTCAGAGGCCTTGTGGGAGACAGCTACCCATCTCCTTTCTAACCTCTGACCCTGCTTTCTGCTTTCCTAACAGCACTTAACCCTGCCTGAAATCCTATTTCATATTTGCTGATTTTTTTTTTTTTTTTTGTCTTTCTCTCCCAAGAGAATGTAAGTCTCTCCCATGAGTTCAGAAACTTTTTTTTTTTTTTCCAACGTCAGGAACTCGGTCTCTTTATTTATCACCTAGGATGGGGCCTGGGACATAGTAGGTCCTCACAAAGTTCTCAGAGAACGACAGAATGAGTCCACGGGGGCAACTCTGTGGCTGGAAATTGGCAGGACATTGAAGCTGATGGAAAGGAAGTCCAGTATCTAAGAGAGAAGAGCTCAGCATCCATGTGCCTAGGGAGTGCTCTGTGTAAAGGGAGTAGCCACTGGATTATCTACCCTACACACAACAGTGATTTGCGATGATTTTCATGTGACCCAAACTTTTTTTAAATCTTTTTTTTTTTTAAGATTTTATTTATTTATTCATAGAGACAGAGACAGAGGAGAGAGAGAGAGAGAGAGAGAGAGAGAGAGAAGCAGGCTCCATGCAGAGAGCCTGACGCGGGACTCGATCCAGGGCCTCCAGGATCACGCCCTGTGCTGCAGGCGGCGCTAAACCGCTGCGCCACGGGCGCTGCCCCCCAAACTTTTTTTTAAAAAAAGAATACAGTTTTACTGTAGTTTAAAGCTCCCATTTGTACGCAGACCATGTAATCACAAGGTAAGCTTATGTAGACCACTGTTATTATGGAAGCATAAATAATTTTCAATATTATAGGAGAGCATTATCCTAAGGCTTGGTTGACCTAGTTGCAGTTAAAGCACATATGTGCAAGCAGAAAATAGAATTTGAAGAATTCCAAAAAAAGTTTCACGTACTCCTACCCTTTATAATTCAGAGGCCTTCTGCTACCCATCCCCTCTCCTCATCTGCAATCCTCTTCCCTTACTCATTGGTCAGAAATATTGAGAGGTTTTTGTTTTTTTATGTTGCATCCTGGCTGGAAAAAAAATTCATATTGAATATTTGAACACACCAGGTTTTATGTAGATTCTGGTTACTTTATTGGATCTGGTTGTAAGAAACTCAAGAACCTTCTACATGGGGAAGATCCAGCTGTCCTATCAGGTATGGATTCAGATTTGTTCCTTCTTTATCATTAAGTGACTATTAGAGCCCAGTAAGTTGGAGAGGACCCAAGGGTGAGAATGTGAATAAATATATAATATTATAAAAGGCAGTTACATGAAGGTTATTTCTTTGAACTGCAGAGTTCTTTCTGAAAGTCTGATGACCTTTCATCTAAAAAGGTGACAATTTTCTCTCAGTGCTGCTCCCAAGTCTCCCCTCCCCTCCTGCCTGTTACCCACCTGCTGCGTCCTTGCTCCTGTGCTCTTTCTGGTCGCTTTATCTGATTCCCTCAGGTTCTTTCTCTCCCGTGTCCTTCTCCCTCCCCACCCTTCCCTTCTCTTCTGTAGGAAATAACCTAGTTTTATAGAGGAGGAGCCTGATCTTCCCGGGGGAGCAAATTCCACGATTTGTTTCACTCAATGTCTTGCGGCAATTGATCTGATTCCTTGATTTTCTTTAAACTAGCAAATATTTTCAATATGAATTTCCCAAGAATAGCATAATAGACCTAACTGTAGGTGCGGGGGCCAGATCGCCCAGGCAAGTCACTTAATCTCCTTGTGCTTCAGCTTTTCCTCATTGACAAGATGGGAATAATAATGCCATCTACCCTACTGGGTAATAATGATTACATATTTAATATTTATACTTAATACTAATATTATAAATTCAAAATGTTACAAGTATTTAAATATTATTTTTTAAGATTCTATTTATTTATTCACAAGAGACACAGAGAGGCAGAGGGAGAAGGAGGCTGCCTGCGGGGAGCCCGATGTGGGACTTGATCCGGGGACCTGAAGGCAGAGGCTCAACCACTGAGCCCCCCAGGTGCCCCCCTCCCTCTCTGTTTTTGAGTTGCTTAGTTCACTTTGTGGCTTCATTTTCTCAATGCCATAGGTTGTGGATTCAATCCCTGTTGAAAATTATGCTCTAATACACTCTTTTGTGGTCTTAACTTGTGCCTTGATCTGAGAAGCATGTGTCATAAGTACTTGAAAAAATATATTTATAACTATGGTCCTGTTTTATCTTTTTGTCCAAAGACTGTTAGGACAGTTTCTTGAATTTGAATGCTTAGAGTCAAAGTTCTCAACTAAGAGTCTGCGAAAAGATTTCAGAGGGCTGAAATACAGTGTACTTTCTGAAGTTATGTTCAGTTGTTTGTTTATATGTGCTTGTGGTATTTTTCTATGAAGTCGTCCACAGATGGAACTGGAGGATATTATGCTGAGTGAAATAAGTCAATCAAACATTATATGGTCTCATTCACTTGGGGAATATAAAAAAGTGAAAGGGAATAAAGGGGAAAGGAGAGAAAATGAGTGGGAAATATCAGAGAGGGAGACAAAACATGAGAGACACCTAACTCTGGGAAACAAACAAGGGGTAGTGGAAAGGGAGGTGGGCGGGGGGTTGGGGTGATTGGGTGATGGGCACTGAGGGGGGCACTTGATGGGATGAGCACTGGGTGTTATGCTATATGTTGGCAAATCGAACTCCAATAAAAAAATAATTTAAAAAATCATCCACAGCATCTCCAGTTTTTCAAAGGGTATTACGAGCTAAGTACATTAAGAACCACCAGATTAGGGCACCTGGGAGGCCCAGTGGTTGAGTGTCTGCCTTCAGCTCAGGTCATGATCCCAGGGTCTGTGGAATCAAGTCCCGCATCGGGCTGCCCACAGGGAGCCTGCTTCTCCCTCTGCCTCTCCCCCTTGTGCTCTGTCCCTCTCTCTCTCAAATAAACAAATAAAATCTTAAAAAAAAAAAAAAAAAAGAACTACCAAATTAGAGAATCAACACTATTGATTCTGTCAGAGAATATACTAAAGACCTTTATTGAGGTATATTTATATATTTTCCACATTTTACTTTTACTTTGTGGATGAACCACTATTCTTAATGTCCAGATATTATGTTAAGATAAGGGTATTAGCTGAATGAATTCCGAGTTCCTGCCCATCTAAAACAACAAAACAAAACAAAACCCACAGTAAAATAATCTTATGACCCTAGAAGATGTAACCACCCTAATCTGTGTATGGTTCTTTTGAGTTGAGGAGGAAATTAATATAAACTCCAGGAGGAGACCGGAAAGGGTGGTTCTAGAGAGATGAGGAAAACCCTGGAAACATACCGCCAAATGCTCCTGATTGGAGGGGGTGCAGGGGGAAGGGGTCCCCTTATTAGGAAGGTCCCCACTTCAATGTTGTCTGTGAGTCAGGCGTGGGGATTGTCACCTGCACTGGGAAACGCTGGCACTTTGAGAAAAGCATTAGGATGTTCCCACGTCCTTGAACGTGCCGCTCAGATTATATACAATCTCAAGGAATCATCTTCCCTCTGAGCTGGTTTTGTTCAGTTTTTAATTTCTGGAATAAAAATAGACATGCCTAGATATGTGGTTCTAAGACTGGGCCAGAAATGGCCAAGAGGCAAAGGCCAGCATGCAGTGCAGCAGTGACGCCATTACATGGGCCTGGTGTCAGGGTTCTTGATTTACTCCTTGACCTATTTGAGTTCAGAGGGGAAAAGGCTAGCCAGCGAGCACCCTACATTGGATGCAACCCAATTCAGAATCCGTAGAATTACTAGGAGTTGTTCAGCAACACTTGATCTATTTTACTGCCATAGAAAGTGAATGAAAACGTGTCATAACGCCCCTTGGTGAAGCTTACCCTGATAATATAAATATACGTAGACGCTGCTACTCAATTACACTTGTTTACAAAGAAAACCTTGACTTCTACTGAATGGTTTTTGGCCGTTCTGAGGTATGAATTCCTACCCCAGCAGTTCCCTCCACTGGAGACAGCTCCTCAGGTCAGTCACCCTGCTTACGACTTCTCCAGGGTATTGGCCTTCAACTGTGGGTTAAACCTTTTCATTTTTGAGGGAGGCTTATAAACAAAGTTTTGTTTTTCCCCTGTATAAAAAAAGGGCCGGCTCCAATGATAAGAAAGATTACATCCTGTTAGAACATTCAATGAATTTCTGTGAGAATTGACAGCCCGATTCATCAGTGCTTAAGCTTCTGCTTCAACTCCTTATGCACATTCTCAGGTACTATCCAGGTAAATTAAAGTTTTGTTTTGTTTTTCTGAGGTGCCCAGGTGGCTCCGTCGGCCAAGCACCCACCAGGCTCTCGGTTTCGGCTCTTGGCACAATCTCAGGTGGTGACATGGAGCCCCACGCTGGGACGTGTGCCGCTGAGTGTAGATCCTACTTGGGATTCTCTTACTCTCCCTCTGCCCCTTCCCCTTCTCTCTCTCTCAGAGAGGAAAAAAAAAGAGAGAAAAAAAGATCTTTTAACTCAAATGCTGAGAGAAAACTTTTCTCCTTTCACAATGTATATACATGGAGAATGTTCAAAACTGAAAGGCATTCTTGAGACTTTTCTCCCTGGCCGTCTTTCTGCCCTGTACCCAACGAGTGGACTTGGAGGTGTTTTTAGTAAGCAGTGAGGATATTCGCATTTTATGCGAAAGCTCATCTAAAGGCCTCTACTGGGAAGGCTAGGCTTGGTAGTGTCAGGTGGACAACAGAGCCTACGCTGGCAATGCGGGCTAGCTTCTTTCCTAGTCATCCCAGTGCTTGCTCAATTCTATTACATTCTGGGACACTTCCCTCAGCTTCTAGTCTTCAGTAGTGTCCATTCTGCTATCCAACCCATCAATTAAGCATAAATAATTCTATTTTTAATTTCTAGGATCTGTTTGGTTTGAGAGAGAAAGCGTGCACACAAGCAGGGAGAAGGGAGGAATAGAGGGATAGGACCTATTTTGCTATGGTAACCTGTTGTGATAGATGCAATTCCCTCATTAGTCTTTTGAGAATATTATAAAGTTTATTTTATTCCCTTAGGGGTTTGTTCTTGTTGGATTCATGTACCTCTTGTGGTGTTTTAAGTATCCCTCAAATGTTTAATGTTTTGTTTTGTTTTTTTTCTTTTACAAATTCCCGTTTACCTGTTGATGAATTGAAGTTCTAATTATGGTGCCTTTCCCTGGCAGGAGGAAAGCTATGCTAAGTGCCCTACGGTCCTGCCCTGTCAGAATTTTTTCTAATGAGGTCTGAGCTCTTACCTTTAGCCTGAGATCAGTGCCACAATCGGCTGTTCCCTTCAAGATTTTTTTTTCTCTATGCCTTTAGTGGATGTAAATCTATTTTAGATGGTTAGGGAACCCTTACACTTCAACTCTTTCTGCTGAGCCTCAATTTCAAGAAAGTGAGTAGGGTTTGGCTGTTTCTAATTCATTTAATGGCTCCTCCGTGATTTCCTATTCTCTGTATTTGTCCTAAGATTAAAATATCCCTGGAATTGTTATGTCTTTGGTAGTTTTCTCCTGCCTTGACCTGGAACACAGGTTTTCTTGTTCTTGATTCTCTTACAATCTAATCTCACTTATTTTTCATCTTTGAGAAATTCCTCTTGTTCACCGATAGCACCCTTTGTGTTTCCAAGTCACTTAAGGTTTTACTCTATCAAAATAGTGTGAACTATTTCATGCACGCAGTATAGATTCTACTACAATGAACACCCCTGTGCCCACCATCCAGCTTGAGAAATAATATACCACCACAATATAGTACTTAAGCGTTCCCTGTGTATTCATCCCTGATCTCATTTACTTTCCTCCCTTCTCCACTGGAAATATTTAAAGGGATTTGGGACATGAAGTAGGTGAACGTGATCGGTTTGCTATGCCAAGCCAAACACCACTGAATTAAAAATTTCAAAACCAAGACAGAAGAGTGTTTGAGAGGACTGTTCTATCATAATTACTCATTGGTGTAAATCCTAATACTTTATTGTCTTAAGGGGTATACAATGCATGGACAACACTGGAACATGTTATTTCGATGCATGCAATTTGCAATAAAAAAAAAAAGATGAACTCTAATGTGCCTAAGTTCTCATTCCACGTTTAGTGGATTTTAAGACTGTTGGTCCAGTTTTGGGTTTTGGTTTTTGTTTTTCCTTTCAGATTATACAAAACTTTGTCCTGCTGATAAATTTCATTTTGCTTAGGATAGCCCAAATGAGTTTCTGCTGTTTGCAAGCAAAGAAGCCTACCTGCTCCATTCATGTCATTGCCAGCTATTTCCTTAAACTGGAGGGTGTTTTTGCACCCCTATATAAAAGTTTTGGTTTTTTTTTTAAGATTTATTTATTCATGAGAGACACAGACTGAGAGAGAGAGAGGCAAAGACATAGGCAGAGGGGGAAGGAGAAGCAGGATCCTCACAGGGAGCCCAATGTGGGACTCCATCCCGGATTCTGGGATCATGACCTGAGCCGAAGGCAGGTGCCCAACCACTGAGCCACCCAGGCATCCCCTTATGTAAGAGTTTTTAAAACCAAACTAACATTTGTTCCAAGAGTTTTTGACCAACCCTGAGTTAACTTCAAATTTCTTTTCATCCTAAAAAATGGTGTATTTTTGCAAAGGAAATAATCTATTTCTGCCAACACAGTACTAATCAAAAAGCACTTTAATAAACTGGCTTTAGTTTCCACTCTTTCCAACTTATTCTAAATAAAAAATAAATGTTAAACACAAATAAGATTAGTCTTCCCAACTTTAGTATGTACAAATAAAAATCACAATTTTTAGACGAAATACTTAGTTCTAAAAGAGAAACTGTATCAGCCAGAAAACACTTTTAGCCAATCCTTTGTACTCATCGTAACAAAAAAAGCACTCCAAGGAAAACTGACCAGCGAGACAGTTACATTTGTACTTTCAGATATAAAGAATTAAATTTAAAATGCATTCACTCTTTCATCTTCTAATGAAAGATAACCTATTCTCAGAAACAGTGTGAGCACTGTTATGGTAGTCTAACTCCTACATGAAAATATGAGCTGAGAAACAGTTTACTGGAATAACATAGCTAAGAAACCTTTGAAAATTAGCTGAGGATCAAAGTATTTTCTATAAGTTCAAGATCTTATCTTAGGATGAAAGGTAATACAGGTTCTTAATCTACTTTAAAAAGAACATTGAAATTAAACCTTTCAATCACAAACAGTCAAAACTTTTAATTCAGAATGTTTCTTAAATATCAAATTTCTCTTCACAGACGCTATGTCCATTTTCTTCGTAATCTTCTCTTGTTACTACCATATCTTCAAAATCGTCATTCTCTGATATCAATTTTCCACCTTCCCAGGCATAAGTAATAGGGCTGAAAATAAAGTTAAAATAAGTGAACCCAGATGACGGCACAGAACTGAAATGCCAGAAAACATTCATTAGTAGCTAAAACATAGCAATCTCTACCCAACTTAATTTAACAGAGAATCACTTGTGAAAATAAGCAATAAAAAAAAAAAAAAAAAGAGCAATAAGCTTCATAGGAATAAGGTAAACTAAGAAAGAAAAGAACCTCAGCCACCAGTTTAACTAAGCGTTCTTTGTTTCCCTATGCCCTGAATTTACAGACCCTCCACTTCTAATAATAAACAAGAATACAAAAGCTCAAAAATGCATAAAATGAAAAATACTGTCATAACAGGATATAAATTCTGTATGTGGCAAAGATAGGTCATCTATTTTGCAGAGCAACCCATGAAGTAACTATTCTCTCATTTTACAGATTTGGAAAATGAGGTTCAGAGAGGTTAAGTGTGGGACTAGGATTTAACCCCAAACTATTTTTAGTCTGTGCTTTAGCTGCCACACTGCTATCTCTAATAAATGAAACGTTTACATGGTAGGACACAGTAAGTAAAATTTTGGCACACATAAAAAACATTTAGTTTGGTTTTATCTTCAACCAAGATTATACTTTATGACTCAATTCTATTTCTACTGTTCCTCTCTCCCAAATCAGTTTAAAATCTGAAAAATGATGAAAAGTTAATGTTTTTCTTATTATATTCATTGTATTTCCTAACCTTTAAACATATATTTATTTACATATCTATATAACATATATACATATATAAAACAGATGTATAATAAAGATTTGCTGAATAAAAGAATAAAAACTATTTCTGATGATCTCCTGCCCTGTAATGTATACATGATTTGCATTTAAAATGAAGGAGGGATGCCTCAGCAGTTGAGCGTCTGCCTTCAGTTCAGGGGGTGATCCTGGGGTCCTGGGATCAAGTCCTGCATTAGGCTCCCTGCATGGAGCCTACTTCTTCCAAAGCCTGTGTCTCTGCCTCTCTCTCTCATGAATAAATAAAATCTTTAAAAAAATAAAAAATAAATAAAATGCAGGAGGGCGCCTGGGTGGCTCAGTTGGTTAAGCATCTGCCTTTCGCTCAGGTTATGATCTAAGGGTCTTGGGACTAGTTCTGCATCAAGTCCCTGCTCAGCAGGCAGCCTGCTTCTCCCTCTCCTTGTGCTCTTGCTATCTCTGTTTCTTTCTTGAATAAATAAATAAAATCTTTAAAAATAAAATAAAATGAAAAATAAAAAACATGTAGGGGAAACAAAGCAAAAAAAAAAAAAAAAATGTGTGGGATGGGATGCCTGGGTGGCTCAGTGATTGAGCATATGCCTTCGGCTCAGGGCATGATCCCAGAGTCCCGGGATCAAGTCCTGTATCAGGCTCCTTGAATGGAGCCTGCTTCTCCCTCTGCCTGTGTCTCTGCCTCTATTTCTCTCTGTCTCTCTCATGAATAAATAAATAAAACCTTAAAAAAAAATGTGTGGGGGATAAAGAAACATGGTGGAAAAAATAAAAATAAAATAAACACATAGGATAAAAATCCAGTATGCTTCGGGCAGCCCCAGTGGCGCAGCGGTTTAGCGCTGCCTGCAGCCCAGGGTGTGCTCCTGGAGACCCAGGATCGAGTCCCACATCGGGCTTCCTGCATGGAGCCTGCTTCTCCCTATGCCTGTGTCTCTGCCTCTCTCTTCGCTCTCTCTGAATGAATAAGTGGATAAATCTTTAAAAAAAAAAAATCCAGTATGCTTCATATTCTATGAAGTACATAAACATTAATACTGATAAAAATCATTCCAATGCCCAACAATTGTTTATTCTTTAATCTGATACCTATAAATTAAGTGAGCAGCAGACGAGGGACTTCTATTTACTGCTATTGATTTAGAAAAATTCTACTTTACCTTTAAAAGGAAACTCTAAAAACTAAGAGTCAGGTATATGGGGGGGCACCTGGGTGGCTTAATTGGTTAGGTGTCCAACTCTTGATTTGGACTCAGGTCATGTTCTCAGGGTTGTGGGATTGAGCTCCGTGTTGGGCTCAGTGCTGGGTATGGAGCCTGCTTAAGATCCTCTCTCTCCTTCTCCCTTTGCCCCCTCCCCAATGCATACGCGTGCGCGCGCTCTCTCTCTCTCTCATTCTCTCTCAAAAAAAGCCAGATATAGGGGGTCTTATTTACAACTCTGCCACCTGAGACTGGGACAGCGGCAAGGGGGTGCTATTTAAACATATATTTGAAAAAATAAAAATAAATAAAAATAAACATATATTTGGTAAGAGACATGTATTTGCTCCTGACTGCACATGAAGAGAACTAGGTTTTAGCCTGGTCACTTCTACTAACTTACTGTAAGGCCTGTGCCAAGTTATGAACCCTTGTTTTTTTATTTACAAAGTTAAAATGCTGAACAGGATGTGGCCTTGCTACTCTTCTTCCCCAGGAACTACACTCATCATCTCAGCATCAAGCTGTCATAGCCCACTGAAATGTCAGGCTTATCATTTTAATTATTGAGAAAGGGAAAATGAGGATTCCAAAGGTGAAATAAACCTGCCAGAACCAGGCTTTAAACTCAAGTCTACCTACTGACAGTTGTTTTTTTTTTTTTTTTCCTGACCGTTTTATCTACAAAATGACTTCCATGTTTTATTTCTAAAAGTAAGCCAACACTTACTTTTCAGGCAGCACAACTGAAACATCGTAATCTGTTGGAGTGAGACATCGAACTTCTGAGTAAACCCTGTCTCTAAATCCCGGGAAAAGGGAATTTCCTCCTGTCAAAACAATGTTCTTAAAAAAATGCGGCTGCATTTCTTTAAGAGGAAAAAAAGAAGAAAAGGCATCAGAAAACCTGTTTACTTATCTTTCCAGAAAGACAGAGATGAGGGCTTAGACAAGGGCAATCAGTTATAGTTATTGGTTGGGAAAACATGTTAATTGTTTAATAACCATAAAAATTATTTATAATTTGTAAGATTCTATAATGAAGTTAAGTTTACACAAATTGGCCTACTAAACAGTGAAACATGACCTCATAGATCTTTAAAAGAAAGGCTAAGGTGAAGAGGAAGGTGAACTGCAGACTACTTACATATACATGTAAGCTAATATGTAAATGAATAACTTTCTAGCAGCAGATGTTTGATAATTATGCTCGCTTTTTCCTAAAATGGAGGAGGTATTTCTGTAGGCTGAGATTGTGAACTAAGGTAAGGCTAAAAATGAAGGCCTTTAAGGCATTTTAACGTGGAAGCCCAAACCTCCATGTTGTCTCACTTCGACAGATATATTCATTGTGCAACATTTACATTTGATAGTGAAAAATACTCATTATCCATAAGCATAAAGGATCTTATATTCTACACTTACGGTTACATGATGGGTGCCATATGGTTAGTTGGTATTAAAAGCCATGGGGAAATCTATGAGGAATTAATACATAATGGCCACCCCACATAATGCTTCCTTTCACAAAACAGGCACAAAGTTCCCTTACTTTGACACTGAGTCTCATGATATTAAAGCAGTGTAGTTTAAAATGCTGTAGAACACTACCTGCAACTTTCTATAAAGTGAAATTAATGAGACATTAATACAAAAATAGTTGTGAAATAACTACATTATGTGATTTTCTCTTCTTTCTCTCTTTTTTTTTAAAGGGAGGAAAGGACATTGCAAGTGGTGGTAGATTTTCTCCAATGCCTAGACTGTTCCTTATGAAGTAGGAAGACACTTTCAAGATATAAAAGTACTCTCTAACACTCTAGAAAATTACTTAGGTGAGGGATCCCTGGGTGGCGCAGCGGTTTGGCGCCTGCCTTTGGCCCAGGGCGCGATCCTGGAGACCCAGGATCGAATCCCACGTCAGGCTCCCGGTGCATGGAGCCTGCTTCTCCCTCTGCCTATGTCTCTGCCTCTCTCTCTCTCTCTGTCTCTGTATGACTATCATAAATAAAATAAAATAAAAAAAAAATAAAAATAGAAAATTACTTAGGTGAATCCTGTTTCAGGAGAACACACACATCACTAAGAAGCACCATACTTCAGCCTTATTTACATCCTGTATATTAGTCCAAATAAAACTGAGAGGATAAACCAGTCCCATCAATAGCTACAAACCATCACTTTGTTAAATTATAAATTTCTATTTGGTGGAAATTTGAGTTAAAACCTTTCTAAAACAGATACAGCAATCTAATAGTCATGAAGAGATTAATTTCCTCAAGTTTAAATAGACTATAATAACTTTCCTATATCAAATTTCTAATCTAGGACCAATAAAGAATTATTCAAGTGCACTATGAGATCTGGAAATCTCTGCAAATAAAACAGGCTTGCCACTTGCCCGAAATTACTTAGAAAACTCAGATGATTTCTCTATAGTTTATAGAGCTTATGATGTTTTTAGAAATATTATTACCATGCAATACTTTATTCATGTACCTTCAGGTAAGTTCTGAATTGAATAAACAATAGCTTCTGGAATACCCATTTCTTGAATGCCTATATCAGAAGGATTAAAGAGTATTTCTGGAACAGCAAATCTCTCATTAGCCAGACGAAGAATTTGTTCTCCAGATTTATATTTTCCACTTAACACCATCTCTTCCCTTGGCTTAAAAAAAAAAAAAAAAAAAGGTTAAAAAGTTTAAGCTACATTATCTAGTTCATACGAATAACATTTAGCAATATGTTATTATTAATATATTAACCATATTCTTGGGAGTTTCATTCAGGATTTTCAAAAGTTAGAAAGATGTGGCCTTTTCTGTTGCCTAAACCATACGAATAAATAATTGCTCACTCTAATGCAGCTGTTCCCAAAAAGATGATCTGGCCTTATTCCACACATTTTTAAAGAGAGAGGAGAATAGATGAGAGGAAACTTCTTAACCTGCCTATAATAACAGACTGATTTCAGTTCCTAGGGAACAAAAAAACATACTCTAAAAAACATTTAGTATGTCTTAATGCTACCATCACTACTACTTACTTTCACTCTCCTATGTATGCATGCATATGTGTGTTTATTTTTAAGTAAGCTCTATGCCCAACACGAGGCTTGAGCTCACGACCCCAGGATCAAAAGTTGCACGCTATGGACTGAGTCAACCAAATGTCCTATTTTCTTATTCTAGATGTTTACTGGACCCTGTGGCTATATTCTATCAGGACTTCCCCTTTCTCTTGTACAAAAAAACCTAAATATTTAAATTCATTTATTCAATCTTCAAAAATCTATTTTGAAATCCATGGACTTTATCAATGAAATTTTGTTACTTATTTTCTGCTGAGCTGTATCCCTGAAGGGGCCAGAAAAAAAATCTACAATATTCTACATCATTAAAATAATCACCCTTTCAATTTTACTAAGAACCATCAGTTCTTCCAGATTTGGTTATAAACATTCATTTCCATTTATATATGCAATTTTTCTCCTGAGACAAGGTATTACCCAATCTTTTATATAAGTATAAAATACTTAAAATATATGAAAATATTAATTACAAAAGAATAATATGTTTAAAGAATATTATACATCCCTTAATATAGTCAGTCATCTATTCTCTGTTCAGATTTCTGCTTCCTCAAAGAGGCTTTTTCTGACTTCAAATAAAAGTTCCCTCCATAGGGCAGCCACGGTGGCTCAGCAGTTTAGCGCTGCCTTCAGCCCAGGGTGTGATCCTGGAGACCTGGGATCGAGTCCCACATCAGGCTCCCTGTGTGGAGCCTGCTTCTCCCTCTGCCTATATCTCTGCCTCTCTCTCTCTCTCTGTATCTAATAAATAAATAAACTCTTAAAAAAAAAAAGTTCCCTCCATTATTCTCCACTATTGCTCTATATTATCCTTCATAGTCTATATTGTTCACCATCACATGTCCACTACCTAGCACATAATGAGTATTCAATAAATTCCTAAATAATAGCATCCTAGTTAACAATGTGCCATTTATTGTATTAGGCATTTTATATACATTATCCTTCTGAACTCTCACATAACCCTGTAAGGTAGGCATATTTTCCTCTTATGATGTAATCGGGTTTGGCAAGATTACATGACTTGCTCAAGATCATTCATCTAATAACCAAAAGGACTTCTAATATATATTTCTTCCACTACATTGCCTCTCTTAACCTGGATATAATTCTGAATTCTATCATTTGGAATTTGGGAATTCCAAGTTTGAAACATTACTCTTAAATAAGAACACTCAAAAATTATATAATTTTCGGGATCCCTGGGTGGCGCAGCGGTTTAGCACATGCCTTTGGCCCAGGGCGCGATCCTGGAGACCCGGGATCGAATCCTGCGTCGGACTCCCGGTGCATGGAGCCTGTTTCTCCCTCTGCCTGTGTCTCTGCCTGCCTCTCTCTCTCTCTCTCTCTGTGACTATCATAAATAAATTTTTTTAAAAAATAAAAAAGTTATATAATTTTCAAAAAAAATTATATAATTTTCATTATACTTTAGGAAGAACAAGGAAAACTCTAATCACTTTTCAACCAATAAACTTCTGTTAAAGTAGCAAAAAGTATTATCCTCAAGTATTCTTCCTTCTTAGGCAGTAAGGAAAATATTTTCTATAAATTTATAAATTCACTTAAAAGTGATATTAGCTTGAGTTTAAAGGCTATAACTCATTTTGTCAACACTCTAAGTTGAAACAGATGCAGACTTTGGAGAAATTCAGTTGACAAAACATAAGATTATGTAGTCCTTTCCCCAGATTTTATAGAAGAGAATCAAGTGACTGTCCCAGAATCAAATATCTAAACTAGGGGAAAGAGCCAGAACTAGGTATCCTTGTTGGATGTTGGCTCTAAAGCCATTATTCATCAATATGCAATGTGGAACTACAAGTAGTTTCTGTTTTAAGAGTACAACTCCAAAAAGATTTTTTTAGACATAGACAAAAGAAGGAATATATAAGGTCTATTGGGAGTTGCTACTTTAGTCAACGTGGGGTAGGCCATGATTACTATACAGCCTCATAAATTTTGTTCTATTACTGTAAATGAAATACTCAGTTTATATTTTACAATGGCCCTGCAGAAACTGTTAATGTCATTAATTATGAGCCAGATTTTCTCAATTTAAGTCCAATCAAGTACACTACACTTTAGTATGCATTTCCTTTCCAATAAGAGATAATACTGGAATTCGTATCAGTTGTAATCGGTAACAATATTATAGGCTTATTATTGTTATTGTTACTATCATAAGTACTAGAAAATGAAGGTTGTATCTTTTCACAATTATTTAAAAATATTCTTGAATAAACTATCAAAGTTCAAGTTTTAACAATATCCTAAGTATAAGGGTTCTCAAATAATTATAATTTTTTTCATTTTATGTAGTTATTGTTTTTCTAATTTCATAAACATATATCAGCTTTCATCAAAGTTGTTGTATATCAGGCAACAATGAAGTTAATCAAGTACTAATTCAAAACAACATATTTTAGGATAAATTCTAACATATACTAAATGAAATTGTTTCTAAATCTTAAAATTATTAAAATATACACAATTTTTTTGTTTGTTTTTTTGGTCTTTTTTTTTTTCAATATACACATGATTTAACATGTACAGGTAGCCCCTTGAACATGGGTTTGAACTACATGGGTCCACTTATATGCAGATTTTCTTTACAACACAGTACTGTAGATATATTTTTTCTTATGACTTTTTTAAAAAAAGATTTTATTTATTTATTTGAGAAAAAGAGAGCAAGAGCAAGGAGGAAGGGTGGAAGGAGAGGGACAAACAGACTCCATGGGACTTAATCCCAGGACCTGGGATCACGACCTGAGCTGAAGGCAGATGCTAACTGACTGAGCCACCCAGGCACTCTCTTATGACTTTCTAAACAACATTTTTTCCCTAGCTTACTTTTTTATACTAATATATATAGTATATAATGCATGTAACATACAAAATATGTGTTAATAAACTTTCTGTTATTAGTAAAGCTTCCAGTCATCAGTAGGCTAGTAGTAGTTAAGTTTTTTGTGGGGATGGGGGTGTTAAGCTATATGCAGATTTTCAATTGCATGGGGCAGGGGGACGCTGGTTGGTACCCCTAACCCCTACATTGTTCAAGGATTAACTATACTTATCAATGATAAATCTTAACATTAATCGACAAAGTAAAGATTAAACTATTATTTTTAAAATAAAAACTCAAAGTAACATTCCATCATCTGGCAAAAGTCCAGGCCAACTGACTATCCAGTCTACCGATAACAAAGAGTCTACACTAAGTTAATGAAGCTTAACCTATAACCAGATACTGAGCTCAAAGCCAAAGGCCAATAAAAGAGCTATGTGGCTTCTGCCTTTTTTCTCCAAAGATATGAGTAAAACAAAGCTCACTTGGAGGAATGATCACTTCTCTACTGGCTCACTATGTAAGGTGAAGGGACATGAACTGAGAACATAGATACCGATTAATTTTCAAGTGCCCTGGGTGATACCAATGATCGTTCAGGTTTAGAGAAATTGGGAATTACTGAGACTTTACTCAGGGCCCATCCCTGTGAAATACGTATTACTTTACCACCATTAACTCTACAAAATGCTATCAATTATCCATAAGGTGTTTTATATAACTGGAGTGTTTTAATGAGCAACAATATATGAAGATGGTATTATCTATGTATTTGCAGTTTTCACTGTCCTGTAAAGAAAAAAATGTACTTTCGATATCCTAAGGAGGACTTGGGCTTTCAGTTTATTACAGGCAACCTGATCTCTTCATCTGTCCCAACTCCCACTTTTCAAAGTCAGCCTAGGTCCTCCCACAAGTACCTGTCTCTAAGAATATCACAAAGTGATTTCAATTTTACAAGGCCTCCTTAGAATTCTGATTTGTATTTTTACCTCAACAGTATGTTCAAAAATTTTTTAAATTTCAGGCATATAAAGAAATATAATTGGTGCCTGGGTGGCTCAGTTGGTTAAGCGTCTGCCTTTGGTTCAGGTCATGATCCCAGGATCCAGGATCAGCAAGTTCTGCTTCTCCCTCTCCCTTTGCCTGCCACTCCCCCTGCTTGTGCGCGCTCTCTCTCTCTCTCTCTGTCAAATAATTAAATAAAATCTTTTAAAAAATTATAAAAGTACAAAACCCAAGTATCTATCAACTTGTTTGATACAACTTATAAATTTAACAACTCCCCTTTTTAATTTGGTGTTATCACTCACATAGTTTCATCCTTTTACTTCTTGCTTACGTATTTCTAAGTAACATAAGTTATTCCACACATCCTGAAACTGTACAGATCTTACTAAATCTTCCTTAAAGACATCATAATGTTGGGATGCCTGTGGGGCTCAGCAGTTGAGCATCTGGCTTCAGCTCAGCACGTGATCCGGTCCCGGCATCGAGTCCCACATTGGGCTCCCCATGAGAAGCCTGCTTCTCCCTTTGTCTGTTATCTCTGTCTCTCTCTCTGTGTCTTTCATGAATAAATAAATATTTTTTAAAAAGACATCATAATGTCTTAGATGTTTTAGCCAAACATGTTTCTGAGATGTAACCATTATTCTGTGAAAGCTCTATTTCACTTTCACAATTGCTTCTTTTATAATATAATATATATCAAAATTTATTTATTTTCCTCCATTAGTAGATATTTGGGGACTTCTCAATTTTTCACTTTTTATACTGCAATGAATGATATCATTAACATTTCCTTATGGAAACATGCTTACATTTCTGACCAAAGATTTTTAATTTCCCAATAATCCTCCATTAAGCCAGCTAAAAGGGCAAACTTCACATTTACTCAAACAGAATTAAGTTTATCTGAGCTGATCAAAAATAAAAGGAGAAATTATTTTGACATCTAAGATAAACTGCTTCTCAATACTTTGAAAGTGTGCTGGATTTTACCCTTTTCAACTACATCTGATCATATCAGACCAAACAAGTAAAATTCAGCCATGTCAGCTCTGTTGTTAATTTTCACAACTGGCAAATAACCAACTTCCAACTGGATTTAAACTAATTCCTTAGAAAATAGAAAAGGGGTTAACTGGAATATAAATAATGATACTATCTAACACCAGATTTTTCCCATGTTCTATCACAGCTGATGCTTATTTCTCTAAATAACTTTAATAAGATATTTATTAATCATTTATACACTTGTGTCAGAGAAAAGGCCAGCAGAAGGCTATCAACTCTGTAAGACTCTACCAAACCCAGCTAGATGTTTTTCAAATCTGACTGAGATGATCTCTTCAAGCAATGCCATTGAGGATTCTTTACATTACCTTACAAAAGCCCTTTTTAATTGTACTGAAGTCAGGCAAAACATAGTCTATCATTACAGTATTTTCTTCCCCTTTCAACCTGGAAAACAAAATAGAGACTTGTGAGATAATTAACTATGCATAACATCACCCACCAATCAACTTTCTAATTCTTAGATTATGGTTATACATACTTTGCAATATCCATATCTCTATAAAAATCCTGAGACACATAGCATACATCTTCTTTCACTTGATTAATTACATGTGTTTCATCCATAACATGAAGCTGCCTAAACAGAAATAAATACTGTAAAATTTGAAATCGAAAAACGTTAAGTATAATTTACAACTGTTTAAAATATTTTTTCTGGAATTAAATCTTTGGCTAATTTTTTTAAATATTAAATTTTTGAATGTGTAAAATATTTTCAACTTCATAGAATAATCACACTTCCATTTTATTTAATCTCCACATTATCTCTCTGAGGTCAACTATTAGTCCAGCTTGCAGAAAGAAACTGAAAACGAAGGCTTTAAGTTAGGTAATGTTATCCAGTTAGCAACTTCCCTCCAATCATTCTGAATAGAATCTTGCTAAAATGACTTAACTCTGCACTTTCTTTTCTAATTATTATTATTATTATTTTTAAAGATTTTGTTTATTTACTCATAAGAGACACAGAGAGAGAGAGAAGCAGAGACGGAGACAGAGGGAGAAGCAGGCTCCATGCAGTGAGCCTGACGGGGGACTCGATCCCAGGACTCCAGGACCATGCCCTGGGCCGAAGGCAGGTGCTAAACCGCTGAGCCACCCAGGGATCTCCCTCTTTTCTAATTATAGTAGTGAGTCAGCACACAGTACCTGGTACCACGGTAGATGCTTAATAAATATTTGATGAGTGAACCTAAGAAACACAGGCTTAATGAAGAAAACAAAGATACTTTAAGAAACAAAACTGAATGGGCAGCCCCGGTGGCTCAGCGGTTTGGCGCCGCCTTCAGCCCAGGGTGTGATCCTGGAGACCCAGGATCTAGTCCCACATCAGGGTCTCTGCAGGGGACCTGCTTCTCCCTCTGCCTGGGTCTCTGCGCCTCTCTCTCTGTCTCTCATGAATAAATAAATAAAACCTTAAAAAAAAAAAAAAAGAAAAGAAACAAAACTGAAGAAAACACAAACAAATGGAAAGATATTCCATGCTCATGGCTTAGAACAATTCGTGTTATTAAAATGTCCAAAGCAATCTACAGATTCAGTGTAATCCCTATCAAAATACCAACAATATTTTTCAGAGAACTGGGTCAAATAATCCTAAAATTAATACGGAATAACAAAAGACTCTGAATAGCCAAAGCAATCTTGAAAAAGAACAAAGTTGGAGGTATCATAATCCCAGATTTCAAGATAGACTATAAAGCTATAGTCATCAAAACAGTATGGTACTGGCAGAAAAACAGACACATAGCTCCATGAAATAGCATAGAACCCAGAAATGAACCCATGCTTCTATGGTCAATTAATCTACGGCAATGGAGGCAAGAATATATATAATAGGGAAAAGATACCTCTTCAATAAATGGTGCTAGGAAAATTGGTCAGATACATGCCAAACAGTGAAACTAAACCACTTTATTACACCACACAAACAAAATAAACTCAAAATGGATTAAAGACCTAGATGTGAGACCTGAAATCATAAAACTCCTTACAAAAAACATAGGCAGTTTTGGACACTGGCTTTAGCAACACTTTTCTACATATGTCTCTTCACGCAAAGGAATGAAAGTGAAAATAAACTACTGGGAGCACACCAAAATAAAAGTCTTTCACACAGTGAAGGAAACAATTAACAAAATGAAAAGAATGAGAGAAGATATTTACAAAGGATTTATCTGATAAGGGGTTAATATCCAAAATACATAAAGACATTTTACAACCCAACACCAAAAAACCCCCAAATAATCTGATTAAAATAAGCAGAGGACCTGAATAGAAATTTTACCAAAGACAACATACAGATGGCCAGCTCAACATCACTATCATCGGGGAAACGCAAATCAAAACAAGGAGATATCACCTCACATCTATCAGAATGGCTAGTATCAAAAAGAGAAGAAATAACAATGTTGGCAATAATGTATAAAAAGAAAAACTCACACAAACTGGTGTATAATCACTGTGGAAAACAATATGGAGATTCCTCCAAAAAATTAAAAATAGAAATACCATACAATCCAGTAATTCCACTACTAGGTATTTACCCCCAAAAAACCAAAAACATATAAAAAATATATTCACTGTTGTTTATTATAACATATTTATAATGCAAAAATATGGGAGCAACTCAAGTGTCCAATGATAGGTAAATGAATAAAGAAAACATAGTATGTACAGGTACACACACACACACCAACACACACACACAAACACAATGGAATATTAAGCAGCCTAAAAAAGAAATGAGATCTTGCCATTTGTGACAACATGGATGAACCTAGAAGGTTTTATGCAAAATGCAGTAAGTCAGAGAAAGACAAACACGATAAGGATTTCACTTATATATGGAATCTAAACAACAAAACAGAGCAAAAACAGACCCATATGTATAGAGAACTGGCAGTTGCTAGAGGAGAGAGGGTAGGGAGATGAGCAAAACAGGTGAAGGGGAGTGGAAGGTATAGTCCTCCAGTTATGGAATTAGTAAGTCCCAGGGATGAAAGGTACAGCATAAGGAATATAGTCAAGGTACTATAATAGCATTGTGTGGTGACAGAGAGTAGCTATGTTTATAATATGTACAGCATAAAGTATAGAGTTGTCAAATTACTGTATTGTACACCTAAAACTAATGTAACATTGTGTGTCAACTATACTTCAATAAAAAACATACAAGAAAAGGATAAACAAAAATGTGAAGTTATTTCCTTTGAATATTTATCTTTACCCATATATACTACATATACTTTTTGTTTTAGACTAAATGTTATCTCACATTTGCATATGCTATCATTCTTCAAAAATATGGTTATTTACTGCCCCATAATATTTATTAGAGGAATCTAATCTATTAAAATATATTTATTAATGTTCCTGGTGTTGGAAATTTATATCAAGGGGAAAGATACTTGTGTGTTTGTGATTATGGATTTGTTGCTTTTTGGGTTTTTTTAGGTAGGCTCTATGCCCCAAATGAGGCTTGAACTCATGAGAGCCTGAGACCAAGAGTCACATGCTCTACCAACTGAGCGAGCCAGGTGCCCCAGAGACTTTGGCTGAATCACATTTCAGTAACCAAGTTATTTTACCTCTTTGGGACTCAATCTCTTCAACTCTAAAAGGGTTATAATAATCAGATCACCGACTTAATACATCTGTAAGAAGTAAATGATTCTAATTATACATGTAAAGTGTTTAGCATAGCCCTTATAAGTAAAAAACATTATTGCTTCTTTTTGCTTTTTGTTATCTCCATATACACCATATTTTACCTTCTTTAAGATTTACTATTGCACCAAAGAAAAGAGGATAATTAAACTATGACAATTCTAAGGTACCAACAATTGGAAGATCCATTCCAACTAGAGATGTGAGAAAAGTATAACTCAAAATCAATGCAATATAGGTACTTTTATCTGTATCTTGGATTATCTCATTATTTATTCATACTCTAGGACACAGAACTTGAAATACTTCTACTACCTTGGTGTATTGCCAAACTGTTTACCAGAAAAGTTATTTCAAGGTATGCTCTGATCAGCAGCCAGCATCACAACCTGCAATCTTTTTTTTTTTTGCAATATCATCTTTTGAAAAAAAATTCTATTAATTTGGATCATAAAAATCATGGTATTTTAATTTGTGTTTTTCTAATAGCAGTGTCATGATAGAGAAATTCTTTGGATTTTATTTATTTATTCATGAGAGACAGAGAGAGAGGCAGAGACACAGACAGAGGGGGAAGCAGGCTCCATGCAGAGAGCCCGACATGGGACTCGATCCCTGGTCTCCAGGATCACGCCCTGGGCTGAAAGGGCACTAAACTGCCGAGCCACTCAGGCTGCCCTATAGAGGAATTCTTATTTGTTAACTCAATATATCCCAACCTCCTAAATAAATGCTCAATAAATATTTTAACTGAATTTGTAATAATTACTACAGATGTTTAACATTTTTCTATGTCTGAGAATTATCCATTTGTATCCTTTGACTATATGTAACCCTAATAATTATCTATCTGTATCACTGACCATTTGTTTTCTGAGAATCGTCTAGTAACCCGTTATTTTATACCAAGGTAGTGCTTTTCTTAACTGAGAAGAGCCCTTAATATATTAAAGATAACAACTCAGTGTCATATCTGCTTCAAATTGATTTCTCAGGTTTACACTGACATTAGTTTTGTTTACAAATGCTTGAAATCAGTGGTTTTCCAGACCAGAAGAGGACAAAGAGGGATTGGAGTGCTGGTAATATAGTCTGCCTGAACTGTGTTCTGGTTACTTGGGTATATTCAGTTTTTAAAATTCACTGAATTGTACATTCAAGTTTTATAAACTTCTATATGTATGTTTTACCTCAATAAAAATTTTGTTTTATTAACAAAGTTGTATGTGGGGGGGACCTGGGTTTTGGTTAACATCCTCATCTGTCTCAACTATCTCTGCCTTTCAAATGTGGTCTTTCCAATCTGATGGGGATAGGGGGACTAAATATCCAAACTTTTTGAAACTGAGCCCAATTCTGTCTGGTTCTACAATGAGTAACATTCACATAATCATAATACTGTATATGCTACTCATGAGCCTTTCGCTTTAGAATTGATGTATAAACAACAAGGCAAGAAGACTTCACTTTAGTAAAAAGTCATATATAAATGTTATCTCAATAATTAAGAAGAAATCACACAGCATTATGTTTAATGAAAAAAGTCACTGTTCAAAGGTTATATACTATAGGATTCTGTTTCTTGAAATAACAACTATAGAAATGGTAAACAAATTAGAGATTGCCAGGAGAGAAGGACATGGTGAGAAAGCAAATGTAAAGGAGTAGCACAAAGGAGTTCCTTTAGAGTGATGGAATAGTTCTACAGCTTGATTTCAGTGGTGCTTAGATAAATCTATATATGGGATAAAATCGCATAGATGTACACACGAATGCATGTAAAAAATGGTGAAAATTGAAAATAATATTGTACTAGTGTCAATTTTATCATGTTGATATTGTATTAGTTAATTGAGATGTTACTAAGGTTACACAGGGCTCTCCACACTATTCTACAACTTCCTCAGTCTGTGATTATCGTAAAATAAAAAGTCTTTTACAAATGTGCTAGAGCTGGGTAGGATGGATAGGGGAGTAGGTCTCTTTTGAGGGTAACAAAAATGTTCTAAAAATGTTCTAATACACTAAAATCCACTGAAAATGTACACTTTAAATGGATGAATTTTCTGGTATGTATTAGATCTCAATAAAGCTGTTTAAAAAAATAATGGTACACCTGACAGAAGAAAGAAGGAAAACATGGGAGGAAAGGCAGAAGGAAATGCAGATTCACTTATTTTCTCATCTGATATAGAGGGGAGCTAAGAGATACTGACGGTGTCATACTAGCCAAAGTTAATGTAGTGAGAAATTGAGATTTAACAATTCTACTTACAAAACAAAAAAAAATCACACTTAAGTTTTTAAACAAAATAAAATTTAAAATAATAGCATAAATTAAATTTATAAATAAACATAGGAAAGCAAGAAGAGTTGGGATGTGGCAAAGTACGCTAATTCCTCATCTTTTTTTTTTTTTTTTTTTTTTTTAATAATTTATTTATGATAGTCACACAGAGAGAGAGAGAGAGAGGCAGAGACACAGGCAGAGGGAGAAGCAGGCTCCATGCACCGGGAGCCCGACGTGGGATTCGATCCCGGGTCTCCAGGATCGCGCCCTGGGCCAAAGGCAGGCGCTAAACCGCTGCGCCACCCAGGGATCCCTAATTCCTCATCTTTTAATGATGGATAGTCAACTAATATTGGTTAATCCACAAACAAAAATAACAATACATTATTAAGAGTCATAGAGACTAAAACTATAAACGATAAATACAGTTTAAAGACCATACTTTGTGTGAAATGGAATTGACATGAGAGAAAGAAAGAGGGCATAGAGATTTATTTTCCTTTGAAAACCCTATTTCCTTAAATGCATTTTTAATTTGTTTTATAATGTATAACATTTATAAACTGCTATAACTTCTAGAATTTTAAGATACTAAACATACTTAACTCCCTAGAATTTGGAAATATCCAAATTTTGGTGGACACTAGCATTTTATATGCTAGAAAGCTTTTGGGTTTGTGTGTGTGTGTGTGTGTGTGTGTGTGTAAGCTCTATACCAATGGTGCAGCTTGGACTCATGACCCAGAAATCAAGAGTTGCATGCTGGACAGACTGAGCCAGCCAGGTGCCCCACTAGAAAGCCTTTCAATTTGAACATCATCTGTATTTATATATGTGATATAGTTTTTAAAAGCAGTGATATAGAATTGTCACCTCAAGTTACAACTAAATGGTCAGAGTAGTTTTAAATGACTTTAAAAAGTTCATCACCAGCAGCCAACCCTCCCAAAGAATTAAAGCTAAATATTACCTGTAAGATATGATCTCCTTTAGATGATTGGTTAGGAGTTTTCCTCCTACATTTATCCTACAAAGGGAGAATTCAAATTTGGTTCAGTTTATCGCACCTTTCATTTGGTTTTAACCTAAGAAAAACACGAAAATTGAATACAACTCACCGAATAATTGCTTCTTTTTTCTTTTTACTTCTACAATAGGGAACTATATGTGTAAAGGAATATCCACTATCTACAATGATACAGCACAACTCGGAAGGATTATCTCGAAAATACCTATGCGCACTGAGAGCACCAGCTATTCAGAAAAAGATAAAGAAAACTGGATTATATAAAGTGTACTTAATTTAAAGTAACTTAAAGAAAGGTAACAAATTAAGGCAAACACAAAGACAAAAACTTTCCTTTATTTCTATATGTCAATTAAAAATAATATGCATAACTATCACAAGCTCTCTGCATTTAAACTAAAACATCACATTTTGTGGTAAACATGACTTAAAATTTTTGTGATCAATTTTTAAAAGTAAATATTCTTAATTATTTTAACATCATAACTTATTTTAACAGTTGATAATTTTACTGAGCATTTATTACATGCTGAGCACAATTCTAAAAACTCCATGAGTATTTGTGTTTTAATCTTCACAACAGTTCCATTTTATGGATGAAGAAATTGAAGCACAGAGAAGTTAAATAATATACTCAATGTCATACAACTAGAAAGTAACAGTCAAGATTCAAACCACCTAGAGTGATTCTAGAGCAAGGTTTCTCAACCTCAGAACTACTGACATTTTGAGCCAGATAATTTCTTGTTGCTGGAGGCTGTCCTATTCATTTTAAGATGTTTAGCAGCATCTGTGTCCTCACAGTCGTGACAACCAAAAATGTCTCCCAACGTTGCCAAATATCCCAAGGAGCAAAATCACCCTGAAGAACACTGTTCTAGAGATTGTGCTCTTAACCATTATAGTATAGTATCACTCATACAGACTTAAATTCTGCAAGCTAAATATTTGAGTACTTTCATTGTACAATCATGTAATGTAATTCTAGCCTTTCATAAACTAGTAAGCATATAAATATCTAAATGATATATCTAAATATCTAGATAATATTTTCAGATTGGTTTTCCACATATTGGCAGGCTGAGTTATTAACATTTCAATCAATAATAATGATAGTGAACACATCAGTGGCAGAAAAGGTAACCTCCTTAGAAACAATCTTTCAGAACTTAAAAATATGTGGCTAGTGGAGCACCTGGCTGGTACAGTCGTTACAGCATGTAACTCTTGATCTCAGGGTTGTGAGTCTGAACCTCAGAGTTTACTTTAAAAAACAAACAAACAAAAAACTAGTATGTGGCTAGTAACTTCATTATGGAGAAAATACCAAACTAGTAAAAAGATGAAGTGAGAAAAGTCTGATTAGATAATCTCTAAGAGTATACCTAATTTTTAAATTCCATGTTTTATTTCCTTCAAATCTAAAAAAATGTCACCCAATATTCTTGGATTTTAAGTGTTTCTCTTTACCCTATTCATGTCTGTATTCCCATTACTTAATTGCAATCAAAACTTTAACTCACCATTTACTCTTAAGACTGCTTGGAACTGATATTCTTCAAAGAGGATTTCATTCATTGATTCTTGAATTGAAGTGAAATTAAAGTATGGTTCTGTGATAATAATATTGGTATCTAAAAAATCAACCTATGAGAGAAAAAAATTCCACAAGTTTTATAACTTTGTAGTCATAAACACTTGTTTTACATATATAAACAAAAATATTATTCCTCACAATAATCCTAGAAGTCTTATTACTAACCCTATTTAATTGGCCAACTGAGGTACAGAAAAGTTGAATACATTACCAAGGTTCATGTAACTAGTTAGGGACATAGCTAGGATTTGAATCCCGGAAGACTGATTACAGGATCCAGGCACTTTATTATTCAATTTTAACTCTCTTAATGGTAGCATTAATAAAATGATACTATCAAATTGTTTGAAGATCAGCGTGCAAAAGTAATGAAAAATACAACTACAAGCATTAGAGATGTTTTGTTTTCCAAGTCAAATGGCCAGAAGCTTTAGCATAGTGTTTACATAATTCTCTCCTACACCCTTAAGAAGCATTAAAAACTGAAAATTCACTCGCTATACCTAAAGGTACATTACATACATTAAAAGCGCAAAATTCTCACATAATATTCACAATTTAGGTATGTGGACAAAAATATTTTACTGTGAAAACAAATAGGAGATGGTGAATTGATCTAATAATAGCAGACATGTGAATAATCTTGAGTTCCATACAGACTCTCTTAACCTCAAATTCACTTCAAAATGAAAATTCTATTCATATGCAATTACTTAATTTTAAATATTTAAATATATTTAAAATATTTTTTTTTTTTTTAATTTTTTTAATGTATTTATGATAGTCACAGAGAGAGAGAGAGAGAGAGAGAGGCAGAGACACAGGCAGAGGGAGAAGCAGGCTCCATGCACCGGGAGCCCGACGTGGGATTCCATCCTGGGTCTCCAGGATCGCGCCCTGGGCCAAAGGCAGGCGCCAAACCACTGAGCCACCCAGGGATCCCTAAAATATTTATAATATTTTTAAATATTATACTTCTTCAAAACTAAGAACAGTATATTAGTGACTTAAATATAACTTTTGAAACATATTCTAAAGTTAAAGCTAGATACCTCAATTACCTTCAACCCCAATCCCAGAATTACTCTCTGGAATCTGTCCTTGGCCTTTCCTCTTTACTGATACCACCTTATCTCTCACCTCAAATAATGCCACTGCCTTCTCAATGCCCTTTCTGCCTCCATTCTCTTCTCATTCTGCTCGGTCTTCTGTGCCGCTAGCATAATCATCAGCAAGTATTTTTCTAAATCAGAAATCTGATCACCCTCTGTAAATGTATTCCTCACCACACAAGTCCGTCCTTCTATGACTTGACACTGCCTAGGAGGAAATAGTGCCCATACATTTGCAATTTCATCCCCCCTTCAACCCATCTTACAGCGTGTGCTGGTAAATGGTCAACAACCAGATCTCCAGGGGGAGAAAAAGCCCTGATTTGTAGGGTTTACCATGGTCTGTGTTATAGATACTGTCACCATGGTTGATTTCCAGCTATCCTGAAGTCACCAAACCCTGAACACAGAGCTGGGAAGAAATGCATGTAATTGGTTCTCATGACCCTGTAGGAGCCAACTTTCAGCACAAGACTATTCAGTAAAAATTCTGAGTCTAGGGGATCCCTGGATGGCTCAGTGGTTTAGCGCCGGCCTTTGGCCCAGGGCGTGATCCTGGAGTCCCAGGATCGAGTCCCACATCAGGCTCCCTGTGTGGAGCCTGCTTCTCCCTCTGCCTGTGTCTCTGTCCCTCCACCCCCGTGTCTCTCATGAATAAATGGGTAAAATCTTTAAAAAAATAATAATAATAAGTCTATTCACTTCACACCATGCTCTCCCCCCTACCAGATTTTAGCTCAAATAATCATAAGTATATAAGTATTACTTTTCATAAACATATATATTTTGGCAGTGTATATAATTTTAAAAGCTAAAAATGAGTGATAGTACATAGTAACCATGTGGAACAGATTTATTTAAGTCATATTAAGGTGTAAACTAGCTTTATATCCTATCCTGTTGGTTCTTGCATTAACGTGAGTTAATAATTCTTTGGTGCTGTAATTTTTCATTGAATAAAGCATGGAAATAGAAATTTGAATACATACTCCAATTTGTTACCTGATACATTTCTTTTCCAAAAAGGTAATCCCAAACTTGTCTTTGAACATCCCAATTCACCAAGTAGCCCTAAAAAAATTCTTGTATAAATTACCACAAATATTTGAATAATTTTTAAAAATCACATTAATATACTCTAAATGACTAATTGCTCTTTATGGTTACCTTCACTACTCAAACACTGTTTAAGGAGACGCCACTCTATACTTACACTTTTTTAACATGTTCATCTCATTTAGCTTTAAATATAAACAAGTAAAATTCAGTACCACAATCAGTATCCTATAGCATCCTGCTATAGGGTCTGGTCTGGGATTGAACCCCAGACAGTAACTAAGTCATGGTCATTTATTGCTAACAAGACAATTTAATTTCAATTTTTGGTTTTAATAAGATCTTATTAAAATTTAAATAGCTTTTCTAAAAACATTCCCATACATAAAAAATCTTAATTATACATTTAAAAATTGTGTTTACATTTAGGACTATGTTGTTAGAAATGACATATAATTGAATTACCTTCTGAAAAGGAAGGATGTAAAAGAGTCCAGAAGGGTCCTTTATTTCATCTATCTGGTTAGCAGTAAAAGTTTTAAGTCGTGCTGTTTTTGACCTGAACTGACAGTTAGGAATTACCCTGTAAACAAAGAAATAATATAATTATTTCCTAACTACTCACTTAGAAAGTATAATTACTTAACCACCTCCCTCCATGACAAAAAAAATATTCACAACCAGTGTTTTTCATTTTATCTTCAAATAATTAAAAAAAACACATTTTTTAAAAAGTTCTAATACATATGAGATCCTACACTGGACCCTTCATCTTTCTCAAGTAATCCTTAAAAAATCCTTCCAGGTGGGTATGGATCCTGCCACCACCAGATGACAGTCAGGGCTCAGGTAAAGTTCTGGTCCTTTTGGCTTTAATGTGGGAATCTTAATACCACTCGGGCAAAAGATTTACAGTTTCAAAATTCTTGCCATTAAAATTAGATCTCTAAGAAGCCAAAGATTTTCAATTAGCAGGATGCTATAGGATACAGAAGGAGAAAGTGGTTCTTAATATGGTTGCCGCCCACCACAGGCTTACAATCTGGTTAGGAAGACAAACTGAAGTCATCATCAACCATACACACATGTACACATGTATGTGTGTGCAGGAGTGGGAGAAGGGGAGGGGAGAGAGAGAGGAGGAGCGAGGGAAAGGATATTGGGACAATACTGCAAACATGTTTTGTATCTGCTTATTTCATTTATACTATGTTGTCATTTTCTCTACATGTTTAAATATGCTTTGAGGACATGATTTTTTTTTTCTTTAAAGATTAATTTTAGAGAGAGAAAGCAAGAGAGTGAGAGAGTGCAAGAGCTGGGGATTAGGGTGCAGGGAGAGAGAGAATTTCAGGCCAACTCCCAGCTGAGGGCAGAGCCCAAGGGGTGATTCAATTCCATTCCCTAAGATCACCATCTGAGCCAAAGTCAAGAGTCTGATACGCAATGCACTGAGCCATCCAGGCGATTGGAGGACGGGATTTTTAAAAACCGCACTACAGTCAATCTTATGGTTGTACTGTAATATTAGTCTATTTTCTATTCTTGATTATTCAGCTTGCTTTCTTTTCCTTTTTTCCCACCATACACAATGTCTGTAACATAGAGCATCCTGTATTTATTCTTATCAAACCCTTCATACTTATTCCTTAGGAAACTGATAACAGAACTACTGTGGCCAAAGGATAAAAACAGTGATACACATTGCCAAAAAACATTTTCCGGAAGACTAAGAATTTACGTTTCTATAAGCGTTCTCTTTAAAAAAGAAAAAAAAGAAAAGGAGAAAGAGAGGGCAGAGAATCCTCTGTAAACATTTTAGAAGTAAAGCATCTTTTCTTCTCTCTATATACGTATATATTTGACGAATGCCATTGTAGTGATTCCGTCAAATCAAGTCTATCAACCAGGTCGGCCAAGGCACACCAAGGGGCTTAGGCACGAAGCCTTCAACGTCTCCAACCAGTAGGTCGTTTTTAAGCGCTTCTGGGGTCACAGGACCCACTGAGGATCTGGTGAAAGCCGCGGCAGTGCCCTCAAGAATGTGCATATGCACACACATGTCCGCGCTTCCTGCGGTTCCTGAACTTCGGGGACGCACCGCTTCGTCGAGCACCGCTTCTCAAAGAAGCCTAGTTTCCTCAACGATTTCCTGTACCAAAGGAAACGCACGTCCCACTTCCGGGGCCGCGTGGCCTACGTGACCGCCACAACTGCAGTGGAAAGCATCCCAGCCTCCCGGCTCCAGTCGGAGCATCCCTACGGCGCGGGTGAGGGCCACGGAGGGCCACCTGCAGTTTACTGCGCTCCCGACCGGAAGCCGAGTCTGTGAAGCCACCAGACGTCGGGCTCGTGCTGAGGAGCGAGAGAACACTTACGACACGTTTTCATGGCTGTAACCGATTTTGGCATTGTAGGCTCCGTTATCCAGCACCAAAGTCGTCATTTTACCGCGAACCCACCGGCCGTCGCTCCGTCCTCCCGTCACTTCGGCTCCCTGGGCTTCCGGGACTCTAGGGTTGGCGGGGCGGGGCGGAAGGGCGCTTCCGGTCTTCCTTAGCAACGGAGGACGCCGGAAACCAGAGACGCCCTGCAGGCCTCGCTGCGGGCGTAGGGCTGTGCAGCGCTTACCTCGACGCCCCGCCGGTTCCATCCCCCGGGAACGTGCAACCGGCTTGCGGCTTTTGCGCCCACCGTATTACGTTTTTGCCCTCCGCTTCGCACACTGACTCGCCCCGCCAATTCTCTGTTGACTTCCGTGGTGCACCTTCAGCTTTGTGCCCGCGTGTGTTCCAGTAGCATTGTTCAGTGACGTTTCCTAAGGGATGAAATGCAAAATCATACAGTGTGGAATGGGGTATGAAGTCTCTTCAGCCTCATTCCCCGCCACTGCCCATTCCATTGTAGCCTAGGCCCGACCACCTTTAAATTATAGACATGCTGTTTGATCAACTGCCTCTCTTTTCTACGCATTCATACTCTTCCTCCACCTACTTGTTCATAACACTGCGCTGTCGCTCTTACTAAAAGGTTTCTTGACACCGCACGTTACCCTGTTCTCACTCTTGAAATCAGGTGCTCCTGTGTGCTCTTGTAATACCCTCGGCTAACTCCAATACATAATAAGGGATAAGAATGAATTTTGTATTAGAATCCAGACTCCACAAAATGGCTGTGTAACCTTGGGCGATGAAGATGATGATGGGTAAAGATTTAGAAAGTGCTTAATACCTGTGAGTAAACTTTCAACGATATATAGATATAGATATATAGATATATATAAATATATAGATATATACACATATATATCACACACACATATATATATACACATACACTAACTTAATCTTTAAATTTCTGAACTATTATTAAAATCAAAGAGATAGTGATTTATAGTCTCTGCATTTAAACTCTTGGACCAAAATCTTGGCTCTTACTAGATGCTGTGGACAGGCTAGTTCATCTCTCTATGCCTTAGTTTTCTCATTTGTAGAATACAGTAATATTAATAACACTCCCTTGCAGAATTGTTTTATGAAGAGTAAATGACACAAGTACCTGGTAGAGGTAATCATCATCATCATTGTCATCTTTTCATCATATACTCATTCTCATTTATTTTTTTAAAGATTTTTACCTTTAAGTAATCTTTACACTCAACCTGAGGCTGGAACTCACAACTCCAAGATCAACAGTTGCATGTTCCACCAACCAAGCCAGCCAGGTGCCCCCATATAATTAATCTCTTAACTTGTATAGATGGCAAACTCCTTGAAGTCAGACCACTCTATTCTACTGGTCTAGATCTTTGTATCGAAAAATCATTGAATGTCCAAAGTTAATTATGTGCAATTTTAGTCATTCTGTTTTCTCTAATTTATCACTAAACTGATAAGATCTCTTACTACAAACATGTAAAGAATGTTTTCTAAAACTTACAGCATAGGGACATCTGGGTGGCTCAGCAGTTGAGCATCTCCCTTGGCTCAGGGCATGATCCCAGAGTCCTGGGATTAAGTCCCACTCCAGGCTCCCCTGAATAGAGCCTGCTTCTCCCTCTGCCTGTGTCTCTGCCTCTCTCATGAATAAATAAATAAAATATTTTTTTAAAAAACTTACGGCATAGAGCTGACATCATTTCTAGTCATCTTTCATCTCTTAAAATATGATTTTTCCTTCTGATTATCAGCCTTTTCTTATTTAAGCTTCTCTTTTTGCTTTCCTCAACATTTACATCCTCCTTGATTAAGATCATTTTTGTTCTTGGTTTCAGCTGTCATTAAATAATGATAAAGCTAAAAGCAGAATTTCCACCCCCCAACTATAGTCTGAATGTTTCTACCCAAGTATATCCTAGGATAACTTTAATGGATAGCAACAAATCTAAAACTGAATTTTATCTCCAAAAAGGTTTGTTCCACCTAATTACTTATCTATATTAATAGTATGTCCCAAGATCCACATGGTGCATCAAGCTAGATACCTCAATTACCTTCAACCCCAATCCCAGAATTACTCTCTGGAATCTGTCCTTGGCCTTTCCTCTTTACTGATACCACCTTATCTCTCACCTCAAATAATGCCACTGCCTTCTCAATGCCCTTTCTGCCTCCATTCTCTTCTCATTCTGCTCGGTCTTCTGTGCCACTAGCATAATCATCAGCAAGTATTTTTCTAAATCAGAAATCTGATCACCCTCTGTAAATGTATTCCTCACCACACAAGTCCTTCCTTCTATGACTTGACACTGCCTAGGAAGAAATAGTGCCCATACATTTGCAATTTCATCCCCCCTTCAACCCATCTTACAGCGTGTGCTGGTAAATGGTCAACAACCAGATCTCCAGGGGGAAAAAAAGCCCTGATCTGTAGGGTTTACCATGGTCTGTGTTATAGATACTGTCACCATGGTTGATTTCCAGCTATCCTGAAGTCACCAAACCCTGAACACAGAGCTGGGAAGAAATGCATGTAATTGGTTCTCATGACCCTGTAGGAGCCCACTTTCAGCACAAGACTGTTCAGTAAAAATTCTGAGTCTAGTCACTTCATACCATGCTCTCTCCCCTACCAGATTTTAGCTCAAGTAATCTCAAGCATATATTACTTTTGTTAAAATACAATTCAACTGAGTAAATTTAATTGGCTTTACTGAAAGATTCATGAACCAGGCAGTATCCAATCTAGCCAACTAAGGGGAATTCTAAGTAGAGAAATTGTACAAAAATGGAAGTAGGTGGAGGCCACTGCAGAGCTTGAACTCAAGACTCTGTGATCAAGATCTGAGCTGGGATCATATCAGACACTTAACCAACAGAGCCACCCAGGTGCCTCCTAAAATGACCTTTCTTATGTGAAGGAAGTGGTGTCTTTTTCCAGGGACCCTTGACTCCTGCTTATATAATTTTAAAAGAATTAAAAATATGACTCTGCTACAAGTATATAATAAACATGTGCAACAGTTTTAAGTCCTATTAATGAGTGAACTAGCTCTAACTCCTATTTTATTGGCTTTTACATTAATATGAGTTGATAAATCTTTGGTGCATATCCATTATACATCTGTATGACAGTCATGTTTTTTAACTTTTAAAAATTATCCTTTGATAATTAAAAAGCAATTAAGAAAAATGTAAAGGGGTGTTGGGTGGCTCAGTTAAACATCTGACTTGGGCCCAGGTCATGATCTCGGGATCCTGAGATTGAGCCCCATGTTGAGCTCCCTGCTCAGTGGAGGAATTTGCTGGTCCCTCTGCCTTTGCCCTGCATGTTTTCTCTCTCAAATAAACAAATAACATCTTAAAAAAAAAAGATGTGAATTTATTTAAACCACTGAATTTATAGTGTTATTTTTTTAAAGATTTTATTTATTTATTCATGTGAGACACACAGAGAGAGAAGCAGAGACACAGGCAGAGGGAGAAGCAGGCTCCATGCAGGGAGCCTGACATGGGATTCCATCAGAACCCCAGGATCACGCCCTGAGCCGAAGGTGGCGCTAAACCGCCGAGCCACCCAGGGGTCCCTTATAGTGGTTTTGACATATGTTCCCTCAATCCAGGGACAGAAAAATTGCAAATGTATTTCTCAATAAAAAGATATTGGTACAAATCAGTAAAAACTCATTAAAAAACACAGGCTTAAGGCAGAGTCAGTTGCCCACAGCAAACCAAGACCTAAGTACAGCTTCAACCTCTTTAGGTGTGGAATTTTAAGCCAATTAGCCTGGAATTTTCTGGTCTGCATCAATTAGGTAATCTGTCACATGGTCCCTCCTCATCCCAACGTCCCTCCCAAAGGAAAATAAGGTAATCCACCTAATAGGGCTCTTGGCCTTTCCCCCTAAATGAAGGTGACCTTGCCTGAAACAGTCTTTTGTCTTTCTTTCTTTTCTTGCAATAACGTCCTGTAAATTCCTTCTTTTTATTTACTTATTTATTTATTTATTTATTTACGATAGACACAGAGAGAGAGAGAGAGAGAGGCAGATACACAGGCAGAGGGAGAAGCAGGCTCCATGCTGGGAGCCCGATGTGGGACTCGATCCGAATCTCCAGGATCGCGCCCTGGGCCAAAGGCAGGCGCCAAACCGCTGAGCCACCCAGGGATCCCCTGTAAATTCCTTCCTATAAATACTTTCCATTTTGTACAATTCCTTCCTTGGGAGTTCCCTCTACTTGCTATGTGGGATGATCCCAATTAATGAATTGCTTAATAAAGACAAATTCTCGATTTGCTTAGTTGAATTTTTTTAAACTATACTACAACTATAGTTATTAAGCTGTGAGATTCTTTAATACTTACAACTTGGAAAAGGAATCTGTGTTTTGTTCTAGCCACGACATTAGGCCACTTGCCATTTATAAGCCATGAGCTTTGACACTTCCACCTGCCTGGAACATACTCTTCCTGCTAGTGAATTAATTCCATCATATTGTGTCTGGCACTCTTTCAAGTAGTCTAGTACTTACTTAACCTTCATTAGCTTGGTTAATCCTCACAACAACCATCATGGAGCCTGAGAGGTTCCATACTGTTCCTACGATTCCATTGTTAAAAAATCTGCAGAGCTACGTTTTACATCCAAATCTTGAATTTCAAGGTCAATGCATTAAGCTAATTCAGTCTCATCTTTGAAATAACATCTCTACTGTAAATCTGCCTTTGACCTAAGGTAGAACAAATCACTCCTTCTTCGTGGGCTCATAACACTTTGCATCTGTTTTCAATAATGCTAATTTAATAGCATTTATTAAAGAGTTTGCTTAGTACTGAGCACTTTGTTGAAAACTTTATATGCATAATCTCATTTAGATCTCATAAATTCTGAGTTAGAAACTTAATATTATCTTGCATAGATGAGGAATTTGAGGCTGACACATTAAATCACTTGCCCAAGTTTACATAGTGACACAAAGGCCCAGGTAGCATTGGACCTTGAGGTAAGTAGAAGGACTTACCTCAAGGTCTTGAGAGTCTATTTACCTACCTAGTCTGTTAACTCTTTGATGACAGAACAGATTTGTTTGTTTTTGGCTAGGCAACCCCAGAATAAGGCCTAGCTCGCATTGCATGAGGAATGGTGAGGAGTCAAGCATTATCTCCTTTCCTTTCTTCAAAAAGGGCAGCTTGTTGGACTATGTGTGAACTACCTTCTCTCCCCCACCCTTAACCAGATCCTTCCTGATCCATCCCTCAGAGGTAGTGTTAATACCTTTCCTCCTTGAGACATCGCTGGGTGGTTATTTTGACTCTGAAAATGTTGCATTGGGGCTGGGTGAGGTGGAGAGCTGTAATAGTTCTATTTCAATCATTTCCTTCCTTTTCATTGAAATTTTCATGTGAAATTTTGCATTCTTATTTCCGTAGCCACAACCTAGCGAGACGGTTATAGAATACACGATTAACGTATTTTGTCTCTGATTAAGGTTAAAAGTAAGGAAATTATTTTCTTCAGGTTAACACAGCTAGAACCACAGAGCCAGGACTTGAATTTCTGACTTCTAATTCCCAGGTCCTAGACTCTTAAGACACGTTGTCAACTTTTACTTCCCTCAGGATTGGAATCACCAGAGGAAACATTAAATTACAGCATGGGCGTGTGTGTGTGTGTGTGTGTGTGTGTGTGTGTGTGTGGGGGGAGGGGGGGAGGAGCAGTATATCTTAGCAAAGAAGAAACTGAGGCAAGCGTATGAAGAAAGCGGAGTACAGCAGGTAGAGAGCAAAGCGAGCAGGGTAGTTTGTGGAGCAAATTGTGAAAAATGAAAACAACAAGTAGGATGTGGAAGGAGCACTCCGTAATGGAGGCAGGAACCAGGCCAGAGCAGAGACGGAGCATGTGAAGCCCAGGAAGGTTCTGGCATCCGGAGCGGCGCGGCAGCAAAGGACACTCGTGCAGCGCGGGGCGGGGCGGTCAGCGCGGGGCGCGTTGGGGGGCGCGCAGGGCTCCGCCGCCCCGCCCGCGCCCCCGCCCGCGCTCCCCGCGTGCATCCCCCCCGCGCCCCCCCCGCGCGGCCCGCCCCGCGGCTCCCCCCGCCCGCAGTCTGCGTCGCCCCGCCCCCCGCGCGTCCCCGCGTGCACGCCTCCCCCGCGTCGCCCCGCCCCGCGCCCCGTCCGCGCCGCCCCGCCCTCCCCCAGGTCTCTTAGGTGATGCTGCAGCCAAGATGGCGCCGGCGGCGGCCACGGAGGCCTGAGAGCGATGCTCCGGGTCCTCGGCGGCAGCGGCGGCGGCGGCGGCTGTGGCCTCGGCCGGGGCCTTCGGTCTCTCCCGGGCGTGAGCACTCACGCGACCCTTCGCCGGGCTAGTCCGGACCACGAAGAGAGGAGGCAGTGAGAAACGCGGAGGGAGCGCGCCGCCTCCTGGCCCGGCACCATGGCCGGGCTCATCAAGAAACAGATCCTGAAGCACCTCTCCAGGTCAGCTAGAGCCTCGGGCGTGGGGGGCCAGTCCGCCTCCGCCCTCGCCGGCCCGGGAGGCTGCGTGCAGCTCGGGGACCGCGGGGCCCGGCAGTCGTGCGGGAGGCGCCGCCTGAGCGTCCAGGTCCTGGCGGGGCAGGGGTCGCGGCCCCGATGTTCCGTGGCCGGCGGCGCCCGGCGCTGACCTCCGGAGTCGGCCCCCTGCACCGGCCGTGCCCCGCCGGCTCCGAGCGGCGTGGAGGGCGGCGGGGCAGGCAGCCTGCTGACCTGGCTCCGGGGACCCCGCCGGGCGCTGCTGCGCGGAGGCGGGGATGCTGTGTGCGGCCGGGTGACCCCGAGCTCCGTGCTCGCCTCCACTCGGAGCACGGCGTTTCGGTTCACCGAGGGCGCCTGGAGCAGTGCGGACCTTGGGGGCTGAGGCTTGTCTCCTCCGTGAAATGTTAACCTTGTGGTTTCCCGAATTCACCCCCGCCTCGCCGCTCCCGCTCCGGTGCATTGGAGTGTGTGCCTGTTTGCACAGTTAGGGTTTGTGTTCGCCAAATAGACTTCCCAGCTTTGGCAAAGTTCTTTCTGGGGTCGTTTTAGTTCGACATCATTTTGGCAAAACAGTTTTTTTTTTTTCTTTTTAGAATATGAGATCCATAAATTCAGGTAGTCAGCATCTGTGGTGATAAACAATACTTGTCATTCTTTCCGTTTCATAACGCGGTTTTAGTCAGAAACATGACTCAGTAAAGCTGGCACTTTGTTACTTCTGACTTCTCCATATTTGTCTCCGGGCGCAGGCTGAATGTGGGATCTTGTTTCCAAATGGTTAACAGAATTCAAAGCGTTTGGTTATGACCCTTTTTTGCTCTGTTATTTGTAAGTTAATGATACTAGGATAAAACTTGGGTATACAGGTATGTTCACACGGTGAAGACGGTTGATTGTCCAGATCACTGCATACCACAGGTTGCAGGTTGGGCAACAAAATCAGTATTTCTGTGAATCAGCAAATATGTTATCTAAACTTAAAGCATTGAGTAAGATATAACCTCTATTTTAACAAGTAGCAAATTATAGCAGCACTTATGAATATGCATTTCTTAATATTATCGCTAATTGAAATGTTTTAATAACTTGTACCTACGGTCCAATACTGAATTATTTTATTTTGGAAAAAGGTTTTATCTTTTTAATTATTATTTAGGTAATACCTGACTTAATCAGATGTCCTCTAGCCTTTGTCATACTCCATTCCCCAAGAAAATTCAGACTTCCAGAAAATGATTTGAGCGTTTATCTTCCAAGGATGATGGCACATGGCTAGTTCCATTCCAGACGCTTGGGAGAAAAGTTAATTCAGAGTGTCTTACGTTGTTAGTTTAATTCTCTTGTGGAACTTCAATTGAGAAAGACTCTTGAAGATTAATAGCAAAGGTGGCGGCTTACTTCACAAAAGAGACCACAACTACATATTCAGAATTGAGTCCTTGGGGTACTATTTGATCTGTGTGATTTTTAATAGCTTTGTGGTAAATGGTAATAAGGATTGTTTTTCAGAGATGAGGATTTTTGTTTTTGCATCTTTGGCCATTTGTATGCCTCTCCTTCCTTCCTCCCTTCTTTCGACTTAGAGTTGACACACAATGTGAACATTAGCTTCAGGTGTACAACACAATAATGTGACAACTCTATGGGTTATGCTGTGCTCTCCACCAAGTGTAGCTATCACCTGTCACCACACAATGTTATTATAGTACCACTGACTGAATTCCCTGTGCTGTACCTTTCATCCTTGTGACTTGCCCATGATCAGAGCCCTTTACTCTGCCAACCATGAGTTTGTTCTTTGTATTTATGGATTTCTGCTCTTTTGTTTTTCTTTCTTTAGATTCCACATGTAATTGAAGTCATATGTATTTGTTTTTCTGTGTGTGATTCATTTCACTTAGCATAAAACCCCCTAGGTCTATCCATGTTGTTGAAAATGGCAAGACCTCATTCTTTTTTATGGCTGAGTACAGATGTGTTTTTGAAACATGAGTTTTTAGTTATTTCATATTTCAAAACTTAACTTGGGTGACTAAAGAGTATCAAATTCATATTCTTGGCTAGGATGTTGATGTGTGTTGTAATAAATTATAGTTATTCAGGTAGAGGTGAATTTTTGAAATTACCTGGGTCAAGCTTAATTTTACAGATTATCCAGTAATAAAGATGTCTCTATTAAAGTAATTATCTTTAATTATGACAATGTAAATGTTTAACAGGAAATACTTAGAACACATTACCTTCCAATAATAAACGTTTCTTACAGCCAGCGGATGCCATTACTGACCCTTCAAAGGAGGCCCTACCTGACCAACCTTTTCATCCTTCTCTGTCTGTATAGATGCTCGTTCTTTGTCTTCTTCACTTGAAAGTAAACTGCATGATGGCAGGAATTTTGTTTTAATCTAGCAGAATGTAGGCACTCAGCAACTTTTTTTTTTTTTTGGTAATGAATGGTGGCACCAAAGCATTGACTTGCCCTTGTATTTTCATAACTGATTAAGACTATATGCCACCAGTGTTATCATAGATATTGGGTATGGTCAGTTTCCCTGTGTTTTTTTTTTAAGACTTATTTATTTATTTATTCATGATAGAGAGAGAGAGGCAGAGACACAGGCAAAGGGAGAAGCAGGCTCCATGCCGGAAGCCCAATGCGGGACTCGATCCAGGGTCTCCAGGATCACGCTCTGGGCCAAAGGCAGACGCCAAACCGCTGAGCCACCCAGGGATCCCAATCCCTGTGGTTTTTAAGAAGGTAATTGAATTACTGAATAAATGAGCCTTTGTTGTCCTGGAAAGGAAGGACCGGAAAATTGACTCTATATATGGGACCTTCCAGTAAGAAGGAGACTGTAAAGGAAAACAGGAGAAAGAAAATGCTTATTCTGAGCCTTGAGATTGAAGTATGGTGAAATTGTAACATTAAAACCAGTGTTCCTGAGATACAGGGGCTTGAGAAACTGGTATATTGGAAAATTATAAAAGAGAAATTCTTAAGAGATTCTTAAGAGATTAATAAATGCTTTAAGTAAATGCTGAACTATTTGAGAAGTATAAATCTGTATAGTAGTTCCCTGCCCAGTTGTTGTTTAGTTTGTATCCTAAGCATCTGTTGCATCCTTAATAAAAAATAGTTTGTGGGACACCTGGGTGGCTCAGTGGTCTGCCTTCGGCTCAGGGCGTGATCCTGGAGTTGCAGGATCAAGTCCCACATCGGGCTTCCTACATAGAGCCTGCTTCTCCCTCTGCCTGTGTCTCTGCCTCTCTCTGTCTCTCATGAATAAATCAATAAAATCTTAAAAAAAAAAAGTTTAAAAAAATAGTTTGTGTACTTGGAACTGATCTGAAACTGAACAGGGAAGGAGAGAGAGAGAGAGAGAGAGAGAGAGAGAGAGCGCGTGCGAGCTGGAGCTTGCCCACGTGCCTCCTGGGATTGGGCAAGGGGGCAGGGCAAGAGGGTGAGGGAGTGTGTGTGGTGGGGGTGGGGATTGGAGTAGTTATATTTTAAGAGAAGTGAAACAGGAAAGTCCTTGAAGAGAAATTACTGTGAACCAGCAGAGTATGTTTTGGAGTCTTCTCCAAGAGAGTATTTTTCACAAAAGAATGAAGAGTTCTAAGGAAAAGTTAGAACAAATGTAAAAAAGGAAATAACGAGAGCTACCTTTCAAGGCCTCCTGTTACTGTGGCATTTGTATTTGTGTGTTCAAACAGGAGAAGAGGAGGAAAATAGAAGCTAGAAGATGAAGTGTATTAACACTAGGACCTGAAAAGGAGTAAGAGAGATTCAGATACAAATGTTCCCTCTTCCCTTCCTCCCATGCTTTGGCTCATACACACTAAGCTGGACACAAGGTTTATGGGAAGTGGGAGTTGGCAGGACAACCATTCATAAAGTCTTATACAACCATGGAGTCTTTGTATAGTTTAAAATTGTGGTTTTCAATCAGGTGATTTTGCCCCTTAGGGGTTACATGTTACATTTGGGATGTACTTTAGGATGTTATATTTGGTAACATCTGGATACATTTCTGATGGTCACAACTTGTGGGGTGGGATGGAGGCCAGGAATGCTGCTAAACATGCTGCAGTACACAGCATAGTCTCCCACAACAAATAATTATTTGACCCAAATGTCAGTAGTTTTGAGATTGAGAAACTTGTTTGAAGTATACAAGCATTTCAAATGTTTGAACTAGGGTACTGGTGCTACTTCAGGTTATTTTGTTTTTGCAAACAACAAAAACCTCAGTTTAACTTAAGTAATAAGGGAATTGTAACAGAAAGCTGTTGGGATAGGTCCCAAAGTCTGGGGAGAGGCAGGACCTAACCAGCTCCTAAAATTTCATTGGACAAGTTAATTCTCTGTTGTGAAGACCTGCTCTGTGTTTGAAGGTCTTTAGCAGCATCTCTGGTCTCTACCCACTAGATGCCAGTAGCACTCCAGGCATTGTTAATATCCCCTGGGAGTAAAATCTCTTGATTGATAACTACTGCTTCTACCTCTCACAACTCCCTGTTTTTGGTTTTTCTGTCAAGTTTTAGATTCCTGGGAGAGAGAACCTGTTTGGCCCAGTTCTACTTACCAACATATATCAGTTAACAATGGCAAAAGGGTCATAAAGCAAAGATATGGTCAGAGGGAAACTACCTTGAGTGTGGCTTGCTGTTCCATTTGGTGTCTTTAATAGGCCCTGAACTAAAAATTAGATGTCAGAAGGCCTCATTTGCTGTATTAAAGATATTGTATTTCATCCCGGGAGGTGACTGCTGATAAAGAATTCCAGACAGAAGAGGAGCAGGATCATTAAAGATGTTTGGTTATCAGTTTGGTTTTTGGACTCCAGAGTTCAGGAGCAGTTGACTGTCATGGAAATATAGAGTCTACAGAGGGTCTCTGATTAACTTGAAAAGTAATGGATTAGAAGGACATCAGTATCCCAACGGAATTTATGGTCGGGTGAGGGGACCATTCTTGGAAAGGGACTAATAATCTAGGTAGGAGAAACTGCTTGATAGTCTCAACAAGATATGTTCCCTAAATTAAGGGGAAGGAGTAAATAGAAAGGGTGTTTTGAGAAGATTGTTGAATATTTGGAATATTTGTTAGGGAGATTAGGAATGGTTGAACACTTGCCGGGTCTTGTGAGTGAATGGCAAAGTGATAGAGAGTTTACGATGCCTCACGGTGTATTCATGGATAGCTTATGCTGTGAAAGAAAGAGAAGAGGGAAACAGCAGCTGATAGTCTGGAAAGAACCATCAAAGAATTGGAAATTTTATCTGAATGGGAGAGCAGTTGAGAAAAACAAATGAGAGAACTGGAAGGATTGGAGGTTTTGTTTGAAAGTGTTATATTAAAGTTTAAAATGTCAGAGGAGGATTAGGCCTAATTTAGGGTAAGGTATCCATTAAGGCCGTAGAACTGAATCGCTGAAGAGAAGTTAGGGTGCATATAAGCTTCTGGAGTGGAATGAGGAGTGAAGGAAGTAGAGGGAGATGAGATCACAGAGAAAACCAGGCCACCTTGTGGGGCCTTATAATGACTAGGTCTATATATCATTCCTGAATTAAATATTCTTAAAAGGAAACACAACATTATTTCAACCGTCAAATTATTTTTTCAAATGATAATTTTATATAATTATGATAGGCTAATTACATTTCTACTTTTATGGTAAAGCTGAATAATTTTTTTTAAAGATTTTATTTATTTATTCATGAGAGATACAGAGAGAGAGGCAGAGACACAGGCAGAGGGAGAAGCAGGCTCTCTGCGGGAAGACTGTGGGACTCAATCCCAGGACCCTGGGATCACACCCTGAGCCAAAGGCAGATGGTCAACCACTGAGCCACCCAGGTGCCCCAAAGCTCAAGAATTTTTAGAGTTGATGTTTATCAGGTTCTTGAACACTGGGCATTAGAGATACAAAGATGGGTAAGACATGGTCTCGGCTCTTGGGAAACCTCAATGATTCCTACTGTGGCATAGGAAGCATGAGTAGGATTACTAAACGTTACCTGTTCCTAGAGCTATACTACCACATGAAATTTGTGAGATTTGGCTTACTTGGATTCGGCAATTGGAAAAAATTTGAGTTAATTATTACCCTTTGGGAATAGAAATAGGGATGCCTGGGTGGCTCAGCAGTTGAGCATCTACCTTAGGGTCAGGATGTGATCCCAGTCCGGCATCGGGCTCCCTGCATGGAGCCAGCTTCTCCCTCTGCCTGTGTCTCTACTTCTCTCTGTGTGTTTCTTGTGAATAAATAAATAAAATCTTTATTAAAAAAAAGAAATATAAATAAATTTACTTTTATAAGTCTATGAATTTTTTAAAGTAATTTTTAGTTAGATTGACAGTATTTTAAAAATAATCTCCAGTACTGTTGACTTTAACACTAGATATATGACAGTTGTTTATTTAACAAATATTTACTGAGTGCTACTTTGTACTGGCTCTAGTCCTTTGTGTTGTGGCATGAATCTCTGCCCTTAATGGAATTTACATTTTTAATCAGAGGAGGCTGATAGTAAAAAAAAAGTGAAGAACATTATATCAGTTTGCGGTAAGTGCTATTAAAAATAGAACACAGGGAAAGGAGATAGGAAGTGCAGGGAAGTAAGGAAGGAGTTTGCTCTCTTAAATCTGGTGATCAGGAAGGTCTAATTGAGAAGGTGATATTTGAGAAGAGAGAGGAAAGAGGTAGTGGACGCAAATGCAGAGATTAAGAAGTGAAATCTTGCTTGCCATTTTTGAAATATAATAAGGCCACCAACATGAGTGAAGTGAGGAGTGAAGTTAAGTAGAGGAAGATGCATCAAAGAGAAAACGGGGCTAGAACTGGTTGGACCTTGTAATGACTTTGTCTTTTATCCTGAGTGAGATCAGAAGCCACAGCAAGGCTTTGAACCAAGGATTACTCTGCAGCCATATGGGAAGTAAATAATAGGAGGACAAGGGCAGAAACAGGAGCCTAATAAAAGTGCTAATTATCCAAGTGAGAAAGGTATCGGCTTGGGTGTAGGTTGATGTGGTGGACTTGTTGAAATATAGTCGGGTTCTAAATGTATTTCGAGAGTAGAACCGCAGGATTCTGACGGGTAAGATGCGGATTGAAAGAGAAAGAACAGGGATCCCTGGGTGGCGCAGCGGTTTGGCGCCTGCCTTTGGCCCAGGGCGTGATCCTGGAGACCCAGGATCAAATCCCACGTCAGGCTCCCGGTGCATGGAGCCTGCTTCTCTCTCTGCCTGTGTCTCTGCCTCTCTCTCTCTCTCTATCATAAATAAATTTAAAAAAAAAAAAAAAAAAAGAGAAAGAACAGTCATGACATAAGCAAATGAGGAGATGGAGTTGCTGTTAAGTAGAAGACTGCAGGAGGGGCGGGCTTTAGGTAGAGAGATACGGAGTTTGGTTTTGGGTGTATTAATTTGGATGCCTGCTAGATACCTGAATGGAGAGGCCTTTTACTAGTGAACTAATTTACGCATTTTAGTCTGCTGTTCCGTCAAATGGAGTGTAGGCAAAACGACCTCCAAAGGCCTAAGGGACCTTAAGACTGAAGAAAAACACCAAGTTCAGCTTGGTGAGAAATGGTTTATTAAGGAGGTTTATGAACAGAAGCAGGTCCTGAGTGGCTGCAAAGCAGGCAGACCTCTACAACCCCACCTCCTGTGAAACCTGCTCTTGTAGCTCTAGAGGCTGGAGAGTATGTGCGAGGAGACCACCAGGGAGGAGAATGTTTGCAAATAGGTATGTGTCGTAGTTGAATCTCCAGAGCAGATCCAAAGTGTTAACACCCCAAGGGTGTACCTACAGGTGCTGTTAAACAAAAGGGAAGAATGGGAATGGGGGCTGAATTCAAGAAGCCTTAGGTCACAAAGCAGCCTTCGTGGTGGTAGTCTGGTTCACAGGTCTGGCAGCGACAGCATCGAGTGTTTCAGGTATATTGGTTTATGAAGTACATGATTACAGCGAAGTGAATTGTAAGATGAATTTTAAGGGGTGGACTTTATAGTATATTTTGCTAATAAGTATACTATGTAGAGGTAACATATGTAAATGTGCCCATTTCTTTCACACTAATTTCCAATTAAAACCAGATATTGAGGGATCCCTGGGTGGCGCAGCGGTTTGGCGCCTGCCTTTGGCCCAGGGCGCGATCCTGGAGACCCAGGATCGAATCCCACATCAGGCTCCCGGTGCATGGAGCCTGCTTCTCCCTCTGCCTGTGTCTCTGCCTATCTCTCTCTCTCTGTGACTATCATAAAAAAAAAAAAAAAAAAAAAAAAAAAAACAGATATTGATTCTTCAGAAGTTAGTTTCAGGGGATTAATTTGTAAACTTTAGTTGAAAAGGGTGTTGGATGCTTTGTCCATTGGATGGGTGTTGTAATATTACCATTCTAGAATCAGAAAAGATTTGTCCTGGTCTCTGAAAAGGAAATTATTAAAACGTTAAGATTTGTAACTTGCCCAAATTTTGACAGGTAGTGTTGGGTGGTGAAGTCATTGATCCAGTACTCTTAATATGATTATTCTATGCTGTCTGCTCAGGCCATTGTTCCTACCTAACAGTTTGCTTTTCTTTTACTCAATTTTCAGTATTTATCATTAAATTTCAGTCTCACACTCTTTTTTGGTATTTCACCATCCTATTGCAGTATCCCTTAGGAGATTCTTTTATTATTTGAAAATCCTTTGACTCTGTAGTTCTTTGAAGCTTGGGAAACATAGTCTTTTGACTTAGCAGTTCTGTGAAGTTGGGAAAGCACAGTTTCTCCATTTCTTAATAGTTGCATAATTTTTTTTGCAATATTACACTTTGCCTTAATAATGCAGTTTCCAATCTAAACATTCCTTAGTAATTCGATCTCTTATCAGTTGTATATGTTCTATGTTCTGCATATTATATTGTATATACTAGATTGAATAATTTAATATTCCTGTTAAATATTGGTATTTAGTTGATATTAGTGACTAGAGCTCAGAAAGTAAGTTTGAAAATAAGTTACAGGTGTAACTTTACGACTATTTCAATGAGTGAAATAGGAGCAGTTATTATATCAAGACCAAGTTATTAAAACAAAATTAAGAGCTGCAGCATATATCATTCAGGTTAATAGTTACTGTTAATTTTTTCAGACATTAGATTTACTGTTAATCTGTCTGATAATTAGTTGACTTATTTTGAGACTTCTCCCAGCCAAAATGAATGTTATATATAAATTTTGAATCTTTAGTCTCTTCTTTAAGACTTATTTTTAGCTATATGGTATGTACTTTTTTCTACCCAAAAATACCATTAAGAGAGAGCTCTCTGGCTTCTTTTTGCCACTACTAGCATAGCATCAAGTGTTGCTTTCCTTTCCTGTTTTCTATTTGTAAACCTTTTGTTTGTAATTTTATTGATAGGAATTAATATTTAGAGATAAATTTAGAAATACGAGAAAATTCAGTCATTTTAAAACTTGGTCATACTGTATTGTTAGATACTAAATTCAGTTCCTATTCCAAAGTTTTCTTCTGCTGTGATGGAACTTTATATATAAACGAACTATACTATAAAAAGGGGCATCATAAAATGTAAGATTTATATTATCTTTAAGGAGTATTAAAAGTATGATTATTCCCATTGATAAATCATTCATTTATTCTTTCTACCAATACTTAAAAGAAGATCTATAAGATATGTAAGTGAAGTTAAGAACTAGAAATGGCTTCTGAAAACAGTATGGTGGATAAGTAAATAGATACCAGGATAAAATAGAAGTCTTGAGAGATAGGCACAGAGTTCTATATTCAACTTTAATGGAAGTAGGGACATTGAGACAGAGGTGGTCTAAGTCCAGAGAAACTTGTAAAGAAATAATGAATTAAAAGCACAAACAACAGTGTTGGGATATCAAATGGATAGTTATTAAATCTGTTTGCTTGGACAGTGGCATGCATACCAAGGGAATATTTTTAAAGCAATTATTTAGAGAAGTTAGGGATATATTTTTTTTAATTATTAAAAAAAAGTTTCTTAAAAAAAAAAAGTTTCTATGTTTACCTGAAAAAGAGTACATGCCTGTGCACCTGTGAGGATGAGGCGGGGAGGGGGTGGTGGCAGAGGAAGAGAAAGAATCCTCAAGCAGATTCCTTTGCTGCTGACCCAGGAGCCCAAGGTGGGGCTCCATTTCAGCACCCCGAGATCATGACCTGAGCTACCCAGGTGCCCCATAAAGATACTTTAGATCCTAGAGACTTGGCTGCAGTTTTTTTCCACTGTTTTCCAATACTGCACTTTTTCTCCTTTTTGTTTTTCACCCATCTTCTGTTGTCTTACTACTGTAGCCAGATTGTCTACATTCCTTCCTGCCAGGTCATCCTCTTGGGCTTCATTTTACTTGTACATCTTTCATAGCCAGCTTTAACCAGGTAGGCTAGTCTCATTGGTCTTCATTTTTTTATTCCTTTAGCTCTTAAAATATATTTTTATTACAACAGAAGTTTCATATTTTTAATTCTGTGGATTGTCCTCTTTTTTTTTTTTTAAATAGGCTCCATGCCTAACTTAGGACTTAAACTCATGAGTACCATCCTCCACTGAGCCAGCCAAGTGCCCCTAGATTGTCATCTCTGTAAGGGCAGGATCATCGTGACAGACTGAGTTCTGAAGGCAGTAATTGTGTGTATCTTGTTCACTGTTGCACCTTTAGCATCTGCCACAGTACTGTTATACATAGTTGTTTAGAAACATTTTCAACTGACTAGAGAATAGATTTATACTACTTTGGCCTTCATAAAATACATAGGATATAAATTGGTTACTCTGAATACATTTTTGGCAGATGATTTATATCCAAAAAATTTAGATTAAAAACTTGGATTAATACTGTAGTTCTCTGATTTGCTTTTGAGTATCTATAGATATAATTTATTGCTGGATCTCTCTTTGGTTTGTGGGTTACTTGTCATAGCTAACTGTACTTTTTAGAATTCTCCGTAAAATGAATCTAAGATTACAGTTTTATTTTTTAATTTTTAAATTTTTTTTATTTATGATAGTCACAACAGAGAGAGAGAGGCAGAGACATAGGCAGAGGGAGAAGCAGGCTCCATCCACCGGGAGCCCGATGTGGGATTCGATCCCGGGTCTCCAGGATCGCGCCCTGGGCCAAAGGCAGGCGCCAAACCGCTGCGCCACCCAGGGATCCCTAAGATTACAGTTTTAAATGGACTTTTGGTAGTTACATTAATTTGATAATTTGTATTTGTAAATCACTTGTCTTTTAGAGTGCTTGTCCTATTTGGTTTGATTTAATGTTGAATTATGCAGTTTGGTCTTCATGTAAGTCTTGTACAACAGAGCTAGCTATCTCATTTTTAATATTTTTAATATAGACATTTAAAAAATATTAATTTATTAGATAAGTAGTAATACCAGTGGTAGAGAGAATGAAGGAATTCATAAATGGTTCATTTATCTTAGAATTTAAGCAGTGTTTGCCTTAGTTATTCCAGTGTGAAATGCGACTGTATTTTTTTTTTAAGTGCATCACGGCTAAATATTTTTATCATATCATTCCTTTCCTCTTCCTTCCCTTAAACTTGCTCCCTCCTATGTCCCCTGTGTACCCATTCCCTGCAGCGATCCCTGCTGGCTGTGGTGGAGATTGGTGTGCTGTGAATTTCATAATCAAGGAGTCTAAGAAACCTTGGCACCTGACTACTACTTGCTTTCACCAGGAATAGGGACCTTTTGTCTGAATTTCCTGCCCTCAGGTAATACTTCTATTCCCCATCGTTCTGACTTTTCTTTCTTTTTTATAAATGCAAGCACTTATTATACCCCACATAAAGATACTTTGAGAACATTTTCTAATTCTTACTGCATTAGTCAGATACGATTTTCTTTTTCTCCTTCTTTGCCACCCCCCCCCCTTTTTTTTTACCGTACCTATAGGTTCATGCAGTTCCTCTCTTAAGGTGACTTTTCTAATATATAAGGTTTGCCAGGCAACTTAAAGTTATAACCAACTCTTTCTATTGTTAAAAGAGAGTTTTATAACTTACAGTCAGTCAGCTATTTGGAAATAGTAATTAGCATTTGATCTACTCTTTAATGGGGACGATATCTTAGTCTAATGTAATTAATGAGGTATGAAGGCTCTTTTGATAAAGAGAATGTTTTCATCACTTCTCTTATTAAAGGACTTAGGAGTTTATTTTGTATACTTAATGTTAATTACAATCTTTATCAAAGAGATTGAAGTAATTTATGAACAGCAGTGAAAACAGTATTCATTCTTGAGGAATGTAAAGGCTTGCCACCTCATTTATTACTTTCCCTTTCCCCTACCCCTTTTAAAAATTCATTATCAGGGAAAGTAATTATGTTATAAAACCAGATTCATGGAAATAGTGCTAATTTTGTTAAAGTTGGATTTAATGAAAAACCTAGAAATGTATCCTTGAATACTTCTAACGCTTGGGAAATTTATCTGCATAAATACCTTGAACCTGTTCTAAAAGTGTAGTAAGAAACTGGTAATTAAAAGATTAACCATGACTGGGGCACCTGGCTAGCTTAGTTGGTGGAACATGTGACTCTTGATCTTGGGGTTGGGAGTGCAAGCCTCACAGTAGGTGTAAAGATCACTTAAAAATAAAAGAACATCCTAAAAAACAATGATAACCATGAGCAGAATTGTGCAACTTATTACATAGGAGTAACGTGACACTTGATAAACTTACTGGCCATGTGTTAGATATGATATATATCAATTAAATATTATTTTCCATATTCTTATCTGCCTTGATTCTATACTGTCATTTGGGTATATGGATCTAAACAAAAATTGCCAAGAGAAAAGATGCCAGGCTTTAACCTTAGGTAGACCATTAGGGAAGCCTTGGGTAGACCATTAAGGAAGGTAGATCATCAAGGATTATCTCTAGGATATTGATAGTTAAGGATGTTGTTTGTAAAGGCATTCAAAGATGGTTCTGATTTTGCATATACCTCTAGTAAGTCGTCTGAGACCTTTTGCTCCTGAAGTAGAGTCATAGCTGTAATCATTTGCTTTTTTTAGATTACACTTTCTCAACATATCTTTTTTTGGCCTGGTTTGTGCTTAGCTTATTGAAGATGAGCTGTTACAATTTTATTCTTAGTTTAAACCACAGCTATCCATTTGTTTATTCAAGTCTTCTGCCAAACTTAATTCTTTTTTCCCTTTATCTTCTCATTTTTATCAATTATGATGCCTTTTTATTTAAATAACTTAATTTTTTCTTCCTTTTCCTGAACCTAGTACGCAGCAGACTTCTTGGCACAAAGTAGACATCAACAAGACTTGAATATCTCTGTTGTCATGACCCAGATTTAACTCATCATTTCTTGTGTTACTCTTGCAAATAAGTGTTTTCATTTCCTTCTGGTCTCATACTTTTTTATTTTATTCTTGGCACTGAGTAGAGAGATCTGTTCAAAATGCTAATCTTAACCATTTAATTTCTTGGTAAAAATCTTTTTTTTTAATTGAAGTATAATTGACACATAGTATCCCATTAATTCCAGGTGTACATCATAGTGATTTTTTTTTTAAAGATTGAGAGTGAGATAGAGTGAGAGAGCGAGAAAGCAAGAACATGTGCAGGGGGAGGGTTAGAAAGAGAGGGAGAAGCAGACTCCCTTGCTGAACAGGGATTTGGTTAGGGCTCAATCCCAGAACCCTGGGGTCATGACTTGAGCCAAAGGCAGATGGTTAACCGATGAAACTACTCAGGCACCCTACTTTTTTTAATAATGTTCTTTTGATAATAGCCAATCTGACTGGGGTGAGGTGTTATCTCTATGTGCTTTTTTTTTTTTTTTAAAGATTTTATTTGTTTATTTGAGTAGAGAGAGCAAGTGAGAGAGAGGGAGGGAGAGAGCGAGCGAGAGAGCATATGAGTGAGTGTGCACTAGCATGATCAATGGGGAGGGGCAAAAGGAGAGGAAGAAGCAGTCTCTCCACGGAGCAGGGAGCCCAATGCTGGACTCAATCCCAGGACCCTGATCATGACCTGAGCCTGAAAACAGATGCTTAACAGACTGAGCCACCCAGGTGCCCCCTCATTGTGCTTTTGATTTGCATTTCTCTGATGATAGTGATGTTGAGCATCTTTTCATATGTCTACTGGCCATCTGTATGTCTTCCTTGGGGAAATGTTTATTTGGATCCTCTCATTTTTAAGTAGGATTTTTTTTAATACATTAAGTTGTATAAGTTCATCATATATTTTGGATATTTACCTCTTATAAGATGTATGATTTGTAAATATCTTCTTTCAATCAGTTAGGTTGCTTTTTCATTTTGTTGATGGTTTCTTTTGTAGAAAAGCTTGTAGTTTGATGTAATGCCATTTATTTATTTTAGCTTTTTGTTACCCTTGCCTGAGAAGACTGGTAAAAAAAAAAACACACACACACACACGCACACACACGGCTAAGACCAATGTCAAGAGCTTATTATTATTTTTTTTTTGAGTTTCATGGTTTCTGACTTCACATTCAAGTCCTTAATTCATTTTGAGTTTTTTTTTTTATTTGGTATAAGATAGTGATTCATTTTTTACATGTGGCTGTTTAGTTTTCCTACCACCATTTATTGAAGAGACTTTTTTTCCCCATTGTATATTCTTGCCTTGTTACATATATTAATTGAACGTATATGTGTGGGTTTATTTATGGGCTCTTTATATTCTATATATATATATATATATATACATTTTTTTTTTAAAGATTTTATTTATTTATGATAGACATAGAGAGGCAGGCTCCATGCCGGGAGCCCAGCGTGGGACTCGATCTCGATCCTGGGTCTCCAGAATCATGCCCTGGGCCAAAGGCAGACGCTAAACTGCTGAGCCACCCAGGGATCCCCTCTATTGATATATTTGACTTAAGTTTTTATGCCAATACCATACTGTTTTGATTACTAACAGCTTTGTAGGATTTGAAATTAGGAAGCATGATAACTTCCAGCTTTGTTTTTTCTCTAGATTGCTTTTGCTTTTCAGGGTCTTTTCATGGATCCATGCAAGTTTTGGGATTCTTTGTTTTAGTTTTGTGAAACATGCCATTGGTGTTTTGAAGAGGATTGCATTGAATCTGTAGATTGTTTTGGGTAGTATATAGTTAATATTTTAACAGTATTCTTTCATTCCATGAGCACAGAGTATCTTTCCATTTATTTGTGCTGTCTTCAGTTTCTTTCATCAGTGTCTTACAGAGTATATGGGTCTTTCACTCCCTGGTCAAATTTATTCCTAGATATTTTATTCTTTTTGATGCAGTTGTAAGTGGAATTATTTTCTTAATTTCTTTCTGGTAACTTATTATTAGTTATTCCTATTTCTGTAAACTTTGTATCCTGCAACTTTACTGAATTTGTTAGTTCTTACTAGTAGTTTTTTGGTGGAGTCTTAGAGTTTTCTATATGTTATATCTGCAAATTGACAATTTTATTTCTTCCTTTCCAATTTGGATTCCTTTTATTTCTTCTTGCCTAACTGCTCTGGCTAGGACTTCTAATACTATGTTGAATTAAAATGGTGAGGGTGAGCATCCTTGTCTTGCTGCTGATCTTAGAGGAAAATCCTTCGGCTTTTCACTGTTGAGTATGATGTTAGCTGTGAATTTGTTGTAGGGCCTTTATTATGTTGAGGGGTACATTTCTTCAATACCCACTTAGTTCAGAATTTTTACCGTAAATAGATGCTGAATTTGTCAAATGCTTTTTCTGCATCTATTGAGATGACCATATGATTTTTATCCTTTGTTTTGTTAATGTGGTGTATCATGTAAAGATTGGTAAAAAGGGGCAGCCCCGGTGGTCCAGCGGTTTGGCGCTGCCTTCAGCCCAGGGCATGATCCTGGAGACCCGGGATCGAGTCCCACATTGGGCTCTCTGCACGGAGCCTGCTTTTCCCTCTGCCTGTGTCTCTGCCTCTCTCTCTGTCTGTCATGAATAAATAAATAAAATCTTAAAAAAATTTTGGTAAAAAGTTCTTAATGGCTCATGACAAGCTTTTTTAAAAAAAATAGATTTTTTTAACAGTACAATTTTTGGGGGGCACCTGAGTGGCTCAATGGTTGAGCGTCTGACTTTGGCTCAGGTTGTGATCCCTGGGTCCTGGGATCGAACCTGCATCAGGCTCCCCTTAGGGAGCCTGCTTCTCCCTCTGCCTATGTCTCTGCTTCTTTGTATCTCTCATGAATAAATAAATAAAATCTTAAAAAAAAAATGACTTTTTGTACCAAGAAATACTAAAATAGAACTTAATTGCATAAGATAAGGTAAAAGTAGGGCTCTTTGTTAATGGAACAAAGACCAGGCTATGCTCATAAATTATCTTTTAGTAGTTTAGTTGAATCAGTAATTAGGGAGATCAGTTATTAGATCTTTTCCCTTTTTATTTCTTTGCCCGGCTATGTTGAATCATGAGTAATCTTCTTAGAAGCACTGTGGGAACAATCCTTATGTGTAGGATGCAGGAGTCCTTCATGATCTGGTTTCAGACCATCTTTCAAAGGCATACCATTTCTTTACAAACTACCCCATGCCATATGCTTCATCTGCGACTCCTGTATGTGATCCTGTAGTCTTGAACATGCTGTTGCTGTGCCTAAAATGCGCTCCTCTCTCCTATTCACTGAGCAGAAACTTAATCTTGAAAAATAGCTCGTTTGGCCTCCGTGAAGCTTTCCCAAAAGAGTATTTTTAAAAATTATCACTACTTCTCCTGTACCTCTGTCTTATCCTGTTTTTATTTTTACTGCAGTATTTGTCCCATAGTGCTTGGCACATAGTGAAACTATAATGTACTGTCACGATTTCTGTGCTTGTCTCTGATAATAAACTGTGAGCTGTTTGAAAGCAGTAATTATGTCTTACTTTGTCTAAGTTACCCGAGAGCCTAATCATTGCTCAGTTTTTGCCATAAAGGATGCCTGCACATGTATTTGTGTCAGATCTTCCAGTGTTTTAACAAAATTAGGAAATCCAGAGTTTTTTTTCTATTCCCAATTTCATTTATTTTTTTTACAAGTTCAATATTTTTAATTTAAACTCAATTAATTAACATATAGTATATTATTAGCTTCAAAGGTAGAGGTCAGTGATTCATCAGTTGCGTATAACACCCAGGGCTCGTTACATCATGTGCCCTCCTTCATGCCCATCACCCAGTTATCCCATCCCCCCACTCCCCTCCAGTGGCCCTCAGTTTGGTTCCAATGATTTACAGTCTCTTATGGTTTGTCTTCCTCTCTGATTTTGTCTTATTTATTTTCCTTCCCTTCCCCTATGATTCTGTTTTGTTTCTTAAATTCCATTTATGAGTGAGATCATACGATAATTTACTTTCTCTGATTGACTTCTTTCACTTACCGACTTCACCATATCCATGTTGTTGCAAATGGCAGGATGTCTTATACTACATCCTCTTCATTTATCTGTTGATGGACATTTGAACTCCTTCCATAATTTGGCTACTGTGAACAGTGCTGCTGTAAACAGGGGGTTCAGGTGTCCTTTTGGATCACTACATTTGTATATTTGGGGTAAATCCCTAGTAGTGCAACTGCTGGGTCATAGGGTAGCTCTATTTTCTATTTTATGAGGAACCTTCAAACTGTTTTCCAGAGTGGTTCCACTAGCTTGCATTTCGCCAACAGTGTTAAGAGTGTTCCCCTTTATCTGCATCCTCGCCAACAGGTCATTTGCTGACTTGTCAATTTTAGCCATTCTGACTGGTGTGAGGTAGTATCTCGTTGTGGTTTTGTATTTCTCTGATGCCAAGTGATGTTCATGTCTTCTGCCCGTTTCTTAATTGATTATTTATTCTTTGGGTGTTGAGTTTGAGAAGTTCTTTTTTTTTTTTTTTTTAAGATTTTATTTATTTATTCATGAGAGACACAGAGAGAGAGACACAGGCAGAGGGAGAGGCAGGCTCCCTGCAGGGAGCCCGATGGGGACTTAATCCTAGGACTCCAGGATCACACCCTGAGCCAAAGGCAGATGTTGAACCTCTGAGCCACCCAGGTGTCCCTGAGAAGTTCTTTATAGATGTTGGATACTAGCCCTTTATCTGATAAGACATTTTCAAATATCTTCTCCCATTCTGTAGGTGGTTTTTGGTTTTCTTGACTCTTTGCCGTACAAAAGCTTTTTATCTCGATGAAGTCCCAGTAGTTCATTCTTGCCTTTGTTTCTCTTGCCTTTGGAGACGTGTGTAATAGGAAGTTTGCCCCAGCAAAGGTCATAGAGGTTGCTGCCTGTGTTCTCCTCTGGATTTTGGTGGATTCCTGTCTCACTTTTAGGTCTTTTATCCATTTGAGTCTATTTTTGTGTATGGTATGAGGAAGTGGTCCAGTGTCATTCTCCTGCATGTGGCTGTCCTGTTTTCCCAACACAATTGTTGAAGAGACTGTCTTTTTTCCATTGGATAGTCTTTCCTGCTTTGTTGAGATTAGTTGACCATAGAGTTGAGGGTCCACTTCTGGGTTCTCTGTTCTGTTCCATTGATCTATGTGTCTGATTTTGTGCCAGTACCTTACTGTCTTGATGATTACAGCTTTGTAAGAGAGCTTGAATCCAGAGTTGTGATGCCACCAGCTTTGGTTTTCTTTGTTTTATTTTATTTTATTTTTAAAAAGATTTTATTGATTTGCTCATGAGAGACAGAGAGAGAGAGAGAGACAGAGACATAGGAGGAGGGAGAAGCAGGCTCCCTCCAGGGAGCCTGATATGGGACTCAATCCCGGATCCCGGGATCATGCCCTGAGCCGAAGGCAGATGCTCAACCACCCAGGCATCCCTGTTTTTTTTGTTTTGTTTTTTTCCTTTCATCCCTGGTTTTCTTTTTCAACATTCCTTTGGGTATTTGGGGTCTTTTCTGGTTCTATACAAATTTTAGTATTATTTGTTCCAGCTCTGTGAAAAAAGTTGATGGTATTTTGATAGGGATTGTATGGAATATGTAGATTACTCTAGGTAGCATAGACATTTTAACAAGATTTGTTTTTCTAATCCATGAGTATGGAATGTTTTTCCCTTTCTTTGTGTCTGCCTCAATTTCTTTTGTGGGGATTCTGTAGTTTTCAGAGTACAGATCCTTTGCCTTTCTGGTTAGGTTTATTCGTAGGTATCTTACGGTTTTTGGTGCAATTGTAGATGGGATCGACTCCTTAATTTCCCTTTCTTCTGTCTCATTGTTAGTGTATAGAAATGCAGTTGATTTCTGTGCATTGATTTTATATCCTTCCATGTTGCTGAATTCCTGTATGAGTCTGGCAATTTTAGGCTGGAGTCTTTTGGATCTTCCGTATAAAATATGTCATCTTTGAAGAGTGAGAGTTTGACTTCTTTGCCAGTTTGAATGCCTTTTCTTTTTGTTGTCTGATTGCTGAGGCTAGGACTTCTAGTTCTGTATTGAACATTAGCGGTGAGAGTGGACATCTCTGTCGTGTTCCTGATCTTAGGGGACAGGCTTTCAGTTTTTCCCCCATTGAGGATGATGATATTTGCTGTGTGCTTTTCATATATGGCTTTTATAATACTGAGGTATGTTCCCTCTATTCCTACATTGTGAAGAGTTTTAGTCAAGAAAGAATGCTGTACTTCATCAAATGCCTTTTCTGCATTTATTGAGAGGATCATATGGTTCTTGTCCTTTCTTTTATTAATGTAATATATCACATTGATTTATATGCAGAGGTTGAACCTCCCTTGCAGCCCAGAATGAGTCCTACTTGGTCAGGAAACTGGTCAGTCCTACTTGGTGAATAAGGAAACTGAGATTTTAATACAAGGTCTACCTTGTTAGCCACTCATTCAGATTTTTAAAAACTGTTCAGACAGACAAAATGTGTTTGTGGATAAAACATAGCTTACAGGCTGCCCATTTATAACCTCTTCCATTCTTTAAAAGTTTTCAATTCTTTAAATGTGAAAAACTGGCTAGACAAGATTGGGTGGTTTCCTTTACATATATATAATAAAAGTAACCAAGCCAAACAAACTCTGTAAATTGAGAATACTAAAAAAAATTATTAAGAGTATAACTTGATTCTTCTTCCATTAACACCATAGTTTTCCTTAAAGAAAATAACATTTATGTCTTAAATATTTAATAAGCCTGAAATGGACATTGAAAGCTCCTTGAAGGTAAAAATTGCCATATACTCCTATAATGCCTAGGAAATGTTCATTAAATATTGTTGAGTTGAAAATCAATCAGTATGACAATGAAATGGTAATTGATCTTGAAATACATTTTAAGTTTAAATTGTACAAATTTGATTGTAGGCTGGATTCTGTCTTGATAAGACCTTAGCGGTCGACTTAAACCCTTTTGGGCTTTACGTTTTATACAATAAAATGAAGGCTTTGGATTAGAAGAATATTCCAGGTGCTAAAATTCTAAAATTATTTGATATTTTTTGATAGTATGAAGGCTGCTTATGGATCTACCTGGCTTTTTTATTTTTATTTATTTCTTAAAGATTTTATTTATTTATTCATGAGAGACAGAGAGGCAGAGGGAGAAGCAGGCTCCCCACAGGGAGCCTGATGCAAGACTTGATCCCAGGACCCCGGTATCATGCCCTAAGCCAAAGGCAGATGCTCAACCACTGAGCTACCCAGGTGTCCCTATTTATTTTAATTTTTAAAAAGATTTTATTTATTTATTTGAGAGAGAGAGTATGATTGGGGGAAGGGGTAGAAGGAGAAGAAGGAGCTGACTCCTCACTGACCAGGGAGCCCAAGGTGGGGCTTGATCCCAGGACCCCGGGATCATGACCTGAGCCAATGGCAGACACTTAACTGACTGAGCCACCCAGATGCACCTATTTATTTATTTATTTTAAGATTTATTTATTTACTTTTCGAAAGAGAACAAGTGGGAGAGGCAAAGGGAGAGGGAGGGAGAATCCCAAGCAGACAACATGCTGAGTGTGGAGCCCTATGTGTAGCTTGATCCCAGAACCCTGAGATCATGACCTGAGCCAAAACCACAAGTCAGATGCCTAACCGACTGAGCCACCCAAGCACCCCTATCTTTTTCTCATTGATTTGCTTTTTGAAAATCCCCTTACTATAAATTCAGTTCATTTTCAGGGCTCTGTTTTGTCCCATTGTTCATGGGTCTGTCATTATGCCCATCTCAAACCATCTTGAATACTAAAGTGGTTTTTTGTTTGTTTGTTTTTTATATATAAGCTCTATGCCCAATGTGGGGCTTGAACTCATGACCCCAAGATCAAGTTTCTTGCTCTACCTACTGAGCCAGCCATGTGCCCCACTGTAGCTTTTTAAGAAGTCTTGAAATTGGTAGTATAAGGCCTCCAAGTATCTTCATCTTTTTCAAAGTTAGTTTGATATTCTATATCTTGTATATTTATATAAGTTTCTGAATCAACCTGTTGTTTCTACCAAAAAGCTTGCTTGGTATTTGCTTGGGACCTATAAATCTTTTTGAAGAGAACTGACATCTTAAAATATTGAGTCTTCTGATCTATGTATGTGTTTTTTTATTTATGTCTTTTAAATTTTCATCAACATTTAATAATTTTCAGTATATAGGGCTTATATACCTTTTGTCAGATTTATCCCTAAAAATTTCATACTTGCCATGCTAGTGTAAATGGTGCTTCCAAATTGTCAGTTCCTATTGTTGCTAGGATATGGAAACAATTGATATTTTTATTCCAGTAACTTTTTAAAATGAAATTTGCACACAACAAAATGAATAAACCTTCCTATGCAACTCAAATGAGTTTTTAAAAGAATATATTTATTTTGAAGTACTTTATTTATTTTTAAAGATTTTATTTATTTATTCATGAGAGACAGACAGACAGAGAGAGAGAGAGAGGCAGAGACAGGCAGAGGGAGAAGCAGGCTCCATGCAGGGAGGGACTCGATCCCGGGTCTCCAGGATCACTCCCTGGGCTGAAGTCAGAGCTAAACCACTGAGCCACCCGGGCTGCCCTACTTTGAGATTATAGAAAAGCAATAAGTATAGTACAAAGAGTGTTCATATACCTCATATCCCAACTCCCCTGTTTGTGTGCGTGTGTGTGTGATTTTCTTAATTGTAGATATTTTGATTTTGGTAGAGGGATTACCATGTAATGCAATAAAATCTGCCTTTTTATTTCTATGCTCAAAGTCTCCTTAAAAATATTTTTCTGTGGAAAAAGATGATAGGCTCTGGATTTCATGTTTGCATGTACTCTCCAAAAATTAATGCCAGATTGACAGGTTTGTAAAAATTTACTCTAGGTAGCAGTTTCAAGACAGCCATGTATCCCCCTGAACAATGCTCTCTGGTAAGTTACTAATAACAAAAATCTGCAAATAAGAAATTCTGAAAAATTTTATGAATCAAGAAATAATATTGCCTGAGAGACCTGAACCAAAGATTTTTATTAGGCTTCTCATAGTCTTAATAAGAATTTACTCCTGTGTTATGCTTTTGGATATGTGCTCTCAAAACAGTTTTCATGAATCATTAAAGCTTTTCATTTACTCCTTTGAAATAAAGTATGCATGACAGATTTTCTGTGGTTGAGAAAAATAGATTTTAAAAATTAGCTATTTATGGATTATTTTTTAAAAATGAAAAGGACAAGAGTTCATCCATTTTACTATTAATATGTTTCAGAGCATATGTCACAATCAGAAACCAATATTTATAAATTAACTATTGCCTATACTTTATTTGAATTTCCTTAGTTTTTTATCTAATGTCCTTTTCAGATCCAGGATCTCATTGTGATTATCACATAGTCATCATTTTGTTTTAGACTCCTCCTGACTGTGACAGTTTCTCAGACTTCTTTTTGATGTTCTTGAGAGTTTTCAGTAGTATTGGTTATTTTGTTCAGTGTCTCAGTCAGTGTGTAATGTTTTTCTAATGATTAGAATGATTCATGGGTTTTTGACAAGAAGGCCACAGAGGTATAGAATGCCATTTTTATTATGTCATATCAAAGCTATATACTATCAACATGTCTTATTGTTGATGTTGGCCTTTGTTTAAGCTATTCTTTTGACCACTTTCATGCTATATACTTTGGAAAGAAAAGCAGCCAAACACAAAAGGAATGAGGGATTGTGTTTCACTTCCCTGAGGTTTGAATAGAGAAAACATAAGTTATTTGGAAATTTTCTGTATGGGAGATTTCTCTCTTCTCCAATTATTTATTCAATCATGTATTTATATCTATGCAGACTCATGTATATTTATTTTGTATTTTGAGTTATAATCTAATAATTTATTTTGTTGCCCAAATTGTTCCAGCTTTAGCCATTGGGAGTGCTTTCATTTGGTTCCTGTGTCCCTTCAATTGATCTTATTTTTTGTATTATTCCTATATCCTATAACCTTGCTAAACTCATATATTAGTTCTGGTAAGTTTTTAAAAGGCTTCTGTATGGTTTTCTATACAGATGATCATGTAGTCTAGGAAAAAAGGCAGTTTTACTTCTTTTCTAAACAGAATGTCTTATTTTTTTCTTACCTTGTTGTGTTGGCTAAAACCTCCAATACAATGCTGAATAGAAGTAGTAAGAACAAATATCCTTACTAAGAGACAAATGACAAATGAGACAAAGAGACAAATGTCTCTGTCTTAGGGACAAACAATGTTTGTTAAACCAATCTTCATACTTGGTCACAGTGTACTTCTTAAATATTTTTTGTTAAACTGTGAGTTACAGCTTACCTTGTGAAATCTGTGGATAGGTTGTAATTGTATTTTATTTTGTCTTTTAATGATTTATTTGAGAGAGAGAGTGTGTGTGCACATGTGCACATGTTGAAGGGTGGGCGGTGAGAGGGGAAGGACAGAGGGAAAGAGAGCCTGATGTAGGCCTCAGTTTCACAACCCTGAGATCATGGCCTGAGCCAAAATCAAGAGTTGGCTGCTCAACTGACTGAGCCACCCAGACTCCCTGTGGTCACTATTTTAAAAGAACGAAATAGAAAATATCAGACTATATTAAACTATTGTTCTGTGAAATTTTCATCTTGTGTTTGTGTGTCTGTATGTAACAGACTGTAACATAAAGTGTATTTCTTGACCTAGCTCATATCAACATTTAAAAAAATAACTAGTTCACTTTTTGACCCTGAAGATAATATAATAGGTAGTGCAAGAAAGCAAGTAGCCCAAAGAGGAGAGTGCCAGATTCAGAGATACACCCGGGGTGAAAAAATGGGGTTAGACAATGGAGAAAATGAGGAAATATGTGTTTCTTTAGAAAAGCCTAATCTGTAGGGGTGCCTGGTTGGCTCAGTGGTTGAGCGTCTGCCTTGGGCTCAGGTCGTGATCTGGGGTCCTAGGATTGAGTCCCGCATCAGATACCCCACAGGAGCCTGCTTCTCCCTCTGCCTATGTCTGCCTCTCTTTCTGTGTCTCTTATTAATTAATAAATAAAATCTTTAAAAAAAGCGCCCCATCTTTTTTTTAGTTTTTGTTTTTTTCCCACTAAGATTTATTTATTTATTTATTTGACAGAGAGAACAAGTGGGAGGGGCAGAGGGAGAGAGAATCTGAAACAGACTCCATGCTGAGTGTAGAGCCTGATAGGGGGCTTAGTCCCAGACCCCGAGATCATGACCTGAGCTGAAATCAAGAGTCAGATGCTTAGCCAACTGAGCCACCTAGGTGCCCCGTTTCTTAGTTCTGAGTGGAGTGATCTTTATGTCAACATGATGAAACTGATGAACAATGAAAGGATGTAATTAGTTGCAGATTAATAACTTAATGTTCCTAGCCAAAGGATTTGGTAGTCTTTCAGATTTGGGGAATTCTCTCCAGAAACTTCCTTTCTTATATGACAGCCTCAGGAAGAAAAATCTACGTTTAACTGGGGTTCCTGAGGGCACCGAAAGGAACAGAGGTCCAGAATATGTATTTGAACAAATCATAGCTGAAAACTTTCCTAATCTGGGAAGGGAAACAGGCATTCAGATCCAGGAAATAGAGAGATCCCCCCCTAAAATCAATAAAAACCACTCAACACCTTGACATTTAATAGTGAAGCTTGCAAATTCCAAAGATAAAGAGAAGATCCTTAAAGCAGCAAGAGACAAGAAATCTCTAACTTTTATGGGAAGGAGTATTAGGGTAACAGCAGACCTCTCCACAGAGACCCGGCAGGCCAGAAAGGGCTGGCAGGATATATTCAGGGTCCTAAATGAGAAGAACATGCAGCCAAGAATACTTTATCCAGCAAGGCTCTCATTCAGAATAGAAGGAGAGATAAAGAGCTTCCAAGACAGGCAGAAACTGAAAGAATATGTGACCACCAAACCAGTTCTCCAAGAAATATTAAGGGGGACTCTGTAGAAGAAGGAGGAAGTCCAATGGAACAATCCACAAAAACAGGGACTGAATAGGTATTGTGATGACATTAAATTCATATCTTTCAATAGTAACTCTGAACATGAATGGGCTTAATGACCCCATCAAAAGGCGCAGGGTTTCAGACTGGATAAAAAAGCAAGACCCATCTATTTGCTGTCTACAAGAGACTCATTTTAGACAGAAGGACACCTACAGCCTGAAAATAAAAGGTTGGAGAACCATGTACCATTCAAATGGTCCTCAAAAGAAAGCAGGGGTAACCATCCTTATATCGGATAAGCTAAAGTTTATCCCGAAGACTGTAGTGAGAGATGAAGAGGGACACTATCTCATACTTAAAGGATCTATCCAACAAGAGGACTTAACAGTCATCAATATATATGCCCCGAATGTGGGAGCTGCCAAATATATCAATTAATAACCAAAGTTAAGACATACTTAGATAATAATACACTTGGTGACTTCAATGTAGCACTTTCTACAATCAATAGGTCTTCTAAGCACAACATTTCCAGAGAAACAAGAGCTTTAAATGATACACTGAACCAGATGGATTTCACAGATATTTACAGAACTTTACATCCAAAGGCAACTGAATACACATTCTTCTCAAGTGCACATGGAACTTTCTCCAGAATAGACCACATACTGGGTCACAAATCAGGTCTTAACTGATACCAAAAAATTGGGATTGTCCCCTGCATATTTTCAGACCATAATGCTTTGAAATTAGAACTAAATCACAAGAAGAAGTTTGGAAGGATTTCAAACACGTGGAGGTTAAGGACCATCCTACTAAAAGATGAAAGGGTCAACCAGGAAATTGAGAAGAATTAAAAAGATTCATGGAAACTAATGAAAATGAAGATACAACCATTCAAAATCTTTGGGATACAGCAAAAGCAGTCCTGAGGGGGAAATACATCGCAATACAAGCATCCATCCCAAAACTGGAAAGAACTCAAATACAAAAGCTAACCCTGCACCTAAAGGAGCTGGAGAAAAACAGCAAATAGATCTTATATGACTTTAATATGTGGTCTCAGGGGGGCAGCCTGGGTGGCTCAGCGGTTTAGCGCCACCTTCAGCCCAGGGCGTGATCCTGGAGTCCTGGGATCAAATCCCACATAGGGTTCCCTGCATGGAGCCTTCTTCTCCCTCTGCCTGCCTCTGCCTCTCTCTCTCTCTCTGTGTTTTTCATGAATAAATAAATAAAATCTTTAAAAAAAAAATGTGGTCTTAGGGTACTTTGTTCTCTTCTAGAAATACTGTTTTGAATAAAATCAAGCTAAAGCTATTAAATTTGCTTAAAGATAATTGGTTCGTGTAATATCTCTTCATGTACAGGGAGATTTAATCCTACGGATTAAATACGAGCTAGTGATTTCAATTAGCATTTCATAGTTTTTTTTTTAATTTTTATTTATTTATGATAGTCAGAGAGAGAGAGAGGCAGAGACATAGGCAGAGGGAGAAGCAGGTTCCATGCACCGGGAGCCTGATGTGGGATTCGATCCCGGGTCTCCAGGATCGCGCCCTGGGCCAAAGGCAGGCGCCAAACCGCTGCGCCACCCAGGGATCCCAGCATTTCATAGTTTTGAATTGGGCCCAATTTAGGAGCATGGAACAATGATGGAAGAAGAATCTTTATGGTATCTTTAAGTTCTAAACTATTGGATTTGTGTTACTCTGACAGTCATATTTTTTATTTGTCATCTCTGTACTCAAATAGTGTTCTAGTTTCAAATTTCTGAAGGAAAGAATCTGATTCAATAGCCTAGATGCCTTTTCAGTTTCTAGATCAATTCAGCTCTACCCTAGGAAGTAGGTCTTAGGTGTGTACCTTTCTCCTTTGTGTGAGAGGATGGAATCAGTGATAGCTGGGCAGCCACCCTGAGAGGGGTTTGTTATTAATAAACAAATTAATTATATTAAATTGTTTAGTATTAATAAACAATTAATAAACAAGTTATTAATAAACAAGTTAGTTAAATTAAGTAATAACAGAATTGAAAATCAAATTATTGACAGATCTTATTTTCTGAATGCTTAAAATTAATCCTTTTTCTTTAAGTCAGTGGTTCTCATTAGCCTTTTTTGTTTCTAAAAGCCCCATTTGAAAATATGATAAAATATCTTGGACTCCTTTAAGTCCATCCAGCAACGTCAGATTATAAGTGCGTACTTTAAGTTTCATAATCAGCTTAACATACATTGTTAAATTCCCTGTAAAATCTAGTTGTTCAGGCTGTAGCATGAAATAGCACAGAATAGAAATGATTATTTCTAGTTACAACTGTTATTTGAGAAAATAATTGTCAAGTAGCAGAGCGAATTATTACGTTTAGAAGAATGGTAGGCACTGACATGAATCTTAAATAACATATATAGTAACAGGAACCATAAACAATTTTAGGACAAGGTGAAAACTCAATAAATGAGTATTTATTTACTCATGAGGTTAGAGAAGAATGTCACAGGGTTTTAGCATTTGAATGCAAAGAGGTAAGCACCTAGATTGGGATTGGGGAAGGGTTTATAAACTGTTAAGATTCTTTTGAATTCTAAGATTTTATGGTTCTACCCCCAAATAGTTGTATTTAACGTAGAGATGGTGCATTTCAGAAATGTTTCAGGTTGCTTTAGCAAAGAAACCAACTGTATTTTCTTTTGTTTTTATGATGTAGCTATAGAATGGATCTAATGAAAGTTGAAGTAGATTATGACTAAAATTTATAGCAGCATCAGATATAAAATTTACACTTTCTGATTTATGATCTTCATACTTAGTGTTTTATCAAGTCTCCCAATTTTGGGGGAGGAATTTTCACTACTCATTATATTAAGTCTCTATGTTCATGTTCTGATTTAACCTGTGTCTTTGTATTAATAATAATGAACACTGAATTTTCCAATGTATTAGGGACAGTTCTAGCATTTTATTTATTCTAACCAGTTAACCCTCAAAAAAACCCCATGAAAGTAGATATTATTTTGTTATCTCCATTTCACAGATAAGGAAACTGAAAGTGAAGCATATAGAGGTTTATAGAGGTTGAATAGTAAGTGGCATTTTTATTCTTGCTGAGCTAGAATTCTTAATTTATGGCCTGTTTCCTTAAGCAAATTATAAATCTTCGATTTGGGGCTTACCTTTTTTGTTTTGTCATGAGTGTCTACTTAGCACTGTGCCTTGTTTGTAAGTTAGACTCTAATAGTTATGTATTGATTATAAAATGCATAATCTGTGTCAAACACATTCTTTCCATTTGCCAGGAAATTTTATTCCTCTAGTTAGCTATATTTGTTGTTATTGAAAAAACTAGTAAATGTATTTTCATGTGTAATGTGTAATTAAAGAAGATTTTGGATAAAATGGAAGTCTGTTTTCATATTTTAAGTATGTTTTCAAATTGTTACATTGTTAAAATTTTATCATTTTCAGTGATGCTTTCAATTACATCAACCAATAAAATATATACATTCACTTTAAAATTTATTCAATAAGATACTAATGTTAGAGTGAAGGATACATGTTTGTTTTAAAATAAACCTCTTTGCCTGCCATAGTGTATGTAGTAATGAAACCGTGTGTTTCTAAATTTTGAAAATAAAAAATACTGGGAAGAGTTGTGCCCTTTTTACTATATCATGTGACTTTCTTCTGTGCTGTTGTGACTTTGATATGTTCAGGTCAATGAACTTTCTCCTGTATCTTCATTTTGAGTCTTTATTAACAGCAACTTTGGTTTTATATGTAGGCTATGTTTCATTTCTCCCTTTATCTCCCCTCCCTTTATCTTCAGTAAATAAATAATTATCCAGAGTTTAATTCATTGACTTAAATTTCTGCCCTATTTTTAAAAGTTTGGTTTTAAAAGATTTATATAACTCTTTAGAGCTTGAAGGGTTCTTTAGTGGATTGGAAGTGGTATTATTTCAGATAACAATTCTCTTTAGGATCAGGTCCTTCTCAGTTATAATATTCAGCAGCATAATATAATTATCTGAGGATTTCAGATGGCAGTTTAGTTCAAAGAGCTGTAGCAACACTTGGAAAAAGTACAGGTAAAAAAAGTACCTCTTCCAAGCCTTAATGCTATTTTGTGAGCTTCCCTCCCTTTGTTTGCCTAGTATACAGTTAATGAAAGTCTGCTTATCTTTTATTATTAAATTATGACGAATTGGCTGAAAATCATTCTCCAGTTTCTGTTTTTGGAAGAAACATAATTAATAATTGACTGGGACATGTTTGTGCAAAACTAGAGTATATGTAAATTAAAGTCTAACATATGAATAATGGAAGATAAATAATTTGATATTACTTACCTGATGTAGGGACTAGCTTTTTAATGAATGTAAGTTACCAATATATCTTCTGATTTCTATTTAAAATAGTTTACTAGATGAGCAGTATTCATATGTTTTCCAGATTAGCTCCATTACTTGACCATTTTAAAGTCCTATTTGGATAAGCATGAGCTTTTTAAAAATTTTTTTCCAGATTTTTATTTATTCATGAGAGACACACAGAGGCAGAGGGAGAAGTAGGCTCCCTGCAGGGAGCCCAATGTGGGACTTGATCTCTGGAATCGGCCTCACGCCCTGACCCAAAGGCAGACACTCAACCGCTGAGCCACCGGCTGTCCCAAGCATGAACTTTTGATATTCCTTCAGTTAAAACTGTAATCAGTATCCATAATTTAATCTAAATTGAAAGAGGGGAGGAAGAAGAGAATTCTTATTTGGATATGTTTTGTACCAGATGTTTCAGATATTACCTTTAATCCTCACTAAAATCGTTTGAGGTTGGTATTGTTTTCCCCCTTTTACAGATGAGCAAACTGAGGCACAGAGGAACCACAGTAAGTGGTTAAACAAGAATTAAGATTTCCCTGACTTTAAGGCCCATGCTCTTTGCAGATGTTGTGTCCCTTTTGTAAAATGAACTAAATTGAAGGTAGAATCTTTTGTTAATGACAGGTATTTTATTTATTTATTTATTTATTTATTTATTTATTTTATTTATTTTATTTATTTATATAAAAAGATTTTATTTACTTATTAGCTTGAGGAAGAGAGAGCAAGAGAGAGAATGCAAGTGGGGAAGAGGGAGAAGCAGGCTCCCCGCTGAGCGGGGAACCCAAGTTTAGGCTCCATCCCAGGACTTTGGGATCATGGCCTGAGCCAAAGGCAGATGCTTAACTGAGCCACGCAGGCGCCCCAGTGACATGTATCTTAGTCTTTCCGTCTTTTACTTTTACTCTTGCTACACCTGTCTTTTTGGGTTTCTGATGAACTTTTGTCTCTATAAAAGTGATATATGTTCTTTATTAGGACATTTAACCGTAAGGGAAAGTATAAAGAAGAAGAAATCTAGAATCTTACCAACCATGTGTACTTTTGATATTTGACATTTTACAACATTTTTTTACATAATTGAAATCACAGTAATGTAATTTTAAACCTTGAATTTTCACCATAATATAAGCATTTTCTTATTATTTCTCTTTGGACATTTAAGTGCTCTCACTTTTTCCCCTCTGTAAATATCATTGAGATAAACATCCTTTTTTTTTTTTTTTTTTTTTTTTGAGATAAACATTCTTGTATATACCTAGGCAAGTTGTTGCTTGGTTTCTTCACTAACCCCCTCCTACATGCACACCCACACCCACACACCCCTTCTTGCCCAACACTAAGGATAGGTATAGTAAGATGTTGGTTACTCAGATTAGTCTCTGTCCATCTGTCCCTGTCCTTTCTCTCTTCTTATCTTCCCCTTAAGTATGCTTATAGTATTTTTGAGTATAATTAGGTTCATTTGTTTCAATTTGCTTTCATTTTTAGGTGCTTCCCCTCTTACACTTTCTCATTTTATTTTTTACACACATAGAGTATTAACAGGCTTTCCAACATCAGAACTATTCAGGGCCAACCCCTCTTCACCCATATTGCATTTGCCATCTTCTAATCACGGATTTTGCTCTAGCAGTTGTCTGTCCTTACTGTACCATCAGTAGTTTTTTTTCTGTATCATTGTCACTAGCATACCAGCTTGTTTTCTCTTACCTTAATAAAGAAAACAAAACCTGAAAGCAACCTAGTTTTTCTCCTGCCTTACTGGTTCTTCTTTTTTAATCTCCTTTATTGGTTTCTTTCACAGTTCTTAGCCCCTTAGGGGCCTCTAACCGCAGTCCTTGAGCCATCTGATTTTTTGTCTCCATCTTGCAACTGCAAATACCATCTATAACATTGGTGATTACCAAATTTGTATCCACACCCACCGAATGAGATTTGAATATCTACCTAATTGGCATGTCTTGAATATCTAATGGGCATCACTTAATTAAACTATTCAAAGTCTAAATTCTAGTCCTGAATCCCAAACTTATTTCTCCCTCTGTTTCTTTAACCTGAATAATGGTAACTCTGTCCTTCCATTTACCCAGACTAAAAACCTTGAAGTCATCCTTAACTTCATTCTGTATAATCAAATCCTGTTGGCTTTACCTTCAGAATATATCTAGACTATTCCCTTTCTACCATAACACTTTTTACTCTTCTATCTTGATCCAGGGCAATGTCTTCTCTCACTTGGATTGTCGCAGTAACTTCCTACTGGGCCGCCTGCTTCTTTCCACATCCTCCCTTTCATATATTCTCAATAGAGTAAAACTTGGAAAATTAAAGTTTCCAGGGGTGCCTGGGTGGCTCAGTCTGTTGAGCGTCTGACTCTTTTGAGGTTTTGGGATCGAGCCCTGCATTGGGCTCTATATTCAGCATAGAGTTTGCTTGAGATTCTCTCTCCTTCATCTGCCCCTTCTTGCTGTGTTGGTACAGGCAGGCACTCATGCTCTCTGTCTTTCAAATAAAAAATGAATAAATCTTTAAAAAAAAAAAGTTTCCTATTCTAGTCAAAACTATCTCCAATTAGTCTCATTTTTACTAAGAGTAAAAGCCAGAGTCTTTAGAGTGGCTTTAAAGGTCTCACATGATCTGGCCCCTGTTACTTCTCTAACTTATCTCCTTTCCTCCTACTCTTGCATTTCTTTGCAACTTCCTCCAGTCAGATTGACTGTGATGTTTCTCAGATATGCCAAGCATGTTCCCACCTCAGATTTTTACCCTTGCTTTTCCCCTTGGCCTAGAACATTCTTCCTCTAGATATTTGTATAGCTACTTTACTTGCTTCAGATCTTTGCCCAAATGTTATCTTTTCACTGAAGGTTTGTTTTTCTGTCCATCCTTTTAAAAATTAAAAGGTCCTCTGCTTGCACCTGCTATCTTACTATTTTGATTTTTCCCCTCCATAGTCAGAATCTGACATAATATATCTGGCTTATTTTTTCATTCTCTGCAGAACCGTGTCCCCTTAGGCCCCATGAAGGCAGAGGTTTTTATGTTTTCTTTATTGTCATATTCCCATTGTCTGTTAATTTATAGGTATCATTTAAGATTTAATGAATGAATGATTTAATGAAATGATCAAGGCCTTGTAGAGTCAGTCCCTTCTTTGTCCTTTCTGATTTATCTTCTACTCTCATGGCCCTCTTGTATTTTATGCCATGCTCTGTCCAGCCTGAAAACATTTGTGTTTTATTCCTACTACTTGGAATACTTTCTTCCTGTCTCCCTTCTTTTCCTTGCCTAGTTAACTTCTACCACTCATTCTCAGATATAATCTCAAAAGTCCCTGTTTTCAGAGAAGCTCTAGATTAAAACCCTGTACTGTATTCTCTCTTAGTCATGCTTTTTGGTGTTCGGTCTACCACCCGAACTAGAACTGCATAAAGGCGGGGACTCCTTGAGTGTACTGCTTGAGTGTATACTCCTTGAGTGTACATATGTCCAAATAGTGAATTCTCAGTAAGTACTTAGTGAGTGCTCCCTTCCAGCTGTGATGGTCTGCCTCGAGGTACTGGCAGGCCATTCCTATGTGATTAGGAGTGAGAGCCTATCAGGAAATGTCATAGTACTAAACCAAATATGATTGATGGGTAAGTGTAACACGACCTAGCATCACTGGTCAAATATGGGTTACATGTGAATTCTGTATTTCTCAGTTCACATTCTGTGAGATGATATGAATCCCAATAAAATGTGCCTCATGAAATTCTGGTGTAGAGTTAATGGGAAGCATGAAATGAAGCACGTGTATATTGGTGATACTCTCGTTGATGTGTAGAGCGTGTAAATCAGCATATTTTGTTACTTTATTTTTTTATTTTTATTTTTTTTATTTTGTTACTTTAATATTTAGTTTCAAAAAAGGTAAAAGACTGGCTGATAAATCTTGTTAGCTGGTAGTTAATCTTGTCAGTAGTTTCATTTTTGAAAAAAAAAAATACCTCCTGGGCAAAGTTAGTGGATTTTCACTTTTTTAGGGTTTTTCTTTAAAGACAAATGAAATATTTGTTCCTGCATCTTCTCAGTTGTTTCTTCCTTATATATTTGCCCTTTCCTTTCCTACTTGGTGACATTTGGCTTTATGTTCAAGGATCTTTTTACAGTCTTTGCCCATTTTTGGTCTAGTCATAACCACCTTGCTAAAGTAAATGGCCGCATGGACACTTGTGCCATTTGCCTTCTTTTGCTGTACTTGTTCAGTGGAGATGACGTATTTCTTCCTGTAAACCTGGACTGCTTTGCCAATCTGCTGACCTTTGTAGTGTTCTCGTACACCCTGAACTTCATCCTTTTGGATGGGCATGGATCGAACATTGTACTTCTGTCTCAGCTCTTTGGAAAGAGAAGATATAATCTTCCTGTGAATGTAGTAAGGTGCATTTAAATATCTTTTACGATTCTTGCTCCAATCAGAAGTCACAAAAGGATTGAACTTCATTTGGCTGCTGGTGCTTATCTAAACAGTGAGAATAAAAGTAGTATTGACCCTAATGTTTTATCAAAGGAATTAGATGAAGTAGTAATGTTTGCATGCAAAGAACCTCGTACGCAATAAACCCTTGGAAAATGTCCAGTATTGTTTTAACTATTATTGTCATTTCCATTCTTTTTTCTTAAGTTTAAGAATTTTCATTTTTAATTCATCACAGAGAATCTGTATTCTTAATTAAATAGCTTTTAGGGTCCAGTCTCCTATATGACTTTTGGCACTTTCACTAAGCACTTTATACTTTATTTATTTTAACTCCTACAGAAAGGATAAATGGTATTTGTACAGCCAATCTGGATTGTAAATAATTGGTATTTTTAAGTCTCATGTTAGAAAACACCAAAATTGACTGCCAAGTAGAGTTGCATAATCTGCTTCCTCAGAGACCTTTTAGAAAAAGATTTGTGTACTCTAATTTATTCCTGAATAATGTGGGTCAATTTTTGAAGCTAGGAATCTCTGGATGATTCTAAAAGGAGTATTAATATCCTTTGATATTGTTCTTGAGATAATGAATGGGTAGTACTTGCTATTGCTACTTCTAGAGGATCCCCTTATTCCCTTAACCTTCCTGTTAAGGTTGGTTAGTAAAATAGAAATATTCTTATGGTCTGTAGCAAAGTAAACGAAATGTGATTACGGAATGGTTTTGAGTTAGTTCCACTGCCTTGCATAGTACCTGGAAAAAGTGGATGCTACTTATTATTCATAAATTTGAAAGGCAGTAAGAACTAGAGTTTGATGTATATGGAAATATGATATTCACACGTATGCTAAAAGCACTGTAGGCTTTGTATAAGAGAGCAATGAAATAAGAGAGTTCAAAGTGATAACAAAAGCTTATTGAAAAACTTAAAGTAGAGACTGTCAACTGAGATTTTCTGTTTCTTTGTGCTGCTGTTACATTTTTAACGCTCTGTACATTTGCAAGAATGGGGTACAGAAACTGACGCTAAAATGAATGTCAATATATATTCTCTTTCAGATTTACTAAAAATTTATCTCCTGACAAGATAAATCTAAGTACTCTCAAAGGAGAAGGTGAACTGAAGAATTTGGAGTTGGATGAAGAGGTGCTCCAGAATATGTTGGATTTGCCAACATGGCTTGCTATCAACAAAGTTTTTTGTAATAAAGCATCTATTAGGGTGAGACTTTGATATCTGTGGAAAGCATTTCTGTTCTCTCTTTTTTTAAAGATTATATTTATTTATGAGAGACACAGGCAGAAGGAGAAGCAGTCTCCATGAGGGGAGCCTGATGTGGGACTCGATCCCTGACCAGGGATCATGCCCTGAGCCGAAAGCAGACTCAACCACTGAGCCACCCAGCCTCCCTCTGTTCTCATTTTTAAATTTAATTCCTATCTCTTTAATATTTTGTTTATATCTGTAAAAAAACATTTTCATTAATATAATTTAAAAAGACAAATACCTATGTCTAAATAATTGCATGAATGTGTGCCAGATGAATTTAATTGAAGTCATATATTAAGATTAATTTGTAGTTTAAGTTTTATTTAAAATTTAATCTTAACATTTAAATAAAATTATTGGTAGTTATTAATAAAATAATTGGCTAAATTTGGCACATATTCAAATATTTTTATAGGATTTATTGTTAATAGGGGCAATTTAAATTTGTACTAAGTAAACATTATTTCAAATAAAGACATGAAGCCATAAATCCTTAATTTTATTCTGTACATTCTACTTTTACTTGAAATTTTATTTCTTTTATTCATTTGTTTCTTCTTGAAGATTTTAAAATTTTCTTTTATTATTATTTCTCCTTATTAAAATTTATTCCTGCTTACCTTTGACGCTAATCATATATCATATCACTTCTTACTCTTAAAGACCAGTTTTTAAAAGGAAGTACTTAGAATAGAAATACCACATGAAGGACACCTGGGTGGCTCAGTGGTTGAGCATCTGTCTGCCTTTGGCTCAGGGCTGGATCCCAGAGTCCTGGGATCGAGTCCCACATCGGGCTCCCCTTGGAGATCCCGCTTTTCCCTCTGCCTATGTCTCTGCCTTTCTTTCTATGTCTCTCATAAAGTCTTAAAAAAAAAAATACCACATGAGTAATGTTTCATAAAATTAAAATTAAAATTAAAATTAAAATTGGACTGCAAAGAAATGATTTTGGAAAGGTTCCTGTATCATTTGATGGTCACTTTTATCTTCCATAAACTCAAATACCTATTAAAATGTGACTTTTTAGTGTATGTTTGAACGTTATTTGAAATTGCCTACATTTTACATGCGTGGCCTCACCTTTGTATGTTTCTTGAATATCTACAAAAAGATTGGTCAAAATTTTATTTTTAAACTTTTTAAAAGATTTTAAGTAATCTCCACATCCAACATGGGGCTTTAACACATGACCTCAAGGTCACCAAGAGTCACACATTCTTCCAGCTAAGCCAGCCAGGTGCTCCACGGTCAGAATTTTAGAATTAAAAAAACTGTTCAATGAATGAAAGACTGATTATACTCTGCTGGGAAATCTTAGTTTAAATTACAAAATTAAGAGGCACCCGGCTGGCTTAGTCAGAAGAGCACGCGACTCTAATCTCAGGGTTGTGACTTCAAGCCCCATGTTGGGCATGGAGCCTACTTAAAATTAAATTAATCACGAAGTTAAAATGTTTTTTAAGGTCTGGGGGAAAGCTTATGAGGACCTAAAATTCTTATTTTAAAAGATGACAGAAATTTTGATTAATCTTATACAAAATAGGTACATCCAATTTTAAGAGTCTGCATGAGTTGCTCAGTTTATTACTTTGCAATTTGAGAAAAAGTCATCTGATAAAATTTGGTATGTCTGTCACTATATTTAGAGAGCATCTATATTGATTGCTAGTTTTACATTATTTTTTGATGATTGATTTTAAAGAAAAAAATTTTGTTTGTCTTTTTTTGGTAGATTCCATGGACAAAATTGAAAACACATCCCATCTGTTTGGTGAGTTCTGACTTGCTTCAGAAATAAACATTTATGTATGCATTTGATCTAACTACTCTGCTAATGTTAATCTTTTGTTTCATAGAAACACAGTCTTCTGGCTTTTCTACAAATTGACTTTCATTTTATTTGGATGGTACTTAGTTTTTCAGCCCTTAAATGAGAAGTGTGACCTTTAAAATGGGAAGGTCTTTATAATTTTTCAGATGTATTATAAGTTGGTATATTTTTATTCTGTCATTTAGCTCTTCATTGACGTATTATGACAGTCTTAGTAACATTTAATTCAAACTTGCTGTGTTTCTGATTTTATTGATCTACTAAATTAAATAATATACACCTGAATATACTTTCTTTTTTTCTTTAAGATTTTATTATTTATTTAAGAGAGAGAGCACAGCACGTACCCAAGTTGGGAGAGGCAGAAGGAGAGGGATAAGTAGGCTCATTGCTGAGCAGGGAGCCCTACACGGGGCTTGATCCCAGGACTCTGGGATCATGACCTGAGCTGAAGGCACATGCATAACTAACTGAGCCATTTAGACACCACAATATACTTTCCTTTTTTTAAGGAAAATTGAACAAAGATTGGTCATTTGGTCATTTATTGATTCATTCATTCCACAGATATTGAGCACCTTCCCTGTGCCCTAAGGGAACTTAATATTCTTATTGAGAAGACCAACAAGAAACAAATAAATAAGACAATTTCAGATAGTAAATGCTATATTAAAATAGAGAATGAAGAATGAGTGAGTTACACTAGTGATGACTACTAAGGATATTTGATCTTTAAGCAAACTGTTACCTTGAAAGAAATTTTTTATTATGATAATGTTTATTTTCACATTTCTTGCATATTTCATATTTTTCATTGTTAAATGTCTTAAATCTCAAGTCTTAGACTGGGATAAGCTTTTAGCTCCTTAAATACCATTTATTAATACATAATCTCATTTAGCAATTAATAATGTCATACATTCTTGGATTAGAGATTGCACTTCTATAAAATCTGATGATTTCAGCAGCATTTGGCAACTTGTAGTTTGTCTTATACTCCTATATGCCCACAGCTTTCTTATCAGATAATAAGTGCCTTGAGAAAGGACTGAGTATGTTGTTTTCTCTTTTGGTATTTGTCTTTCTAGACTTTTATAGAGACATTTTAAAAGTGACTCTGCTCACTTATTGATTACTTTGTTCCTAAAGAAATGAAAGAGAAAATAGTGTTACATAATATTTTTATAATATACATAAAATATCTAATTTTTTACATTTTTAATGTATTTTTATTAGTCCCTGGATAAAGTAATAATGGAAATGAGTACATGTGAAGAACCACGAAGTCCTAATGGCCCATCACCAATTGCAACTGCTTCGGGACAAAGGTAAGTTATTTTCATTAATTTACATGACTCATAGTGAAGAGAGTTCTTTTCTGTAGTCAGTCAGCTCTGTTATCTGTAGTAATGGAACATAAAATTTCCTAACCTCAGGCAGCCTCTATTTGAGTCACCTTTTCCCATCAGACATTTTCCAGTTGTGGTATTATGTTGCCAAAGTAGCAGAATTGGTTTTTATCCTTTTTTATTCATTTTGCTTTCCTTGATGTTAAATAGTAATGATCAACCAAAAGCATTCTATAAATCAGATAATCTCTTAGTCTGAATAGTTTCTTTGCCTTTCATTTATTCTGTGCATCAGTGGAACTTTTATGACTCTTAAGAGTTAAGTTGATGCCTTTAAAAATATAGGCCTTTTGGCCCAGAAGGCCTATATTATATTAAATATAGAATGCTCACATTTTGTACAAATTGAATTTTGATAGATAAAAATCAGTAGAAGCATGGAGGCCATTTCACAAAGCCTTTTTGCAAAGATCTTAAAAAAAATAGGTTTGTTTTTTTTTTTAAAGATTTTATTTATTTATTTGAGAGCACATACATGTGAGTGTCACACAAGCAGTCAGTGGGGCAGAGGGACAAGCAGACTCCCTGCTCTGTCCCAGGACTCTGAGATCATGACCTGAGCCAAAGTCAGACACTTAACCAACTGAGCCACCCAAGTGCCTCTTAAAAAATAGATCTTTAAAAAAATTGCCTGTTTATTTTTGCATTTTTGAATTCTATACATCATTTCCTAAAGGCAGGATTTCTGCACTACTTTGCACCTATTCATGTAGAATACTCACATAGATTTTAATGTGATTAGTGCCTCTTCATCATTTTATAGTATTCTGGGTGTTGTGTCAAACCAATGATGAGTTTTCTTTGGAATGAATGTACATGGGGTGCCTGGCTGGCTTAGTTGGTAGAGCATGTGACTGTTGATCTCAGGGTTGTAAATTTGAGCCCCATGCAGAGATTGCAGAGATTACTTAAAAATAAAATCTTTAAAAAATAAATAGAACGTACACATCAGATACACAGACATACACATGTACTCATTTCCAGATTGCTCTTTCACCACGGTTGAACTACCTTTACATTAGTGCTTTCTGGGGTAATACCTACAGCCTGATCAATGGCTTTCCATGTAGAAATGGTGATCCATCAATTCACAGCTAGAGTTGACTGAAGGCCAGATTTATCAGATGTACCTGTTTGGCCTACAGGTAATAGTGACTGGGAAAAGAGCTTTCACATTAATTTCTTTGTAGTTTATACATCATCGAGCAATTTGAGATTTTAAAGCTTAACTTATGATTTCATGTGTGATACAGTCGATTGGAGCAATTGGTCAAGTTGACTAGAGTCAAAAAAATGGAAGAAAAAGTAGAGGTGTTTTTAAGATTATTGAAGGTGGAAAAAAGATCAGGAAAATTGCTGTTCTTGATAATGTTCTTTATGACTCATGATTTTCTAGTATCAATAAGCTTTATAAGTTTGGCTTTGTAATCATGATGATAATCCTTATATTTTGATGTTGGCAGTATGGTTAATCTATTTCCACATTTTTCCAGAGTTGCCTGATTATAGCAATCACTTAGGATGCTTATTAAATCTGTATTCTTTTAGGCTCCCTTTTTTTGAAATTATGAGTCTTGAGATCTAGAATGGTTATCAAGAATGTGATTATTTTTAACAATTCTTTATATTTCTGCAACTTGGAGAAACACTGATCTATTTGATTTTTGTCTTTATAAGATTAAAACATAAGGAAATTAATATTTAACAGATTGGCTTTACCTTCTGTGCAGGACTTATGAATTAATAATATTCCATAGAATGATGATCTAGTAAATTTGTAAGTTCAGAAAGTTTATTTTATCATTTCATATAGAGGAGGTCTCCATCTATGTGAAGATTATTAATCAAACTTAGAATAGACTTGTTTGAAAACTGGAATTTCACCTTTTTAATTTATGATGAATGATATAACCAGAAACTTAATAGACTTTAGTCATTGATTCAGGCTTCACCCTCTAGTGGTAAATCCTCCAATAGTAACACTTTTTTAATGCATAGATTAGAACAGGTGGGGTTGGATATTCCAAAGGGCATTCCCAAATAATGATTATAGATACATTCTTTCCAACTCCAGGAATTTCTAGCCAAATGACCAGTATTTGTGTTGGGATTAAAACAACTTTTCCCTAGGATGTTGATGAGTTCTTTCTCTTTAGTTCTTAATCTTTTGAAAATACTTCTTATTTTCATTTTACAAATGAAGAAATTGAGGCTTGGATTTCCATAGTATTTTTCTCAGACTTTTCATAGTATTAATAAGAATATAATACTATTAATAATACTATAAATAATAGTTATATTTCATAAAGTATCATGAATCAAGATATAGGCTGTTTAGTTCATAGGTATTATTTTGCGCAACCCACATGTAACCTACAAAGTATTACCTGATTTAAAGGATAGGTCATCTGAGGATTAGGAAGTTTTAGGTAATTTACTCCAGTAAGATAGTAAATTAAGAAACTTAGCAGCAGGTAGAGGAGAGGGATGTGCATGATCAATGAAAATGATGGGTTCATTTTTATACATGTTATCTTTGAAATGTATGAGAGGCAGCCGAGTGGAAATATCTGATGGACATTTGAATTTTAACATTCTGAAGTTTTAGCAAGAGATTTGGATAGAGAGATTTAGGAATAATGGTCAAAGTGATAATAATTGAAGTAATGTATCATTTGGACAAATTTTTACCACTCTTCCTGCCGAAATATATTGATAGTCTGTAGTCCAGTCATATTGTACTACTCATTATTCTCAAAGTACCTCTACTTTCCTGCTTTTCTGTGCTTTTGCTTGTTTTCCTAATAAAAGATTTCCCTTCTTCCCATTGCTTCCTGTGGGAAATATATTTTTCTTTCCTAGATAAATTTCTCTAGTTATGAACAGTTTCTTCCTCTACCAAGTGTAGTAATGATGATTCCCCCCCCCCCCTTTTTTTTTTAATTTTATTTATTTATTCGAGAAACAGAGAGAGAAGCAGGCTCCATGCCGGAAGCCCGACATGGGACTCGATCCTGGGTCTCCAGGATCACGTCCCTGGGCTGAAGGCAGCACTAAAATGCTGAGCCACCTGGGCTGCCCATGTTGATTCCTTTTTTAAAGCACTCAATTACACAATGCCTAATGATTCAGTTTCTAGGGCACATGTGTTTTTCTTCTCTAAGTAAGTTGTGAGCCCTTAGAATACCACAACTGAGTTTTGGTTTTTCTTATGTCCCAGCATTGTGCACATGGTAGATGTTCAGTAAACATTTGCTGATTGGATTAGAGAATGTGAACTTTTCTGACTTTATTCCTAAATTTGAGCTTATTTTGTAGTTATAGTTTGTAGCCTTCTTTGTGTCAGGAATTTAGCTCTCTTATTTTTACTTTATAGATTCTAGTTGTTTGAACATCTGACAACTTGAAGAGTAGGCAGTTTTGGATAGTGATTATAATAACCTAATTTAAAGAGTAACGTTTCAGGGGGCCTGGGCCTCTCAGTTGGTTAAGTGTCCGACTCTTTATTTCTGTTCAGGTCATGATCTCAAGGTCATGAGATCAAGCCCGCATTAGGCTCCGTTGGATGTGGAGCCTGCTTCAGTTTCTCTCTCCTTCTCTCCTTCTGCCCCTCTCCTGCTCACACAGGCATTCTCTGTCTTTATCTCTCTCTCTCTCTAAAAGAAAAAAAAAAAAAAAGCCTATCAAAATGGTTACAATCAAAACCACAAGGAACAAATATTAGCAAGGATGTAGGGAAAAAGGAACACTCGTATATCATTGGTGGGAATGCACACTGGTGCAGCCACTGTGGAAAACATTATGAAGATTCCTCAAAAATTTAGAAATAGAAGTACCCCCACAATCCAGTAATTGCACTACTGGGTATTTACTCAAAGAATACACCAACACTAGTTAGAAAGGATACATGCACCCGTATGCTTATTGCAGCATTATTTATAATAGCCAAGATATGGGAGCAGCCCAAGTGTCCATTGATTGATGAATGCATAAAGAAAAAGTGGTGTATATCTACAATACAATATTATTCAACCGTAAAAAACAATGAAATCATGGCATTTGCAACAACATGGATCTAGAGCATATAATGCTAAGCAAGTGAAGTTGACCAGAGAAAGACAAATACCATATGATTTTGGAATTTAAGAAACAAACAAGCAAGCAAAGGGAAAAAAAGAGAAATGAAGAAACAGATTTCTAAGTATAGAGAACAAATTAATAGTTCTCAAAGGGGAGAGGTGGGCCAAATAGATGATGGAGATTAAAGAGTATACTTATGATGAGAACTGAGTAGTTTATAGAATTATGAGATCACTATTGTACACCTGAAATTCATGTATTTCTGTATATTAACTATTCTGGAAATAAAATTAAAAACTTATCAAATAAAAAGTAGCCTTAAATTTTAGAAATCTTTTATCATTTTGAGAACATTTTTATAATTTACATATAATCAGACTATTGTTATAACCAAAATTTTTTTACATAAAAATGAATAATGGAAAAAAAAATGAATAATGGTCAGTTTGTGTACTTGTTTTTGAGAATATTAACAAATAACCTTTTTAATAATTTATTTTGGCTCTAGTGCATTATGTTTTGTTTTGATTTATTTTTCCAGTGAATATGGCTTTGCTGAAAAAGTAGTTGAGGGAATTACTGTTTCTGTAAATTCCATTGTTATCCGCATTGGAGCAAAAGCTTTCAATGCATCCTTTGAACTTTCCCAGCTAAGGATCTATAGTGTAAATGCAAACTGGGAACATGGAGATTTAAGATTTACTCGTATTCAGGATCCACAGAGAGGAGAGGTAAACGTTTCTTTTCATTCTTTGTTTAAAAAATGTTTTAGTCACTAAATATAAGAGGACATTTTAAAATAATTACTTCTTATAGTTACATATATTCACATACCACATTTACTCTTGTGTTTTAACTATACTTTTCTCTCTATTTCTCTTATTTAGTTAAAAATGTGCATATTTTGGTGTTTTTACTGTAATAAACCTTTTAATTTATAGAGTTAATGAACCCCATTTTAAATTCTTGGCTACTCAGAATTGAATTTTAAATATACAAAAAAAATGTTATTTAAGTTTTTCTTGCTCATATGATTCAAATGTTATTTGTACTTTATATCAAAATTAAAATAAAGTACTAACAACTTTACAAATAGTGAATGTAATTATGAGGAAATGTTACTGAATTTTTTGTAACTATACAGTTTTAAAAAATAAAATCATAGTGAATATATCTAGAGTGTCATAAGAAAATTGTAAAGACGATGCCTGGGTGGCTTGTGGTTGAGCATCTACCTTCAGCTCAGGGTATAATCCCGGGGTCCTAGGATCGAGTTCCATGTTGGGCTCCCCACAGGGAGCCTGCTTCTCCCTCTGCCTATGTCTCTGCCTCTCTCTCTGTGTCTCTCGTGAATAAATAAATAAAATCTTTAAAAAATATTAGTAAAAAGATAAAATTTTATTTAGCTTTTTTGTTGTTTTTATGAATCTACATATTTCTTACTCTATTTTGACTGAGTAACTGAAGCTAATACCTGTTCTCCTTAGGTTTTGACATTTAAAGAAATAAATTGGCAGATGATTCGAATAGAGGCCGATGCTACTCAAAGTTCACATCTTGAAATTATGTGTGCTCCTGTTCGATTAATAACCAACCAATCAAAGATCAGAGTCACACTTAAAAGAAGAGTAAGTCAACAGGGTTACCTTTTTGGTTCATGTGATAGATAACTAGTGGAATTGAGAGGAAATTTTAAATAATTTTCCAGATGAAACACTGAAATATTAAAATGAAGCAAAATAAAAGGAAATATAGTGCCTCAAGCAGTATTTGAAGAAATCTAGTGTTATGATAACATTTTTCAGTTTTCTAGGTTTAATAGATTTTTACTTTTGATAAATTTAATGGATTCTCCATTGTCAAATATTTTTGAATATTTCCTGTCTTATAAATTTCATTTCTTCTATTGAATCTTACTTAAGAATGAGTAAACAGCAAAGCCTCTGTTATTAGTAGACTGAACTACTACCTTTAGAGGGTTATTAAGGTATGAATGCTGATTTAAATAAATAGGGAATACAGTTACTTGAGGATATCAAATTCAGAGTTCACTATAGACTGTAATGAAGTTTAATGAAAGAATAATGGGTTTTTAAAACATGGTGCACTTAAAGTCTCATCATTATGTTTTATATCACTAGACACAAATAAATATACTAAATTAAATTGAAAAAAATTTTTTCAGAGTATAATGCTTAGTGTTGTGAAATGTGGTTAAAATAACACTTCAGTTTTTAATCTTAATACTTCTTTCTGTACTAGAATTAGCACAATTAATATGGGTAATTTTATGATTTATTAGCTATAAATGCAAAATTAAATTATATAAGTACTTGTTTCTGTATAACATGCATCTTTTAAAGTACAGGAATTTGTCAGTCTGTTTTACCACCATATCTTCAATACAAAGACATACTCATTCTATAGTATAGGAACACAGTAAATACTTGGTGAATGAAGGAAGGATATATATTTAATATCATTCAAACATTTTAAATATTTTTAAAACAGTGCATTGTAAGTTTTATGTCTTGGCTTAATTTTATGAATCCTTTTTTCTGACAGTTAAAGGACTGCAATGTTATTGCAACAAAATTAATTCTAATATTGGATGACTTACTGTGGGTTTTAACGGATTCCCAATTGAAGGCTATGGTACAATATGCAAAGTCTCTTAGTGAAGCGATAGAAAAATCAACAGAACAAAGGAAAAGTATGGCTCCTGAACCTACACAGGTATGTTCTTAAGAGGAAAAACACAGAATATGTAAATGGTCTAAAAGTCAGAATGGTTAGTGGTTTCTTTGTGTGAATTAGATCATAAGACTGAGTCCAAGAATCTTTTATGTAGATATCTCACTGGATAATTTTCTACACATAGTATCTATATGAAAATATATATTAAATGTGTTTCTGTCATATGATGTCTATTTTGTTTGAAGTTCTGTACTAGGCACTAGAGTTAATGATGACATAAAAGTATTTGATATTATAAATATCTTTTTTCAAGAAGTAAAATACAACTTAAACTTACTAAAGTAAGGGCAAAAGGAAAGAACCTGGGTATAGTCAAGGGAGAAGTGTGAAAATTAATATTGCAGAAAATGTAAAACCCTGGGGAACTGCTAAAGTTCAACACGAAACTGTTAGCATTGTATTTGTTCTTAATAAAAACAAGGGGTATTGTGAAATCATTGTTGGGCTCCATATGGGACCTGGAGCCTACTTAAAAAAAAGTAAAAAATAAAGTAAGTAAAAATAAAAATAAGTGATTTGTCTTACGGAAATTAATTTTACAATTAGTAAAAAAAAAAAAAATTATCTCGAGCCCCTAGAATTTAAGGCTTCACAGTTGTATTTCATCTTTCCTTTTCTTTAATTACTGTGGGTCTTGATCATTTTCTTTGAGAAATTCTCCTTTATTGAGTATACTTTAAAATTTGTTTACAGATAGTTCTTTTTTTTATAGATAGTTCTTAATAGATGATATGTAAATATGTATTTATACAAAATGTATACATTTTAATTTTCCATATATCACTAACTGTTCTTTTATTATTGGGTTGTTCTTAATTAGAAACTTTTAAATATTTTTTAGTGAAAAATTTTGTCTTAATTTTGTTAATTATTACTAAAGTTTCATGTACAGTTCTGTAGTTTACATAACGTGACCTTATAGTATGCTTACACATATAGTATGCTTACACATATAGTATGCTTACACATTTTAGGTTATTAGATTCATATAGGTCTTTACACTTCATCAGTATTTCATGCTTCTTCCTTCGGGGGAAAAATTTGAATTCAATGTCTATTATAAATCTCTTCTGCTTTCTGGCTTCTTCAGATATCCACGTTCAGAGGACATGCCAGATCCCTTAGGAGAGGCACCAGATCACTTACTAAACAGTATCACAAGCAATGTAGAAAGAAATGATTTATATTTTACATGGGCATATAATAGTGTATACAGCTCATATATACAGGGCTCACATTTATTTCTCTTTTTTTGGAAAAAGATTATTTATTTGGGGGGGGGGGTGCTTGTTTGGGGTGGGGAAGGGGTAGAGTAAGAGAATCTTCAAATGGACTGCCCTCTGAGTCTGCACCTGATGCAGGGCTCCTATTTCACCGCCTGAGCTGGAACCAAGAAATGGAAATGTTAAAACAAACTGAAATAACAAAATGAGGAGTCAAGGTTAAACAGTAAGCAAAAGAATAGAGAAAAGTGTTTTCTAAGCTTTTTTACATTTCTCACTCTTTATATTCCCTCATAGAATAAGCTAAATTATGTTATTTAAGGGGAAAACTCCTCCACTGACTGAGCCACCCAGGCCACCTCTTTCTCTTCTAATATGTAGAAGTAATACTATTTGAATAAGCTGCCTTTAATAACTATATTTTATTTATTTATGTTATATATTTATAAATTAATAAATATATTTCCCCAAAAAAGACTACAAATATAACTATTCAAATATTTATTAAAATACATTGGTTTCATTTTCAAATTGTGTATAGCCTCCAGTTTTTAGATTTAACTTTATTCTCATATAATTCAGAAAATATTTTAGAAGAATCAAGTTATTGATAGAAAATATATTAGCTTATTTTTCATGACTTCATTACTAAAGATATTTAAGTTTTCTCATTTGTGGAATTTCAAATATTTAACTTGAAGTGATAAGGCAGTTTTGAATCTTTTAGAGCTCTACAGTAGCCCCATCTACCCAACAAGTGAAGACACCACAGACCTCAAATGCTCCTGATCTAAATGATGCAATTGTGAAACTATTCAATGACTTTGATGTTAAAGAAACCTCTCATCACTTAGTGATTTCTCATCTAGATCTACACATATGTGATGATATTCATGCTAGAGAAAAAGGTAATAAGAGCTGCTTATTTCACACTATATTTTGGTTTTTCTAGGATTTCCTACAAAACTAGATTATTTATCATATGTAAGATATAGTATGTCTGCTATAACTGGCCATAATTTTATCATTCATATGAAGTACATAGATGAAAATTGTAATTTTAAGCAATATATGTTGATATGAAATTTTATTTTGCTTTAATACTTAGAATTTCAGCACAATTAATTGGTAGCTATTGATACTACCAATAAAATTAGGTTTAAAAAAAAATCAAGGACTAAATAGATGACATCCTTGGAGGATGATGAAATATTAGACTTGCCTTTGAATTAGCCTTTTTATCATTTTGAAATTGTCTGTAAATTAAATTTTAGTACATACTCAATTCATAATTATTTGCACACATGTCCCATGGTCGTCTGTCTGCATATTTCTGACCCCATGTGCATGTAAACACAGATGTATGGCTATTTAACCATTTCTTGTGGCTCTTTACCAGTAATCCTCCCAAAATTTGGTTAGGAAGCTAAATTCCAGGTAGTAAGGTTTTTTTCTTTACTTTTAGCTTCTCTTACTTTTCCTTATATAGTAGATACAGGTAATGAAGTAAATGGGAAGCTCTTGGTCACATTGAAAATCTGTGGTTCCATAATGTAGGTACTGGGCATTTCTGTTTCTCCACTGGAGAGTGTTCCTGGCCTGTGAGTGTTGGGAGGGTTGGTCTAGTGGTACTTCTAGGACGGTAAGTAGTTCTCTGACTTTGCTGAGCTTGAGGATCTCTCTCTCTCTCTCTCTCTCTCTTTTTAAGATTTATTTATTTATTCATGAGAGACACAGAAAGAGAGAGAGGCAGAGACATAGGCAGAGGAAGAAGCAGGCTCCTCACAGAGACCCTAATGTGGGACTCGATCCCAGATCCCAGCATCAGGACCTGAGCCGAAGGCAGGCACCCAACCGCTGAGCCACCCAGGTGTCCCTGAGGATCTCTTTAAAACAGGAATATCTGTATTGGACTGATCTACTTCAGACCTGATTCAGAGTCTGAATCTGTGAAAATTGTTGCATTGTATTTTTAAAGCTGAAAGAGAAAATAGTGAAACCTACCTGGATATTTAGCAGAAGTTACCCTGCCTTCATCAGATAAAGCAGCCAGATATCAGTGACTAGATAAAAGGGTGGAATGGAAAGGTAAGGAAGATTTGGAGTTTTGAGAAGGATTTGTTGTCTTCTTTTGTCCACCTTTGTGCTTTCTGGTTTAAAGTTAGGATCTTCTGCTTTAGTTACTTGAAAGGAAAAATGGAAAAGTTAAAATAATCAAAAATTTAAAAATGAGGGGTCAAAGTTAAGTAATAAGCAAAAGAATAGAGAAAAGTGTCTTCTAAGCTTTTTTATATTTCTCACTCTTCATATTCCCTCATAGAATAATCTGAATTATGTTATTTAAGGGGAAAACTCCTCCACCAAAATTTTTCCCTCATCCTACAGATCTGTTCTAAAATCCAGAAAGGTCTGAAATGAATTATATTCATTTGTATCTAGTTGTATCTTAATTTGTATTTTCCTTACTTATAGTTGATTTATCCATGCTGCTTTAAAATTTGATTTTTATGTTGGAGTCACACAGAGTTGTGATCTGCTTCTAATCTTAATATAGCTGTGTGACTTCAGACAACTTACCTAACCCAATAGGCTAAAATTCCTCTTTAATAAGAGACAGGATGATATAGTATAGTGGTTAATATTTCTTGGGTTCAGAACAGCTCTGTATTTCTTAGCTGGTATGACCTTGGTCTATTTAATTAACTTCTTTGTGTCTCAGTTTACTGCAGGTATGATAAATGAAGTATTTCTGATACTTCCTTAATGTTTCTTTCTCTCAATTCTATTTTTTTCTTTTTCTAGAGTCGAATAGACGTATTACTGGAGGGGCTATGCAACTGTCTTTTACACAGCTAACTATAGATTATTATCCTTATCACAAAGCAGGTATGTATACCAGTTTCTTTAATAGATGTAAATCTTGCTTTAAAGTTATATAGAAAAAAAATTAAAAAATGAAGTTATATAGACAGTTTATCGCATTTCCTTTTGTATTTATTTTGTTTTAATTCATTTCTTTTTAAATTTATTTTATCATTCTGTTTTAATTTAATGTATGTTTATTTTTATCTTTTATTTTTTTTTAATTTTTATTTATTTATGATAGTCACAGAGAGAGAGAGAGAGAGAGAGAGGCAGAGACACAGGCAGAGGGAGAAGCAGGCTCCATGCACTGGGAGCCCGACGTGGGATTCGATCCCGGGTCTCCAGGATCGTGGCCTGGGCCAAAGGCAGGCGCTAAACCGCTGCGCCACCCAGGGATCCCGATCTTTTATTATTTTAATTCCAGTTAGGTAACATACAGTGTTACATTAGTTTCAGGTGTACAGTATACTGATTGAACAATTCCATACATCACTCGGTACTTATCACAAGAACTACATTCCTCAATTCCCATCACCTGTTTCACCCAACCACCATCCACCCCCCTCCTATCAGTTTGTTCTCTATAATTAAAGAATGTATTTCGCAATTTGTCTCTCCTTCCCCCTTTTTGCTCGTTTGTTTCTTGAATACCACATGAGTAAAGTCATATGGTATTTGTCTTTCTCTGATTGACTTATTTTGCTTAGCATTATGCTCCCTACTCCATTCATAATCCTTGCAAATGGCAAGATTTCATTCGTCTTTATGGCTGATAATATTTCATTGTAGATATATATACCATATCTTTATCCATGGACACTTTGGCTGCTCCCATATCTTGGCTGTTGTAAATAATGCTGTAATAAACTTAGGGGTGCATATATCCTTTTGAATTAGTGTTTTTGTATTTCTTTGGCTAAATACCCAGTAGTGGAATTAGTGGATCATATAGTAATTCTAGTTTTAATTTTTTGAGGCTCCTCCATACTGTTTTTCACAGTGGCTGCACTAGTTTGCATTCCCATCAACAGCGTACAAGTGTTTTTTTTTTCTTCACATCCCACCACCACCTATTTTTTCTTGTGTTGTTGATTTTAACCATTCTGACAGGTATGTGATGCTATCTCATTGTAGTTTTGATTTACATTTCCCAGATGAGGAGTGAAGTTCAGCATCTTTTCATGTGTCTGTTGGCTATCTGGCTATCTTTAGAGAAATGTCTGCTCATGTCTCCTGCCCATTTTTAATTGGATTATTTGGTTTTGGGGTGTTGAGTTGAATCGGTTCTTTGTATATTTTGGATACTAACCCTTTATTGGATATGCCATTTTCAAATATCTTCTCTTATTATATAGGTTGCCTTTTAGTTTTGTTGATTGTTTTCTTTGCTGTACAAAATTTTTTATTCTGATGTAGTTCCAGTAGTTTATTTTTGCCTTTGTTTCCTTGCCTCAGGAGACATATCTAGAAAAAAGTAGCTGTGGCTGGTGTCAAAGAGGTTACTGCCTATTCTCTTCTAGAATTTTTATGGTCTTACATTTAGGACATTAATCCATTTTGAATTATTTTTGTGTTTGGTGTAAGAAAGCGGTCCAGTTTATTTTCTTGGATGTTTCTGTCCCAGTTTTCCCAGCACCATTTGTTTGAAGGGACTGTCCTTTTCCCATTGGATATTCATTCCTCCTTTTTTTTTTTTGAGATTTAATGTATTTATTTATGAGAGACACAGAGAAGCAGAGACATAGGCAGAGGGAGAAGCAGGCTTAATGCAGGGAGCCCGATGTGGGACTTGATCCTAGGACTCCAGGATCATGCCCTGAGCTGAAGGCAGACACTCAACCGCTGAGCCACCCAGGTGTCATTCCTCCTTTTTCAAAGATTCATTGACCATATAGTTGTGGGTTTATTTCTGGGGGTTCTCTATTCTGTTCTATTGATCTGTATATCTGTTTTTGTGCCAGTACCATACTGTTTTGATCACTACAGCTTTGTAATAGGACTTGAGATCCAGAGTTGTGATGACTCCAGCTTTGCTTTGCTTTTTCAAAATTGCTTTGGCTATTTGAGGTCTTTTGTGGTTCTAAACAGATTTTAGGGTTGTTTCTTCTAGTTCTGGAAAAAAAAATACTGTTGGTATTTTGATAGGGATTGCATGAAATGTGTAGATTGCTTTGGGTGGTATGGACATTTTAACCGTATTCTCCCAGTCTATGAGCATGAAATGTCTTTCCATTTCTTTATGTCTTCTTCAGTTTCTTTCATCAATTAGTTTTCAGAGTACAGATCCTTTGTCTCTTTGGTTTAGGTTTATTCCTAAGTATCTCTTGGTTTTTGGTGCAGTTGTAAATGGGATTGATTCTTTGATCTCTCTTTCTGCTGCTTCATTATTGGTGTATAGAAATGCAGCAGATTTCTATACATTTATTTTTTTATCATGTGACTTTACTGAATTAGTTTATAAGTTGTAGCAGGTTTTTTGCTGGAGTCTTTCAGGTTTTCTACATGTAGTATCATGTCATCTGCAGATACTGGAAATTTCACATCTTCCTTGCTGATTTGGATGCTCTGTATTTCTTTTTGTTATCTGCTTGCTGTGCCTAGGACTTCCAGTACTATGTTGAATAAAAGTGATGAGAGTGAACATCCTTGTTTTTTGTTCCTGACCTTAGGGGAAAAGTTCTCAGTTTTTCCTCATTAAAGAAGATGTTCACTGAGAGGTTTTCATATATGGCTTTTATTATGTTGAGGTATGTTCCCTCCATACACACTGTGATGAGAGCTTTTATAATGAATGGATGTTGTACTTTGTCAGATGCTTTTTTTTGCATCTATTGAAATGATCGTATAGTTCTTACCCTTTCTCTTATTGATGTGATGTATCACATTGATTTGCAAATATTGAACCACCCTTGCAACACAGGAATGAATCCCCCACTTGTTTGGGTGAATGATTTTTCTAATGTGTTGTGGAATTCAGTTTGCTAATATTTTGTTGAGGATTTTTTTTTTAAGACTTTTTTTTAATAAGTCTTTTTTATTTTATTTTATTTATTTATGATAGTCACACAGAGAGAAAGAGAGAGAGGCAGAGACACAAGCAGAGGGAGAAGCAGGCTCCATGCAGGGAGCCCGACGTGGGATTCGATCCTGGGTCTCCAGGATCGCGCCCTGGGCCAAAGGCAGGCACTAAACCGCTGCGCCACTCAGGGATCCCTTTGTTGAGGATTTTTGCATCTATGTTCATCAGGGATATTCTGTGGTGCTTGTTTTCAGTGGTATCTTTATCTGGTTTTTGTATGAAAATACTGCTGGTCTCAGTGAATTTGGAAGTTTTCTTTCCTTTTCTGTTTTTTGGAATAGTTTGGAGACCAGTACATACTAACTCTTCTTAAAATGTTTGGTAGAATTTGCCTGTGAAACCATCTGGTCCTGGGCTTTTGTTTGTTGGGAGTTGATTACTGGTTCAATTTCTTTGCTGCTTATTGGTCTGTTCAAATTTTCCATTCCTGTTTTAGTTTTTGTGGCTTAAATGTTTCTAGGAATTCATCCATTTTTTCTAGGTTGTCTAATTTGTTGGCATATAGTGTTTCATGATATTCTCTTATAATTGTATTTCTGTGGTCTTGATTATTATTTCTTCTCTCTCATTTGCAATTTTGAGTACTGTTTCATTTTTTCTTGAGGAGTCTGGCTAGAGGTTTATCAATGTTATTGAATTTTTTTTTTTTTTCAGAGAGCCAGGTCCTTGTTTTATTGCTCTGTTCCATTGTTTTTTAGTTTCTATATCATTTAATTCTGCTCTAGTCTTTATTATGTCCTTCCAGTGGTTTTGTTTTTCTTAAAACTTAAAATCAGAATATGGAAGATATATTTTGTACTATTTTATTTGGTTAATGTGACAAAAGCAAGTTTTTAATATGTTTTAAATTTTAAAAATTAGTATATTATTAGTATATTAAAAAAATCAAGAAAGTATAAAATAAAAGGATGACAGTGATTTAGCTACATTGTAGGATTCCTGGAACTTTTTTTTTTTAACTTTTCTATATTTTTAGGTTGCATTAATAGATTTTTTACATTTGATTGTAGCCAAAAGCCTGAGAAGTGATACATTAATATGCTTTTAAATAGTTGAATATGGACATCTGGGTGGCTTAGCAGTTTGGCACCTGCCTTCGGCCCAGGACATGATCCTGGAGTCCTGAGATCGAGTCCCACATCGGGCTCCCTGCATGGAGCCTGCTTCTCTCTCTCTGTATCTCTCATTAATAAATTTAAAAAAATAAAATCTTTAAAAAAATAGTTGAATATTGATAGGCTTTTTCTCCCAAATAATAAAAACAAAAAGTATATATGTTTATGGCCAAATTAAGTTATTTGACCTTATGCCAGTCTCTGCATTTTGATGATGTGTGGCTTTTTTTTTTTTAATTCACAAAGATAAGAAAAAACAGATATAATGAATTTTTAAAGACTTTAAGAAAGTGATAAAATTTTTCTGTTCACAACTTTCCATCTCCTACTCTTTTAATTCTGTATCTGTACTTGACAGAATGTAAAGGTTATGCTATTTGATTTTTGTTGAAAGGCTTTGTTGTATATTCTATTCTCCTAATTTGGCAGTTACTTACATATACATAAAATATTTTTAACTACAGAAATATTTCATATTTTGGGAGGTAAAACTTTTAGTCATAAAGATTTTATTTTCTTAACTCTTACACGTTCATATTACTTTTCTCAGGTTTTGCTACAGAGAAACCTAATAATCTTGATTTTTAATTTTTCCTCTAAAAAATCTATAGAGGTATAGATAATATCTATATTTTTATGACTGATGACTATCTTGAGAAATTTTAATGGTTTCCTTAGTGTTTTAATAACCTTAATCTTATTTTATTACTTTATAACAAATCTTTGATGAAAGGACTTTCACCTGTTGTAGTATTTTGTGGGGTTCTTTGTAATGGAGGTATACAGGTAGTTGAGCAGTCAGTGAAGGTTGACCAGCAGTACTATTTGTAATTGAAACATTGAGTGATGTTGTACCAGTGGTGGGTCTTGAATGAAACCTCTTAAATAATTTTCCTTTGACACTCTCTTCTTGTATTCTAAATGTTTTGCTAATATTTTCTAGGACGATTAAAATCTCTTGTAAGTGAAGTCTGCTTTCTTGAGAAAGATTCCCTTGGAAAACGGATAAATCTCGTCAGAAGAGGTGCTATAATAAAATAAATGAAAATTGTACATTTTTCAGTGAAATACCTATCACTTATTTTACAGGAGATAGTTGTAATCATTGGATGTATTTTAGTGATGCAACCAAAACAAAAAATGGATGGGCCAATGAATTGTTACATGAATTTGAGTGCAACGTTGAAATGCTTAAGCAGGCTGTAAAGGATCATAATGTAGGTTCACCTCCTAAATCCCCAACACATGCCTCTCCCCAGCACACACAAACAGGTATTTTACCTATAAAAACATTATGGCATTCCCCTGGTATTAATTGTGTGTGTGTGTATTTGTGTGTGCGTGTGTGTATGTGATCATAATATATTTTCTGTGGATAAGTATTATGTTTAATAATGTGTAAAAGTTCTGCATCTTATTCAGAACATAGACTTTTGGACCTAAGCACTTCTTAATATGACCAATGAGAATTATACCCAGGTAGAATATTTGAGACTGTTAAATGGCTTTTTTAAACAAGACTTTCAGGTAGAAGTTATTGTACAAGAATATCTTAAATGTGATGTAAGTATGACTCATGTTTAAGAAATAATCACACAAAAAAGAGGAATCGTTGCAATAACTTATATTCCTACATCAGTTTATACATAAAGTTTCTTCACATATATTATCTTATTTGATAAACTAGAGTTCATATATATTTCTAGAAAGTGACTGTTACAAAAATAATTTTGCAATAAGTTGAAAGTTTTTTTTTTATTTCCCACAGAGAAAGACTCAGCTCTGAAAGGGACTTCCAGAACACCTTCAGTATTATCTCAGCAATCCAAAGCTAAGTTAATGTCTAGTTCTGTTGTGGTTAGACTTGCAGATTTCAATATATATCAGGTATGCTTTATTTTTTAATTATATCTTCTGATAAACATCTTCTACAAGCATCTCTTATGAACTAATATCATCATTTTATTTAAAAACATCTTGACCAGGGGCACTAGGGTGGCTTAGTTGGTTAAGCATCTGACTCTTGATCTCAAACTCTGGTCGTAATCTCAGGGTTATGAGTTCAAGCCTTGCATTGGGTTCCATGCTGGATATGGAACCTACTTAATAAAAACAAACAACCCCACAACATTTTGACCAGTTTTGTGAAATGGCTAAATTAGACAGCAGAGAAAATGTCAGTTGATTAATTTTTGTTTATATGGTTATGCAGAATTAACCAAACTGTTAATTTAGCATACTTTAGCTAAAGAGCACATCTTCCAGACTGCCAAATCTGTACAAGACTTCTGACAGCAACTGCAAGTTCAGGAGTCTCCCCTAAACTCTCTGTGGATTCAAGAATTCATTAGAATAACTCATAGAACTCATAAAATAAATTATACTAAGAAACACATTTATTTTTTTATTATTTTTTTTATTTTCTTAATGGTTTTATTTATTTATTTATGAGAGACACAGAGAGAGAGAGCCATAGGTGGAGGAAGAAGCAGGCTCCCCAGGGGGAGCTTGATGCCTGAGTTAATCCCAGGACCCTGGGATCACAACCTGAGCCAAAGGCAGACACTCAACCACTGAGCTACCCAGGTGCCCTTCGAAATGGATTTGTACTAAGAATTACATTTATTACAGGGAAAGGATACAAACTAGATTCGGCCATAGAAAGAGAACCAATTTGAATTGGGATGGGAGGGTTCTTTTTTTTTTTTTTTTTTTTAATTTTTATTTATTTATGATAGTCACAGAGAGAGAAAGAGAGAGAGGCAGAGACATAGGCAGAGGGAGAAGCAGGCTCCATGCACCGGGAGCCCGATGTGGGATTCGATCCCGGGTCTCCAGGATCACGCCCTGGGCCAAAGGCAGGCGCCAAACCGCTGCGCCACCCAGGGATCCCGGGATGGGAGGGTTCTAAATGTTCTCAGGACACATTAGCTTCCTGGAAGGGATGTGTAATAATACACATGAAGTAGTACCTTCATAGATGAACTCCGTTTCTACATAGATTGATACCAGGTGACCCGAAGCCTCTACCCTCTAAAGACTACTAAGACTGTCAAGTCTGGCCAGCTCCACTCTTAGTCATCATCATAAGCATAAACTATCAGTTGAATTTAGAATTACCTCTAGGTAATTCTAGCAGGGACAAAGGCCAGACTTCTCTTAGAAGGCCAAATTCCTTATTATACAATGCTTAGTGGAAGAAACTAAAATACTTTTTGTCTTATTGAACTACCAAATATTGGCTATTTTGTGAACTGAACTTCATGGCTAAGATCTCTGTCCCATTTATATTGTGCAGGCTGTAATCATACAATCTAGTGTAATATTGCAATCCTTGAGACCAAGACAATAGAATGAATATGTAATATTCTTAAAAAATAAACAGTTTTAGTTATGTGTTCTCATTTATGAATTATTGTGGTTTATTTTGATACATAAATTTATTTTTATTTTCCTCAGTGGTTTTTATCTGGGCCTGATTTACCACCTGGAAACATTTGACATTGTCTGAAAATAGTTTTGGTTGTCACACCTGGAGGGGATTACTACTGGCAAATAGTGGGTTGACACCAGTGAAGCTGCTAAACATTAACAATGTACTGGACATCTTTATCAGTGCCCACAACAAAAAATTATCTGGTCCAAAATCTCAACTGTGCCAGTTTTGAGAAAACTCTATTATATGTTTTTTTTTCTTATTATACAGTTGGTTCTTGTTTTACATTCCATATATACTACATCTTATTTTAAGCTAACTTTAAATTATAAAATGTAAATAAATACATATGGAAATAGGGGAGGGGAATCACCCTAATTCAAAGTAATAGAGGATAAAATACTGTTAAGACATCCCACATGCACAAATACACCAAAATAGAACAAATAAAAATAACTGGAAGAAAATAGAATGTTTATCTCAATTTGAATAACTTTTTGCCTGTTGAAGGAAACAGGAAGTAAGCTATGGTCTATTAATATAAGTTGATACTTTGAGTTCCAAAGGATTTGTTTCCATATATACAGAGAAGAGCTTCTTAATCTGATAATAATGCTAGAGAATGACTTAAATTTATAGAGACTGTGCAAGTATTCCATAGGTTTACTAGCAGTTTAACCAAGGTGAAACATAAACTATTGAAAAACTGTTCTACTTCACATAAGAAATATATATGTTTGTTGAATAAATATAATGAATAAAAAATTAATTAACCTTGAGATACATCCCTGGGTATATACTAAACAAGCACAAATAAATGAAATTCATAAAACTAATGAACTTTGGGGAAATTACTATATACATTTTTGAAGTAAATTTGTTGTTTGGGGGGGGGTAAAAAAAATGTAATAACCTTCAAACACATAGTCCTTTTAGAAAAAAATAAGAGGGGCAGTCCGGGTGGCTCAGCAGTTTAGCGCTGCCTTCAGTCCAGGGTGTAGTCCTGGAGACCCAGGATCAGTCCCATGTCAGGCTCCCTGCATGGAGCCTGCTTCTCCCTCTGCCTGTGTCTCTGCCGCTTTCTCTCTCTCTCTCATAAATAAATAAATAAATAAATCTTTAAAAAAAAAAGAAAAAAGAGATTACACTATTTGACAGAAGTATTTGTAGTTGTATTACTTATAAGTAATTTTTTATTGCAGCAAAATATGTATGACATAAAATTTACCATTTTAAGCATTTTTTAAATTGAAGTATAATTGACATATAACATATTAGTTTCAAGTGTACAACATAATGTTTTGATAGCATCTTAACTATTTTTAAGTGTTACATTCATTGGCATTCATTATTCATATCGTTGTACAGTCATCACCACATCACCATTATCCATTTCTGTAATTTATTATCCCAGATTGAAACTTTGTATATAGCTATATTATTTTTCATAATAATAAATTAAGATAAAGAATTACTATAAAGTACACACCAGAGAAGCAGTCTGTTCTTAAGGACCTGGATGTGTGTTCTGACTCTGCTCTTTACACTTCTGTTACAGAAATATTCTGATATTTGAAGGCTCAAAGTAATAAGTTTTCAAGGACTATTGTAAGGATTTTGTAACTGATAAGACTTTAAAGAGGTTATCGTTTTCTGAATAGTTGATTAGTATTATTAAAAATAATTGAATGTGACGTTAAATATATAATAAAGTTTTCATCAGAAATTACTAATTATTTGAAGTAGTTTTAGGAGTTTAAAGTGATGTTCATGTGGCGTTAAATTGTTTGGAAAGGGCTTTATTCAGTGTTACTTCAATGTGCTTAATTATATTTTCAGGTCTCTACAGCAGAACAATGTCGTTCTTCCCCCAAGAGTATGATTTCTTGCAATAAAAAATCCCTGTATCTTCCACAAGAAATGTCAGCTGTCTATATAGAATTCACAGAATATTACTATCCTGATGGAAAGGATTTTCCAAGTAAGAGAGTTTCCTGTTTTGTTATTACTTGTCCATTACTTTGAAAGTTGTTTTTTTATTCCTAAGTTTTTGAGTTTTATAAACATGAAAAAAGAAACAAAAATCCATTGTTCTTTACGTACTGTCATTGTACTTGGTATATAACTATAGTATAGCATTTTTTAACATATTCTGTTTATTCATATTTTTTTCTCTCAGTAGCTTGTAGCATCCTTTAAAAATTTTTTTTGTTTTTTTAATTTTTTTACTCATGAAAGACTCAGAGAGAGGCAGAGACACAGGTAGAGGGAGAAGCAGGTTCCATGGAGGGAGCCCAATGTGGGACTCGATCCCAGGACCCTGGGATCACGCCCTGAGCCAAAGGCAGATGCTCGACTGCTAAGCCACCCAGGTGTCCCTTAAAATTCTTTTTAAAGATTTTATTAACTTATTAGAGAGAAAACATGACCAGTGGGGAGGGGCAGAGGGGGACGGAGAAGAGACTCCCTCTTGAGCAGGGAGCCCCACATGGGGCTTGAACCCAGGACCCAGAGATCATGACCTGAGCCAAAGGCAGATGCTTAACCTACTCAGCTACCCAGACAGCCCAGCTTATAGCATCCTTAATGTGGTAGGCATGCTTCATATTATCCCTGAGAGTTGACTCATTTCTTAGTAGCTGTTTGTTAAATGAAAGAATTTATGGAAGTTAGGTTATTTGTAGAATAAGGTCGTTTCTTTTTCCTTTAGTAAAAACCAATTTCATTTCAGTTATATAGAACTCTATATATTTCCTTGAAAAATTAATAATGGAGTTATTCTTTTGCTGTAGAGACATTTTTGGCTGTTTTTTTTTTTTTTTAGACACAGATGTATACTTTGGACAGCCTTTGTCTTTTGTGTTTATTTAGAAACATTGAATTACATAAATTTTTATTTGTATGCTATTTTGGGGTCCTAAAAAGTTAAAATAATTATACATTTGTGTTCTTTGTTAAATTTCTATGTTATTGCCTCAGTTCATCCAGGAGTTCTTCAAACTAAAATTTGCCTTTATTTATGTGGTACCTTTTTCTTTAGCTGTTTAACCATTTAATTGTTGTGCCAAAATTTTGGGACTGAATTCTCACTGCCTTCATGCTTGTCAGCAGTTTTTTGGTTATTTCTCATTTGTTTCTCTTTTCTACCTTCCTGACTAAAACAGTGAGGAAGTTAAGACATTTGCTCAGCACCTTAGTAAGATGGCACAGCTGAAACTCAAGCATGGGTCATCTAAATCAAAATTCATTGTGTCTTCCCCTCAGTCCCCAACTATGTTATTACACTGCCTTCCTAGGGCATTCGCAACCATTTGTTATAATTGGAGAATCCCATTGTTTCTAGCCCTCCTTTCCCCTCACAAATAATTGTTTTCCTTCAGTAATACATCAATGAACTAGTAATTCTTCTTCAGAGTTAAGACTAGTTTACAGGATTTCTGACTTCTAATCTAGGTTTATATATATATTTCAATCAGTTTGGTTACTATGTGCCAAAGGAATCTCATTCTATATAGTACATATTTTTTTTTCTAATAAAACTATAAAATTCTTTATCAGCAATTTAAACCCTAACCTTCTAGATACTTAGGAGTGGAATTACAAGGTTATGTTTAACTGTGTAATTTAACTGTTCATTATCAAAAATTTCAAATATACACAGAAATAAAAGAGGAGAATACATTGAATCCCCACACACAAAGATCTATGTTTAGTCCTTATATTTCATCTCTTTGTTAAGCAATCCAACTTTAAAAATATATCACTTTTTAAATAATTGTAAATGGGGATCCCTGGGTGGCTCGGCGGTTTTGCGCCTGCCTTCGGCCCAGGGCATGATCCTGGAGTCCTGGGATTGAATCCATGTCAGGCTCCCTGCATGGAGCCTATTTCTCCCTCTGCCTGTGTCTTTACCTGTGTCTCTGCCTCTCTCTCTGTGTCTCTTATGAATAAATAAATAAAATTTTTTAAAAAATAAATAATTGTAAGTAATATATCTTATGATTTTTAAAAAAAGAAAATGCCAAAAATAAAAAATTGCCCACAGCCTACAATTTAGAGATGACTTCTGCTGAACATAAATGTATGAATTTGCTAGGACTGCCATAACAAAGTACCACAGGCTGGGTGATTTAAAAAAAGAAATTTATTTCCTTCTAATTCTAGAGACTCTAGATCAAGTGTCAGCAGGGTCGTTTCTTCGGAGAGCTCTTCTTTGCTTGTAGATGGCTATTTTTCACGTGTGTTTCCTAGCGATGCCAATCATATTGGACTGCGGCACACCCATATGAACTCATTTTTACCGATTGCCTTTCTAAAAGCTCTGTCTCTAAATACAGTTAGATTCTGAGGTGTACCCTGAGTTACAACTTTAGCATATCAATTTTGAGGAGACACAGTTTAGACCATAACCATAAATATGTTGCTAGTCTTGTTTTTAATATATGTGTTTCTATTACATATTTTATTTACATCTTAGACTTTCCCTTTGATATGAGCATACTCCAGGTTTCTACAGGTTTCTTTTATTTATTTATTTTTTAAAAGATTTTACTTATTTGAGAGAGAGAGAGAGAGAGAGTGAATGAGCACGAGTGGGGGAGAGGCAGACGAAGCAGGCTCTCTGAGCCCACTGAGCAGGGAGCCAGTGGGGGGCTCCACCCCGGACACTGGGATTATGACCTGAGCTAAAGGCAGATGCTTAACCAACTGAGCCACCCAGGCGCCCCGCTACAGGTTTATTTTAAATAAATATCTTTAATAACTATATAATAATCTATTTCATGAGTGTCCTCTGTTAGAAACTGTGTAGATTTTTCTACTTAGTGCACCAGGTTTCTTTGTCTGTCCCAGATTGCAGAGCTGAGTTTTTCTTTCCTTCTTTACTGTAGCTCTCTAGTCCTCTCTCTAGCTTTCATCATCACTCAGTCTGTAGTCTATATGAGAGGCATCCCCCTTCCTTCCCTCTAGAGTGTGATGTGATCTTCTCAGTATCCCGCTGCCTTTCTATTTTCAAATACAAGCACCTCCACATCCTAATTAGATGTCTCTATTGGACTTGAATTACAATTTTTCTACCTTTGTTTCTGTCTTGATAAAAACTTACAGACTTTTTATTACTTTGTGCTTAATACCATACACAAAACGTAGTTGGCATTCAGTGAGTCTTCGCTGAAAGAAAATGAATGAATGAACAAAAAAAAGAAAGGAAGGAAGGAAGGAAGGAAGGAAGGAAGGAAGGAAGGAAGGAAGGAAGAAAAGAAAGAAAAGAAAGGAAAGAAAAGTCCTGTTCAGGACATTGTAATAACGCTGTCTCTTTCCTGATATCCTGTACTTTGGGTTTATTTTCCTAAATTATTATTCTCAAAAAGTTCTAGATGTGCATGCTATTTGTTATACTAGAAGTAAATAGGTCTGAATGTTTAGGAATAAAAAAGATTTTTAAGATGGTCCGAAAAAAATGGCTTTTATAGTAGAAGCAAAAGGGTTTCAGGAAGTGATATACTGTAAATATGAATATATGAATATTAGTTTAATATAAATTAGCAATAAACTATTACCTAACCTCTGAGCATTCTAATATTTGAAGGGAGCTATGAAAAAGAGTATATTCCTTTTATTATTTACTAGATACTTGATATTTTACTTTGCACCAAGCACTATTCTAGGATTTGGTTTAAGTGGAAAATAAAAGTACCTGGCCCCTTCCTCTCAAAGAGATCTGCCTTGTTTACTACTTGGTTCTCTTGTTTTAGAGGATTTGGATTAACATATACATAGTAAAAGTCCTTATGAAATACTGATTAAGGACCACACCTTGATGTAATACATCATCAAGAAGGTAAGGTTTTTGAAGTTTGTTTCTTGGTGACTATACCATTAGGAAAAGAGATCTAAATAGTACTTTCTGCTTACACAGATAGTTTTAGATTAATATATTTTCAGTTAGTGAAGCATAGAAAAATCTTGTTTTGTCTATTTAAATGTGTTTGTTATCATCCACATGTGTCACTTTAATTTTATATTTTCAAAACCTTATCTTAATTTAAAAAGAATAAAAACTGTTAAAAATGTTTTCTCTCATGGAAGATTTAGACTATCTGTTCATTAAATATTAAAAAAAATTTTTTCTCCACAGTTCCATCTGCCAACCTTTATAGCCAACTGAATGCACTACAGTTTACTGTGGATGAAAGAAGTATTCTATGGTTAAATCAATTTCTGTTGGATTTAAAACAGAGTCTTAATCAATTTATGGCTGTATACAAGTTGAATGACAATTCAAAATCTGATGAGCATGTTGATATTCGAGTTGATGGCTTAATGCTAAAGGTACCATGTAAACAAGTGACTGCAATAACAAAACCATCTTTCTTTCTTCCTTTCCTTTCCTTTCCTTTCCTTTCCTTTCCTTTCCTTTCCTTTCCTTTCCTTTCCTTTCCTTTCCTTTCCTTTCCTTTCCTTTCCTTTCCTTTCCTTTCCTTTCCTTTCCTTTTCTTTCTTAAGATTTATTTACTTACTTTAGAGAGAGAAGTGAGGGGAGGGGCAGAGCAAGAGACAGAGAGTCTCAAGCTGACTCTGCACTGGATGCGGTGCCCAAATGGGAGTTAATCTCATGACCCTGAGGTCACAACCTGAGCTGAAACTGAGTTGGGTGTTTAACTGACTGTGCTACCCAGACACCCCACAAAACCATTTTTAGAGAAGTTAGCAGCAATAGCAATAGAATTTCCAGGATTTAAGATGGAGGCTCATATATAAATCAGCTTAATTGTATCTTAATTTTGATTTTAAAATTTCAGTTTTAATTTTGGTTTTCTTTTTTTTTTTTTTTGGTTTTCATTTCAGAAAGTTTTAAGAGACTACTATCTTCCCCTTCTTTCTTTACTTTCTTTTTATTTTATTTTATGTTGTCACTGCTCATCCGTTTGGAGGTAAGCAGAAATAAAATTTAAATCAGTCATTTTTTTCCCCTACTTTTTACCAGACTGGATAAAATTTTTCTTTCAAAAGTAGTAATTAATATAATGAAACTAGTAAATTAGATTTGGATTTTATTTGTTCACAGTTATTCTATTATTGATATCCAAAGATAATAGAAAGTTGCTTTGTATTACAGCCAAGTAGAGGATCATCTGAATTCCATGAATATTTAAACTTTAAAGGAGGGAAATTATTTATTTATTTATTTGTTTGTTTATTTATTTATTTATTTTAATTTTTATTTATTTATGATAGTCACAGAGAGAGAGAGGCAGAGACATAGGCAGAGGGAGAAACAGGCTCCATGCACCAGGAGCCCGACGTGGGTTTCGATCCCGGGTCTCAAGGATCGCACCCTGGGCCAAAGGCAGGTGCTAAACCACTGAGCCACCCAGGGATCCCAGGAGGGAAATTTTTTAAAAAACAGATACTATAATGTAGTTAATAGAATAAGACTTGGACATGGATGAAAAGTTTCAGTTTCTAGGTGTGTTGCTGGTACTCTAAATTTCTGTAATTTTTTCTCTGTAAAATGAGGTTATGAATAAACATACATTGCAGAAATGTAAAGATCTTCTCAAAGATCTTATATTCAACATAAAAACACATTTTATAACATTTACAATTTACTTTAAGACAATCATATAATGATCTTTACACTATCAATATGCACAGTTTTAAAACCAGTCCCTTGGAACTCTTTGATGTGAATATTTTGAGGACTGAGGTTAGTAATTTCTGAAAAATTATTTTAGGAAGTAGTTTGACCTGTACTCTTATTTTCTTAATAATTTTATCCCTGAAAAGTCATTGTAATGACATGTATCCAGTCATTCCATTTATCCAGCCAGTCATCTTCCAAATCTCTTGGGTTTAAAATATCCTAACAAAAAGTTCTTTTTTCCAAACTGAGCATTTGTATACTTAGGGCATAGTAAGCTTTTCGTAATACTGATTTCATTTAGTTTCCTTTTCTGTTGTTGTTTGTTTTGTTTTGTGATATTTTGTATGCAAATTTACATATTATGTTCACTATTCATTATTTATGGATTTTTTTTAAGTTGTGTTTTTCTTAGTGGTTAATCAGTTAAGTCCCTTTTACTTGGTTTAATGAAAGTACTTGTGGGGAGAGAGTATTTTTTGTCTGGATAGGATAGGAAAGTAGTGTTTTGGGGGGAAGCACCAAAAAGAATTCCTGAGCTAAATTATGTTCGTGATTATTTTAAGATGTATGGATTTATAAGTTAATGTTTTTTCTCTTGTAGTTTGTTATTCCTTCAGAAATGAAATCTGAATGTCATCAAGATCAACCACATGCAGTTTCTGTTCAGAGTTCTGAAATGATTGCCACAAATACAAGGCATTGTCCAAACTGTCGACATTCTGATCTAGAAGCTTTGTTTCAAGACTTTAAAGATTGTGATTTTTTCAGTAAAGCATATACCAGCTTTCCCAAATCTGGTGACAATTTTAATCTTTTGCATCCAATCTTCCAGAGACATGCTCATGAACAAGATACCAAAATGCATGAAGTTTATAAAGGAAATATTACTCCCAAGTTGAATAAACACACTCTTAAAACTTCTGCTGCCACAGATGTCTGGGCTGTGTACTTTTCTCAATTTTGGGTAGATTACGAAGGGACAAAGAGTGGAAAAGGGCGTCCCATAAATTTTGTAGACTCTTTCCCTCTTTCCATCTGGATTTGCCAACCCATAAGATACGCATTGTCACAAAAAGAGCTGCAGTCTTATAATCAAGGATCTCTAAATACATCACAAAGCGAATCTAGTGATCTGACAGGCCGACTGAAGCGGAAGAAGCTCTTGAAAGAGTATTATAGTACAGAATCTGAGCCCTTGACAAATGGTAGTCAGAAGCCTTCAGATACATTTCTAAGATTTTCCTCCTCATCAGCAGATGCAGATGTTCATGTCCTGGTTCACATTCATAAACATGTCAGTATGCAGATCAATCACTACCAGTATCTGCTCTTGCTTTTCCTCCATGAGTCACTTATTCTGCTTTTGGAGAATTTAAGGAAAGATGTAGAAGCTGTGACTGGCACTCCTGCTAGTCAGACCTCAATTTGCATTGGAATTTTACTTAAAAGTGCAGAAGTGGCTCTTTTGCTACATCCAGTGGATCAAGGAAATACTTTTAAGTCTCCTGTTGCTGAAAGTGTGAGCCCAACAGTTCCTGATTATTTGCCTACAGAAAATGGAGAAATTTTGTCTTCAAAAAGGAAACAAGTTAGTAGTGGCATAAATCAAATTAGAAGTGTAACTATTAACCACATGTCAGACAACAGATCTATGAGTGTTGACCTTAGCCATGTGCCTTCAAAGGATCCTTTGCTTTTTAAATCAGCTAGTGATACCAATCTGCAAAAAGGTATTTCTCTTCCAGATTGTTTATCAGATAAAAATTTAGGGAAAATAAGTGAAGATGAAAGTAGTGGAATTGTCTGCAAAAGTATATCGGGAGAAATTGGATCAGAAACAAGTGACAAAAAGGATTCATCTTATACAGATTCAGATAGTGTCTTAAACCACAGAGAAGATTCACATTTGCTGTCCTTTGATAATGATGTTAATCAAAACATACTTTCAAATACTTTAAGTAGTAGAGGACATGAAACCATAGAGTCAGTCTTTAAAGGTGAAGATTTGCTTCCAGAGACAGCTTCACTCTCTGAGAACCTAGAAATCAATCAAGAAGAAGCACCCACAGTTAGAACACTTACATCGCAGTCATCTTTAAGGTAACAGCATACTATTGGAATTTGGAGGGGTTTTGGTTTTCTGTGCATATGTGTGTGATGGGGGCGTGTTTTATTTTTGGACAGAAAACCTCATACAAAATAAGGAGGCATTGTTAGAGTTAACGCATAGAAAATTAGATTTTAAAATGTGATGTTTTTCTAATAATTTTGTTAACAGTGGAAAGCCTAAGGAACGCATCCCACCCAACCTGGCTCCACTCTGTGTTTCTTATAAAAACATGAAGAGAAGCTCCTCACAAACCTCATTGGATACCATTTCACTTGACAGTATGATATTGGAAGAACAGTTGTTAGAAAGTGATGGAAGTGATACTCATATATTTTTGGAAAAAGGTAAAGCAATAGAAGTTTAAGAATTCATATTAAATATATAAATCTTAGAAGTGATGTTTAAGTATTGTTAGTTCTACCCAGTAATAAGGTATAGCCCAGAAAAAACTTATTTTATTTACATACATACATATATAATAATACAAAGAGCATCATACCTAACTTTCTAATGGTTGTTCTATTGCTTCTTTTCACCAGATGTTTCTTCTTTACGGCCACATCCAGCAATTACTTGTATATAGTCATTTAGGGCATAAAGCAAACCACATGGATGCTATTAGCTTCTTGTTATAGAGACTCCTTTATGTAAAATTTTGGTTAGATGGGCTTAATTTGCATGATGGATTCTCATTTATGGTGGTCTATGACTGGAATTTTTCCAGACTGAATCTGCTAATCTCTGTAACCAGGATTCTGGTACAGAGTTAGGAATGATGGACCTACATAATACCTGCATTTATTCAGAGGCAACTAATGCCCTAGTAAGACCACTAGGAATGACTGAGAGTATTAAATGCATCCCAATCACTAAGACATCAGGGACTTTGTAAACAGGAATGAAGCATGGGCCATAGCTAGAGATTAGTTGCCAGACACTGAAGTAGAAGAGACCAGAAGTGAATACAAATTACTTTGTGAATGAAGGGTAATAGGCCTATTATTGATGATGTTGAAAACAGCTTAGAGTAAGGAAATGCTTGTAGCTTCAGAAACTGAGGCTTAGAGAAATTAATGTACAGTTAGGAACTCAGCTAGATGGACCCAAGAGTCTAAGCGTTTACCCAATCAGTATGTTATACTAGATTCTCAGACTTGGGAAGCAATTACCACATGTATGAGAGAGGGACTGATAATGGGTCCTAGAACTCTGTTCTAGAGAGTTAGGCACAGAGAACTGCTAGGCACTCTGTTGCCTAGTTCCGCAGCTCCCCATACGGCTTATGATCCTGCCTTAACAGATTTCTGCTTTATGATCAAAACATACTTCATAAACAGTGTTCCTATAGAAAATATGCTTAATTGTTCTTTTTATTTATTTATTTTTATTTGTAATAGTCACAGAGAGAGAGAGAGAGAGAGAGAGGCAGAGACATAGGCAGAGGGAGAAGCAGGCTCCATGCACTGGGAGCCCGATGTGGGATTTGATCCCGGGTCTCCAGGATCGCGCCCTGGGCCAAAGGCAAGCACCGAACCGCTGCGCCACCCAGGGATCCCCTTAATTGTTCTTAAAAAGCATTAGTGATTTCCTTATTATTATTTCTAAAAATTAAATAATGAAAATGACTACCATTCAATATAGAAAACTTGGAGAATATATACCAACAACTACAATTTGGAAAATAAAATAACCCAAAGTCCCATAATTAGTGATACCATCATTTATTCTATGACTTTGTATATACATTTGTGTATATATATATATATATATATATTTGGTATCATACTATATATATGATTAACCTGCTTTTTATCACTTTTAATCATTTTCTAATACTTAAACTCCTTTGAAAATATTTTTAAAGTCTATATTAAATTGTCATGAAAACGTACCATGACTTTTCTTTTTAAAAGATCTGATTGATTGATTGATTGATTGATTGAGAGAGCATGTGCATGAGTGAGGGGAGGGGCAAAGGGAAAGGGAGAAAGAGAATCCCACGCAGGCTCCACACCTGGCATGGAGCCCAGGATGAGACTCCAGGTATGCTTGATTCCACAGCCGTGAGATCATGACCCCAACTAAAATCAAGAGTTGGGTGTCTAACCACCTGAGCCACCCAGGTGCCCCTGTACCATGACCTTTTAATCATTTTCCTGATATTGGATGTTTAGATTGTTTATCATTTTCCATGGTTATAAAAATGCTATAATTAATATCATTGTTCATAAATTTGTCTGCATTTCTAATTACTGCCTTTGAATAGATTCTAGTAGTAGACTGTTTTTTGCATCTTGAAAATATAAGAGGACTGATTCTGTGTGTAGCTTTATTTATTTATTTAAAGTTATTTATTTATTTATTTATTTATTTATTTATTTATTTATTTATTTATGGAGGGCAGGGGGAGAGAATCCTGAGCAGACTCTGCACTGAGTGCAGAGCCAGACACAGGGTTTGATTCCACCACCCTGACTGAGATCACAGCCTGAGCTGAAACTAAGAGTCCAGTGCTGAACCGACTGAGCCACCCAGGCACCCCTGTGTAACAGTTAAACGACATGACTATAAATTCCTAGTTCTCCTGAACCATAATATCCGAGGAATTGATTTACATTAGGAAAAGACTCTTGTTTTTTGTGTTTAAAGTATTGGTCTATGATGGACACAGAATTTTTTTAAGATTGTCTTTGACCACAGAGTTTGAGAAATAATGAAACACACCATACTGATAAATTATGACAGGTAGGTAAGAACGGAAGATGATCACACTGATAATAGTGGCATTAACCTCATGTAGATGATAATTAGACATTACTATAAAATAATTGAAAGGGGAAATGCAGTGGTTAAACTGGGACTATTCCGGATCCCTGGGTGGCGCAGCGGTTTGGCGCCTGCCTTTGGCCCAGGGCGTGATCCTGGAGACCTGGGATCGAATCCCACGTCGGGCTCCTGGTGCATGGAGCCTGCTTCTCCCTCTGCCTATGTCTCTGCCTCTCTCTCTCTCTCTCTCTCTCTGTGACTATCATAAATAAATTAAAACCTTTAAAAAAAAATAAATAAATAAACTGGGACTATTCCAAGTGAGGTAGCATAGCAGGAGGTGAAAGCTGGCTAACTAGAAACCTGTTACTCCAGCACTGCACCAGCAATGGGCCTGTGGTCAGTGTTTCACATTTCTTTTCAACCTAAGTTTAGCACTTTCATATCTCCATGATTGTAGAGATTGATTGTGGATATTATTTCCTATTATTTGCTAGCTAATAACAATTTAATTTGTCAAAAAAAATTTAATTTGTCTTTGCCTATTGTCTTTTAAACAAGCCTTTGCTTGAGAAAGAGTTGAGGGATATCCCATATTGGTTAGATAAATGTAATATTGTTGGATCATGTCTAAAACTGATTTTAATTTGTTAGTTTATTTCTTTATTACTTCAGGTATTAAAAAGAATGTGACTACAAATTACCAGAGCCTTGGAGAGAGTGCAAATGCCAGTGCAAATCTACCAAATTTTGGTGAAACCTCCCCAGATGCCATCAGTACAAATTCAGAGGGTGCTCAAGAAAATCAAGACTTGGTAATCATTTCAGAGATGTTCTGTGAAGAGAAATGCTACCACTTTTATTTCATATTTAATACATGCACGTTTTATGACAATATATAAAGTGAATTGCCATAGTCATAAGTGACTCACTTTACTCTTTCTATTCTTGAAACTTCTTCCTTTCCTCTTGGTGAATTGTTTTTCTCTGAATTTCACTTCTTTACATCTGTTTTTCTCACACTGAGGAAGGGAGGTTCTGTCTTTTCCATCTTTTATTTTTGGCCTTTATTGTAGTGACATTTAAATACATTTTGAAAATGAGTTTGATGGGCAATAGTAATCAGTTCTTATGAGGAACTTCCTACAAAAGAAGTATGTTGCTGGTTAAAGCCCTTTCCACCCAGTGAAGTATTCCTACAGATGACTTAGAAAATGTGTTCAGCCTTCAGTGAAAATAATTTCACACAGAAATGTCATATAATCTTTGTGACCTAAAAAAATTCTCTCTTGACTGAATAGAAAGAAAGCTAAAGAAAAGCTAAAGTTTGTCACTATAATGTATAACCATGTTGCATTGGTCAGAGTATATTTTTGGTTATATTAGGTCACATTTGTGTTTTTAGAAGTTATAATAGTTTCCTGTTGTCATTTCTTAAATTGTGTTTTGAATTACTTGGTGTGCTAATATTTATTATGCAATCATTATTAGATGTCAGTTGTGGTGTTTAAAATTACTGGTGTTAATGGGGAAATTGACATCCGAGGGGAAGATATGGAAATCTGTCTTCAAGTGGACCAAGTGACACCAGATCAATTAGGCAATATCAGTCTTCGGCATTACCTTTGTAATCGTCCAATAGGTAAGACTTAAATATGATTTAACCTTGTTTTGTTTTTATACATATGATTCCTTAGCAGTTCTATCTTTGGTATAATGGATTCAAGGACAAATCATATTTGTTTATAATAATGTAAGAGATTTCTTTTAGATTACCTTATTTTCATAAAGTATTTTGATTGTTAGAAATATAACATGTTTCTAATTTCCTTTTGTTTTCTTTATTAAGGGCCATTTTTTTTAGTCTTCTTGTTCTTTGATGTAATAGGTTTAAGAAAACTGAGCTCTTTTCTATATGAAAAGAATAACAAAGTAATCCTAGAATGTCAAACTTAGTTCTATGCTGGAATTAATGTCAATTTTTGTATCATTATCTTGCTTAAAACCAAACATTTCCTGAGTCCGGCATGGTACTTGGTATTTGGAAAAATCATGTATCATGTTCTTATGGTCCTTCATTCTGAGATCAACACATTCACTTGGACGTAGAGGGATATAAACAACAAAACATGCAGTGTATGAAGAGGAAACCATATGAAACCATCTCTTTTTCAAAGTTTATATGAAGTTATCACTCATGGTTTTCATTCATTTGAAGAAATTAATTTATTAGAATAGTTCTAAGCTTTTAAAATGACAGTGTTCATTTTTAAAGTCTTTAAAAAGTCACTGAGCTGTAATATTTTTCTTTGCTATATATATAGAATGCTAAATCTGATACATAACATGTTGAAATACATAGTCCTGCATGATATCAAATAAATATGCTATCACCTCAATCCTGGGAGTTGCAGGTAAATGCCATTTGTTTTTAAACCAACATTGTAGAAAAAATTGTCTCCTGGCTTTTTTTTGTTGTTGTTGTTAGAGATTTTATTTATTTATTCATGAGAGACAGAGAGAGAGAGAGAGAAAGAGGCAGAGACACAGGCAGAGGGAGAAGTAGGCTCCATGCAGGGAGCCCGATGCAGGACTCGATCCCAGGTCTCCAGGATCATACACACACTGGGCCGAAGGCAGCACTAAACCGCTGAGCCACCCGGGCAACCCTCCTGGCTTTTTTCTATGTATAGACTTTGCAGTTTACAATGTATCTGTTAAAAAATCTGTTAAAAAATTTCAGGAATTTTCTGTTAGAAGTATAAATCCCAATAGCATGCAAAATAGAGGAAGCTAAAGGTTTCATAGTGAACAAAAGAAATTTCAAAACCTAGACCCTGTTCTATTCCCAATCCAAACACTTTTCAAATTGTACACTCTCAAGATTACTTCCAGTTGCTCAGTTGTTTTTACTTATTTTTATAGGTCACTTAGTACCATGTCCTATTACTTTGTTTCATGTTGCTCTTAACTAAAGAAATCATTTTGAAATGTCTAGTATGTGTATGGGTTGTATAGTCAGTACTAATGCCTTCTTTTTCTTAACTGTCTCTATTGGTTGTCTAAAAATAAACAAAAATCAAGAAGGAAGAAAGCAAAAGGAAAAGAAAGGAGCAAGGGGAAATGGGATAAAAGGAAAGGGAGAAAAAATAGTTTAGCTTGAACATCTCAAACAATAAGCCATATGAACAGAGGTTGATCTGTGGTTTGTAACTGCTGTCACTTTGACATGACCAATCAAAATTGCAAAGTTGTTTTTGCTTTTGTTTGTTTTTGTTTTTCTACAATGTGTGGATTTGGATTCCTTTAATAGGAAGACTTTTATGTAATATTTTCATAGCATGAAAGGTAGAAGACAGGAATTAGTTTTGACTAATGAAGATTTTCTTTGGTCTCCGTTCCAAATACTCTTTGTTTGAAGTTATTTCTGGCTCTCAGCTCCTTAGAGTGAGTAGGTATCTCTCTCTCTCTCTCTCTCTCTCTGTATAGATATGTAGATAAATAGATAAAAGACCAAACAAAATCACATTTATCAAGTTGTTTCTAATTACTTTTATTATTAGACTAATTGTTGTTTGTCTTGATATAGAAAAGAGCACTAACCATCATCAATTTGTGGTTATTTTATCTTTTATTTAAAAAAAAAGTCTGAGTTCTTAATTGTTCAAAGAATTCTTTAGAATTTTATGTGGACTCTTCTTATATCTATATTATTTATTTATGTTGAATGTTAATCTATAGTACTAACATCGTACCTGAAATAAAGTTGTAAAAACAACTCTTCATTTTGAGTTGTGTATGGAGATCTATCCTTGGTGCATAAATATAAGTATGTTTTATTTCTTACATCCCCTTCCCTTCACAAATATTTATACGTTTGACATTTTGAAGACTAAAGTATTCACGTCCATGCTGAGGAAAAACAAACATCTCTCCATCACGAATTTAATTAGTAGGGTCTTCTTATGAAGACCAAGACTAATAAATTCAAGACTTCAGTAAAGTTTCACTTTTCCAGAAAATTCAGTTTCTTTCTTAACTCATTGGGTTCTGTGAATTGTGAAACTGATCATATTTATTTCTTTGCTGCTACGAAGTTCATTTTTGTTGACCTGTGATACAGAAAAGTAAATAATGTGTTTAGAGTTATTAATCTTACTACCCATCCTTACCTTTTCTATCCTTTTCTGTCTTGTGTATTTACTTTTCTAATTATTTAAGGACCCAGTATTAATGAGGAAAATGCAAAACTTAAGGTTTTTGTTACTTCCTGAGAAATAGCTTAAGAAGCATTTTAAATTCTATGATTTTTTTCAAGTTTGGGTTGTGTATGGTATATTGTATATGTGTAAGTGTGATTTAAATGAAAGGTAAATATTAAAACTTTAAGACATTATTGCTTTAACATTGTACTAAGTGACAATAATGTCTTAATGACAAATAGTTGGGAGTGACACTTCTGAGTAGTGCTACAAGTTCTAATTTTTATGTGTTCTTTTTCCATAGGTTCAGATCATAAATCTATAATTCATTCCAAATCCTCTCCTGAGATTACCCTGAGATTCGAGAGTGGGCCTGGTGCTGTAATACACTCTTTGCTTGCAGAAAAGAATGGATTTCTGCAATGCCATATAGAAAACTTTAGCACTGAGTTTTTTACATCTACTCTTACTAATATTCAGCATTTTTTGGAAGATGAAACGGTTGCAACAGTGATGCCAATGAAGATACAAGTTTCTAACACAAAAATCAATTTAAAAGTATGTTAATAAGTATTTTTATATTTTCATGTTATAAATGTTCACTTTGCCTACCTAGACTTTGATTCATGTCTAAGAATGTGTCTCCTCTATGATATATACTCATTTAGCAGTTATTGAAATGAATCTGTGTTCTTTGTGGGGGAATGATGAAGAGATCCTTAGAAATTAGAAAATATAAAAGTAGAATGGGCAGTTTTTTCACCATATCATCTGAAGCTTCTGAAGATAAGTTTCCAACTCACTAAAATTATCCACTGAAGTAATGTTGTTAAGAAAATGATTAACTTTATCATTTACTTTAATAACAATATTCTGATGCCATTTCTCTTTTCTGTAGGATGACAGTCCTCGTAGCAGTACAATATCCCTGGAACCAGCTCCTATAACTGTTCATATTGACCATCTTGTGGTGGAGAGAAATGATGATGGCTCTTTTCATATCAGAGGTATATATCAAAAGCATTTAATTGAATACCTGCTGAAATTTAAAATTAAATTCTTTATATGATGATTGCTTACTCATACTTACTGTTTATAGATATATACATGTGTTAGTAGATGATTGAGGGACACTTTTAGTACCTTGGAATAAAATATTATCTATGATCCTTTTACTTCAGAAATAACTTATCCACAGTTCATTTAATACCTGTTGTACAAATGTGTTTTGAATGAAAGTGACAGAGGCTTTTATGGTCTTACATGGCTCTTGAGCTTACTTGGGTCTCTACTTGATCTCTTTCTTTTTTTTTTTTTTTTTAAAGATTTTTTTAAAACTTATTTATTCATGAGAGACACAGAAAGAGGCAAGACACAGGAGAAGGAGAAGCAGGCTCCCTGTGGTGAGCCCGCTATGGGACTCGATCCCAGGACCCCAGGATCACGACCTGAGCCTAAGGAAGACGCTCAACTGATGAGCCACCCAGGGATCCCTCTACTTGATCTCTTTCTTAATTTTGTCTCCCAGTGTTCTTTTATATATAGTCAACCAACTTCAGTATACTCCCTGTAGTGGAATTTTTCGTGCAGTTTTCCCTCTCCATATTTTTACTTGCCTTGTTATTTCTCTTTAGAATTGTATGTTTCCTTTCTAGGTTATCTCAAGCTTCTCCTTTTCAGTCATCTGTTCTTAATACCTGATGTGACTTCTTACAATTCTTCGGTAGTTATTCTCCATGCATTAGTTACTTATAGTATATTGCTATATATTTAGTTCTGCTTTAATACCTTGATTTAAGAATTAGTATCTCCAGTCTAACAAGATTTTTAAGGTCTCTAGTATCAGGACTATATCTTACAAAGTGGTATGGAATAGAGGAAAGAGCTTGGTAGACTTAAGTATTCTAGTCTCACTCCAGTCTAGCTACTGGAGAGTGAAATATGAGGGACTTATCTATGCATCTATTTCATCTATTTCATGAAATGACATGTATTAAAAGAATAAAATCATAACAGTACTACAAAAGAAAAAGAAGTACCATCAGTGGGGTCAGAAATCTGTAAAAGAGCACAGAGAGCAAACCAGAAAAGGCAAAACCTGAAAAATCTGGAGCCCTAAACCCATTTCAGAGAACTATTGCTAAGGTAGGAGCAGTTCATGGGGATCTCCTAATCAACAAGTCTACCCTTCTAGAGTTTGGGATCAACTAGAGCAAACAAAGAAACTGGCCTAACAAAGATAAAAATGTCAGCTTCCTTTCTGATGTAAGTTCACATGGGGCACATAGCTTAGGCGTAAGAAGATAGGTTTGCTGTATGTCTCTTTCCCCCAAACATATTAGGTCCCAAAACTGCAGGTCTGTCTTATAAAGAAAGCAGAATACAATGCATCTTTTTTGTAGACAATGCTCATACCAAAGTGAGGAAAGACTGAATCACACATTTTTTCTGAGCTCGTCAGTCAGGTAGATGATACACTGTGAATAAGTGAGAAGGCCAAGAAAGTACAGGAGAATATTCTCTTCAAAAACAAGAGAAATCTTCCCAACAGAATGTTGAAATTAGAATAGATCCCTGAAGCAATAGGGTGAACAATCTAGGCACTTCTTTTTGAGACCCTTTCTGTGCTTCTACCAAATAGCAAACTTCAGTTAGGTTTGCATATAACTAGAATCCATGGAGGGTAGCTTCTACAGCTGCCAGGTCCTAGGAAGTGAATGATTGTGTTATATCCAGTTGATACACTTTTGGTAACTCTCACCTCAGCAGCACTACCTCTCCCTTCCCCCACTCCATCACTGGATGTCACACATCGAAACAATATCCATAATCTTAAAGAAAATGGGTTAAGCATACATCCAAGAATTCTCAAACATTTGATTGTAAACAGGCAGTAGTCATAATTGTAAATGAGAGATATCCTCTAGCTAATTGAGTAGAAAAGGAGTTTTATAAAGGTTACTGGAATAGAATAAAGAGACAAGAAATAAACTCTTACATTTATGATTAACTGATTTTTGACAATGGTGCCAAGACAATTCAATGTGGGAAAGAATAGCCTATTCCACAAATGGTGCTGAAACTACATGATATCCACATGAATGAAGCTAGACCTCTTCCTTACATTATCCACAAAAATGTATTCTTTGTAGATCAGAGATCTTAAAGTAAGAGGTATAGCTATATAAAACTCTTAAAAGAAAACATAGAAATAAATCTTAATGACCCTGGGTTAGGAAGCCTTCTCAGATACCACACCAAAAGCATATAGGACAAAAGAAAAATGTAGATGAATTGGACTTCATCAGAATTTAAAACTTTTATGCCTCAAATGATACTGTCAGGAAAATGAAAGGACAGCCCACAGGATGGAAGAACATTTAAAAGTTATATATCTGATAAGGGATTGGTATCCACACTATATAAAGAACTCAAAAACTGAAAAAGATAAGGAGCCGGCCTTGGGCAATGCCATGCCGGGTCTCCTCCTCCTTTCGTACTGATTAGCTGTGGCGCCATGAAGACCCAGAACCCCATGGCTGAGGTGGCCTAAGCCCATGTGGCCCTGGCAGTCAACATCAGCATGGCCCAGGGGCTGCAGGACATGCTGCAGACCAACTTGGGGCCTAAGGGTACCATGAAGATGCTTGTTTCTGGTGCTGGAGACATTAAGCTTACTAAAGATGCCAGTGTACTGCTTCATGAAATGCAAATTCAACACCCAGCAGCCTCCTCAGTAGCCAAAGTATGACATGGTGACATCAACTGGTGATGATACCAGTTCCAATGTTCTAATCATTGGAGAGCTACTAAAACAGGCGAATCTCTACATTTCTGAAAATCTTCATCCCAGAATAATAACAGAAGGATATGAAGCTACAAAGGAAAAGGCACTTCAGGTTTTGGAAAAGTCAGAGTAAGCAAAGAAATGGGTAGGGAAACACTTAGAGATCTGGCCAGGACATCTTCACATACTAAAGTGCATGCTGAATGTGCTGCTGTCTTAACAGAGGCTGTAGTGGACTCCATTTTGGCCTTTAAAAAAACAAGATGAACCTACTGACCTCTTCATGTTTGAGATCATGGAGGTGAAACATAAATCTGAAACTAATACACTTAGAGGTCTTGTTTTGGACCATGGAGCATGGTGTCTTGATATGAAAAAAAAAAAAAAAGAATCGAAAATGCATACATGCTCAAATGCAGTGTGTCATTATAATATGAAAAACAAAACATGAATTCTGGCTTTTTTTTTTATAAGCATGCAGAAGAGAGAAGCATGAAAGATGAAAGAAAATTCATTGAAGATAGAGTTAAAAATAATAGAAGTAAAAAAGGACATCTGTGATTCAGATAAAGAATTCATTGTAAAAAAAAAAAGGAATTCATTGTTATTAATCAAAAGGGAATTGAATTTTTTTCTTTGGAAGCATTTGCAAAAAAAGAAGGCATAGTAGCTCTGTGTAGAGCTAAAAGAAATATGGAAAAGCTGAGTCTTGCTTCTGGAGGGGTAGCTTTCAATTCTTTTGTAGATCTTGTCTATGAGTACACATTGGGAGAAGAGAACTGTAACAATCCTCACTTCGTCACACTGTTGGTTAAAGGATCAGATAAGCACACACTCACTCAAATCAAAGATACAATAAGGGATCCCTGGGTGGCGCAGTGGTTTGGCGCCTGCCTTTGGCCCAGGGCGCGATCCTGGAGACCCAGGATCGAATCCCACTTCGGGCTCCCGGTGCATGGAGCCTGCTTCTCCCTCTGCCTATGTCTCTGCCTCTCTCTCTCTCTCTCTGTGACTATCATAAATAAATAAAAATAAAAAAAAAAATCTTTAAAAAAAAAAAGATACACTAAGAGATGGCTTGACGGCTTTAAAAATGCTGGTGATGAGGGCTGTGTAGTTCCAGGTGCTGGAGAGGTGGCAGTGGCAGTGGCAGAAGCCTCGATTAAATAGTAGCCCAGGATAAAGGGCAAGGCCCATCTTGGGAGTTCAAGCATTTGCTGATGCATTGCTCAGCCCAAGGCTCTTGCTCAGAATTCTGGTTTTGACCTTCAGGAAACACTAAAGTTCAAGCAGAACATTCAGAATCAGGTCAACCCGTAGGTGTGGACTTGAACACAGGTGAGCCAATGGTAGCAACCACAGTAAGCACATGGGATAACTACAGTACAAAGAGACAGCTTCTTCACTCCCGCACTGTGATTGCCACCAATGTTCTCCTGGTTGGTGAGATTACGCAAACTGGAATGTCTTTTCTAAAAGGTTGAATTGAGGCTTCCCTTGTTGTCATCTGAATCATGAAGGCCCTACATAGTGATCCTAAGAATATAGCTGTGGAATTTTTGTCCACACTTCAAGTGATTTTAAAAAGCATTTTCTTTTCCCATATGAAAGAAAGAGAACACGGACACTTAAATTCTGAAGTTCTGAAATTATAATTAATCAGTATTTTTTATATTGCACTGCAGTGTACACACATTAAGCAGGCCTTTTTACCCAATAAACAGAATGTTTGCTTTAGCTTCAGTGATAAAAAAAAAAAGGTACCATGTTAGATAAGTATATGTTATCTCATTGTTATAAAATGTTCCTTGAAAACAAACAAAAACTGAAAAAGATAACCCAATTTTAAAATAGGCAAAGATGAACAGATATTTCTCTGATGAAGATATAAAAATGGCTGGCCAATAAGCACATGAAAAGATGCTTGACATCATTAGTCATTATAAAAATGTAAATCAAAGCCACAATGAGATAACACCTTCAAACCCACTAAGATGACTAATCAAAAAGACAGATGATAACGAGTAGTGGGAGGATGTGCAGAAAGTGGAACCCTCCTACGTTGCTGGGCTTGTAAAATGATGTGGGTGCTAGGGAAATAATTTGGCAGTAACTCAGAAAGTTAAACCCTTACTTATGACCCAGCAATTCCACTCAAGAGAAGTAAAAACAGAGGTCCACTCAAAAACTTGCACATGAATGTTGATGTTCACAAGAACAGTATTCATAATTGCTCAGAAGTGGAAACAACCCAAATATCATGCTATGAATGGACAAGGAAAATGTGATATATGCATGCAATTATTATTCAGCAATAAAGAAAATGAGGCACTAATACATGTTACAACATGGAAGCTTTGAAAACCTTTTTGCTAAATGAAAGAAGCCGATCATGAAAGACCACATACTGTATGATTCCATTTACCTGAAATGCCCAGAAGAGGCGAATCTGTAAAGACATGAAGTAAATTAGTGGCTGGTGGGTGGGATTGGAAAGCATTGGGGACAGACCGCTAATAGGTACAGTGGATTTTAAAGGTGATGAAAATATTCTAAAAGTGATCGTGGTGACAGTGGTACCATTGGTAAGCATACTAAAAACCTATGGATCACACATTCTAAATGGATAAATGGGACACATGAATTATTTTTTTAACAAAGCTCTTAAATATATTTTAGAATCATGAGAGACCTGGGGAACCAGGCCCAAGGTTTACCTCCATGCCCCCAAACCACAGCACAGTGTAATCTGGTGTGGTAGGAAACACTGCTGCCTGACACTGGACACTTGATTTTACATTTTGCATTACTGTTACTATTGTTGCATGAATTCAGCTTTATTGCAGCTGCTGCAGTCAGCAGAATTTGAGCTTTTATACTCAGGAACTTGACCTTGCTTTTGCTGTCATTGCTGCCCCCTAAAGAGAAAGTTCTCTTCCTTTCCTTCTTTAGTATCTCAAGGAAATCTAGGGTGAGTACAGTTTTAATGGTAATATCTGGGTCACATGCATGGTAAGGAATCTGGAAATTTCAGTAGTATTTTCTAACATTTATTGAAGGAAACAAATTTTACTCCCAAAAAGCTCATAAAATATGAAATTCTTCAAATACAGAAAAAGATTTTGATGTTGCTTGAATAGGTGGAATACATGACAAAATGACTACTTCAAAAATCAGTAAAAGACAAAAATAAATGAACAATACAGTTGATGCTAAAGAAAAGTGGAGACTTTTACAGATACATGATAGGATTTTGAATTCATAAATTTAAGAACAAGCTCTTATGGGAAATCTTTGAGACTTAAATCTTGTCTTTGAAATAAAAAATAATAGTAAGTTGTGTGTCTTCTGCCTTTGTTTCCCTACACTATTGTAAACCCAGCAACCAGAGTGCCATTTTCAAAATATAATTTATATCAGATAACTTCTCAGCTAAAGACTCTCCACTGGCTTCCTTTCTCAAACCAATTAAAATTACCAAGTTCCCTCTAGTGGCTGACAAAGTCCCATATGATCGTGTTCTTTGCTTTTTTCTGTCCTTACCTCTTGCTGTTCTCCCTCTTTGCACCATTTATTCCTGTCACCCTGGCCTCCTGTCTGAGACATGCTCCTGCCTTGGTATTTTTACTTGCTGCTACTTTTGCCTGGAATTCTCTTCCCTCAGATATCTTTATGCCTCACTTAATTACTTTTTTTTTTTTAAGATTTTCTTTATTTGACAGCGTAAGCAGGGGAAACAGGCAGAGGGAGAGAGAAGCAGGCTTCCCACTTAGCAAGGAGCCCGACATGGGGCTAGATCCCAGGATCTGAGTTGAAGGCAGATACTTAACTGTCTGAGCCATCCAGGCGCCCGTTCTTCATTACTTTTTGCGAGTCTCTGGTCCAGTCTTCCCTTAGAGATTTTCGTCCACCCATCCTTCTATCCTCAACAGCTCCTTTCCCCGCCCTAACCCTGGTTGATTGTTCTCAGTAAATGCTTAGAATCTTTTTATATACTATATTCTCTATTTGTTAGGTAGAATATGTTACATGAGAGCAAGAATTCATTTGGTACATAGCTATCCCTAACTCCTAAAATACTTACTGTCTTACCTAGTAGATCTTCAAAAAACATACTTGTTTAATGACTGGGTGGATAAAGACAGCTTCAAAACAATGGACACAGCTAAAGATTGAATAGGCTGTCTAGAACAACAATGTCCAGTATAATTTCATGCTCATGGAAATGTTCTGTAATCTATAATGAGTTGGCTATTGAGCACTTGAAATGTGGCCAGTGGAACCAGGGAACTGGATTTGAATTTTACTTAGTATTTAATCAGTTTAAATTTTAATGACCACATGTTGCTAAATGACTGCTATTTGGATAGCACTGATATAGAAGACTGAACAAAGTGTATTCTAATAGAGGGGAGAGAGTAAAAACAAGTTTTAAAAGTACGGTAAAAACATTAAGATAACCATTAAGAAAGACAATAGGGAAAGAATGAAAGGAAAATAGAGTGGCAAAGTGTAGGTCTAGCAAAACACAGTTCAATGTGCAGGGGATATCTTGGCCCATGGGAACAGGGAAAGAAGTCTAGGGGAAAGGAATTAAAGATTCTGAGGGGGGATCCCTGGATGGCGCAGTGGTTTGGTGCCTGCCTTTGGCCCAGGGCGCGATCCTGGAGACCCGGGATCGAGTCCCACATCGGGCTCCCGGTGCATGGAGCCTGCTTCTCCCTCTGCCTGTGTTTCTGCCTCTCTTTCTCTCTCTCTGTGACTATCAAAATAAATAAATAAATTAGTTTAAAAAAAATTTTATTTAAAAAACTTAAAAAAAAAAAAGATTCTGAGGTGTACTGATAGAATAAGAGGGCATCTAGTAGGAGTAACATATCTTTTTTTGACCCATGGTATTCAGGAGGGCACATACATAGACACACAAGAAGGACAGAGCCAGAAATTCTAGCATGTGTCTAAAGAGTTCTAGAAAGAGAACAAGATAAAAAGAAATAGAAAACATAAAGAAGTAATGAAATGTCTCAAATTTGAAGGAAGAAACAAGCCTTCAGATTGGTAAAGCCAACTTAAATGCAGAGCGAAGTGAGTGAAAACTCTTACCTGGACGTATTGGTGACATTTCATAATACTTATGAATATTAGGATAAAGAGAAAATACTTATGAATATTAGGATAAAGAGAAAAGTCTTAAAATTTTTTTAAGTTTTTGTCCTTTTGATGGAGGAAATTACACTAGATTTTGATAGAACAATGTGTGTTTAAATAATGTATGCTAATACTGTATATATAACCTTCGATGACCAAAGATAATGAATAATCTTTAAACCATTAGGACTGGGGAGAAACCTTGATGAAAATATCCAACCAATTGAACAAAAGCCACAGGGCACCTGGGTGGGTCAGTCAGTTGAGTGTCTGCCTTTGGTTCAGGTCATGATCCCACACTCCTGGGATTAAGTTCTCACGTCGGGCTCCCTTGTTCAGTGGGAAGTCTGCTTCTCCCTCTGCCCCTTCCCCTGCTTATGTTCTCTCTCATTTGCTCTGTCTCTCAAATAAATAAATAAATAAAATCTTAAAAAATAATCTAATAAAAGGTAGAAAATTAAAAATGGAATAAAAAGGAAGCATCATAAATAGAAAACATTAGAATACAGCACTGAAGCCATTATAGTAAATATGAATGATTTAAATTCACTTGTTAAAATAAAAAATTTTTTTTAAAAAATTCATTTGTTAAAAGACAGAGGTACTAAGATAGTGTTGGGGGAAAAATATCCAAGCATGTGTGGCAAGAAGATAGTCCTTCAAAATAAAATGACAAACACTGAAAATAGGTGATGGAAAAAGATATATACCAGACAAAGGTTAAGAAAAAGTAAATGAATATTAGCTAACATTAAATTTAAAACTAAAAGTAGAGAATGGGACAGAGAGGTGTTTTTTAGAGTTTGTTTTTTAGAGCATTTTTAGGTTTGTAGCAAAACTGAGGCAGAAGGTACAGAGATTTCCCATATACCTGCTGCCCCCACAGGTACATAGCCTCTCTCATTATAAACACCTTCTACCTGAGTGATACTTTTGTTAGAATTGATGAATTTACACTGACACATCATTATCACTCAAAGTCCATGTTAGAGTTATTCTTGGTGTTATACATTCTGTAACTTTAGACAAACATATAATCACATATATCCATCATTATGGTAACATACGGAGTAGTTTCACTGCCCCTACATTTCTTAATCTATATCTTAAAGTTAGGTACATATTTTACCAATTGTGAACTGTATTTTAATACAGCAGCTAAAGGCAAAAGCAAATCACTGATCAGGCAAAGGTATGCATTTGCATGAAGATCATTTCAGTATGGAAATTCTGTTTGCATTTGTCTTTAAAGTTGTGTGAACTTCAAAAAAAATCACATCTAAATGAGTCCACTCTAATAAAGGCAAGATAATATCTTTTTATTATTTCATATGTCATCTCTCCCATTTGAAAACTAGAAGCCAATCTTTATTAGATGTATTACATTTTAAGAATATTTTTTGCTTACATCTTTAAAATGACACTTATTTGGTCTTTTCAGCAAAGCAGTTTAGGTAGTGATGACATGTTAGAAGAAAAGGCATATTCTAGATTTTTAAAAATATCTAAACTCAAAGTATTAGAACTCAGGCATCAAAATATCAAAACTCAGTATTATTTGAATTTAAACAACAGCTCTCATACATGTAAATTGTAGATAGACTTTTCAGAAACTTACTGGGATGATGGAAAAGTAGGTTGTGTTATTTAGGATATTAACACTGTACAAAATCCAAGATAATTTATTTTAACATTGTTTTCCACTGGCACTGGAAAGAGCATATTTTAAGCCAAAATAGGTATGCTTTGTTTTATATACTGTCTCATATTTTATTTTAATGTGTTTCCCAAAAGCAGTGTCATGAAGCAGATTGTTAATGTTTGATGATTGATGTTATTTTTCTTGTGATGTGGAAATTAATTGCTTTAGTGTATGAAGTATGTAATGTAACATATAGCCTAGTATACCACTCATATAGCTGGTAGGATAATGTATTATAAATATAAGTCAAACTAATACATCAGACATGATAAACCACTATTAACAATTTTATGTGCTGCTTAGAATTTACAAGGTTTTGGGGGATGATTTGAATGGCCTTTCTCAAACAGCCGTTTAAGAAATGGCAAGATATATTGTTTTTTTTTCCCTCCTTGAAGCAGATTTATTTAACAAGAAAAAGCATTGAACATAATCTTATTGGTAGCTATTTCAAAATTAGTTGTAGGTATTTGTTGCTGTGATAATGTAATGGCAGCTTACCTAGCATATTTCTTCATTTCTTCCTGCTCTTTTATTCTTCCTGCTCGTTTATTCTGAGTTATATTTGCAGTTGCTCTGGATGTGATTAAATAAAGTCCATCATAAAGGAATAAGTAATTTCATACCTTTTTTGCTGCTTATCGTACTTTTTTGGGACATTCTTATCATACACTTTTTTGGGACATTCTTAAATGGCAATTACCAGTTTTTAAATAATCACTTTAAACTAGAGAAACTTCAAATCATTTTTCAGAAAATTACAATAATTAACTACGGTTTATTTCTTGCTCCAGTGAAATATGGCTGATTAGGTAAATATTAATAAGACTACTAAGGGCAGCCTGGATGGCTCAGCAGTTTAGTGCCGCCTTCAGCCCAGGGCCTGATCCTAGAGACCCGGGATAGAGTCCCATGTCAGGCTCCCTGCATGGAGCCTGCTTCTCCCTCTGCCTGTGTCTCTGCCTCTCTCTCTCTCTCTCTGTGTGCCTCTCATGAATAAATAAATAAAATCTAAAAAAAAAAAAAAAAAAGACTACTAATAAGAGAAAAAGGAAATGTTTGTTGGAGAGTATATATATGTGTGTGTATGGTGTATGTATATATACCATGCCATGCATTGTTATTTACTTTAAATAGTACTGTTCTGGCTCACATTTTTCCAGCCCAATACAGGTGGGCCTGGCATACTCCCATCTGGAGCAATAGCTATTATGGCAAAGGTTCTCAACCAAAAGGATTGTGGGGAGGGCCTACCTCTGAGTAGATTGTATCCGAATGATATGGGAAAGGGGCACTGTTTGAAGTCTGGGATAAGCAACTCTGTCATTCACACTCCTAGAATCGTTGCTGTAATGGTTCCTAAATGGTAATGTGGGAAGATTTTTTGATTATGAAACCTAGTGAATGGCGTAAAACCCAAGTACTGAAGAGTCTGTATCACCAAAGAAAAATGAATAGAAATCTTTTATTGGAGTAAACAATAGAGTCCATATTTAAAGTCAAATATTTACCAATACCTACTGTGGAACTATTAATGGTGAATATCTGAGTAATGCTTGCCAATGTATAAAGTTCTTTTACATTAAATATTAACTAATTTAATTCTTGCCAGACCCTTTGAGATAATTAAGGCAAGTATTCTTATCACCTCCATTTTGCAAATGAAGAAATTTAAGTTTAGACATGTCAAGTGACTTCTTCAAGTTGAAAGAGCCTGTGCTAGGGAAAAAAAATGTTACTGTACAATGCTCAGATGCACATTTCATCTGAGTCGCATGGATTTGTTCATCAAAATTTGTCCTAAAAACGTGAAAAAAAAAGTTCTTTTAAAGCAAAAGGAAATACGCCTTTCTATTGTAATAGACTCCAGTCACCCCCATCATTTACAGATTCTCTCTTCCCATCTCTTTCCATCCCTCTCATCTTTACTTTCTTCCTCCTGCCCCTTCCCATTTCCTTCTTTTTCATCTCTTCCTTTTCTTTTCCTCCTTGTCCTCCCTACTTTTCCATCCTCTCTTTATCTCCCCTTATTCCATACATGCTTCTTTCTCTCTTCCCATCCTTCCTCCTCTCTCCATCTCTCTTCCCCCTCCTCCTCCACCTCATTCCTTCTTTCCCTCTCCTTGTATGTCTTCCTCTTCCCTTCTCTCCCTCTCCTTCCCATTTCTCTCCTCATTCCATCTCCCCATCATTGAAATAAATGAGTTTCAGAATTATGTAGTCAGTGAGTATCCCGTGAATAGGGGGATGTATGCTATTAAATGGAATTAAATCCTGGGTCCTCTATTATCCTAACTACAGTCAATGTAACTTCAGCTCTTATTTTTAGTTTATATTAGCATTCTGCATCAAATTTCATTTTTATTTATTTATAAAGATTTTATTTATTCATGAGAGACACACAGAGAGAGAGGCAGAGACACAGGTGAAGGAGAAGCAGGCTCCATGCAGGGAGCCTGACGTGGGACTCGATCCCCGGTCTCCAGGATCACACCCTGGTCTGAAGGCAGCGCTAAACCGCTGAGCCAGCCACACTGCCCTCAAATTTCATTTAAAAGAAGTTTTATTCCTTTACAGTTTGAGAATGAAAGTATGTTATAAATTACTAATAATGTAGTATACTAGAGGTGTTACTAGTTTTTTGTGGTTTAAAGAGTGGAGAACTCAGCTTTCCCATGGTTTCTACTGTTTTAGGTTTCTCATACAGTCAGTACCAGGCTGAATGCTATGCTAGTCTGAACCGGTACAACAGGTTTCATAGTTTCAGTTTTTTGCTAGTATACTACTAAAAACACAATCGATACAAGACAATATTGTAAAAAAGTAGTTTCTGATTTGAGACCACTGTAAAATGAAGCCAAGAACACACCAAAACTCAACTTGATGACGCTTAACCATGTAGATAGAACTATCCCATTTTTATATATACAGAATAGGGATAAAATTGATAGAATCATCATGGAGGGTAATTTGGCAGCATGAATAAAAGCTTTAAAAAGTTTCTCTTCTTTGACTTTAGCTATCCCCTTCTTGGAATCTTTTTAAGGGGAAAAATTACGTTGAACAGATACTGTTCTTTAGTCCACTCAGTATTTGATTTGGCAAACTGCCGTTCTCCCATTTCATGTTATTTGGTGGACCTGACAATCCTGTGACCCTATCACAAAAGTGGGAATACGACACAGCTTGACCAATCAAAGTACTTCAGCCTTTGGGACATGATGAGTGTATTGATGAGTGTACATGTATTGACTGTGACGTAAGTGTTGAGTCTTTTTCATGATTTGATAAGGACACTGAGAGAGAAAGGGCCACAAACTGTAAAACTTATTTTGGGGGCGTTACCAGTAGCCACCTTTGCCATGATATAACTGGTCCAACACAAAGGAAAAGTAAAGTGGACTTGAGAAATAGAGAGTCAGATTCCCAAAATGACAGTTCTGAGGACAGCTTATGAATCCCAGTATCCAGCCATGATTGAAGCACCATCACTCAGCTCCCTGTTAGAGTCAAATATACTTCTTTTTATTAAAAAATTTATTATTATTATTATTATTGAAGTATAGTTGACACACAATGTTACATTATTTTTAGGTACATTTTCTTTTTTAAAAGCAAATTTAGAGTTGGACTTCTGTTCTCTTGCAACTTAAAGCGTTTTTATATATATATATATATATATAAATAAATCATATATATGTCATATATATATAAATAAATCATATATATCATATATATATATATGATCCAAAAAGTAAGAAAATACATTGATGGGTAAAGATATTCCCTGCCTTGTTTTTATAGTTGTTTTTTAATAAAAGCATTTTTGAGATATAATTCACATACTGTACCATTCACCCAATTAAAGTATATTTTCTTCAGTGACCCTTGGGGTGTCTCAGTTAGTTAAGTGTCTGCCTTTGGCTCGAGTCATGATCCTCAGGGTCCCCGGATCCAGCCCTACGGGCTCCCTGCTCAGTGGGAAGTCTACTTCTCCCTCTCCTTTCCCCTGCTTATGCTGTCTCTCTCTCTCTCTCTCTCATTCTCTTTCTCAAATAAATAAAATATTTTTTTAAAAGTGAACATTTTCTTTACCCTAAAGAACCCCCATTCTTTCTCTAGCCCTAGGCAACCACTAATTTACTTTTTGTCTCTGTAGATCTGCCTATCCTCGACATTTCAATAAGGGAAATCATGCAGATTATGGTTTTTTGTGACTAATTTCTTTCACTTGATATTTTCAAAGTTTATTAGTGTTGCATATATTAGTATTCCATACAAATACGGCCAAATAATATTTATTATATGAGACATACTACATTTTGTTTATCCGTCCATTGCTTGATGGACATTTGTATTGTTTCTACTTTTTGGCTGTTACAAATTATACTGCTGTAAACATGTGTATAAGTTTTTGTTTCTCTTGGGTACTATCTTAAGAATAGAATTATTGGGACATATGGTAACTATTTTTAATCATTTGAGAAACTGCCAGACTGGTTTCCAAAATGGCTACACCATTTTACATATTTACCACTAGCAGTGTTTGAGAGCTCCAACTTGTTTATCAATGCTCATTAATATATGATTTTCAATTATAGGCATCTTGTGGGTATCAAGTGGTTTATCATTATAGTTTTGGGTTTTTACTTATTTATTTCATCATGAGAAGTGTATTCTTTAAACCCCATCACCTATCTCACCCATCTCCCCACCCACCTCACCTCTGGTAACCATCTGTTTGTTCTCTATAGTTAAGAGTCTGTGTCTTGGCTTGTCTTTCTCTTTTTTTCTTTGCTTATTTGTTTTGTATCTTAAATTCCACGGTAGTGTGAAATCATATGGTATTTTGTCTTTCTCTGACTGACATTCTGCTTAGCATTAAATCATCTAGCTCTATCCATGTTGTTGCAAATGGCAAGATTTCATTCTTCTTTATGGGCTGATAATCCATTCTGCATATAGACCATATCTTCTTTATCCATTTATCTGTCGGTGAATACTCAGGCTGCTTCCATAGTTTGGCTCTCGTAAATAATGCTTCAAGAAACATTGAGTTACTGTTTTTGTATTTTGGGAGGGCGGGGTAAATACCTAGTGGTGTGATTACAGGGTCATAGGATAGTTCTATTTTTAACTTTTTGAGGCACTTCATAGTGTTTTCCACAGTGGCTGCACCAGTTTGCATTCCCACCAACAGTGTACAAGTGTTTCTTTTTCTACACTTCCTTGTCAACACTTAGTGTTTCTTGTAGGTTACATTTTACCCATTCTGACAGGTATAAGGTGATATCAGGGAAACTGATGAAAACTACAATGAGATAATGATGAGTGATGTTGAATATCTTTTCATATGTTGTTGGCCATCTGGATGTCTTCTTTGGAGAAATGTCTGTTAATGTCTTCTGTCCAGTTTTTAATTGGATTATTTAGGTTTTGGGTGTTGAGTTATATCAGTTCTTTATATATTTTGGGTACTAACCCTTTATCGAATGTGTCATTTTCAAATATCTTCTCCTGGAGTGCCTCGGTGGTGCAATCACCTAAGTGTCCAACTCTTGGTTTCAGCTCAGGTCATGATCTCAGTGTTATGAGATCAGCCCTATGTCTGGCTCCAAGCTTAGTGCAGAGTCTGTTTGAGACTCTTCTCCCCCTCCTCCCCTCGTTCCTCCCACTCATGTTCTCTCTCAAATCAATCTTCTCCCATTCCATAGGTTGCCTTTTCGTTTTCTTGATTGTGTCCTGTACTGCGCAGAAACTTATTTTGATGTAGTCCCAATAGTTTATTTTTTGCTTTTGTCTAGAAAAACATTGCTATGGGTGATGTCAAGGAGACTACTGAAAAGGTGTAGTTTTCTGAGCATAAGCTTTATGGGGTTTTTTTTGCTAAACTTATTTCTAAGAAATTTTTGATGACATTTTAAATAGAGTTGTTTTCTTAATTTCAATTTTGATTGTTTATTACAAGTGCTTAGAATAACAGTTGATTTTTGCATATTGACCTTGTATCCTGTAACCTTGCTAAAATCATTTGTTAGTTCTAAGAATTTTTAGTGGATTCTTTAGTTTTTTTTTTTTTTATACAAGATCATGTCATCTGTGAATAGAGATAGTTTTATTTCATCCTTTCTAATCTAGATTCCTTTTACTTTGACTAATTGCATTGGCTAGAGAACCTCTAGGACAATGTTGAGTAAAAATGGTGAGAACAAATATCTTTGTCTTATTCCTGATCTTAGTGGGAAAACATTCAGTTTCTTACCGTTAAGTATGGCATGAACTATGTTTTTTTTTGTAGATGCCCTTTATCAAATTGAGGAAGTTTCCTTCTATTCCTAGTCAGCAGAGTGTTTTTATCATGGGAAAGGGTTGGTTTTGTCAAATGTTTTTTTCTGCATCTGTTGAGATAATCACATGGCTTTTATTTTACTGTATTGATGTGACATATTACTTTAACTGAGTTTTGAATATTAAATCAATCTTGCATTCTAGGATAAATCACACTTGGCCATGGTACATAATTATTTATATATATTGCTGGGTTCAGTTTGCTAATAATTTATTGAGGATTTTTATGTTCATATTTATAAGCACATTGATTTTAGTTTTCTTATGGTTTCTCTGTCTGACTTCATAAAAGGAATTGAGAAATGCTCCTCCTCAATTTTTAGAAAAGTGTGTAAAGATTTGTAATTAATTATTATTTAAATATTTGATGTAATTCACCATTGTAGCCATCGGGGCCTGGACTTTTCTTTGTGGTTAGTTTTTTTTTGATTCTTGATTCAACCTCTTTACCTACTATATGTGTATTTGCATTGTGCATTTCTTCTTGAGTCCATTTTGGTAGTTTGTGTTTTGGAGAATTACTCTATTTCATTTTAAGTTATCTAATTTGTTGGCATACAATTGTTCATACTATCCCTTTTAATCATTTTTATTTCTGTAAGATTGATAGTAATGTCACCTTTTTAATTTCTGATTCTAGTAATTTCATTTTTTTGTCAGTTTAACTAAACTTTTGTTGATTTTGTTAATCATTTTAGTGAACAAGCTTTTGGTTTTATAGATTTTATTATTTTTCTATTTAATAATACTGTCTACATACTAATAGAGATATTTTTTAAGATTAGTTTTTCACAATAGAACTTAATATTTATCATGTACTTTACAATACTATCTGAGCATTTTATTTGTTTGATTAGATTCTCAGATGCTTAACACTGGAAATGATTTGAAAAAAAAAGTCACAAGTGATTCAATGCTGCTTACCAGTGAAAAGTATGATATGAAGAAACAACACAGTGTTACTCAAGCCACGCAGACGAGTCCAGAGGTTCCTTGGCCTTCTCATTCAGTTAACTTCCCTGAGTGCTCCTTTGATTTTACTAGAGAACAGGTAATGGGAAAACTAATTTGTTCGCATTCAGTTTTGGCAATTAAAAAATATATATATTAGATATTAAAAAGTTAAAACATTTATTTACTTATTTAAATAATGTTTATTGAGTGCTTGTTAACACCCAGGGACTGTGTTAGATGCTATGGAAGTACTGTTGAGCAAGATTGGAACATTCACAGTCTTCACAGAGGTTGTAGTCTAGTGGGAAGGTAGAGGAGTAAATGTGGGAGAGTACTAGTTCTTGGAATCTGAAAAAGATTCCTGGAGGATATATTCATTTTGTGGTCTTATTTTTAATTTTGCATAAGGATTATATTTCAGAACATTGGAAAAACATTTTTTTTTTTTTTTTTTTTTTTTTTTTTTTTTCTTTTTTTATTAATTTATGATAGTCAGAGAGAGAGAGCGAGAGAGAGAGAGGCAGAGAGAGAAGCAGGCTCCATGCACCGGGAGCCCGACGTGGGATTCGATCCCGGGTCTCCAGGATCGCGCCCTGGGCCAAAGGCAGGCGCCAAACCGCTGCGCCACCCAGGGATCCCTGGAAAAACATTTTTAAACAATTTTAATGCATTCTAACTTTCTGCAGCGCTATCAATATATTTAAAAAAATTTTTCTTCTCAGGTTCTTTTCCAAAATTTTTCAAAAACAATTATTTTAGTTTATATACCTTTTTTTTTTACTTAACATGGTTCAACAAATATTTTTCCATATTACTACATATGCTTCATATTTATTGTTAATGGCAGAGTAACATGGATGTGAATGTACTGTCATTTCTAATCCTCCTTAATATTTGCTAACACTTGAGTTGCTTCCTCAGTAACAATATTATATATTATATTCTTATAACATCCAGCAGAATTTTAATTCTCTATGATAGAACCAAAGAGTGAGTGAGTTCATTTGTTCACCAGAATATTTTGGATGTCAACCTTGAGCTAAGAATATAAAATTTAACAGTATATTACCCTTATTAAGAAATTCAAAGTCTAGTGGGAAGGTTGGGGGTGTATAACTGATGGTTGTAATGTAACTGTGTCAGGTACTGTGCTGGAGATTGGAGAAATGCAGGCAAATACCCAACCTGGCCCATAAAGCAGGAATTCTTAAGCTGGGACTAAAAGAAATCTGAGAACTCTTTGAAATTAAATGTATATATGTTAATATATCTATATAAATGTATTTTAGTGGGGGAAAAGTTCTTAGTTTTATCATTAAATCTTCATAGTTAGAGGTTAGGGAATAGTTCCAAGAGGATAATGTACTTGAGCTGAGTCTTAATGTGGGGAGGGAGACCTATTGGCCATCTAGATGAAAATGTTTAAGGACATATTCAGAATATAGATCCGTAGCTCAAGACAGAGGTATGTGCTGGATCAAGTTATGTGATAGAGCTGTAGGAGTAGATGTATGACTCAAGTGATAAGATGACCAATTATGGAATCTAACAGTGTGGTAAAATTTAAGGGTTTGTTTTAAACAGCAGAAGGAAAGAAGAAAAGTCTGTGGGTGGAAAGAGATCAACATGAAAGAGCGGAGGCATAAAAGGCAAAGAGAGAAGCTTAGGAAGGAGGAGCAAGGTCAGCAATGTGTAAAACCACAGAGAGGTCCAGAGAAACTGGAATTAAGCAAAATCACTATTAGATTTGGAAATTAGGAGTGAATTCGTGTTTTAAATTGCTGGATTGTATACATTTTAAAGTGCTTCTCAAAGCAATTTCAGCTGAAGTGCACTCTCACCAGCTTTGGGTGGTTTTATTATCCCAAAAGTGTTACACCTTTAAATGGTATATGGATAATCTGTATTTTCTGAAAATGACTAAAGTCTCTTATTTTCCATATTTATCATTTCAGCTCATGGAAGAAAATGAATCTCTTAAACAGGAATTGGCCAAAGCTAAAATGGCTCTTGCAGAGGCTCATTTGGAAAAAGATGCTCTTCTTCATCATATAAAGAAGATGACAGTTGAATAGCAGGAGTGGCAGTCAGATTCAAATTACAGCTCTGGAGTAGGGAGGTTATATTTGTAATGTTATGTTACTAGTTAGTGGAAGACTTTTCTTTTCACAAAAAGATAATAAAATAAAATAGAATGTGATGAAGTGGTGACTGTTCCAAAACCAGTTTAGAAAGTATTAGGTACGGCATTACAATCTTTTGGTTGTTTTGTGTTTGGGGTTTAACCCTCTTTAAACTTTAAACTGGTATAATAGAGGGAAGTCAACACATACTGTAAAATAATTACATGCCTAATGGAAAAAAGATGTCATTTTCCTAATTTTGATATCACATTATAGGCACCTTTTAAAAAGAAAAATGGAAATCTGTTGTGTTCCCACAGATTGCTGATTTTATTTACCACTATTTGTTAATAATTTACTATTATTTATGAAGATTCAAATGCTTTTAGGGCTATTGTAATTTCAAAGGATGCTTACATTTTAAATGTTATTAGAATTATGTACTTAAATCTATAATTATTTAATTACTGTGGAAAAGTCCAATCAAGTTATTAAAGTCCAATCAACCCACTAAATATAGTGAGCACGTTCAAAAGTTCAAAAATCATCACCCTATTGAACTTCTAAAACTTGAAAATGTAAAAAAGAAATCATTTAAAATGATGAATAAACTGTATAAGTTAAAGGTATAATTTTCAACTGAAAGGATCATACAAATGTAAAAATAAAAAGCACAAACTGTAAAAAAAGCAAAACATTACAGTATATGGCCAGCTGATTTAAAAAGCATTACTTGTACATTCCTTTAAACAGTTACTGTTAGAAGTAAAGAGTAATTTAACTATCCTAAATTTGGCAGCATTTGTAACTATAAGAATTTTCATTGATACTATTTATATTATTTCTTTACCTTTATCTTTTCTCTGTTTAAGGAGGGGAATGTTTTCAGAGAATTTTCTTTTCATATATGTAAAATACTTTCATACCATTCTTGTAGTATCATTAGGTAGACGTTTGCACATATTGTATTTATAAAGCTAGTTTTGATTAAAGGTGTATGTGACATAAATACTATCTTCTATAATAAGAATAATTGGTAAATTTTGATTCTATTTTCTAGGGATCGTTAAGGTTGAAACCATCACGAGGGAGAAAATCATGTGTTATGAAATAAGTTTATGGGTGTGTAAGAAACAGACATTTTTAAAGATTTAAAATATATTTCTGATAGAATTAAACTAAGTGGGGTCTATTTTAAAATTAACATTCTTAAACATAAATATATCTAAGCTATAACATGAAACAGCTCAGACTACTCTTTCTTTAAGATACTTGAAGATTTTAAACAACCTTATGACACTTTATGGTGCTTTGCTTGTTTGGCATGACTTATATAGCCATCCTGTATCTGAATACTTGGATGAAAATACATGTTTCATTTATATTAAGTGTTGGAGTGATTTAGATTTCACTGAAAACAATACTGGCCTTCCTCCTCCTCCACCTCCTCCTCCTCCTCCTGTTTCTTCTTCTTCTTCTGTAATATCCATTTTTATTCACATTATTTTAAAAATACAAACTCTGTTTTGGGAGCTGAGGATACAGCAAAGAACAAATTAAATCGTTAATTTTTTACCTCAGAGTATTTTAAAAATCACGTTAAACAATGTTAATCTAAAACTATATCATAGTCTTAGATTAAAAGGAAAGGTCTAGTTAAACACTTAAAACATATAGCTTATATCCGTAGCGTAGAGTACTTTTGATTTGTAGGAATGTATTCAACAAAGCAGTCTCATAGTAAAGCAAGATTGACGGGACATTAATGTCTTCAGAGCTGGCAGTTTCTCAGGATTGACCGATTTGCTCCATAGAATTTTTAATTTATGGTGTAATCGTTTAGTGTTACAGAAGCTGAATGTTTTCCTTACTCCTTTTCAGTTTACTTGGCCTTCTCAAAAAAAGTATATAAACAGTAGAAATGATGATTAACATGAGTCTGAGCATTCTTGTATGGTTTGTTGGATTTTTAAAAATTTATACTGAGTACTATTTTTATAGAGATTTAAAATTCATAAAGCACTTTGAAAAACATCTCTTGTAAGTTCTCACAACAAATCTGGGAGGTAGGTATTATTCTCATTTTAGAAGTTAAAAAAAAAACATAAGGCTTAAAAAGAACAAACGATTTGAAATCACAATTAATGACCTGACCTTTTGATTAAGATCCCAGTTACGTTTTTGTTTGTTTTTTACCTATGTCATTAATTTACAGGTTTTGCCAGAGGTGGGGAGAGGAATCTCTTATTTTATCTGTTTTTCTTTTAAAGATAAATATATTTTTAATTGGGGGGATATGTGTATATTTTTCAAACTACTTAAAAGATAGTAGAGGGATTATGGTTTATGTTAACCCCAACCTTTTTCACAGTGTGAAAAATACAGGAATAAACCTATGATAAACTTAGAGTTATTTAATGACCATAAATTAGGAAAAAAAGTTGCCATATTTTTATTTATTTCTTTTGTAAATCTTTAGCAGAGGTGTTAGGGATCAGGGAAGGAAAATCATTTCCTTAAGATAAAACATATCATGTTTTGCCTTTTAATTTTATGTATGTCAGAAACATTTTCTTGGTATCTTGTATTTTTTTTCCTTTTCTCATTTTGTCCTGGAATTTCAAAAGACCACCATGTGCCATTAGTTGTGATGAAGTGTTGTTTTTATTTAAGCCCTGTAAGAATGGCTGTGTGCAATTGCATGAAATATATGTGGAAAATTTAACCAGAAACTCCTTTCTGGATTTTTATTGTAGTTCTTGGCTTTGTCATCATAGGAATTCCACTTCAACAAGTTTGTATTAACCTGCACTCTAATCAAGGCATTTCCTATTTCAATGCATGGCACCATCACCATCCTGGCTTCCAAACTGGTAGCCTAGAACCACTCTTAGACATTTTACATTCCCTGACTTACCCCCACCCTCTACCCCTGCCGCTCACCCTGTCAGTTCTTCACCAGATTCTATCACTGCTCAAGTGTGTGTGTCTCTGCTTCTCACCGCTTCTCACCACCTCCCTGGCTACAATCAGCACCTTTTGCCTGCTTCATTGCAGTTGCCTCCTGACCACTCTTCCTGCAGCTACTCTGGCCCTCCTCCAGTCCACTCCACTGCAGGCAGGATTCTCTTTTGAAGTGCAGTTGTAATTGAGGCAGTCCCCCACCCGTTCTCAACCCTCGCATGAAATACTTGGATGACTTTTTCTTGCTCTTTAAGATGAAAACAAAAATATTTATGTGACCTCTATATTAGAGCCGCTATTTACTTTTTAGTATAGTTCTGAGCATTGAAAGAATTAACATCTCAAAACATTAGAACAGTGGCTGGCACGTAATTTGAAAAACTCATGGTAGCGGTTAGTTGTTACCTATAGCTGCTTAGCCTCATCGTTTCAGTTCCTGGTACCTCATTGGTCTTGAAGTATATGGAGTGAGACTTAAAGTGCTGCTTCTACCAGAGGAACCTTTGTTCCTGTTCCTTTGGCTTGAAATACCTTCCCCCTGTTCGTTGCCGAGTGGAATTATTTGTCTTTCAGATCTCAGTTTATTCATCACTTCCTCAGGGAAGCGTTCCTTAATTTGGGTCATGCAGTAAGACCCACTGTTGTATATTATCACATGAATGCATACCTCTACTTAGCATTGAACATCTTTGTAATTTTACATCTTTGTAATTTGATCAATATTCACTTGATCAATGTAGACACTCCAGACTGTAAACTTCATGGGGACCAGGAACTATGTTTTTGTTGTCAGTGTTCAACTTTGTATTCCTTATGCCTCATACAGTGGTTGGTATGTAGCAGGTGTTCAATAAACCCATTGAAAGAATAAAATGAGTGCTCAGATGAGGTATTGAGGATGATTTTTAGGTATTACATTTTCCCCCTCAGTTGGATTGAGAGGAGATGGAACATAGGCAGAAAATAGGTGGTGGTAGTTATTTAAAGGGCCTCACTTGGGATGCCTGGTTGGCCCAGTGGTTTAGTCCCTTCGGCTAAGGGCGTGACCTGGAGTCCTGGATCGAGTCCCAGTGTTGGACTCCCTGCATGGAGCCTGCTTCTCCCTCTGCCTGTGTCTCTGCCTCTCTTTCTGTGTGTTTCTTACGAACAAATAAATAAAATCTTAAAAAAAACAACAACAAACCACTCTGGAAGTCCATAGGAAAAGATAAAGCTGGGGAATGGAGAAATTTGCCATGCTGTTTTCTTCAGAATTTTTTAATATCTGGACTTGTCATTGATTTATCTCAAACCATCAAAAAACAGAAAAATAGCACATCATTTCATAAAACTGCTGCCGTGCCAAAATGTCATCTGGCTTTGATTGTAGCGTATGGTGTTGTGGCTGTCAAGATCTGACAGGCCCATCGGCTAAACAAAATGGAAAGAAGAAGGTCAGAGTAGTGGCTGAAATGGTTTTCGGTTTTGACAAATTGACTAATACCCAGGATCATTTGTGCCTAATTCCTTAATGTACAAACAGTTTCGTTTCAGCTTGTGCCTAGAGATGCTAAGGAAAGTAAATTTTGAGCTACACTACAGTTTACTTTTAGAAAATACAAAATATTAAAAGCTGGAATTACACAGCTTTTACACAGATACAGAAATACTAAAGTAATAATGTTTTTAAAACACTCATTTCTTCATTAAATTGTAATGATAATTTTTTTAACTTTTTGCTGCCTTTTTTGAGAAGCACAAAAATTAAGGTAACAGGAAGCAAATATGTAAGCATAGTTTTATCAATCATTAGATATCATCTAAGGAATTGTAGTATAGTGGAGGGAAATTCATGTTACTGTTACAGTATTGAAATTTAGCATATGTGTTGCTAACACTATTGTATAGTTGTATCAGGTTTGAGAATTTGAAACAGAACTTTTAAGAAATATGAAATCAACTTAGTGTCTTTTTTTCTATTTGTATAATAAAACGTGATAGTTTTTTTGATCTTAGAAGCCAATGTATCACTAAATCACCAAGAAGAGTAAACTGGATTTTAAAAGATTCTGAAACCATTTAAACAAAAAGGCAGTACCATGTAACTTATTAGATTTTATTTATAATTTGCTTGTGTCATCAATCAAAAGTTAATTCATTCTTTATAAGTTATACTAAACTGAATGGTAAGTAAAATTTCTCATTCTTAATTCTTTACTATTGATGTGAAAAAATATTTGCTCATTTATTGAAGAAATATTGAGCATTATGGAGATTAGGAGAGTACAGTGAGGTGATTTAGTCTATCTTGCAGCCATTTAGCAGAATGGTTTTGGCTGATAAGACAAAAAACTCAAATACTAAATCAAGTGTCATAAGAATAAATGAGAATGAAAAAAAAGAGAATGAAAAATAGATACGTGAAAGCTTAAATAAGTAGAGACCGGAAGTATCTCTAAAGGATATGAGTGAAATAAGCTTATAGGGGTAGGATCAAAACCCATCCTTAAATATTTAATCAATATTTAAAATCACTCCAATTAGATATACTGTATAATCAGAGCAGGAACTTTTGAAAGTAATCATAGTAAACAAATACATGTAAGGAAATATGTTGGACAGTATTCCAATAATAAAGGACTTGAGGGATCCCTGGGTGGCTCAGCGGTTTAGCGCCTGCCTTTGGCCCAGGGCGTGATCCTGGAGTCCTGGGATCAAGTCCCGCATCAGGTTCCCTGCATGGAGCCTGCTTCTCCCTCTGCCTGTGTCTCTGCCTCTCTCTCTCTCTCTCTCTCTCTGTCTCTCATGAATAAATAAATAAAATCTTTTAAAAAAAAATAAAAAATAAAGGACTTGAAAGGGGCAGCCTGGATGGTTCAGCAATTTAGCACCGCCTTCAGCCCAGGGCCTGATCCTGGAGACCTGGGATTGAGTCCCACGTCGGGCTCCCTGCATGGAGCCTGCTTCTCCCTCTGCCTGTGTTGTGTCTCTGCCTCTCTCCTTCTGTGTCTCTCATGAATAAATAAATAAAATCTTTAAAGATTTAAATAAAAATGAAAAAATATTTTATAAAATATTTTATAAAAAAATAAAAAATTTTTAAAAAATAATAAAGGACTTGAAAAAGACATGGTAAAGAATTCACTTGAATTAAAATCCAAGGAAAAAATTGATACAGAAATTCTTAAATTTAATGAGTAAAAATTGGCACATGCTGAAATTCAATTCTTCAGTAAACGATATGCCCATAATGGATAAGATTCTAATTTCTACATGCAAAGTGAGGACATTCACTGCTATTGGAGCCGTTTTATCGGTATAGCAATAATTCAGCATCATAGCATCCTATCCAAATTTAATATATCTGCTTCATAATACTTACTAGCAACATTAGCACAGGTATGAAACCGTTTGCTGGTTTCTTCACTGTGGTAATTGTTACTTTCTTCACCCCTTGCTGTTGAAGAAGAGATTTTCTTCAACTAAAACAGAATTATGGAGGTAAAAGAGTCTGAAGAGGGATATGGGATAAGCAACTTTTTTATTTCTATATAAATTTCCAGAATTTAAGGGATTCCCATATTATAGTATCAATATAAAATCATGCCAAGGCCAAGTATATATTTTTTAAAAGTGGTAGGTTTTTCTGCATAGTACAGATACTTGAGAATTACTGTAAGCACGTATATAAGGTTTTTCTATAATTTTAGTGGAGCACAGGTAAAACTTTGCAATTTGTACATGTATTTTTAATAAACCCCCTCTGCCTCTTTTGGCCTTCAGAATCCAATTTCTTGTAAAATTATATTTTGCTGAGTAAGCTTTAGCTTTGATTTTGTTTTGATCCACTTTTTACAGAGCTTCATTAATATGCCCAGACACTATTTCAGTATGACCAATTTTGGAAATTGAAGCACAAATAATATAAAAATATATGCTGGTGATTTTACATTCATTTTTCCTTCCCACTTGCACAATCAGTATTGCAATATTAAGTCAAAGAGTAAAATTATGGAAGAGTCAGAAGGAAACTTTGGAGTCCTCTAGTTCACCCTCCCACCCAAAATCACCAGTTTCCAACAGAGTGGGGAAGCATCACCACATTACAGCTGAAATTCCTAGTAAGACATTGACCCCATAAACCTTTGTGTTTTAAGTAGTTCTAATTGGCCTTTTTTTTTTTCCTATTCATGAATTAGAATATCTCCCTCTTACTACACGTTGGTCCTACATATTTCACTCACGTTACAAAAGCTATTATATCTCCTGCCAAGTCTCCTTTCTAGGCTTAGCATCCCTAATCCCTTATACTTCAAAAGACATTTCCCAAAGACTTCACCATTGTCATTTGGCTGTACCCCGATTTGTCAAAATCCCTCAAAATTGTCATTTAAATAAGTTTGGATGCTTATGTCTACGACTTAAAGCCCAGCTAAAAGTAGTGATACCCTTAAGGTTTTAAATAGAAATAGTTCATTGTGTCCTAATACAAAACAATACATCTGGAGACAGGGTGGCTCTGGATGCTCATCGATGCTCTCGAGGATCAAAGCATATTTTCTAGTTTCTGTCGTCTGGAGTGCAGGGCCTTGTAGCCTTGTGTTTGCTTCTCATGGTTGCAAGGTGCCGCAGCCAGCTCCCAGCACACCTCTACACAGCCACATCCACAGTCAGGTGGGAAAGGTACTTTTCCTTTTAAATAAAACTCCCCAGAAATTCCTCAGCAGATTCACCTTTTTATCTTATATCAAAATACATCGTGTTCCTGGCTGAAACAGCAGTGGTTACACTTCGTCACTCCCAGGGCTTGTGTGCAGATGCTTCCCCGGGTACGTGGCCACATGGAGGTGAAAGCCTGGTTGGAAGGAGCAGTGCCCAGGAGACAGGCGGTGAACTGGGGGGATTTGTGCTAGTTGGTAGTTGGTAGACAGTGCTAGTTGGTAGAGGCAAGGTACTCAACCCCGTGATGTCTGACTGATGACTGCGATGGGATTCACCAGCCAGAATGCTGAAAAACAAGTACGTGACAGCAGGACACCAGCTGCCTCTCTGCCCACAAGGACTCAGGGAGGTGGGCTGGTAGGTGTGATCAGTACGATATGTTGAGTGCCTTCCGTGCGTGTAACCCAGCCTTGGGGAGTCAGAAAGCTTCCCAGAGGAGGTGTCCTCTCAGCCAAAGCCTGAAAGCAGAATCCATCGACTTGGAGGAGTTTTTAGCAGAGAACAGGTTGGAGAGAATTATGTATGCTGGGGCTTGGTTGCTTTCAGGAGGCCCACACATCTAGTCCAGATGTTTGTTTTTAGGGGAGTCCAAGGGCAAGTATCCAAGTATCATGTCATCTTCGAAGAGTGAGGGTTTGACTTCTTTGCCAACTTGAATGCCTTTTATTTCTTTTTGTTGTCTGATTGCTGAGGCTAGGACTTCTAGTACTGTGTTGAACTCTCAGTGGTGAGATCAACACGACATCTCTGTTGTGTTCCTGATCTTAGGGGAAAGGCTCATCCTATTGAGGATGATATTTGCTGTGTGCTTTTCATATATGGCTTTTATAATACTGAGATATGTTTCCTCTATCCTTACATTGTGAAGAGTTTTTTTTTTTTTAAGATTTTATTTATTTATGATAGTCACAGAGAGAGAGAGAGAGAGAGAGAGGCAGAGACACAGGCAGAGGGAGAAGCAGGCTCCAGGCACTGGGAGCCCGACGTGGGATTCGATCCAGGGTCTCCAGGATCGCGCCCTGGGCCAAAGGCAGGCGCCAAACCGCTGCGCCACCCAGGGATCCCAGATTGTGAAGAGTTTTAATCAAGAAAGATGCTGTACTTTCTGTCTCTCTCTCTTTTTTTGTTTAACGATTATTTATCTATTCATGAGAGACAGAGGCAGAGACAGAGGTGGAGGGAGAAGCAGGCTCCCTGCAGGGAGCCCAATGCAGGACTCAATCCCAGGACCCCGGGATCATGCCCTGAGCCAAAGGCAGATAGATGCTCAACCTCTGAACCACCCAGGAGTCCCTCCTCATATTCTTTTTATTCTCAATTCCACTTCAACTTGAAGTTCCAGTCCCGCCACCAACACTCACCTGAAACTGCTTTTGTTACTATCAACCTCTACATTGCCATATCGAATGAAAATGTGCATATTCCCACCTTATTAGACTTTCTGAGTTTTTGACACAATTGGATACTCCCTTCTTGCTTTTGGCTTCCATGATGGCAACACTCTCTTGGTTTTCCTCTTAATTCATTGCCTCTTCCTTTTCCGTCTCCTTCATTTTATTCTTCTCAACCCAACCACTATATTATTGCTCTCCTTTCTTTTCCTTTTCTTTCCTCAGGTTCTCATTCATTTCTTTTAGTTTTAAGTATCTTCTATATATGCCAAGACTTTCAAAACTATATCTCCAGCTCAGACCACCATTCTGAACTTTACCTACTTAATGTCTTCACTTGGATGTTTCACAGGCATCTCACACTTAAAATGTTCAAAATAGAGCTTCTGGCTCCCCTCTCCCCTTTTTTTCCCATGTCGACATGTGCTTCTCAATGTAGTAAATGGCACTACCACCCACACAGCCAAAAGTCTGAATTATTGTTTCTATGATTTCCCTCTACCTATCTTCATAGGCATGCACTCTATCAGCTTGTCCTACTGAGTCTTTCTACACATAACACCAATTTATCAATTGGTCACCATTTCCAAATTCCTTCCCAAGCCAAGCAACATATTTATCTTAATAGCCTCCCACTTCCTTTCTTGCCCCACTCTCTCATCAATCTTTTTATTAGAGCAACCAAGGGGCTCCTGGGTGGCTTGGTCTGTTGAAGTGTCCAACTCTTGATTTCAGCCCGGATCTTGATCTAAAGGCTGGGAACCAAGCTCCACATTGGGCTCCTTTAAAAAAAAAAAAAATGAAGAGCAACTGGAATGATCTTAAAATGATGCAGATATGTGACTTCTCTACTTAAAGTACATCATTGATTTTCAATATACTTAAACTACAAATCCTTAATCTGGCTCCAAGGCTTAGCACGATTTGACTCCTGCCTAACCTATCTTAGGCTTCTCTGCACTCTAGCCTTGGGAAACGCTCACATATCGTTCCTTCTGTCGACAGTGTGCTTTTCCCAATTCTTCACTTGTCTAAACACTGCCATTTTTCAAGTCGTAGCATCAATATAATTTAGCTGTTTGGTTTTCAATATAATTACAGAGATATTTATTAAGGACAAAGAATTAGAATTAAACTTTGTTCTGCTGGATTAATTAATTACCATAAGCTCTTTCATAACATGATTTCCCTTTCTGAGTTGTTTCTATCCTTAGTCATCTGTAATATTTAAAAAAATTTTTTTCAGCAAGGGCATGTGGGTGGTATATTTTTTCTAAGTATTTTTACGTCTAAGAGTGTGCTTTCATAAAAAAATGATGAGTGAGTTTTTAATTTCAAATTACAATATTTTTTTTTCATCTCATGAAGGAGGTACTATTGGTTATTTCCCCTTTTTCTTTACTGAGAGAACTCTGGTTTTGTTTGATAATCCACCCTTCTCCACCCAGCCATGCACTTCACTAAAGACAATTGCATTCCCTTTAAAAAATGATTGGTTTAGGAATGGGCATGTGACACAACTGTAGCTAGTGAGATCTTTCTTCTTCTGCTTGATATTGTCATGTCTACTCATAACACCTGGTACTGGGACCATCGTATGACCACAATGATGAGCAATTCAGGACAAGACTGAGCCCCTGAGCTTGGCAAAGGAGAATGATGGAAGGAACCTAGGACTTCGAGTCACTAAGTTAACCATCTCAGAGCCAACCTAGCAATTCTTATGTGAAATAATAAATCTGCGTTATCATTTATACTGATCATGCTGGGTTTTCTATTTCTCCTGGTACACAACTTTTAACTTTCTGTGTTGTTTCATTGCCCCTTCAGGGAAAAATGAGGTCAGCATGATACTTGTTTCTTTATGTATAATTTGTTTTTCTTGATAGTTAGAATTTATTCTTAAAAAATATATTTAAAATAAAGAAAAGCCTCTATAGCACATATCATCATTAGCTTCTATTTTTCTAGGCACTTAGCTTTATAATGACACATTCAAATCTAATATTAAAAGTTTTCTTCAATTATTTAAACAATTACTTCTTTTCCTGATCTTTCTACTGATCTTGTTTTAAACTTGTAACCACCAAACAGCACTAGATCGGGGCTGCCTAGTAATTTCTCCATATTCACAGTTCTGCTCTTCAACTATTTCATGCTGCTTCTCTTTCCACAAGAACTCAAAACTACTTCTCTCTCCCCTCTGAAGCCTATGTCTTTGTTTATTATTTCGCTGTGAAGGTCAAAGTAATCAGTATTTCTGCATCTTCCTATTTTGTGTCATCTACTCACTGAGATCCCTCTTCAAGAAAGGACATGTTACCCAGTTGCTAGGTATGTGCTTGGCTGATAGCTTCCAGCTTTTAATGACTTCAGTGTCCACTTTAGCTTTCAACCCGAGGCTATGGGCTTTTTGAGTGGCCCACGGCCAGTGACAGAACAAGACATTATGCAAGGATCTATCCATTTCCATCTAAGGTGGGACTCCTCTAATGAGCGATTTTAACTCCAGAGCTGGGCTGGCAGAGATTGTTAGGACAGCATCACAGAAGTCTACACCATATCTGATGGCTCTCCCAACCCAATAACCACTTTAGGCTCCTCATTCTGTCTCAGTGTCTCCTTCTTGGAAAACCTAAACCCCCTCTGAACCTGAAAGCCCCCTAAATCTCTCAACCTGACGATGTCTGTGCCTATATGCACTACCTTGCGTGAGTGAATCATGGAGCTGCAGCTGCCAACTTTAGTGAAATTTTCAATTTACACACTGAATGCTATTGTTTCTAAACCATTTACACATTTTTCTTCTGAAATGTTTTCCTTTTTCTCCTACACCATCAATTTTTCTTTCTATATTATTATCAATATATAAACACATAAATTTCTCAACCTAAAAAAAGACTTCCCTTGGCCATACATTCCTTTTGCTCCTGGTAATTTTTTCTGCTCCTCTCTATAAAGACTTTTCAATGTATTGTCTGTCTCTTTTTCATCCTTTCCCATTTTGTCTTGAACAAACTCCAATTAGGTTTTGTCCTCCTTCCCCTGAAACTGTTCCTGTCCTATTTCTACTTTGCTTCAGCTGTCAGTCCTTGTCTGGTCTCTCAGAGGCATTGACACAGTCCATTTTTTCTTCCTTTATTATTATTATTTTTTTTTTTTTAGAGAAGAGAGGAGAGAAAGGATTCCAAGCAGGATCCACACCCAGTGAAGAGCTCTATTCACAAACCTGAGATCATGATCTGGACTGAAACCAAGAGTCAGATTCTTGACCAACTGAGCCCCCCAGGCGCCCCTCTTCTTTTGAAACACTTGCTTTATTTAGCTTCAGGACACACCCTTCTACATCTTCACCTTCGCCTCACTGGTTGTTGGATCTCAATCTTATTCAATGAATCTTCCTTACATGTCTAAGTGTCCCAAGCCTCAGTCCTGAGTTTTTCTTGCCCATATTTACTTCCTAGGTGATCTCTTCCAGTCTCATGGGTGCAAATACCACAAACGTATTGGCTGTTCCAGCCCTGTCTTTGCCCTGGACTCCAAACTCACATACTCAACTTCTACAGGACTATGTTTCAGTTTATACTTAGTGTCCCTGGGTCTGCCATGCACACAGCAGGGAGTATGAATTCCAATAATTTGAGATGAGTCCATGTCACACAGCTTTTCTGCTTTTGTTTTTTTTTAAGATTAATTTTATTTATTTATGTATTTAATTTATTTATTTTAAGAGAGAGAGCTTGGGAGTGGGGTGCGGGGAGGAGCAGAGAGAGAGGGAGAAGCTGAGCACAGAGCCGGTCCTGGAGCTCGATCTCATGACCCTGAGACCACAACCCCAGCTGAAACCAAGAGTCAGATACCCAACCAACTCAGACACCCAGGCACCCCAAGATTTTTTGTCGTTTAGGTATAGAATATTACATATTTTTAAAAGAATTCTTTTTGGTTCCAGTTTTTTTTTTTTTTTACTTCATTTCTTTGCTTTATTTCCAATTTCCATTACGTGATTTACCAGAGAAAGCTTTAGCGTTGCTTTATTTTTAAAAAAAATACTTACTATTCATTTACAATAATTCAAGATCTGTGTTAGCCATTTTCAGGTGTGCAATTTAAATAATTTAGTTGCTGTAAAATCCATATTATTTTCTAGTGATCAGTTGAAAAGATGTGGATAAATTATATGCTTCATCTGTTCTATAATTTTTCCAGTTTTCAATATCATGCTTATTATCAGCATTTAGTTTCTGGAATCTATTTTTTTTATGTTTTGAAAATGGAAACATCTGTTCATATTCAGTCTTCTGGCAACTCTTGTGTTCTCCATTTCTCAAAATTACTGACAATGATTCTATCATTACATTACCTAGTATTGTTTTATACCAATAGATATAATTCATTGGTGGTTAAAGACTTGAACCAGTTTAAACAAACAATGTATATTCTTACTATGCTTCAATTGTCTCATAGTCATGTTTGTTTTAACCCTTTTTAATTTGAAAATTTGATAATTCTAATTCTCCTCCTCCTCCTTCAAGAAGGCTCTATGTCCAGTATGGAGTCCAATGCAGGACTTGACCTCACAACCATAAGATTGAGAACTGAGTCGAGATCAAGAGTCAGAGGCTTATCCAATTGAGCTACCGAAGCACCCCTGAAAATTATCATTCTTAATGAATATAATAAGCAACACAGCAGTTAATAATAGTTTACTACCTCGAACAATAGCTTTTTCCTTCAGATATTTTCTAGACCCAGTTAAAAAAAATCTAAAATGATCTAATTATTACTTTTGTTTTAAACTGTGTAGTAAAGAACACTTTTTAAAAAGGGATTTTACTTCTTTATTTCAGATAGAGAGAGGGAGAGAGCACACGAATGGGGGAAGGGGCAGAAAAAGAGGGAGAGGGAGAAGCAGACTCCCCGCTGAGCAGGGAGCCCAACTCGAGGCTCAATCCCATCCTGAGATCATGACCTGAGCTGGAGGCAGACATTTAAACAACTAAGCCACCCAGGCACCCCATGAACACAGTTTTTAGAAAGATTAATCATACTTGTTTGGCTATTATGGTATTTAAATTTTGGTAAGTTGTCTGCTTCAGTGGAAGGTATTAAGCAAAATTATTTTCTTTAAATATTATCTTGTTCTGCAGGACTAAAAATGAAAGGATTCACAAAGATA